>NC_135574.1:134761017-135386017 GCF_965152235.1 Eretmochelys imbricata | reverse complement strand
ACCTACAGCATTCCACTCCTTCCCCCTCACAGTCCAGCTCTGTGGACTCCCACTACCCACTGCACTCAACACCCATCCCTCTGCAGTCTGGCCCTGGCGAAGTACAGCACCCGATGCATTGTACTCCAGAGGAGAAGGCTGCATATGATCCCTGGACATACACAAATCTTTAGCCATCCCGGGACCCCTCCTCCTCTGGAGACCTTCTCTTCCCCATCCCCCTCCCTGCTGATGAATTTTTTTGTTTGACTCTCTCCTCTGGTTGTTGTCTTTTTGTTTTTGTTTGAAAGCAATCTTTATTCTATTAAGTGAAAGCAAAAAGAGCACTGCAAAGAGACATACAATTATGTTAAGGCCCCTTCTTGCATCATATGCACCAATCACCTCCTAGCATTACAAGCACTGCAATCCCAAGCATAGCAACAAATATTAGTAGCTTTCAGCTTCAGATTGCTTCCTCAAGGCATCCCTGATCCTTATGGCCCCACACTGTGCTCCTCTAATAGCCCTGGTCTCTGGTGTTCAACTCAGCCTCCAGGCGCTGAGCCTCTGTGGTCCAGTCCTGAGTGAAGCTTTCACCCTTCCCTTCACAAATATTATCGAGCGTACAGCACGCGGCTATAAGTATAGGAATATTGTCATCGGCCATGTCCAGCTTCCCATACAGGCATCGGTAGCAGGCTTTTAAATGGCCAAATGCACACTCAACAGTCATTCTGCACTTGCTCAGCCTGTTGTTGAACCGCTCCTTGCTGCTGTCAAGGTACCCTGTGTATGGCTTCATAAGTCAGAGCATTAAGGGGTAGGTGGGGTCTCCCAGGATTACAATGGGCATTTCAACTTCCCCTACAGTGATCTTCTGATCAGGTAAGAAAGTCCCCGCTTGCAACTTCTTTAACAGACCAGTGTTCTGAAAGATGTGTGCATCATGCACCTTTCCGGACCAGCCTGCGTTATTGTCTGTGAAATGCCCACGGTGATCAACAAGCGCCTGGAGACCCACTGAGAAATACCCCTTGCAATTAATGTACTCGGTGGCTAGGTGGTCTGGTGCCAGAATTGGAATATGCGTGCCATCTATCGCCCCTCCGCAGTTAGGGAAGCCCATTTGTGCAAAGCCATCCACAATGTCACGCATGTTGCCCAGAGTCACAGTCTTTCGGAGCAGGATGCGATTAATGGCCCTGCTCACTTCCATCAATATGACTCCAGTGGTCGACTTTCCCACTCCGAACTGGTTAGCAGCCAGTCGGTAGCAGTCTGGAGTAGCCAGCTTCCACGGTGCAATTGCCATGCGCTTCTCCAGCAACAGGGCAGCTCTCATTCTCATGCCCTTGCGCTGCAGGGCTGGGGCGAGCTCATCACACAGTCTCATGCATGTAGCTTTCCTCATGCGAAAGCTCTGCAGCCACTGCTCGTCATCCCAGACGTGCATCACGATGTGATCCCACCGCTCAGTGTTTGTTTCCTGAGCCCAAAAGCGGCGTTTCACTGTGGTCAGCACCTCCATGAATGCCACAAGTAATCTCGTGTCAAAGCTACTACACGTGGCAAGATCAATGTTGCACTCCTCTTGCCTTTGTAGTTTAAGGAATAACTCCACTGTCACTTGTGACGTGTTGGTCAGAGTGAGCAGCATACGGGTCAGCAGATTCGGGATCCTGCAGCCCGAAGAGGCAGGACCTGCAGTACACAAACCTTTGAAACGTGGCACCAAATGCGGATGGAAGCACAGGGATTGCTGGGATGCGAAGCAATGCATTAGGGGGCACTGGGACTGAACCCAGGATGCCCCATGACTCCCTCCACCTTCCCATAAGTCTTAGCAGAAGAAGAGAAAGAGGTGCTCTGTGGGATAGCTGCCCAGAGAGCACCACTTCGAATAGCGCTGCAAGTGCCACAAGTGTAAACACGCTCTTGCGCAGGCAGCTGTCAGTGTGAACACACAACAGTGGCTTTCCTTCGGCGCTCTCTGAGTGGCACTGCAACTGCCAGCGATGTAACTCTGCCAGTGTAGACCTGTCCTAAGGCTATGTCTACACTAGAGATCTTACAGCAGCACAGCCGTACCAATGCACTTGAGCCGCTATAAGATCGCTCGTGTAGCCGCTTTATGGCGATGGGAAAGAGCTCTCCCGCCGACATAATTAAATCACCCCCAGCAAGTGATGGTAGCTATAGGGTGAAGGTCTCCCGCCGACATAGCGCTGTGCACACAACCACTTATGCCGGTGAAACTCATGTCGCTCAGGGGCGTTGTTTATTTCACACCCCTGAGCAACATAAGTTTTGCTGACATAACTTATAGTGTAGACAAGGCCTAACTCTAGTGTGAACTTTGCTGATGCATATTAACAGTTCATTAATGTACTCTGATTAGTCCCATTTCAGAGAGGACTACCTCAAATTGAATTAACGAACTGTTAACTCACAGCAGCTGTGTCTACACAGATAGTGGGTAGCGGACTAGTGTGGGGTAGATTCATACCCCAGCTTGCCATGAACTCATTTTGTTTGTGTAGCCAAACCCTAAAAAGTACAATAATTTTACCATTGGTGGGGCCCATAAGAGTGATTTATGAATGAATTAAACATGTAGATGGATGGAAAGGAGAATCTGGCTCTAGCACAAAATACAAAGGCAGAAAATATTAATTGAAAAACAGGTTGAGAGTCTAGAACTACCCATGCTGAACTTGACTGAATCTGTTGCAAGGTAACCTGTGGTATTGCATGTGGTATTAGAGTGGATTCATCAATAAACAGACCTGATGAAACTGAAGCTTGCATGAGCTAATATGCAAATTAAAATCTGAGATAGGACTGCTGGCACTTACCTTGTGTATAGTTATGGACCATTCTAAATATATTTTTGATAATGTATCGCCGTAACAACACCTGATGGCTGGAAGATGAAGTTGGGAAAAAAGTCAAAGTGGAAATAGGATGCAACATTTTAACCCTGAGGACAATCAATCTTTGGGACACGTTATCAAGGGAAATGGTCGATTCATCTTTACTTGGAATATTCTAATAGAGATTGGATGTCTAGTCTAAGACACTTGCCCTAGTTTAACCACAAGTTATTGGGCTTGATAAAGTTCACTTAGGACTTCAAACACCACCCACTGAAGTCAATGGATATTTGATCAGATCCTTACATAGTAGGGAAGAATAATGCCCTCTAGTCCAGGAATCACTAGGTGAAACTCTATGGCCCGCATTATGCAGGAGATCAGACCAGATGATCACAATGGTCCCTTCTAGCCTGAATCTATGTCCCAGAGCTAAGTTTCTGATGTTTTGTAGTTGAAGGGCTACCTTTAGTTGTGTTACCTTTACATAAAGAACTAAAAAAAAAGGCAGAGACCACAAACGTTACCAGACAGCCTGCTCAATTGATGATGGGAGCTAGGTTCAAAAGCTGAAGGCATATACAATTTTAGGTTTCTGGCAGCTGCTATGTATTTAGGATCCACCTCTCACGAGGTGCTGAGTGCCCTCAGCTCCCATGAAAATCAGTGGGAGCTCTAGGTGTTGAGCACTTGCCAGAAGATGTTCAGCACCTCACAGATTTGACTCCTTGGAGCCCAAAGGCTTTTATCAAAGTTGCCATAGATAAGCCTTGGGGTCCTATGGCTAAGCACACCTGTTTGAATTCTTATCCAGCTCGTACTTTGCTATGCTCAGAACAATGCTTTAGTAAGTAACTGAACTATTAATGTCATGTGACAGGGCTACTTTGGACCACCACAAACAGGCTGGATAATTTTGAGTTTACAAACACCAATGTGTTATTTATTAGATCCCCTCTACCAGTTTATCAGTACAGCGGTAGCCTGGTGCAGCATCATACAAGTGGACATAAACTTCCCCCTTAGCCACCTCTTTGGGAAGTGACAGGGTAAGATCTCTAGATCCTGGGGCTCCTACCCCCCGCCAACCTCCTCCCCTTGTACTTAATTCCTCTCCTTTAACTGTTTCCACCTGATAGGTTGATAGTTCTCATTAGCTCATCAGCCTCTGCCCAATTAAGCCATTAAGCACTCATCTCCCAAGTAAGACCACTTCAGGGGGAAACAACTGGTACATTAGTGACCAGAGTGCCAGGTCAGCTCTAGGCTCCTAGCGCTCTATCACATGTCACAATAATAGAACATGCAATGCAACACTAAAATACATAACTGCTACTTCCCCCAGGGAGGGGCATACCAGAAACAAAATAATACAGCTAAAGATTGTCGTTTTATCTGAGTAGTTGAACTATCCCTTGCCAAGTCACGCAACCTAGCAATTTAGCAATGTTTTATTTGAGTACTTGAACTATCTATTGCCAAGTCATGCTGTGTACTTCCCATAAGCCCAGAAGGCTTGAGTAACACTGATCCTTATACTCATACCACATTTCAGACTATGATTTCTTGAATTATCATTATCCAGAAGAGAAGGAAGGGGCTTTTCTGATCACTTCAGGAAGGGTATTCAATATGTAAGGGACAGCATGGAGGAAGGGAGGAATATGCTTGTGTAAGAAGATGATGTAACAGGGTATGCTGAGTCATGAGCTGACTCAGTACCCTATCACTCAAATCCCCACCATTATAGCTTAATTGGGACCTAACTTGAAGATGAGTTAACAAGTGGAGATGCAGCTAAGGGGCTAATTAGAGGGGGTGGCAACCGAAGCAGCTGGGAGCAGGTAAATTGAGAGGAAGCTTTACCTGGAGCTGCAGCTAGCGAGAGATGTCAAGAGTAACAAGAAGGGTTTCTTCAGGTATGTTGGCAACAAGAAGAAAGTCAAGGAAAGTGTGGGCCCCTTACTGAATGAGGGAGGCAACCTAGTGACAGAGGATGTGGAAAAAGCTAATGTACTCAATGCTTTTTTTGCCTCTGTTTTCACTAACAAGGTCAGCTCCCAGACTGCTGCGCTGGGCATCACAACATGGGGAAGTGATGGCCAGCCCTCTGTGGAGATAGAGGTGGTTAGGGACTACTTAGAAAAGCTGGACGTGCACAAGTCCATGGGGCCGGACGAGTTGCATCCGAGAGTGCTGAAGGAATTGGCGGCTGTGATTGCAGAGCCATTGGCCATTATCTTTGAAAACTCGTGGCGAACCGGGGAAGTCCTCGATGACTGGAAAAAGGCTAATGTAGTGCCAATCTTTAAAAAAGGGAAGAAGGAGGATCCTGGGAACTACAGGCCAGTCAGCCTCACCTCAGTCCCTGGAAAAATCATGGAGCAGGTCCTCAAAGAATCAATCTTGAAGTACTTGCATGAGAGGAAAGTGATCAGGAACAGCCAGCATGGATTCACCAAGGGAAGGTCATGCCTGACTAATCTAATCGCCTTTTATCATGAGATTACTGGTTCTGTGGATGAAGGGAAAGCAGTGGATGTATTGTTTCTTGACTTTAGCAAAGCTTTTGACACGGTCTCCCACAGTATTCTTGTCAGCAAGTTAAGGAAGTATGGGCTGGATGAATGCACTATAAGGTGGGTAGAAAGCTGGCTAGATTGTCGGGCTCAACGGGTAGTGATGAATGGCTCCATGTCTAGTTGGCAGCCGGTGTCAAGTGGAGTGCCCCAGGGGTCGGTCCTGGGGCCGGTTTTGTTCAATATCTTCATAAATGATCTGGAGGATGGTGTGGATTGCACTCTCAGCAAATTTGCGGACGATACTAAACTGGGAGGAGTAGTAGATACGCTGGAGGGGAGGGATAGGATACAGAAGGACCTAGACAAATTGGAGGATTGGGCCAAAAGAAATCTGATGAGGTTCAATAAGGATAAGTGCAGGGTCCTGCACTTAGGATGGAAGAATCCAATGCACCGCTACAGACTAGGGACCGAATGGCTAGGCAGCAGTTCTGCGGAAAAGGACCTAGGGGTGACAGTGGACGAGAAGCTGGATATGAGTCAGCAGTGTGCCCTTGTTGCCAAGAAGGCCAATGGCATTTTGGGATGTATAAGTAGGGGCATAGCGAGCAGATCGAGGGACGTGATCGTCCCCCTCTATTCGACATTGGTGAGGCCTCATCTGGAGTACTGTGTCCAGTTTTGGGCCCCACACTACAAGAAGGATGTGGATAAATTGGAGAGAGTCCAGCGAAGGGCAACAAAAATGATTAGGGGTCTAGAACACATGACTTATGAGGAGAGGCTGAGGGAGCTGGGATTGTTTAACCTGCAGAAGAGAAGAATGAGGGGGGATTTGATAGCTGCTTTCAACTACCTGAAAGGGGGTTCCAAAGAGGATGGCTCTAGACTGTTCTCAATGGTAGCAGATGACAGAACGAGGAGTAATGGTCTCAAGTTGCAGTGGGGGAGGTTTAGATTGGATATTAGGAAAAACTTTTTCACTAAGAGGGTGGTGAAACACTGGAATGCGTTGCCTAGGGAGGTGGTGGAATCTCCTTCCTTAGAAGTTTTTAAGGTCAGGCTTGACAAAGCCCTGGCTGGGATGATTTAACTGGGAATTGGTCCTGCTTCGAGCAGGGGGTTGGACTAGATGACCTTCAGGGGTCCCTTCCAACCCTGATATTCTATGATTCTATGATTCTATGAAGCAAGATGGGGGAACCAGAGAATCTGAAAGAAAGCAGAGGCAGGCACTGCTCCCTTTCCTAGAATCAAATGGGAAAGTTAGGTATGGAATTTTAATAGCACTACAGGTTGTAGCCTTCTGGAACAAAATAATAAAGCACAGAGCTGGTGAAGGAGACCTGGAATGGGTGTGGTCTGTACTTAAGGCCGGAGAGGATTCCCAGGGGGCCATTTTGTGACAAATGACAAATAGGCAGACAAGAATAACATCAGTGCAAGAGCAGAGGATGCAGTCAGGTGACATGATAAGAGTTTCTAACAAATCAGGCAGTGATCGAGTTTCTGCTAGAATCCGTATTTACAATGATTTATTCTATAAGAAGATTTATTTTACCGATAGGGTTGAGAAAGTCACACACCGGTAATTTATACTTTACCTTTCAACTAAAAAAGAGTGATCAAAGTTCCTAGGTCATTTGGGTGCTCAACTTTTAAGAACGCCCAATGTCAAGCTGACTGTACTTCATCAATCAGTAAGACAATTGTGGTAACTAATAATATAGTTTAAAGAACAGTAATAATTTGTCACTGCTAGCTCAGCATTTCAAAGTGCTTTACAACATTTAGTTAATTAAATCTTACAACCACCCTGTGAGATGCATGTTGTTATCCCCATTTTACAAGTAGAGCAAAGGTGCAAATAAGAAAATCCCCATATTTGCCTTTTTAAAATGTCATGATTTTTCAAGCCTGGCCCATGATTTTTGAATGCTTGTGGCTGGCGAAACTGAAAATGTAAACATTTCACTGGATCCCAAAGCATTCAGGGTTTTTCTGTGGAGAGGTGGGAATTAGGGGCCTTCATCTCAGTCCGTAAGGAGCTCAAAACTGCTCGCTACTCATATCCATATAGCATATCCCCCTACTTACAGATGTTCTCATGTGCATTGCACAACTTCCCCCAAAAAACAGCTCCTGTGTTTTCTCTCTCTTCTTTAAAATCTCTCCAGTGAGTGTCTCACTTGGTAGGATTATCTGTCCCACAACAGTGTAGTCAATTTTTCCCCAGGTCAGATTGGCAGTGACCTTGGGAGAGGTACATCTTCCTCTGCAGTAGGGGCTCAGGTCATTTGGTAGGATTATCTGGATATTTCTCACTTAATCAATTCCCTGCCCTTGCAGGAGCCTCAGCATTGGGCACCTCTGCCTATGGCCCAGAACAGTTTAGTCTCCTGAGGGCTGTAATACTTTAGTCTAATTCTGATAAAGCAGCATGGGCTGTGGCAGCGTGGGGGTGGCTGGATGGTGGTTAGTGGCCTGTGATGTACAGGCAGTCAGATTAGATCATCTGGTGGTCCCTTCTGGTCAAACTATATGACTATGATGTTATATACTGGCGCAGTCTAATTAGCCCCTATATACTGTAAAACTGACTAGACCCAAAACTAACAGTCTATTTTCATTGTCCACACACCTTTATGTAGTACAAAAAGGGAACCCACACCATAAAACTCGAAAAATAAATTAACTTTTTAAAATTCTTTCCTTACTAATACCTTGGATTATTAAACAACATTTGTACAGTAAATTGTTTAATATAAATATTTTTAACCTGACATTCTGATAAATTTGTTTTTCGTCATTGAATATAGTTCTTCATGAGAAATACACTAATACTGGGATGATTTATTAGGAGTCAGATTTCCCAAATTAAAAGGATACCAAAATGGTAAGAAAGGAACAATATGCCTAGGTAATGCTATTTCTCTGGCTTAATGAGATAGAAAGGTTATGCACCAGGAACTGTAGTTCTCCAATGTGGAATGAATGCCCACAAGAACTAAGGACCATCAAAAACCTCCCCACTTTCCACTCCAAGTGTAAGGTGCATTTCTTTGACCTTGCCTTCTCCACTAGAAACACATGTATATTTATAAAAAAAACCAAACACCTCTACCAAAACAAGACACTCCACAGCCCATGCTTTTTTCACTGAGCAGAGGATGAGAGAACAAATACCACATGACACATATGTCGTCATGTTGCTTAATGTACTGTCGGAAGGTGCTCAGCTATTACGGTGATGAGCACAGTATAAAAACCTATATAGACTAGAAAGTGTATTCTCTTTGCATAAGCACAGTCAAAGTATGCATACTGGTGCTGCAAAGATTCAGGAATCTTCTAGAAAGTAGTGTCCATTGAGGCCCACTTCCAAATTGAAATATTTGGACCTAAGCCTATAAAAGGACCAGAGGTCCCTAAATTCCTCGGGTCCTTCTGCAAAACTTCAGACTTTTGATAAAAGAACAATTTCCAAAGACAAGGGGAAGGTGAGCGGGGTGGGTGAAACTGCAGAGACAATACATACAGAACTAAACTGAAATTTTCAAAACTGAAAGGTTTCTAGAAATTATTTTGAATAAAGCTAAAAATAATTCCTTTGCAAAGTCTATGGAACAAGCAATTACTTACAAATAATTGCAATTATTTGCAAATATCTAACATTGTTCAAGCAGTTCTACTCGAAGAGGGAGATGGGGCACTTTCCATAAAAAATTATATTGTAAAATTGTAAAAGCTGCAATTCAAAGATAAAAAGCAACACTGTTTATATTATCACTGTTTATATTATCACAGGTATTAATGACAGACTGTACAGAAGGCTTATGAATAATGATAACCATACTGCCTTTATAACAGTGGAAGACCTACACGAGGAGTGCTCCTCCTTTTGGGACTCTCAGACAAGTGCCCCAGCCTGCTCTATGTTTATACATCCTCTGAGAAAGTTATCCCTGTAACCTTTGTGTTAAGCAGAAGCCGTGTTCCTACTTAGCCTGTCTATAATTATAATTTAATCATTTTATAGCTCATTAATTTGTATCTTCTTAGGGACTGCAAGAAAAATAAACCTCTAATATTAGTCAGCTGCTTAATTCTACAGCCCCCCATACATACACATGACCAATAACTGCAATTAGCTGGAATACAGTTTTTTGTTACTGTTTTTATGGGATCTGCAGTGAACTAACAGTTGGGTAACCTTACATAACACATTTAAGTACGAGACATCTGCAAGTGCGCTCTTGCATATTAAACGTGCTGCATAGAATGGCTACTTTAAGATGAGAAACATCCCTGTTGGGGTTTATTCTTCAGATTCCACCTTAATATGGTATTTTTGCTCTTGTTAGAAACATTGTAAATTACAGACCTGGTAGTATGACAGCCAACATCCCTCAGAGTGGTTTTGGTTGCTTTTTCTTGACTCAGAAATGTACAGGAGCTAGTTCACATTTCAGCTGGATCAGATACGCTGGGTGATAACATCACAGTTATTTCTGACAGTGAATAAAGCTGCCTATTGCAGTCCCTTTTGGTTTTATTTCAGCCTAGTAAAATCCAATTAAATTCCTGGATATTGATTATGCTGGGGCGGGGAAGAGGAAGAGATGAAAGGAGACTTTTGGGAAAGCATTCTATCACTGTATTTCAACACAATTAAAGAGTCTTGATCCATCTGAAATTTAATGAAGGTGGCCTCCAAGTGGCAAAGAGAAATTCAATTTCAAATGCCTTAATCCAGCAGGAACACCTCTGTTACTGAAGTTTCAAAGATATGAGGGTCATCTGTACGTTACACTACTCTACCACAATGCATTGTAAGATTTTATTAATACATTGCTCTAACCTTTCCTTATTTTCCACTGCTCAAAAAAGATGAAAAAACCACATGTAGCAAACACACTACATTTACTCTGTTTCATAGATTACCCATTGCTAACAGAATGATCACATTATAGGAATTCATTATTGATACTGGAAATATTTCATCCAAAATCATTCACAATATGGATGATATATTAAGGCAGTTACTGTCCTAGAGACCCAGAATCTGATCATAACAAGGGAATTTGGTGTTTGACTTTTAGAGTCAAAACTCAGATTTAATTATGCTCTCACCAAATATCTTGTATTTCATTTGACTACTTCTTCAGGGGGAAGGTTTGTTTCCTTGATCTCTCTGTAATGCTTACAGATTATAGATTTCATAGAGTTTAAAGGCCAGATAGGACATTTAGATCATCTAGTTTGATCTCCTTTTTATCATAAATCATTAAATTTCACGAATAACCCCTACACAGAGCCCAATAATTTTAGTTAGACTAAAGCATTTCAGTCCTCAGGAGACTAAACTGTTGTGCGCCACAGGCAGAGAACAGGAAAGACCGAGTTGCTACCAATGCTCGAGGCCCCTGTGATGGGAGGGAATTGATTAGATGAGATACTCGCAGGTGTTATGGTAGTATGTTTTGAGAGTGGTTGGGGCAGACTGCTTCCCAGCCTCCTTAAATTGGTGTTCCATATATTTATGGAATACAGATACACAAGCAGGAAGAAGGAATAAACAAGTTCATCTTTAGTCTAACATAAAAATTATAGGCTACCTTGATATACATACACAGGAAACATAGGGGATAATAAAACAGTTCATGAACTATTATGAAACATGAAACAAAAATACTTTAGGCATATACAAGAAAACTATTCCAGAATTTACTTATTGCCCAAAAAACATCTTAGATCACCTTGGAAACATCTTCTGGGAATTTCTCCCATTTTTATTCTCTTAGGTATTCTTAGGACTAATAAATCCAATCATTATTAGGCAACTCAGGATGTTCCATCTGCAAATATTTCCCTTACCCCAGATAATCAGACAACTCCTCAGTTTCTAGTTAAATAATACATGGCATGTGCATCCATGTATTTCCATGGAGATGCCATCTTCAGATTCTTCAGCACGCGATTAGAGCCGTTCTGCATCCCACTCACTAACACTTAAAACTTGAATATGAATGTATCAATTAGCTCACAAATTTCCCTTGATTTTTAATCAAATAATTTTGTTCAACTATGATACTACTTGAGGATCTACATGCTCCTGCCACCACTCAGCAATCAGAGGCCAAACATTTCTCTCTGTATTGTAGATGTACATTTCATAAACTATAAAGCCATAATAGCCATCCTTTTAGATCAGTTTTAGCAATTTTTCTCGTAATTTTTTTTTTTAATTTTTATAAAACTGTGGCTTCCTGAAGTGAATCTTCTGTTTCCCAGTTCTTTTGTTTTTATTCAGAAATGTCATGAATACAAGACATTAATATGCATTTTATTGTTTTAAATTAAGTATTTGCAGCTCCATACTGTTGGGGTACCATTAAAAACCACTAAATACCAA
Source organism: Eretmochelys imbricata (assembly GCF_965152235.1). NCBI lineage: Eukaryota > Metazoa > Chordata > Testudines > Cheloniidae > Eretmochelys > Eretmochelys imbricata. The sequence continues at coordinate 135,374,225 of NC_135574.1, read as the reverse complement.
GGCCCAAAAAGCAAAGCACCTCAAAATTGGTAGCAGAAAAAAAATGACAAGATTTGGCAATATACAAATATAAGGTTTCTGGACTTAGAGTAATGTAAAAATCCCCTGACAAACTTGTGTTTGCAGAAGATAAGTAATGTTGACATTAAAGAATCATAGTGTGCTCTCCAAACCTCCTCTCCCTGCCTCCTAATAGATGAAGGGGGAAGATAATAGACATATACCAATTTATAACCTTGAGGTATAAAAATGAAGGAGTGACAATGATGAGATTAAGAAGTATTAGCTATATTTTGAATAAATGGTAATGATGGATACTGAATAAGTATAGATAAACTAACATATAGGCCAAGCCCTTTCCCGGCATGAGTGTTTTTTGCCAATTTTTCTTCTGTATAAATTGCTGATTTGTTTAAAATGATATTATTACTGGCAATAAAAGTAATGCGTCATGTTGGAGGATGTAAGCAAGAAGTACAAACATTTAATGATAAAGAACGCCCCCCGCCTCACACACAATTCTTTAGGAATCATCCAGACCAGTAAGGGGTTCTGTCACCACCAGCCTCATAACTTTCAGTGTCTTAATGATATGCTGCTGTGATTCAGCTCTCTGACACCAGGTGCCAACCTACAAGCATAAGGACCCACCCTGGCTTCCACCCGCCTAGTTCTTGCGGTGTGACCGCAAACAGTTCCTATTTTATAGATGGAAAAAACAGTATGCAAAGATTACAGTGATCTGACTAGGGCACAGTGCATTGTCGTGCCAGAGCCAGAAGTTCTGGAGGTGCTGTTTGCAACTCCATAGTTAAGGTTGAATTCCCTTTTTTGCACTTAAAGCAGAGATTCAACTTCTGTTATGTATGAAAAATACAGTGCATCCTCCCCAGATTTACAGCATTTACTCTTTTGAGTAGAGAATACATTTTCCTGAAAATATAACCCAGCTCTCCTGACTCCATTGCCTCATCCAGTCCTTAGCCCCCGCAAAGTCCATCTCCCCAAGTTCTTAACTACCAAACACTTGGACTTCTTCTCTCTGGTTCGTCACCCCCAAAGGTGTGAAATCTGCTCCCAGTTGTCAGTTCACTTTGGCACACACATTCTACACAGTTTGCACATCCGAGACCTGCTTGAGATAAAAATAAACAAAAGTTTACTTACTGTAAACACTGTATCATTGCTCTAACTCAAGGATTGGCAACCTTTGGCATGCGGCCCGTCAGGGAAATCCGCTGGCGGGCCGGGACAGTTTACCTGCAGCATCTGAAGGTTTGGCCGATTGCAGCTCCCACTGGCCGCGGTTCGCTGAGGGATGTGCTGGCTGCCGCTTCCCGCAGCCCCCATTGGCCTGGAACGGCGAACCACTGCCAGTGGGAGCTGCGATCGGCCGCGTGATCCCTGCTCTAACTGTACTGACAGTTCTGCGGCCTGACCCTTATTCAGAAAAAATTAACATTGGACTTCAGTGGGAGTTTTGGTTCGGTATGGAGTGCAGGAGCAGGCCCAACATGTGGGGAAATTTTTAGTTTCTCATTAACTAGGTTCGGCATCACTCTGCTGTAGCTCATCATACAACAGCACACCATTTGTTACTAGGGGAAAATTTCATACAGTGGAGGAAACTTCAGCTTTGTAAATTTCAAGTGAAACATTTCACCTAAGGACCCTAGTCACTTCTTAGCCAGAGGGACTGGTACATTTCTCCTTTTATTCTTAAATCAAAGCTGACTGCAGGCTTCCAAATTTTATAACAATTTATTTATGCAGACTGACCTTTGCCTGTAGTAGTAACCACCAAATTCATTTTGTTTCCAGTGCAAAGAACAGAGTTCTCTGCTAGTCACAAGAGTTCTATACATAACACAATCTAAAAAGTATCACATAAGACAAATTTCACTTCTATGAACCTTTTTCCCTCGTGCCCTCAACAGCAGCCATTGGATATTATCCCTATATGTTTACTCTTCTTGAATTCAAAGTAGTGTACAAGTTATAATAATTTACATACTCTGCTAAAATGCAATAATCTAAAATAGAAAAGCTAACCAATTTCTGCAAACAGAATTTCTTCAGTGGTAGTTGCTGCTTCACCAAATGTTAAAGGAATCATTCCAATTCTTAGAGAATCTATTTTAAATCTGTTATGCTATTGATTCTAGAATATCTAAAATCACCATAATAGAGCCACTAACGGTCAATTGGTATTTTCATTATGACCTCCCTCTCACACACCCCATTTTAAAAAAAATATGTACTTTATGTTATGACCTTTTCAAAATACGTCAAGTTTAACCTTTGGATTGTATTTGCTAGCCCCAAGACTTTAATGTGAAGCTTTATTCCAAAAACTGACTCTCTGAAAAATGACATCCTGGATTCCATGTTGTCAAGGTTCCTTCCCCACTCTGAACTCTAGGGTACAGATGTGGGGACCTGCATGAAAGACCCCCTAAGCTTATTCTTACCAGCTTAGGTTAAAAGCTGCCACCACCGAAGTGTTACACAAAGAACAGGGGAAGCACCCACTTGGAAACGTCTGCCCCCAAAATATTCCTCCAAGCACTACACTCCCTTTCCTAGGAAAGGCTTGATAAAAATCCTCACCAATTTGCATAGGTGAACACAGATCCAAACTTTTGGATCTTAAGAACAATGAAAAAAGTAATCAGGTTCTTAAAAGAAGAATTTTAATTACAGAAAAAGTAAAAGAATCACCTCTGTAAAATCAGGATGGTAAATACCTTACAGGGTAATCAGATTCAAAACATAGAGAATCCCTCTAGGCAAAATCTTAAATTACAAAAAGACCCAAAAACAGGAATATACATCCCATTCAGCAAAACTTATTTTATCAGCCATTTAAACATAACAGAATCTAATACATATCTAACTAGATTGCTTACTGACTCTTTACAGGAGTTCTGACCTGCATTCCTGCTCTGGTCCCGGCAAAAGCATCACACAGACTGAGGACCCTTTGTTCCTCCCCCCCCCCCCCCCACCAGCTTTGAAAGTATCTTGTATCCTCATTGGTCATTTTGGTCAGGTGCCAGTGAGGTTATCTTAGCTTCTTAACCCTTTACAGGTGAAAGGGTTTTTCCTCTGGCCAGGAGGGATTTAAAGGTGTTTACCCTTCCCTTTATATTTATGACACGTGTTTATTGCCTCTCAATGGCTCTAGGTCAGATGTGCCCATTTCATAACTAAAAATGCATTTTTTTTCTTAACTGCCAGCCCTGCAAATCCAATCTATAATCCAAACATCAAAATGAGTTTTTTCCTTCTTGTGCATCATTAACAATAACCAGGGTCTCTGGAGGCCTCTTTACACCATCATTCCTACAAGGGCAACTCCATTGTCTTCAGTTTATGCTCTCAGTAACACCAACGCAATCCCATTCCCTATTGTGGGTTTGTTCGGATGTCAGTAATTTTAATTTATTGAATAATTCCACTGATGGTACCAGAGGAATCCATCTCACTCTTAGCTGCCTTGTCATATAGTCTAATTAAAAAACTAAAAACCCTTATTATGCTCACGAAAGCCACTTATCAGAGTAGAACCTCATTTTAATTTCTTTTTTGGGGAAAGTTCATTTAGTCCCACACCATATTCTTATAGATTGGAAATGCTGTTAAGTATTATATCTTTCCCTCTCCCACACTTCATCAACAGTATCCCCTCTTCAGTCCTCTCAGGGTATGTCTACACGGGGATTAAAAACCCATGGCTGGCCTGGGTCAGCTGACTCGGGCTCCTGGGCTGAAAAATTACTGTGTAGACATTCAGGCTCGGTCTGGAGCCTGAGCTCTGGGACCCTGCAAGGATGGAGGGTCCCAGAGTTCAGGGTCCAGCCAGAGCCCAAACATCTACATGGCAATTTTTAGCCCTGGAACCCGAGCCCTGAGAGCCCAAGTCAGCTGATCTGGGCCAGCCGTGGTCACGCTGCAGGGCTTTTATCCCAGTGTAGATGTTCCTTCAGTTTCTCCTCCTAGTGTATCAGTGTCGATAAATGCAGCATTGCACAACGGAAGGAATAATATGAACCATTCACACTTGTTGATGGTTTCTAAAATTAACTGTAGTCACTGAGAAAATAGACCCAGGCTTCACTGTAGCCAATTTAATTAAAACACTTGCTTAGTGCACAGCAGTGGTCAAAAACTAGCAGGAAAACAAAAATAACTAGTAATCAACGCCTAGTTCGTACATAACATTTGTGTCTATCAATCTCCAAGCAAGATTTTCATTCCTATTTTATAGCTGGAAAAAACAGCATGCAAAGATTACAGTGATCTGACTAGGGCACACTGCATTGTCGTGCCAGAGCCAGAAGTTCTGGAGATGCTGTTTGCAACTCCATAGTTAAGGTTGAATTCCCTTTTTTGCACTTAAAGCAGAGATTCAACTTCTGTTATGTATGAAAAATACAGTGCATCCTCCCCAGATTTACAACATTTACTCTTTTGAGTAGGTTTCAGAGTAACAGCCGTGTTAGTCTGTATTCGCAAAAAGAAAAGGAGTACTTGTGGCACCTTAGAGACTAACCAATTTATTTGAGCATGAGCTTTCGTGAGCTACAGCTCACTTCATCGGATGCATACCGTGGAAACTGGAGGAGGTATTGTTTCATGATCTCTGTGTGTATATAATATCTGCTGCAGTTTCCACGGTATGCATCCGATGAAGTGAGCTGTAGCTCACGAAAGCTCATGCTCAAATAAATTGGTTAGTCTCTAAGGTGCCACAAGTACTCCTTTTCTTTTGAGTAGAGAATACATTTTCCTGAAAATAGAACCCAGCTCTCCTGACTCCATTGCCTTAACCATTTGATCACACTGCCACCCTGGCAAAAATAAATAACCAATTTATTTTAGCATGAGCTTTCGTGAGCTACAGCTGTGAGCTGTAGCTCACGAAAGCTCATGCTAAAATAAATTGGTTAGTCTCTAAGGTGCCACAAGTACTCCTTTTCTTTTTGCGAATACAGACTAACACGGCTGTTACTCTGAAACCTGGCAAAAATAACATTCAGTATTCCAGGCAGGGCCTTCTTTATCTTTACTCATACACATACAAGCGAACAGCTGTCAGTCAGCCTACCTTCAGTAATAACTAGTATACGAAGAGCCTCCTACAATGATTCTGGAAGCGGTGCGAGGCCCATGGGCCGGATACAAATCCCTGATGGACCGGATTCGGCCCATGGGCCTTAGTTTGCCCACCGCTTGTATATGTGCATACTTATTTGCTTTTCCTAAAGTTAACTAAGTGTTTTAGAACAAAAAGTGTCAGTGCGGTCACCAGTAAGAGTTGGTGGCCGCACTCTGAGGCCACCAGAAAATTTGTTGTGAGAACCCCTGAATTCTAATCAACCATTCTAGGGATCAGCAGTACAGCTCCAGTGCTTTCAACGCCCACTGAGTTGACATAAAACCATGTCTACACTACCACTTATGTCGGCAAAACGTATGTCGCTCAGGGATGTGAAAAAACACACCCGAGCGACATGAGTTTTGCTGGCATAAATGGTAGTGCGCACAGCGCTATGTCATCAGGAGAGTCTTCCCCCAACATAGCTACCACTGCTCATTACAATGGTTTAATTATGTCGATGGGAGAGCTGTTCTGTGCCACTGTAAGCTCGCTCGAGTAGACATGACCAAAGACACTTAATACCACACAGAAGTGCTCAGCACCTTTCAGAATCAAGTCCTGCCTGAGCAAAATGTCTTATTTTGAAAGCAGAACTGATGTTTTCTACAGTACTCAAAATAAATGCCCTGATCTAAAAATAACAGCAATGATACAAAACCAATCTCCGAATTTCAGATACAACCAAAATGAACTTCCTCTGTTATGATAAAAAATTAAATGTAATCTGTGTATTTATGAAGCTGATAAGAAGTAGTAATTCTCCTTAATGAAAAAAAGCTTATTTATCCCTGAGAAAAAAGATTGCTTTTTTCACGGTGAAAAAGAATTTGGGGTCTAAAGTAACATTGAGTAACTTTCATAATACTGAATCATACAGCTGATAACCTCTGTCCCAGTTAATGGTAACTGGGGTACCCTGTGGATGGCGCAGATAACATGATACAAATTATTTGGGCCATTTTAAAAGTATACAGTTAAAATAAATGTTCTTATAGAAGAACAGTATTTCAGCATACAAATAGAGACAATCCAGTTCTTTAGGGAGATTCCTAATCCTTCCCAGAAAAGAGAACAATTATCAGAAGGGGTGTGCTACATAATCTTACACCGGCAGTCTATTAAGACCCAAGTACTTAGTGGCAAGTTCAAACATCCAAGAAATAACTTAAAGATTTTTTTAAGAAACCTTTATCAGTGCAATATAGATCTTTGAAACTACCTGTGCAAAGCTGAGGACTATCTTTTTAGTTGCTTGCTCAGGGTAAATATTAATATTTGTAAAGGTTAACGGACTGAGAGTACAGAAAATGGGCCTCTCCTGTTGTATGCATTTAGGCTAAGTTCATTGTAGATAGCTGCAGTACAACATTCAGTGCTTTGTACTTTTAGGGACTGGTTATGCCTCCGTTAAGTCAATGGGAGTTCTACAATTAACTTAAGTGGGAACAGGATCAGAACCTTAGCATCCTCAGTGACCATAATGGGCCCGAGATGGTTTGCAGCTCTAATTGGCATCAAGAGGATATGTGTGTTATAATCAAGGGCAGCTTTAAACTCCTTTGAAGGATCACCTCCAATTCATAAGTAAATAAAACTGTACCCTAAATCTCTCACAGAGACTATCAAACTGGGTCATAGGTAATGCTTCATGGATACAGAGTAGATGGTAGCTTAATATCTAGTCAAACAATCAATTAATTTCAGTTAGGACTGCTGGTAGAATTTAAGCCATGAGGTGAAGATCCAGTGTTTTACTTGTGGCACCTTAGAGACTAACCAATTTATTTGAGCATAAGCTTTCGTGAGCTACAGCTCACTTCATCGGAGCTCACGAAAGCTTATGCTCAAATAAATTGGTTAGTCTCTAAGGTGCCACAAGTACTCCTTTTCTTTTTGCGAATACAGATTAACACGGCTGTTACTCTGAAACCAGTGTTTTACTTGCAACCAATGTGCACTATGACTTTGTAAAACAGAATCAGTTACAGGTCTATGGCCAACAATCACATGGTATCATCAATATTTTTTTCCTAGCCTTTTGCGAACGAAATATTCCCCTACAGTGTATTCAACAATGTGTTACATAAACCCGCTTGTCTTCTACATTTTTGTTAAATTATCTCTTCTCCTCTTCTCAGTCAGTAAGAAAAACATCCAACTAGAAATTTCCAAAGGCATTTGATGGTTTTCTGTGGCAGATGATTCTATTTCAAGGAGTATAATGCTGTTATAAATCCATTTCAGCCTCACAGCTGTTCATTCTCCCACTCCTCCCCAATAAAATAAATCATTGTGAAACAATACAGCTACTAATATCTAGCCATAACTTTTGAATAAGAACTTACTACAGCAATGTGCGCTTCCCAAGCTCTAGATGTGGTTCCAATTGTCAACCTGTAATTCTGTAACAGATAAATCACCATAAAAAAAGCCACTCACCAACAAAAAATCGCACACGTACATAAAGATACGTCATTTTATTAACTTTCAAACTCCTACACTTGCCAACTAAATAAACCCTCTGCTTTATTGTTTATATTGATCCATGTTTACTTACTCCATAAGTAAATCAAAAAGTACAGCATGGCTTTCTTATGTGAACAAGAATGTGAATGCCATAGGCAGAAAATAAATCAACCTTCCAAGTTCTAACAATTTCTAATGTACAGTATTAATTGGATTACTTTACAGGATTAGAGTTTTAAGAACACTTGAACTTCTAACTTAACAAGTTCTCAGAGTGGGTGAACGTCAGTCACTCCTATGCAGAGGGCCAGCACAAATTGTTCATAAAGCTTTGCGTTAGCCCTCCGTAGTGAGGTGAATTTACCCAGTATGAGGGGCAACTACTGAATGTGGCTCTGTCAAGGTTCCTCCCCCACTCTGAACGCTAGGGTACAGATGTGGGGACCTGCATGAAAAACCTCCTAAGCTTATCTCTACCAGCTTAGGTCAAAACTTCCCCAAGGTACAAAATATTCCACCCTTTGTCCTTGGATTGGCCGCTACCACCACCAAACAAATACTGGTTACTGGGGAAGAGCTGTTTGGAAACGTCTTTCCCCCCAAATACTTCCCAAAACCTTGCACCCCACTTCCTGGACAAGGTTTGGTAAAAAGCCTCACCAATTTGCCTACGTGACTACAGACCCAGACCCTTGGATCTTAAGAACAATGAACAATCCTCCCAACACTTGCACCCCCCCTTTCCTGGGAAATGTTGGATAAAAAGCCTCACCAATTTGCATAGGTGACCACAGACCCAAACCCTTGGATCTGAGAACAATGAAAAAGCATTCAGTTTTCTTACAAGAAGACTTTTAATAGAAATAGGAGTAAATAGAAGTAAAGAAATCCCCTCTGTAAGATCAGGATGGTAGATACCTTACAGGGTAATTAGATTCAAAACATAGAGAATCCCTCTAGGCAAAACCTTAAGTTACAAAAAAGATACACAGACAGAAATAGTTATTCTATTCAGCACAATTCTTTTCTCAACCATTTAAAGAAATCATAATCTAACACATACCTAGCTAGATTACTTATTAAAAGTTCTAAGACTCCATTCCTGGTCTATCCCCGACAAAAGCAGCATATAGACAGACAGAGACCCTTTGTTTCTCTCCCTCCTCCCAGCTTTTGAAAGTGTCTTGTCTCCTGGTAAAGGTAAGCGAGGTTACCTTTAGCTTCTTAACCCTTTACAGGTGAGAGGAGTTTTCCTCTGGCCAGGAGGGATTTTAAAGGGGTTTACCCTTCCCTTTATATTTATGACAGGCTCTTAGTTTGAAAGTGAAGATTTTTTACCTGTGTTTTTCTTAGAAGTTCTAGAACTACCAAATGAAACAGAAAGACATTGTAACGTAAGAGACATAAATAATTCAGAAAATAAAAAATGAACATTTCCTATTTTGCTTCACTAATGGACCCATAAGGAGTTCATAGGGAAGAGGAAAACCAATAAATGTGTTAGATATTCTGGACTACTACTACATGGATATACTAACAATAGACTAATTGACACCCCTAATGGTGTCTTTGTGATCACTGAAATACTGAGTGATTCCATCAGTCAAGACTAACAAATAAATTTATCTTAAAGAGCCTTATTCAATTTCCATTGAAGCCAATGGACAGACTCCCATTGACTTCAGTGGAAATTCTAGCAGGCCCCAAAACCACAAGCCAGGGCTTCAATCAGGATTTCCGGGGGGGAAAGAATAATTCATATTTTCTGATAAACCAAAAGGTCCTTTGCTATACTGTGCTCAATAAAAAATGCCAACTTTGCAGATTGATACTGTATCTTGAAATGACATCTGCCTAGAAATTTCAGTGGATTAGAGTTGATGTTAGAACGTCAATCTAAAATAAAACAGCCTCCTATGCCAATAAACCATTTACTTCCTAAATTCAGATGTGGTTTACTCAAAGAATACATACATTAATTTTTACACTGTACAGTCTAATTCTCCCCATGCCACCTACCCATTTTTCTCCTTCCTCTCCAAAGACATCATTTCCCTACTTCCACTTGTGACTAAACTTCTGATGGCCCCATACGCTTTCCACCCCAAGCCAACTTTTCATTCAGGAGAAAGCCAGGCAGCATACTACACCATTCCAGAAGAAGGGAAAGTTCACCTGGTAGGACACAGTGTCTCCCCTCACCCCACCTACCTCTGAATTAAAACTGAGTGTTCCTTGGGACTACCAAAGTGTGCACTGGATACTTGCTTTCTCTTTTCCATAGACAAGGTGGAGATGGGGAGGGAAATTAAGGAAACAGGACTAGGAAAAATTACCTGCCACATATTAACTAGCCAATAGCCAATTTAAAGCATGATGGAGACTTCTGTTTGTGGGGGAGAATTTCAATAATCTTCTCCCAGTCTACGGGATGTAATTTTTTTTTTTACCGTTATGAGTACAAATGCATGAGCAAGAGACCTTGCTGAATGCCACTGGCGTGTTTTTCTTACTGAATCTAACCAATTTACAAAGGGAAGAGAGAAAACCAAACTGCTTCCAAACTTCCAAAAAGTCCAAGGATATGTACACATTTGAGTTCATCCATAAAATTAACTCACACTTTTCAAATGCGTCTTCAGATTTATGTTATAAAATCTGTATGTTTTAGGTTTCTTATGACTAGTGCAGAGAAGAATCAGATTTCCACCCAAATAATTATACTGTTTGAAGTCTCCAGTTCAATCATGTATAGCTGATGGCTCTGTTAAGCATTTCAATTTGCATATCGCATTCCACAACTCCACAGTATTCTTACACCTGATCCTGCATATCCTTACTTGTGTGAGTAATCTTTATTCATGCTTTCAAATATTTACGAGTGCTGCCTACCACTACATTCCAGACACAAAACAAACAAAAATGTTAAAAATCTTACAAAATGAATCAACAAGAAATTAAAGACTCTTTATTACCCACATTAATCCACCAGCATTACGCATAATCAAGACTATCAACAAGTATCCCCCATAAAACCGCATACCCACCTGCTAACCATCTCCCTTCTGAAGAGCTAGGGGAAACTGATCAGCTTTGCAGCATACTCTGGAGACTCAAGCTCTATCAGACCAACACGTGGAGGGCAGGAAAAGGTAATTCCAAACTTAATAATATCAACCTCTTATAAAAAGCCCCGTCACTGAAAATGCCCAGGCACCAGTCCATTAAGGGCTTGATCCTGCGCCATTAAAGTCCATCGGAGTTTTTCCATAGCCTCGAATGAGCGCAGGATCAGACCCTAACCCAGGGAACTCTAAGGGCAGGCCTCACAACGCTTAAAACACTGCAGCGGCACAACTGCTCTGCTGCAGATGTTCCCCTGCACTGCTTCAGGGAAGATGTTACCTGCGCCTAGGGAGGGCTTCTCCCATCAACACAAGTGAGTATCGCCCCTCTGAGAGGCTGTAGCTCTACTGACGGGAGAGTTCTCCCATTGACTCAGCGCTGTCTACAAAGGGGAACAGTTCTATGCCACTCAGGGGTGTGGTTTTTTCACACGTAGTTATACTGACCTAATTTCCTTGCATAAACCAAACCTAAGATGAGCACCTCATTTTATCTCAATGACTGTACCAACTCACAGGAAGAGGCATTCTCTCAGGTAACAGGAACTAAACCATTTAGTGTTCAGTGGATGAAAGCCAACACCCTGAAAAGCACCTAGAAATGAACTAGAAGCTATCACAGATCTCCCAGTACAAATATAATGTCCTTCCTGAATGGGGCACCATTCACCATTAGAATGGTGAATTGGACATGTAGGTGTAGCCTCAAGGACACCACGCTGCAGAATTAAATCTACTGATTTAAATGGGGCTACTTCTGTGATTAAAGGTTTTCAGCATCACTCCCATACTAAAGAAAAAATTACAGGAGTTATATTAGAGGTATGTACAAGTGAAAAGGCATTAGCTCTAAATGTCTTAACTGTTTTCTTTTTGTCAGACTCCTAATATTAATTACTAATAGGTTGGCAGGGTTTTTGTTGTTGTTTTTAATTTAAAAAAATACTCTTTATTCAATATATACTATAAAGAACAATTCTGTGTTGACAACTTGATTTACAGTCTTTTCTCTTTTCAATCTTTAGCTGTTTCTACTTATTTACCAAATAATCTGTAATGGTTCTGTATATAATACATAATGACTTTTTGAAAATGCGTAAGATTCACTGGCTCAGATTTAAAAAGTGATTAGGGAGTTAGTAAAGCTGAGATTCCTGACACAATGGATCATCTAACATGCAAAGACCAACTCAGAGCCATGTAGTTAGCAAACCATTAATTCAGCAGACTGCTTTTCAGAGCTATTACACTGTACTGGGTGAATGCCTACAGTATTTAGGGAATTTTCAGTTTCTGCCAATGTGGCCACCAGTCATATGCAGTAAATTCAAGTGATAAATGTAACATCAACTTTTTTCCCCGTTTTATATCAATATATTGCTCACAAGCATTTCCCAGGATTAACCATGCGAGCTAAAGACAAGCATAGAGTGGGGAAGGTGTTATGCAGACTTCCACACACCAGTGTATAAATGCACCTCAACTCTGATCCATGTTATCCTTACTATTCCAATTCTGGGCTTCTCATGAGCACATACATACATTCACACGTCTGTGATGGTGTTGTACTCTGGATCCTGTGTTTAAGCAGGCACACTCTATGAATGCCACTATGTGCTACTTTTAATTTCCTGGCAATAACACTTCTCTTGATGTAACTGGCAGGTTCTTTGTTCTCCATCAGGCTTTTTATTAATAGTGCTAGATCTCTCTCATTCTACTGTTATGCTAGATAATCATATGGTGTATAACTTCAGCTCTGCTTTGAAATATTGTGGTTATACATCATGTCTGTTGGAGAGCTCGTCGATGGACCAGTGTGTGCCACGTCACTAGCAATATCTTTACTGTGGAAAATGTCAATTAGGGATAAAGGTTAAACTAGGATTTATTTAATATGTGACCTTAAAAGAATTTGAATCCCAGTTTCCGAGATTAAGGGCTATTGTACTACTTACGATGCTGATAGAAATATTTTGTGTGTCTCCAGAGTCATCCCTATTGCACATTAAAGCCTGGATCAGATATAGTGAATTACAGTATTTATCTGCTGCTTCAACAGAGGGGAGAGTGGTCAGTCTTTTTTGATACATTCCACAAAATTAATTGGTGAGTAAATGCATATACGAGTGGTTTAGGTCCATGCACAAGTACTATCAGGTTCACTTTACTATAGATGCATATTTAGATATATATTCATACAATAAATATTAAGTCACATAATTTACAGCCATTTTTATTCTTCTTCCTATAAATAAAAACAAGCTGCAAAGAAAAAAACTGGAATGTCCTCAGGATTGTGGTCGGACCAAGAGGACACATTCATCTATCTAGGTATTTAAATGGCCCCTATCACCATAGTAACTAAGCGCCTTATCTCGGACTGCTTCAGAGACAAATTCCTCGTGCCCATATCAAGAGGTTTGATTATCTTGTGTCCAGCCTGTTCTTTCCAGTTGCACTATTAATTATATTGATTTTTAACTAGGACATGAACATGCAGCACACAAATCCATTAATTATTCTCAGTTTTATGCTAATGTTTATTAATACTGCCACAGTGTTCATAGTTATTGAGGATCATATCAATCCAGTGTTTACCATGTTGATTACATAGTCCATTCACAGTCTGGCATTATTCTTTGTACACCTTTCTAATTTCTTCCATTCTTCCATATTAACCATGTGTATAAGGTCTTTGGCCAGCATTATCCCTTGGCAAGCCCCTTGTTAAACTCACACAGAAATTAATGCCAATCTTATGCAGTTTCGCACAGTCAGATCACCTGAGAGAAGGGTTTCACCCAAGCATGGATGCCCCCATTATACACAGAGCCCAGACTTTACAGTGAATCCTCTGGAGGGGCTTCCATTGAGTCAGAGAGAAGGGCTGAACCAGCTCTCCTCACTTTCTTCTCCTGCAGTAATTCTGACGGTCAAGATCTGACCAATTTTGCGTCCTTTTCTCACATTAGACGAGTGAAGATTGGGGCCCATGCTTTTGTGCTGCATCTATTAACATGATGTCTTCTGAAAAGCTGAACTATAATAAACTATCATGAAAACAGAAGTGTCTGTAATCACCTGACCACTTACCGCTTTCCATGACCTCACAGTGTTTAGAATATGAACAAAAAGTTGTGTCATGATACTACAAAAAATATTCTACACATCAGAAATTCACTAATACACATTTCTTGAGTGGTCACCATTATAATGTCAGCTGTTATCACACTGTGGTATCTAACACATGGCAGTATCTCCATACTTATAACAGGAAATAATTACAATATTTTAAATGTTATAATGTAGTAACCACTGGCTTTAGCAAACACTAATTCAGATCACAAAACTGGAAGTCTCTTCCCACTTTTCATTAAATATTGGATAGTAGATGCTGTTCTGAGATCTAATATTACTAAGGCTTTGTTAGCTTTATAAAAATCTACTACAGTATATTAAATAAAAAGAAAATCTATAATTGTCAAAATAAAAGGACATGGTACATTTTGCAGTGCATTATCCTAGTTACTCTTTGCTTATTTCAAGTTTGGTTGCCAAAAATTATGAACCTAAATGCATATTTAGCCACTAAAAAGTGCCCTGATTTTGAGAAGGGTTGAGCAACCAGCACTGCCATTCAAGTCTCCAATTCACAATAGATGCCTCAGTCTTAGTGTGAATTAACAACATTATATTATATAGTTATTTCAATAATGTGAAAGAACCATATCATTAAGCTCTCTCACTTTAGCAGCATATTTGAAAAATCTATTTACTTTACCCAAGAAGAAATTTTAACACCATTATATAATAGTGAAAATGACAACACCTCACCCACCTTTTCTCTCTAACATAAGGAAAAGCAAGAGATATCAAAATAAATGAATTATTATACAATTATCAACTTACCGGCATTCAAGATTACCAGTGGTTTTATAAAACAAATATATAAAATTACACTACTACCAAAGCTGCTTTGAATCACTGTTGGCCTACACTATTTTTTGGAAAAAAAAGGAGTACTTGTGGCACCTTAGAGACTAACCAATTTATTTGAGCATGAGCTTTCGTGAGCTACAGCTCACTTCATCGGATGCATACCGTTATGCATCCGATGAAGTGAGCTGTAGCTCACGAAAGCTCATGCTCAAATAAATTGGTTAGTCTCTAAGGTGCCACAAGTACTCCTTTTCTTTTTGCGAATACAGACTAACACGGCTGTTACTCTGAAAACTATTTTTTGGGTAGTCATCATTTTTTTCTGTTAAGACACACAGACAGTGACTTCCCATACAAATGTTCCACTTGTGTTCTTGATATCATCACTGTGGTATTCCCTACAGCTAGAGAATACTGCAATAGCTCTATTTTGTTATGATGGCAATTTTAAGGGCAATTAATCTAAATTACTGTAAAAATTTCAGTTTGGGCAGCTAACCCCCTCTTGCCTATTCTTTGATCCATTTCTATGATGTATACATCTCATCAGGCAACAGGCATTCCATTTTGAAAGCAGTCAAATACTGCTGTCACGTGAAGTATACTGCTGAAACACCCCGATGTGGCTTAAATGTTTAAGTTTACATGAACTTACTATAGGTCTCATAAGTAAGGGCAGAATAGAGACCAGAGATAGCAACAATGTTAAGACAAACACAAAAGCTACATGAGTCTATTCTCACACAACTAATGAGAGAATTTACTGAGCACAGTTAGTTTGGGAAGTGAAAGTAATCCTTTTCCCTTTGTCTACAATGAAGGAAGATTTAGCACAGGCTTTTTCAGACTGTTTGAATGATGGAGAAACTAACTTCACATACTAAAATCAATTTTCAGCCCTACTTCTTCACCAAACCCAGACCAATTCCCTTGAAGATTTATGATTTTATTCATTACATCTGATCACAGGGCTTTTCTTAAGTTTTGACAAAATCATAAAAGGAACTTGCAAGTTGTCAAGACTGAAAATCTTCAGTGGCTTTTACTTTTTCCAACCCTTTTACTAACTTTTTTTTAGTTTGATATTTTTCAGGAATGATCATAGCTATGAACTCCATATTTTTCATATTCTCTTTCTCACTCAGAAATGATGTCTGAATATTCTTTCAAGATTTCATGAGAGATTTACAAGGATATTAATGCCTTCTAACAGGTACTGCAGATATCCACATGACTTAAGGAGAAAAGCTAGACCTATATGAAATCTGTATGTTTGTAATATAGACGTGTTCTTTGAAAAGATATATACTAATCAGGGCTTCTGGACTATTTAGCTTCCCCCCTCAGTGCTCCAGGAAACAGTCAAATAGCTCAGTGAGGCCATTACTACACTACAGAGTTATGTCGACTTAAGTTAGGTCGACATACAGCCACCGCTGTAATTAAACCGCTGTTGCATGTCCACACTATGCTCGTGTCAGTGGAGTGCGTCCACAGTAGCAGCAGCTCTTGCATCAACATAGAGAACGGTGTACCAAGGGTAGCTATCCCACTACGCAACTCGCCACCATCTGCTGGAGGGGGTTTTGGGAAGGGTTTGCAAAGCCTCCTGGGGGCAGTTTCAGCATCCCATGATGCAGTTTTCTCCATCCCCTCATTCTATGGGCTCCCTATTTTGCACCACTTTTCAACAACCCTCTATAACCTGCACGCTCACCAACTCTGTCAGAAAGCCTGGATCCTTCACTGCTTTCCAGTACTGTGGTGAGCATTATGAACACAACACACCTGATCCTGTAGTATTTTATGAGCTACGAGTCTGATGATGATGCCTTGGTGTCTCCCTTGCTCTGTGCCATGGAAAGAAACAATTAAAGATTGCTGAGCAATCTCACGGAGCAGCTGCACATGGTGAACCGTCAGTTCTCGGCTTGAGAAACAAGCACTGAGTGGTGGGATCGCATAGTTATGCAGGTATGGACTGCAGAATTTTCAGATGTGCAAAGCCACCTTCCTGGAACTGTATGCAAAGCTCACCCCTGCCCACCTGTGTAAGAGAGCTGCACTGGGAGCGGAGAAGCGAGTGGCGATCGCAGTGTGAAAGCTCGCAACACCAGACTGCTACCAATTAGTTGCAAATCAGTTTGGAGTTGGGAAATCAGCTAGGGGGGGTGCTGTGATGCATGTGTACAGGGACATTAATCGCCTCCTGCTACAAAGAACTGTGACTCTGGGCAATGTACATGAATTAGTGGATGGCTTTGCAGCAATGGGGTTCCCTAACTGTGGTGTGGCGATAGATGGCATGCATATCCCTATTTTGGCCCCAGACCACCTTGTGGTAGTAATACTATCTCTATGGATAGTAATTCCATGCTCTAATAAGAATATAACAGTAGGGATCTATTATCAACGACCAGGACAGTGATAGTGATGATGAAATGCTAAGGGAGATTAGAGAGGCTATCAAAATAAAAAACTCAATAGTAGTGGGGGATTTCAATTATCTCCATATTGACTAGGTACATGTCACCCCAGGATGAAATGCAGAGACAAAATTTCGTGAGAGAACCTGGATTTGTGCAGGAAATGGCCTAACTTCATTATCATGCACATTGTGTAAAGAGTTGTCACTTTGGATGGGCTATCACCAGCAGGAGAGTGAATTTGTGTGGGGGGGTGGAGGGTGAGAAAACCTGGATTTGTGCTGGAAATGGCCTAACCTGATGCTCACTTTAGATAAGCTATTACCAGCAGGACAGTGGGGTGGGAGGAGGTATTGTTTCATATTCTCTGTGTATATATAGAGTCTGCTGCAGTTTCCACGGTATGCATCTGATGAAGTGAGCTCTAGCTCACGAAAGCTCATGCTCAAATAAATTCGTTAGTCTCTAAGGTGCCACAAGTACTCCTTTTCTTTTTACCCCAAATTAAAAAACACAGTAAAAGAACTAAAAATGAGCCACCATGGCTTAACAACCATGTAAAAGAAGCAGTGAGAGATAAAAAGGCATCTTTTAAAAAGTGGAAGTCAAATCCTAGTGAGGTAAATAGAAAGGAGCATAAACACTGCCAAATTAAATGTAAAAATGTAATATGAAAAGCCAAAAAGGAGTTTGAAGAACAGCTAGACAAAAACTCAAAAGTAATAACAAAACGTTTTTTAAGTACGCCAGAAGCAGGAAGCCTGCTAAACAACCAGTGGGGCCCCTGGACGATCAAGAAAAAATTTTGAAGGAGAAAGTAGTTAAGGACATTGAGGTCAATGGTAAATGGGACAAAATACTACATGGTTTTACAAAAGGTAGATCGTGCCAAACCAACCTGATCTCCTTCTTTGAGAAAGTAACAGATTTTTTAGACAAAGGATATTTAGTGGATCTAATTTACCTAGATTTCAGTAAGGTGTTTGATACGGTGCCACATGGGGAATTATCAGTTAAATTGGAAAAGATGGGGATCAATATGAAAACTGAAAGGTGGATGAGGAATTGGTTAAAGGGGAGAGTACAGCGGGTCATACTGAAAGGTGAACTGTCACGCTGGAGGGAGGTTACCAGCGGAGTTCCTCAGGAATCGGTTTTGGGACCAATCTTATTTAATCTTTTTATTAATGACCTCGGCACAAAAAGTGGGAATGTGCTAATAAAGTCTGCAGATGATATAAAGCTGGGAGGTATTGCCAATTTAGAGAAGGACCAGGATATCATACAGGAGGATCTGGATGACCGTGTAAACTGGAGTAATAGTAATAGGATGAAATTTAATAGTGAGAAGTATAAGGTTATGCATTTAGGGATTAATAACAAGAATTTTAGTTATAAGCTGGGGATGCATCAATTAGAAATAACGGAGGAGGAGGAGGACCTTGGAGTATTGGTTGACCACAGGATGACTATGAGCTGCCAGTGTGATATGGCCGTGAAAAAAGCTAATGCGGTCTTGGGATGCATCAGGCGATATATTTCCAGTAGAGATAAGGAGGTGTTAGTACCGTTATACAAGGCACTGGTGAGACCTCATCTGGAATACTGTGTGCAGTTCTGGTCTCCCATGTTTAACAAGGATGAATTCAAACTGGAACAGGTACAGAGAAAGGCTACTAGGATGATTCGAGGAATGGAAAACCTGTCTTATGAAAGGAGCCTCAAGGAGCTTGGCTTGTTTAGCCTAACCAAAAGAAGGTTGAGGGGAGATATGATTGCTCTCTATAAATACATCAGAGGGATAAATACCAGAGAGGGAGAGGAATTATTTAAGCTCAGTACCAATGTGGACACAAGAACAAATGGATATAAACTGGCCATCGGGAAGTTTAGACTTGAAATTAGACAAAGGTTTCTAACCACCAGAGGAGTGAAGTTTTGGAATAGCCTTCCAAGGGAAGCAGTGGAGGCAAAAGACCTATCTGGCTTCAAGATTAAACTTGATAAGTTTATGGAGGAGATGGTATGATGGGGTAACATGATTTTGGCAATTAATTGATCTTTAACTATTCATGGTAAATAGGCCAAATGGCCTGTGATGGGATGTTAGATGGGGTGGGATCTGAGTTACTACAGAGAATTCTTTCCTGGGTATCTGGCTGGTGACTTGCCCAGATGCTCAGGGTTCAGCTGATCGCTATATTTGGGGTCGGGAAGGAATTTTCCGCCAGGGCAGATTGGAAGAGGCCCTGGAGGTTTTTCGCCTTCCTCTGTAGCATGGGGCACGGGTCACTTGCTGGAGGATTCTCTGCACTTTGAAGTCTTTAAACCATGATTTGAGGATTTCAATAGCTCAGACATAGGTGAGAGGTTTATTGCAGGAGTGGGTGGGTGAGATTCTGTGGCCTGCATTGTGCAGGAGGTCGGACTAGATGATCATAATGGTCCCTTCTGACCTTAATATCTATGAGCTACAAAAGGAGCACTTAAAGATGATAAAGTCATTGCAGAGAAACTAAATGAATTCTTTGCTTCAGTCTTCATGGCTGAGGATGTTAGGGAGATTCCCAAACCTGAGCAGTCTTTTATAGGTGACAAATCTGAGGAACTGTCACGGATTGAAGTGTCACTAGAGGAGGTTTTGGAATTAATTGAGAAACTTAACAGTAACAAGTCACCGGGACCAGATGGCATCCACCCACGAGTTCTGAAAGAACTCAAATGTGAAACTGCGGAACTATTAACTATGGTTTGTAACCTGTCCTTTAAATCAGCTACTGTACCCAATGACTGGAAGATAACTAATGTAACGCCAATATTTAAGAAGGGCTCTAGAGGTGATCTTGGTAATTACAGACCGGTAAGTCTAACGTCAGTACCGGGCAAATTAGTGGAAACAACAGTAAAGAATAAAATTGTCAGACACATAGAAGAACACAAATTGTTGCGCAAAAGTCAACATGGTTTCTGTAAAGGGAGATCATGTCTTACTAATCTATTAGCGTTCTTTGAGGGGGTCAACAAACATGTGGACAAGGGGGATCCAGTGGACATAGTGTACTTAGATTTCCAGAAAGCCTTTGACAAGGTCCCTCACCAAAGGCTCTTATGTAATTAAGTTTCCCTGGGATAAGAGGGAAGATCCTTTCATGGATTGAGAACTGGTTAAGAGACAGGGAACAAAGGGTAGGAATAAATGGTAAATTTTCAGAATGGAGAGGGGTAACTAGTGGTGTTCCCCAAGGGTCAGTCCTAGGACCAATCCTATTCAACTTATTCATAAATGATCTGGAGAAAGGGGTAAACAGTGAGGTGGCAAAGTTTGCAGATGATACTAAACTGCTCAAGATAGTTAAGACCAAAGCGGACTGTGAAGAACTTCAAAAAGATCTCACAAAACTAAGTGATTGGGCAACAAAATGGCAAATGAAAATTAATGTGGATAAATGTAAAGTAATGCACATTGGAAAAAAATAACCCCAACTATACATACAATATGATAGGGGCTAATTTAGCTACAACTAATCAGGAGAAAGATCTTGGAGTCATCGTGGATAGTTCTCTGAAGACATCCACGCAGTGTGCAGCGGCAGTCAAAAAAGCGAATGGGATGTTAGGAATCATTAAAAAAGGGATAGAGAATAAGACGGAGAATATCTTATTGCCCTTATATAAATCCATGGTACGACCTCATCTTGAATACTGCATACAGATGTGGTCCCTTCATCACAAAAAAGATGTACTGGCATTAGAAAAGGTTCAGAAAAGGGCAACTAAAATGATTAGGGGTTTGGAACGGGTCCCATATGAGGGGAGATTAAAGAGGCTAGGACTTTTCAGCTTGGAAAAGAGGAGACTAAGGGGGATACGATAGAGGTATATAAAATCATGAGTGGGGTGGAGAAAGTGAACAAGGAAAAGTTATTTACTTGTTCCCATAATATAAGAACTCGGGGCTACCAAATGAAATTAATGGGTAGCAGGTTTAAAACAAATAAAAGGAAGTTCTTCTTCACTCAGCGCACAGTCAACCTGTGAAACTCCTGAGGAGGTTGAGAAGGCTAGGACTATAACAGGGTTTAAAAGAGAACTAGATAAATTCATTGAGGTTATGTCCATTAATGGCTATTAGCCAGGATGGGTAAGGAATGGTGTCCCTTGCTTCTGTTTGTCAGAGGGTGGAGATGGATGGCAGGAGAGAGATCACTAGATCATGACCTGTTAGGTTCACTCCCTCTGGGGCACCTGGAGTTGGCCACTGTCGGTAGACAGGATACTGGGCTGGATGGACCTTTGGTCTGACCCAGTATGGCCATTCTTATGTTCTTCTGTGATGGAGTAGATCAACAGAAAGGACTACTTTTCTATGGTATTGCAAGCACTGGTGGATCACCAGGGTCATTTCACCGATATCAACATGGGCTGGTTAGGGAAGGTGCATGATGCACACATCTTTAGGAACACAGGCCTGTACAGAAAGCTGCAAGCAGGGGGCTTTCTTTCCAGACCAGAGGATTACCATTGGGGATGTGGAAATGCCAACAGTGATCCTGAGAGACCCAGCCTATCCCTTGCTCCCATGGCTCATGACTGGCTCAGCAGGAGCGCTTTAACAACAGGCTCAGTAGCTGCAGAATGACTGCTGAATGTGCCTTTGGTAACTTAAGGGTCACCAGTGCTGTCTCCTCAGCAGGCGAGACCTCAGTGATGGCAATATCCCCCTGGGCATAGCTGCCTGCTGTGCACTTCATAGTATCTGTGAAGCAAAGTGGGAGAAGTTTCCCCAGGGGTGACACGTGAAAATTGAATGGTTGTCTGCTGATTTTGAGCAGCTAGATACCAGGGCTATTAGAGGGGCTCAAAGGGGAGCTATTCAGATCAGAGAGTCTTTGAAGGAGCATTTTAATGATGAGCCACAGTAATATATGTTGCTGTAATATGTTGAGCCTGACACTAGTTTTTTCCACTGTGGTATGAACCTTGTAATGATTGCTGTGTGTGCACTACTGTAACAATGCAAATGCACCTATTGCCACTGTCTGTCAATGTCAGCAGCAGTTACCATGTGTTGGAGAATAATAAAGATTCAGTCACTTTCCATAAATTGATTTTTATTCCACACCCATCCAAACATACCAATGTCATGCTGAGGTAAATGTCATACACACAAGGAAAAGTATCTTTAAAGGGGAAGGGACACTGAATTCTCAAGCACATATGCCAATGAGGCTCTCACAGCGGGGTGTCTGTCCTGCTGTCATTGTGCATGATCTCCCATGGGGTGGAGTGCCTGGGGTACTGCTGCAGCCACAGAGGATATGTGGAATGGGGGAAGGTTGTCGGGAGGTCCTGAAATGCAGTTCTCTATGGGCTGCAAGAGGAGGTGAGCACAGATGTGTTCAGCCTGAAATTCAGTCAGCGGCTGCAACACGTCTGTTTGCTCCGTGAGCAACATTATCATCTGGCCCTGGCCCTGCTTCCTTTCCTCAGTATCCCTCCACATTTTCTCATTGATTGCAGCACCTCCTGGTGCATGTCTTCCTTAGACCTCTTCTTTCTTCTCCTGATCTAGCCGAGCCGCTCCGCCAGTCTGCATGAAGAGACCTTCAAGGCCACATCTGCAGCTGCTAAAGAAACAATGGACAGAGGTCCTATTGTCAGTGCACTTCCAACACTGGATCCAAACAAATTACAAGAACAACTTTCTCACTTTCCCTTGAAAGTCAGAGTACAGTGGTAGCCTCAACCGTGGTAAGTATGGCCCATGGGGGGAGGGGGAGAAGGGGATGAATTGGGACAAATCAGAGGTGGGGGTAGCACTGGATTACCAGTACAAGCACATAGGGCTATTGTATTAAATACTGGCACTGGGGATAAATTGGGACATGGGGCGGGGGGATTGCACTGGATTATTGTACTGAATACTAGCGCCGTTTTCCTGGGCCAGTGGTAACTGTAGCTAGTATCTCACTCGTGAGGGTAATCAAGACTGCAAGGGAGCACTTCTGCATGAGTGTGGCTGCAGACTGGGTCCAAATGCTGCTAGCCTGTGTGCTGCAATAGTGTCTGCTGAAGTAATTGCCAAATGGCACGGGAAAGTGTCCTACCATGGAGGAAGAAACGAGACAGGATTCCCAAGAGACCTTCAGCAGAGGACTAAAGATTACCTCCAAGAAAGTTTCCTAGAGATCTCTATGGAGGATTCACGTGACATCCCAGTGTGCATAAACAAACTTTTCTGCAGGCCCCCTCTGCCTAGCTGTACAGGGGAATGAGAAACAAATAGCAACTGTACCCATACTGGTTATTTCACTGTCTCTTCAAGCCTGATTAAAAAAGCAGTACGTGAACAGATGCGTCCCTGCAGTATTGAAGCAAACTGAGTACTTACCAGAGGTTCCCACCCCTGCATTAGGCTCAGCACAGCTGGACTGCTGGGAGTGGCTAGATGGCTCTGGAGTCGAAAGGAGGTCCTGGCTCCCCACACCACCAGATCTCCCTGTTGTCTGCCCCCCCTCCTGTTCTGCCTCCATTTCCTCATCCAGCATGTCATCCTCAGGGTTCACTCCAGTGGCTAGGGACTCCAGTCGCCCCTCACCCCCTGAAGTATCCATGGGGCTCTTGGCAGTGGAGATGGAGTCACCACCGATGATGCTGTGCAGCTCCTTTTAGAAGCAGCATGTCTGTGGCTCCACACTAGAGCGACTATTTGCCTTTCTTGCCTTCCAGTATACGTACCTAAGCTCCTTGATTTTTTACATGGCTCTGCCATGTGTCCCTGTAATAGCCCTTCTTCTCCATGCCCCGAGCGATCTGGCCACAGATATCGTTTCTGCGGCTGCAGTGGAGCTGTAATTGCACAGCCTCCTCTCCCCACAGACCCAGGAGATCCACCGCCTCTGGTGCACTCCAGGCAGGAGTGAGTTTTCTGCACGGAGCTGGCATGCTCAGCTGGACAGTAGTTTTGTTAGTCCTCCACTCCGAGCAAACAGGAAGAGCAATTTCAAAACTTCCTGGGGCTTTAAAAGGAAAAGAACACATCTGTGTACCTGGCTACAAGGCAGAAGAGTTCAAAACAGTGACCAGAGCGGTCATGGTGGGCATTGTGCAACACCTTCTGGAGGCCACATAGGTCGATGCAAGCGACACAGTGTCCACACTGAGACTGTGTCGCTCTAACTACATCATCCTAAGCACTATGCCTCTTGTCCAGGGGGTTTTATTAGCTTGGTGTAGCAGGTGAATTAGAGCAGCGGAAGGAGCACTGTAGCATGTACGCCTCCATAGTTAGGTTGACATAAGCTACCTTACATTGACTAACTTTGTAGTGTAGAAAAGCCCTTACCTTGGTGAGTACTTTTAAAAGATCAGCTATGAGCTAATTTCCTTGTACAGCTCCATCCCCCCATCCCCACCCTAAAAATTTAAGAAAATGAGTAGTGTCAGTGCCTCTCTTTTCTTTCCACCCCATTCTGTTCCTCAAAAGGTAGACACCAAGGCCATGTCTACACTACCACTTATGTTGGCAAAACTTATGTCACTCAGGGGTGTGAAAAAACACATCCCCTGACCACCATAAGTTTTGCCAGCATAAGTGGCAGTGTGCACAGCGCTATGTTGGCCGGAGAGCTTCCCCTGCCGGCATAGCTACCAGTGCTCATTGGGGGTGGTTTAATTATATTGATGGGAGAGTCCTCTCACATCAGCACCCAGCAGCTACATGAGAGATCTTACAGCGGCACAGATGCATCAGTACTGGAGGTACAAGGAAACCAATTCATGGCTTAACCACTCCAATACTTGTGATTTTTTATTTCCATTCCACTCATTCTGAAAAGTGGCCCTGACCTTTTTCCTCATGCTTAAAAACATTGTCCTCTGCACAGAAACCAAGTCTGCAGAATATCACCCCAAAAAGTTATTTATTACCTCCGGACAAGATTTAAGGGTCTGATCTTTCTTACATTGTAGTCAACAGCAAAATTCCCATTGACTTTGATGGTACAGGATCAACCTCTTAACTTTTCAAAACACAAATAAAATTGCTCTGTTTTTACTTCCACTTTACCAGTGAAAGGGAAATCCATCTCTGAAAACATATACAGCTTAATTTTCCCAGAACTGCTGCACTAAGGGATTCATCAGATAAGCCATAAAAGAAATCTCATCAATCCATATTGGCAAATTTGGGGTCTTTCCATGGTATGTTTATTGGATTTGCCAGAATTGAGATTATATTTATAGAATAATAAGTACTGTGAGTACATTTCTAGGCATTCTGCCTGCAAACAAGAGTCTTAGGTTGAAATCCTAGCTCTACTGAAGTCAATAAGAGTTTTGCCATTGACTTCAACTGAACCAAATTTTACTCTTAATACATATAATAGAACGTCACTAACTCATGCTGACTGTAAGACCCACTGCAACTTAATATATTTTACAAATTAGTAAGCAAAACAAACATTAAAAGCAGTGACACTATATCACAAGGTGTATTTTGTTCATAGTGTAGGTTAATGTTAATGATTTATGTCAATACCTCATAATAGACTAATAAATATACCATGGTGTATTTTTGTGGAAGTTAATGGATCTTCATAATATGAGACCTCATTACAGCATCTGCTATTAAATATTTGCTGAGTGAAATGGAGACAGATGGCTGGTTTTGTGTACAAATCAGCAAAGTAAGATTTAGAGAGGCACAATTGCACACTGCAGGAAGAACACTACCGACTTGTTTCATCACCAGCCAGTCAAACTGAAACAAAGTCACACCAAGACAAATCTGAACTCCTCTCACACATTTCATTAGGATGAATTAATTTTAAAGCTTAGCAAAAACTGCTCAATCATTAACAATATTGAAACAATGGACAAAAAATCCAATTTGAATCACTCCATTTTTATTAGAAATTATAACAAGGTCCAGTTTTGAGTGATTGCAAAGATGCCACCCCCCTCTCCCCCAAACACTCTCAGACACCCCTCACAAAACCAAATCCAAACCCCAATGACTTAGTCAATTCAGGAAATTCAAGCAATATTTTAGAAGTAATTTGAAAGGAACACCATAAACTTACATTTCCTGCCTGACATTGTTTAACCTACTATTGTAACAAGTAACACCTGTAACTGAAAAATTATAGAAAAAAAATCTGTATTTTTTAGTTTATTTTACTTGTACATTTGACATCACTTTGTGTAGAGTCATTTTCAATGTTTCCCCATCTAGTCAGTTTCCCCTCTTTGGTCCTGATTCAGAAAAGCACTTAAGCATATGCTTAAATCTATCCTTATGCAAAAAAGCACCTTAAGTACTTTTCTGAATCAGGACCTTTGTGTGTACCTTTCATACAGCAACAGCGGTGAGAAAACCAACTTTTAAAAAAAATGATAGGTGACTGTGTAAAACCACAACACTTGGCAGGGGAACTCATAAGCAGATGTAACACTGAAACTGTATTAAACTCATATTTTGAAACCGACTAATTTACAAGCTAGTAGAGTTCTTTTAAATCCTATAGCTTTTAACTCCTGTGAGAAGCCCCACCCAAGCCCTTGATCCAACAATGAACTCCATACATGGCAGATTTTAAAATATATTTATATATTAAAAGGAATAGAAATCCTCATGCCTCAGGACATTAGTCAACTAACTGATGAGGATTGGAAAGCAACTTTCTTGAACCTCTCTTTGAAGCAGCTGATAAAGGCAACTCTGACACATAAGGCAGTGAAGTAGATTGATCACTGGTATGGTCCAGTAAGAATATTCCAATATTCACATCAAGTGTTCAAATACTTGAACCAGTTTGTAAGAAATCAAGGTATTTTTTGCATATAGTTCACAAACAAAAGAGGGCTAAATTTGTTGGATAAGTTGTTCACTACTTATAGTCCATTCAGCTCAATTCCAAATCAGAATCTGAGCTCACATTCAGTGCTGACACTGCAGTGCAGTATTGGAAGGAGGAAGGTGGATACATTGCAATGCTAGCCATTCCATCCCTTTTATGAGATGCTGATCTGTGGTCCTTCATAACAGTCTCCGGTGAATATCCAGGAGTCACATATTGTGAGTCATAAATGGTACCTTTTAAAAATTGACAAGAGTGTTCTGCTCAATGTACTCTCTCAATAAAACTGGTTCGAACACCCAAGGCTGTTTTTGAAAGGTTTGCTGAGTGTATATATGTGGCTGTGTTTTTACACATGGTCACTGCAACGACCAGAATCTAAGTCATCATCATAAACCACTTGAAGATACCTGGTATATGAAAAGCACTATAGAAAAATAATGCAGTACTACTGCTTTCCACTCTAGGATACACTTAGAAGAAATTCAGCTCATGTTTATTTTCCTTTTTATTATCTGTAACAATTTACATGAAGGCAAGATCTTGAAGATCGCATCAGCTCCTGTTGTTTATCTTCCCTGTATTTCCACAGTGGTTACTGTGAAAGAAAGACCTCAATTCAGGACAGCACTTTAGTACATAACTTAAGTATGTGCTTCACTTTAAATCTCATTTAATTGCTGTCCTGGAAAGGAATGCTTTCCTGAATAGAGGCCAATGTGATCTTGAAATACTTGGTGTTGTAGCCCTCAAATGTTACTGGGCATGGCACTCTTTTAGACTCAAACTTAAATCCACACAAAACCTAGTGGTCTCCTACTGTCATGATGTTACAAATTGTTAAATTTTGACAGTGAAGTAATAAAGTACTTTATTCATGCTTAAAAAGTGAATCCTGTATAATTTCATGCTTCCTGTTGAAGTACTTTTTAAACTGTGTCTCTGATTTTGCATCCCTGTCACACTTTTTAAGGCACTGGCAGATTGAGAGCTATACTGGAGAACTATAAATTCAGGTGGGAAATGAGAAGCAACAGATTTATTTTTTTTAAAAGACAAACATACTACTTCATTTCTAATTACCCTTTCAACAAAATGAAGAAAGGCTCAGTAAAGAGTGGAACACTGAGTGGAACACACAGATTCCATTGACCAGCTATATCGAAAGAAGGACAGGAGACACTTGATATGGATTTAATCAGGCCGCAACTTCATTATTAGATGTCTGGTACTACCCAGCAGATAAACATGTACAATGTAGGTAACCCCCTATTTATTCCGTAATTACCCAGGGGGCTTCCACCATCTCCCCCTCATTTTTCCATCCCGGTCCCTCCAGAAAAATCCATTGCCGGGACCTTACCATCCACCCCCAACTCATAGCTATAAGGTGGGCTATAAGAAAGGGGGTTTGGCTCCCTGCCGTTCCAACC
This sequence comes from Eretmochelys imbricata, assembly GCF_965152235.1. NCBI lineage: Eukaryota > Metazoa > Chordata > Testudines > Cheloniidae > Eretmochelys > Eretmochelys imbricata. The sequence continues at coordinate 135,345,809 of NC_135574.1, read as the reverse complement.
ATAGGAGCTCCAAATCCCGCACTGTTCCATTCCTTCAACCAGCACCTCCTTTTTAAGTCCTTTACCAGGCCATTTATCTGGTCACTGGATGCTTTCCCTATGGAGTACTTGCACTGGACATCCGCCACAAGGAGGCGCCAGCAATTACCTTGGCCACCTCCCCCACAACCCAGTCAGAACAAACATCTTCCAATAGCCTTTTGTATAGCAGCCCAAAACATGACCTGCCCCCCCGACACCAAGTTTGATAGGTGAACCCCCATCCTCCCAAATGAACTCAGTTGCCCCTTGCACTATGCAAGGATCATTGAGGACTCCTACAACTGGGTTGCAAATGCCATGTACTGCAGCACCCACCCCTTCCTGATGGGCCATATAAGTGACCAGCATTCCAGATCCTGAAATTGGAAGAACTTTTTACAACTTTCTTCGTAGCTAAGCCACGTACCCAGAGCCAAGGATCTGCATGCCACCGCCAATCTGATATGCCAAGGTTCCATAGCACCGGCAGGATCAACTCAAGTTCGTCACTAGCTCCTGCCTGGTACAAGCCCTCCGCAATCTGTTGAACTGAAAACAAGACAGGCCATCCGCTATGCCATTATCCACCCCAGGCACGTGCTTGGAAGGAAAAGAGATGTTACGGCTTAAACATTGTGGCACAAATGCCCTCACTAAGTTCATAACCCTGCAATTCTTCAAAGAGATGATTCCGTTAGATCTTGAGAAAGGAGATTTGCTCGGGTTGTTATCTTTTTCTTTTAGGTATCACCGTTATTACAAGCATATTGATCTTAGCTGCCTTGCAGCCTGTTGAGAGGGATTGCAGCACTGCTGGTTTTGTTTCCATGTGTTGTAATTGTGTCCTGTTACAAATATCTGAAAGAAGAATCTAGCTCAAACTTTAAAAAATGCTACAGAACTTGATATCCCACCAAAGTCATCCCTATTGCTTTTGGGGAGGCTCCTTGGGAACATTTAAATTACAACATAATTACCCCCTACTTTAGACATATGATTGCTCCCAAACTTCGTTTACATCACAGGTTAAATCAAATTCAGGAGGTGATGGCGTTGGAAAGCCTGAAAGCATCTTTATCCAATACAAAGGATACAGTTACCTAGCGCCCTCTTGAAAGTTTAAGATTAGCTTGGTTCCAGTGATAGTTTATAGCTCTGTTCCATAGGTCTTTCCTATGATGGTTTTAGAGAGTCCAGGTTAGGGTTGTCAACCCTCCAGGAGTGTCCTGGAGTCTCTAGGAATTAAAGATTAATCTTTAATTAAAGCTTGTCATGTGATAAAACCTCCAGGAATACCTCCAACCAAAACTGGCAACTCTAGTCCAGGTTTGTACCAAGAAGATCAGCCTTTTCACATATGTATTATGGAAGGAGTCTGATTGTTAATATGAAAAGATTTCCTGTTCTTCTTCCCTGGAAGTCTGAATTGCTTTTATTTCAGACAAATTATACATTCTGGTAAAGAATTTCATGTTATTTCTAACTGTTATGAGCTATAAACAGTTTATATTCTTGAATGTAAAGACTGATATGTGGATGTTTATTTTGTACTATGCATGCTCTTTTGTTTCTTAACATTAACAAGGATTAATACAGATGGGGGCTCTCCCCCCTCCCATCAAATCCATGCGGGGCACAAGCTCCCCCCGAGTCCCTCCCAACTGCATGCATGCATTTGATGAGGGGAGCCAGAAAAGAGGAGTTTGTTTCTGGCTGAAAATTATATATCTAATATAAGATTATTACCAAATGAAATGTTAAACAAAGTTATGAGTCTGAACACCGTCCATGCTGAGGTGTGACATTCATAGGGCTAAAAAACATTTCCCTGAGGACTAGCCTAATGATACAGAAGCAGCATTCTAGTCCACGTCTCAAGGATTCTAAAGCAATTTTAGCATTGCTCTTCCAGCGACTCAAGGCAATAAAAGGTTACATTCTCCTCTCTAAATGGGATGTATCAGACTTGTTGCAAAAGGAATCAAGAGTCCACACCAGCAGAAGTTTTGCAGGGAGCCATGCATGCAGCCATCTTGTCCAAAGAAGAGGTAGCAAACAAAGAAAAACAGGGAGATTAGATGAAGTAGGAGAGACTAGAGAGGAAAGGAACACAAAAATATAGATCAATATAGGGGACACACACAAACTCAATTTACTAGTTGAATGTAAAAAAATAATTTAAAAAAAAAATCAATGGGAAAACTGTACTTGTAAAGACTAAAACCCCAATTTTCTCTCTTTAAATATAAAATGTCTAACATATGATACTGACATTCCAATGCAAAACTTCATTTATGCTGCAGAACCTTTCCAATTTCATCTAAAAAGTGACTTTTAAAAATGCAGCAGTGATTGTATACAGCAGTGTGCAAAGAATGCTAACTGAAGTGTAGTGGGGTTTATAGATTATTATCCGCTATGGAATTACCTGAACACAGAAAAGCATTTTACAGAGGATCACAGACTAGGTCCTTCACGGTATGTTTTATCTACCAAACCATTAATACACCCCTCTATCCCTAATAACCAATTGATTAAAAATAAAGACACCCAAATTGCATTCATTATCAGGAAATATTCAGTTTGCAAACTAAATATTTTATCAATCCCATGTAGAAAGTATTACAAATGAAATATTGAGCTCTGGGAGGTTAGTCAAAAATTGCAAACAATTAACTAAGACATTAGGGTGAAGCCTGTTTAATATTTAAAAAACAAATGAGTTTTCCATCTCTTTTCATACAAATGTTCCCAGCGCAAGTGTACAGGGGAGGGAAAGGGGTAGATTGAGGATTAAGGCAGGTCACCATATAGAAACAATTTTAGATTGGTAATTCAAAACTTCACAAAAAAAGGAAACGTCTAATGCCCTTTTTATCTGTATGTCTAAATCCCTCCATCAAAAAACTTCCCACTTCTCCAAATTGCCACCTTCTTCAAGGTCATTTTCTTACCAGGCCAACATTCTAAGAATTTTTAAAGGATAATCCCAGGCTAGGATTGCCTCTTTATTGACAGCAGGACATCCGTTATCAGAAGAGTTCTTTTACGTAATGAGCTGTCAGGGTCTGTAGTTTTTAACACTACCCTATATGTACATAGTGTGACATTAGCATGCACATTGCTTCCATTTCCCCATTTAGCATTTCAGATAACACCTCCATGAGCTAAACTTAACATTTAAACCTGCAGTAAACCTGTAAGTGCACTGCTCTTCCAAAATATTTGTACCAATTTTAGCACTAGGAAACAACAACCAAACTCTCACAGACTGTGAAGCCATATCTTCTTTCAGAGAAAGCTGAAAAGCAAACTCAAATCTATTTGCCAGGACTGCAGTACATGCCACATAATATTAACAAGAAAAAAAGTGGACAGTTTTGTGTTCCCTTTTTCAACATTGCATAACAACTGTACTCTCAACAAGACCGGATGTTTTGATGGATTCAAAAAATATTTAGAGTAGATTATTCTTTTAATGAATCCAGTTTGAAGCAGACAATGTAATAAGAGAATTATCCAAACCAGCCTCTACAATGTTGAAAAATGATACAAACATGCTCTGCCATATACCAGCTACTTGAGTTGTTTCTCCTTTTTTTCCCACGCACCTTTTTCTCATTACTTGTCACAAATCAAAAATGTTTTCAAAATGTGACTGTGCTAAATAAAAAGAAAAATGAAGTTTAAGCTACACCATACAGTTTCAATGTCTACACATATGCAAAGTCTACACTGCTCTCAAAACTACCTAAATATTTGTGTATAGCAATATTCAAAAACACCTATTTGTAAAACTTGCTAGGACTTCCTGTATAAATAGCACTTGGGAGATGGTGCATGAGGTGAATAAAGGCAGTGGCTGATGAGAAATAGTCCAAAATGAGCATAATCAGCACTCATAATACAGAGCCAAACTGAGGGAAGAAATGCTTGGGCACTTTAAAATGTACTGCATTTAAAAAGCAAAAGAAGAAAAAAAAAGATGTTTGTGAAAAGATGTAAGTACTAATCCACCTTCAGTGATGATAATGCCTGCAGTTGTTGGGGTTTTTTGTGAGCAGGGGGTGTTTTTGCTTTTCATTTTGTTTTTGCAATAGGCACTACAGTTGCAGCCTTGAGGCTGAGCACTGCTGCTTGGTTAGTATCTGCAGTGTACAGAACAAGTCAGAGGGTGGAAGGGGAGCGCTGAAAGATACTTAGGGGGAAACGGTGTTGCTGCCGAGCCTGTGATGCTGCCTTGCCCGGCACCACTCATTCTCCAATTGTCCGCTAGCAAGAGCCTGCCCTGCCTCGGGGCTCAATCCAGGAGTCACCACAGGCGAGCCAAAGCCACCGCGCACGTTACTTTTAATTGTCACCGCATTGCTAACGCACAGCTGAGAGCCATGGCTGCTCCCTCGCGCTGCATTCCCACGCAGGCACCCGGCCAGCCACCCAGCCCAGCCCCAACACTTCTCTCCTTCCAACCACCACGCAAGGCGGGCCGCGGCTCCCCGGAGCGAGCCCTCCGCTGCCCCCACACACATGCACCCCGACACCGCTCAGTGCACGGCGACGCGTTCTGGTTTTCTGCCGCGGCGCGTGTGCGCGCCTGGGAGAGCCGGCGAGAGATGGGGCAGAAGGGGAATTCCCGGCAAGGCTCTCCCAGCCCCCCCCTCCCTCAACTCCCCCCGGGGAGTGGGGCTTCCCCAGCACCGTGGACACAAGGCTCAAGCTCCCCCTCAGCCCCCGCATAGGCACGACGCTTGCAGGACACAAGCTCCCCCTAGTCCCTCCCAGCTCCGGGCATGCCAGGTTCTTCCCCACCCTTCCCACGCGCGCCAGGCACCCCTCGGCCCCCGCATAGGCACGGCTCAGGGAGCCCCCCTCAAACCAGTGCAAGGCGCACGCTCCCCCTTGGCTGCCCCCCCCCACCGCACCTATCCCCCTCCCCCGCGCGCCCCACAGCTCCCCGGAGCGCGCGGTGCTTACAGTTCGCAGGAACTGTATCTCGTCCTCGCCCTCGCCCCCTTCGGCCATGGCTCCCCCTCTCGCCCGGCGGCGGTGCCCGGGCTGGCGGGGCTGCAGCGGGGGGAGAAGCTCACGCGCGGCCCCGCGCCGGACTGGGGGAAGTGGGAGCGCCCCGGAGCCAGCAGCCCCAGCCCCGCTGTGCCGGTCTCGCTCTCTCTCCGCAGCGGGTTGACGGCGCTGCCCGATCTCCTCAGTGCCAGTGCCTGGAAGAGGAGGGATGTGATTCACTGCGGGGGGGGGGAGGGCGGAGCTGCTCGGCTCCCCCGCTGCTGCAGGTGATCCGCAGCCGGCTCCCTCTGCAACGCAAACCTGCGGCCCAGCGCCCCTTACTGGCTACTCGACAGATAGCCTGTGGCTGCACACCGGGCCCACAGACAGTGTCACACTGCTGGTGTACCTCACTGGACGTTGCGGGGGTGGGGGGCGTGCTGCAGACGGTGGGCAGCGTTTTCAAATGGCCACTAGCTGTGGGCGCCCCACTTCGGAACTCCCCGACCTCCCCCGCAGGGACCCGATTTGCAAAGGTGCTGAAAACCCACAGCTCCATTTAGGAGCCTCTGAAACATTAGGCCCTGCCTGTCTCAAGTTGCACACCCAAAACTGAAGCACCCAGAAATAGTGGCTACTTTAGCAACTGGGACCCGTGGATGCATATTTACACAAGGTTTACATATTTTTCTGTACGTATAACATGGACAGAAAATGGAGGGTCTTTTGTGTGTGTAGGCTTAGGGGTTGTGGGACTAGTGACCACTATAGTTGAGTTTCCATTCTAACCTCCTGTTTTCAGTTGTTTCATAACTTTCAGAAACTTTCATGCTGATATTTTTTAGTCTTCATCTCTGATTGACAATTTTTTTTATAATTATGATCAAAAAATTCTTTAGGCATTAGAGTAGGAGGATAGTCAAAAAAATACATTTTCCCTATTGTTTTAATTTTTTTTTAAATTCTTTTGAACTTTTTTGAAACAGCTCTAGCTACAAAACTGCTCTAACTGGAAAGTTGAAATTGGCCAAGAAGTACTCATTTAATAGAGGTGCTTTGTGATTCGGATGAGTTTTGAGTTTTTGCAAATCACACTTCAGACACATGCACTGAATTGAAATGATTTTTTAAACACACTTTAGACTAATGATAAAAATATGATTAGATTTCCTTGCTACAAATTTTAACCATACTGCAACCGGGTCTTCTATTTTAACTATATTGTAATTGGGGCCGTTGACTAGGGACCCAATCCTCCAAATATACACATAAACAGCCATATTGAACTCAGTGGGACTACCCATGTTTGTAAAGTTCTTCTCATGTGTAAATATTTCCAGGATTAGGGCCATGGCTAGATTGTAGTACATATACAACTTTCCTTTGTATCTTTTAAGGTGAGCAGCTAATGGGGAAAGTGCTACACTTACTGCACATGTGAGAAGAGCACTATAAGAAAAAAATGGAAATTATATAAACAGCTCACAGAACCATCAAAAGGCTGAAATGTTTTGTATAATTTTCAGCAAAACATCATCAGGAAATGTACAAAGTAGCTAATAGCAAAGATTTTTCTGAATAACTGTGGGGAAAGAAAGATTAACTGTAATTGAAAATACTGTTTCATGAATCATTCACAAAGCAGCACTGTACACACACACACACACAAATACACTGCATATGTGTATAACATATTTACCCAAAACAAAAACTTATTAAGGCTGCTCAAGTGCATACAGTATATCATCAACACAAACATAAAAAACCCTGAAATCAGTAAAGTCCTCAACCACCATAGTTTTGTCTTCTTCATATTATTTCCCCTCTCTCACACATACACACACACACCCCTCCTCTCTTCACAAAATTTGCCACCTTTGACTCCAACCGAGTAGAAAGGTTAGAATTGTTTTCAAATTGTTTAAAATGTTGCACTGGTGTTGTGTTGAAGCAGGAGATTAGTGTGTATTGTGTAAGGTTTTAGTCAATTGTGTTGTGTTGGAAGATTAAGAGAGGGAATTATTTGCTAAGTGGAAATAACTTGTGATCGTGTTAGGAAGTTACTGTAATGTCTGTAGCAGTGCTATTTAGGTGAGGTAATGGGAAAAAAACACACATGCAATACCAAACTTTGTTAGTAATTGACATTTGTGGGTGTCAGTAAGGCTGCATGTTATGTGTGGAGCTGGAACACACCCACACATGTGTGTTCCTCCTACAGCTGTCAAGGTGCTTCAGTCCTGCTCTCCCTGGTGTGCATGGGGAGCAGCTCCAGGGGCTCTTGACACACTGCCATCCCAGACCTTGCTGGGGGGGCAGTTCCAGGTGCTCTTTATCCCCATCTCCAAGAAATGAAGGGAATCAGCTGCAGGGTCTCTTCAACTCCACACTTCTGTCCTGTGAGAACAGTGTTGGCTGCTCCCTCTACCCTAGCCTAAAACTTCTGTTGGCTCCTATGGGGTAGAGAGCTCCATCTGTCTCCTGGAGCAGCCCTCATAGACTCATAAATTTTAAGACCAGAAAAGACTATCATCAGCGTTTGGTCAGCCTTCCCGCACATCGCAAGCCACAGAACCTCACCCACCCACTCCCATAATAGGCCCATAACCTCTGTCTGAGTTACTAGAGTCCTCAAATCTTGATGTAAAAGACTTCAAGTTACAGAGAATCCACCTTTTATTCTGATTGGATGCCCATCCCCAAGAGGTAGGGAAGAGGGAAAAGCAGCCAGAAAGGAGGGAGAAAGAGCCAAAAAAAGCTTCTGGGCAGAACTAAAGATCTCTGAAGGCTGGAGTTTCTCATGTCATCCCCAGACTGGCTCCAGCAGAAGCCCAAAAAGCCCATTAGTGGTGATGAAATCAAGAGAGTGACAACACTGGTATTTATAGATGGTGGGTGAAGGTGAGGTGATGTAGCAAAAGCAAAATCCTGGCTGTCAGTTGCAAGGTTGGGATGAGGAGTTAAGTAGTGAGTTCCTGACTTTTAATGTTTATGGGGGTGGCTTTTTTAAAAGTTTGTTGTGTTTTGATTTTATGTCTCCAATGTCATTACAAGTTTAATTGACAAGTTTCCAAACAAAACATTTTTTCCATGGAAAATGGCCTAACAAAAATATAATTTTTATCTGAAAATGGAGTTTATAAAAAAAATGGATTTTAATTGAAAAACCAAAAACCTGAATACCATTTTTTTTCTTGTTGGCACCTCAAAACAGTTTTTGTTTATTAAAAAAAAAAACAGAAAAAAATTATCAGTTTTGGACGTTTGTGGGTTTTTTGTTTTGGGGTTTTGTTTTGTTTTTACAAAAATCCAAAAGATTTTTAAAAATTCAACAAAAGTGGGGGAGGAGGGAATTCCTTTTAGTAAAACTTTTTCATAGGAAAAGTAATTTCCTGACCAGCTCTAGTCTATGTCAATGCTGATAGTTACTCACATTGGGCAGCTATCAAAATGGAGGTCTTATAATCTGTTTGTCATATATAGCTCTGTTCCTCCTATTAGACCCCCACACAGCAGCACTCTTCCCTATGTCCTGCCTCAGAGCCCTGATTTTGCCTCCCCATATATGATCCACATCACCCCCACCCCCGCAACTGGTCCCTTCACAGCCCTATTCTTAATGTTTTCCCCCATAGCCCATTCCAAAATATGTTTCTCTCTCACCCAACATTCCCAATCATGACCATGCCACCCTATTCCCCTCCTACATTCAGACATGAACATGCATCACCAACATTAATACATATCATTGTTTAAAAGCTGAATGTGGTAGGAAGTCAGGTCTCTCCACCTGAAACTTTCCTTTGCCAAATCACATCAAGTTTCCTAAAGGGAGAAAGTGGCTCAGGAATAGAGTTGCTACCTTTACTCCTGAAGCAATTCAGCTGCAACACTTCCCCTTCTTCCACAACTTGAGTGAGAAAAGGAGCATCAGTGTATGAAATGCTTCCTGATGCTGCTACCTTGATACACTGAGACAGCAGAACTATAGAGAGCCCTTGGTATGCCAATGCGTGAAAGACAGGCCCTTGCTCGCACTGAACAGCTGCTGCTTGGTGTGCTGAACATCCTAGACCTCAGCACCCAAGCAACAGTGTCTCTGTTGAGATACATCAGTGTGGAGACCCATCATACTGTTAGTGTATGTTGTTAAATGTGCAATGTGGCCAAGTTAACATTACTGTGAGAATCATAACATTTTCATTTCCTGGATTTTGAGCATATAAACTCATAACCTTAATATTATATTAACATAAGTCTTTTGAGTATGGGCATAGATATGTCTATCTCTCTAAAACAAATGTCCCAGTGCAGGGGAGCCACCACAGAGTTTCTGCCTACAGTATTGGTCAAAGGCATTGTGCAGACCCTGTTGACAATACAGCCTATAAGAAATTCACAAGTTTTTCTTCACTTCCTGTCTCTAGTGGCATAATCTACTATATGCACAAAATAAAATATAAATATTTTCTTTTTCTCCCAGCAAAAGGGTAAAATAACTTGAGGACAGAGTTATAAAATTATCCAATCTAAATAATTCTGATACAACCAAAAATACATCCATCTTTACTATTGAAACTAATACAAGCCTGAAAAATGCTTATACTACAATGGCTATCACAGTACAGAACCACTGATTTTTTTTTTTTTAAGTTCTGTGTGTTTACACCTATATTAATTTCATGTTCTTAAAGGTAAGGAATCAAACAGTACTAGTATGCATGAGACAGTACAAACAGACACAGTCCAGACCTTCTCACACTGCTCTGTCAACATACCTCAGAGCTGGCTGACAACAGTTCTGATAAACCCTGAGCAGAGAACCAGTTAAGATGAATTGTGTAAGACAGTGAGGGATTGTTTCTCCACCCACTTACACCATTACAAATCAGAAGTCAATGGAGTATAAAATCTGTGCCAGTAAGATCAAAATCAGACCCTGACTCTTTTGTCCTGTGGACAAATGGTGACTAGGGTATAGAATGAGAGGATCAAACTCTTTTCCAAACAAATTTAAAATAGGATTTCATTTCAGATTAACAACGGTTAAAGACTGGGGATGATTAGGTACCTAGAGCAAACAAAGTAATATGCCTGTTTACCTAGTCAGATTTAATAATGTATTGCATTTTTGTTTTGTTAGTGTGTTTGTACAGCATCATGAAAATGTAAAGCACTATATAATAATATTACACTATTGTTTAAATGTTATATGTACAGGTGCAAGGCTCCAGATATACGACACATACACACACATACGACACATACACACTTTCGTATGTTATCATCTCAAAAAAATAAGTGAGGTACTTTTCTTTTTTTATGGGGATTCTGATGTTCGTAGATGGATTCATAGATACTAAGGTCAGAAGGGACCTTATGATCATCTAGTCTGACCTCCTGCACAATGCAGGCCACAGAATTTCACCCACCCACTCGTGCGAAAAACCTCTCACCTATGTCTGAGCTACTGAAGTCCCCAAATCGTGGTTTAAAGACTTTAACTCACACAAAAGCAAAGTAGTACAGAATTAAGATTGAAAATGCACTCTTAGCCCACTGTAGTATGCCTAATTACAGGAAATATCTCCCAGTACTATGTGTTGTACAATGTGTAGCAGTGGGTTAGAGGGATCCTGCTTCCTATTGTGACAAATGAAGCTGGTGAGTCTGTTGCAAGGTATAATGTGGAGTGCACCTGAGGCAGTGCCTGAGACTCTACAATTGATGTGGATAGACTGCTGAAATGAGGACAGACACACGAATGGTAAACACAGGGGGAGGTGCCATCCCCCCCATCACCCATACCATCCTGTACCAGTGTAGCCACTTCGTTCATTTTTATAATTTAATTGTGTTATTGTTGTGATTAATTCATATGTTATGTCATATAGAATCAATGTGTGATGAATAAGTAGGATAGGATTATAGAGGTATAGTTAGGACAAATAGTTAGGAGTGACAAGTCTGTGTTAGGTATATAAAATGTAAAGCCATAATTCAAGGCCTATAGGCTAAGGCCTATAATATTTCATCTTAGCCACATTAGGCTGCTGCCTAAGACTGGCCCTATGCCAATAAACCCAGAAGATTACTACAAAGGAAATGCCAATAGATGATGTTACAGAAAAATAGACTGCAATGTACCCATCTAGCTCACAAGACACCTGATCGTAACATCACGGGAAGTTCTGTTCTGACCGCAGGTTACCATGGGAATGTGTTCATAAATGTTAATAAGACACTAATAAGAAAAAAGGGAACTAAGAAAACACCCTATGAAATGTGAATCACCCCAAAATTTATGGGGTGGGGAAGTATGCATAAGGAAAAGGAGGTTTGGAACCCTCATTCAGCCCTACACAAACCACAAACTCTCCCATCACACACACCCCAGTGGTCATACCAACCAAGATGAAGAACATACCAAGAACCAACATGTCATCTGAAGGTTCAAGTGGTGTATCTACATCCAAACATCCCAAAGCACAAATACAGCTACCTACTGAAGAACCAGCATTTCCACAAACTAAGGCAATTCCTGATGTTTGTCAGTCAAACTTTTCCCATTTACTGAAGTTACAAAAGACGACTACTGGTGCACCTCTTGCAAAAAGCTTACGAAGAAGGAAAGTTTCCCACTGCCGCGATTGGTAAAACTGGAGGAACTTGGTGTGCCAGTCCAATCAGCAAAGCCAATGCTGACAAACTACATGAAAAGGCTGCAAAACACCAAGCCTCCAGACTGCATCGACATTCAGAAAGCCTTATAAGCCAGTCATTGTCAAAGCCAGTTTTAGAAGTACTTAATGAGGCTGTTAAGAATGCTGGAGATATAACACAGTTTATGTGAACCAACTTGACTGTTGCATCATACTTTAAGCAAGAGATACCACACACTACAAACTGGAGGCCAATGTTAAGTGCATTGCCACTTATTAACCCTGAAGTTGGACACCTGTTCTGGTTGAAGCACTTACATGAGAGGAAAGTGATCAGGAACAGTCAGCATGGATTCACCAAGGGAAGGTCATGCCTGACTAATCTAATTGCCTTCTATGATGAGATTACTGGTTCTGTGGATGAAGGGAAAGCAGTGGATGTATTGTTTCTTGACTTTAGCAAAGCTTTTGACACGGTATTCTTGTCAGCAAGTTAAAGAAGTATGGGCTGGATGAATGCACTATAAGGTGGGTAGAAAGTTGGCTAGATTGTCAGGCTCAACGGTCAGTGATCAATGGCTCCATGTCTAGTTGGCAGCCGGTGTCAAGTGGAGTGCCCCAGGGGTCGGTCCTGGGGCCGGTTTTGTTCAATATCTTCATAAATGATCTGGAGGATGGTGTGGATTGCACTCTCAGCAAATTTGCGGATGATACTAAACTAGGAGGAGTGGTAGATACGCTGGAGGGCAGGGATAGGATACAGAGGGACCTAGACAAATTGGAGGATTGGGCCAAAAGAAATCTGATGAGGTTCAATAAGGATAAGTGCAGGGTCCTGCACTTAGGACGGAAGAACCCAATGCACAGCTGAAGACTAGGGACCGAATGGCTAGGCAGCAGTTCTGCGGAAAAGGACCTAGGGGTGACAGTGGATGAGAAGCTGGATATGAGTCAGCAGTGTGCCCTTATTGCCAAGAAGGCCAATGGCATTTTGGGATGTATAAGTAGGGGCATAGCGAGCAGATCGAGGGACGTGATCGTTCCCCTCTATTCGACATTGGTGAGGCCTCATCTGGAGTACTGTGTCCAGTTTTGGGCCCCACACTACAAGAAGGATGTGGATAAATTGGAGAGAGTCCAGCGAAGGGCAACAAAAATGATTAGGGGTCTGGAACACATGACTTATGAGGAGAGGCTGAGGGAACTGGGATTGTTTAGTCTGCAGAAGAGAAGAATGAGGGGGGATTTGATAACTGCTTTCAACTACCTGAGAGGTGGTTCCAAAGAGGATGGTTCTAGACTATTCTCAGTGGTAGTGGATGACAGAACAAGGAGTAATGGTCTCAAGTTGCAGTGGGGGAGGTTTAGGTTGGATATTAGGAAAACCTTTTTCACTAGGAGGGTGGTGAAACACTGGAATGTGTTACCTAGGGAGGTGGTAGAATCTCCTTCCTTAGAAGTTTTTAAGGTCAGGCTTGACAAAGCCCTGGCTGGGATGATTTAATTGGGGATTGGTCCTGCTTTGAGGAGGGGGTTGGACTAGATGACCTCCTGAGGTCCCTTCCAACCCTGATATTCTATGATTCTATAATCTGTGACAACCCACATTTTAGAAGAGTTAAATGCTTATAAATTGGACACCAAACATTTAATGGAGCTGAAAACTTCTCTAGACATTGTGGAGTACAAGCTTTGCTTTGAGAAAATTGTAACTCTAATCTCTCCTATACACACTCCAGAGGCCATTTTAACTTCAATATCCAAAAAGATAATGGAGCAGATGATTAAGCAATCAATTTGCAAATACCTAGAAGATAATAAGGTGATAAGTAACAGTCAGCATGGATTTGTCAAGAACAAAGTATTTCAAACGAGCCTATTAGCTTTCTTTGATAGGGTAACAAGCCTTGTGGATGGGGGGATGGGAAGTGGTAGGTGTGGTATAGCGAGTACACTTATAAAGTTATTGGACAATACCAAACTGGGAGGGGTTGTAAGTGCTTTTGAGGATAGGATTAAAATTCAAAATGATCTGGACAAACTAGAGAAATGGTCAGAAGGAAATAGGATGAAATTCAATAAGGACAAATGCAAAGTACTCCACTTAGGAAGGAACAATCAATTGCATATATACAAATGGAAAATGACTGCCTAGCAAGGAGTACTGCAAAAAGGGATCTAGGATCATCGTGGATCACAAGCTAAATATGAGTCAACAATGTAACGCTGTTGCAAAAAAGGCAAATATCATTCTGGGATGTATTAGCAGGAGTATTGTAAGCAAGACACAAGAAGTAATTCTTCTGCTCTACTCCATGCTTACGAGGCCTCAACTGGAGTATTGTGTCCAGTTCTGGGCACCACATTTCAGGAAAGATGTGGACAAATTGGAAGAAAGTCCAGAGAAGAGCAACAAAATTATTAAAGGTCTAGAAAACATGACCTATGAGAGAAGATTGAAAAAATTGGGTTTGTTTAGACTGGAGAAGAGAAGACTGAAGGGAGATATGATAACAGTTTTCAAGTACATAAAAGGTTGTTACAAGGAAGAGGGAGAAAAATTGTTCTTGTTAATCTCTGAGGATAAGACAAGAAGCAATAGATGTAAATTGCAGCAAGGGAAGTTTAGATTGGACATTAGGAAAAACTTCCTAACTACTAGGGTATTTAAGCACTGGAATAAATTGCCTAGGGAGGTTGTGGAATCTCCATCAATGGAGGTTTTTAAGAGCAGAGATTTGACAACCACCTGCCAGCGTAGGCACCTACTCCATGGGTGCTCCAGGGCTGAAGCACCCACGGGGAAAAATTAGTGGGTGCTCTGCACCCACCGGCAGCCAAGCTCCCCTCCACTCCCCCACGGTCCACCTCGCCTCCGCCTCCTCCCCTGAGCATGCCGCATCCCCACTTCTCTCAGCGTGGAGGAGGTGGGAGAGGGACAGAGATTTGGGGAAGGAGTCAGAATAGGGGCAGGGAGGGGGCAGAGTTGCAATGGGGACTTTGGGGAAGGGTTTGGATGCCTGTCTTATAAAACACAAACAGTTGAATAGAGTGAGTCACTACCAGCAATGGGGCTGCCGTGTGACCAGGAAGAATCGAGAATTTGAACACAAAGTGGAATGTCATATGAGAAATGAATGAAGATTTGACTTCAACTTCTTTTTTATCATCACTAGTGGCTCGACCCGATCTTTGTGCTATGTTTCCTGTGATGAAAGAAGTAGGAATTCATATTTTGCTACTCCCAGTCACAACAGCAACAGCTGAATTTCATCATTGAATAAAATTTTATGTTCTGAAAGAAATCACCTTCTGCCTGATCATGTGACTGAAGTAATGCGCATATGTGTAGAAGGACTGGAATTACAACGCACACGAGAAGCCACCAAAAATGAATGCACTGCATTCGAGAAGTTCATTAACAGAGTTGTGCAAAATTACAACAAGAAACCAAGAAGGATATAGATGTAGTGCTTCATAGAAGGCTTGAGTAGCCAAATATAATTCATGTGATGCCTTTAAAACATGAGTTAAATCTAATAAAATTGGCATGAGACATTTTCCAGTTTTTACTATAGGACCATACACGGCACCTTTGCCCTCATGGTCTCATCCCTTGGCCCTCACCCACCACCCCTGTAAATTTGAATGCACTCCCTAATTTCATTTCCTGGTGAAAATACTGCTCTTATGCATATGCATAATGTGTTAGGCCTTGTAAGAACAAAAATATAAAAGAGGTTCCCTGGTGGGACTAAAGTGGGAATACCCTGAGGAAAGACGTCATAGGGAAGATCCCAGCAGGAACCACCCCTTTATTGATGACCACCTGTTGAGAGACTCTGTAACATCTTTGGGTATGTGAGTATGAATGTGGCATTGGCTATTACTTGGGCTCTCTCAGGTTGTGTAGATGTGTATATGAGCACAACTTATAATACAAACAAGATTTTTTTATTTGTAACTGTGGTTGTGGTCACTGTATTTGTTCTTCGTGTGCTCCTAAGAGTCTCCCAATCTAAGAGAATCTTAAAGGGTAACTTTCACACTATTGATCTGAAACTATGGCTGCACAGGAGCTGTACAGACATTATAGTTTATCACAGGGCTATCAATCACTTCAGTTTTTTTAAAAAGGCTACATCAGCATTCAATTGGCTCCAATGTGAGGGTCCTACCATGTAACTCGGGGTAGGTTCTCCTCAGCCTACCCTCCAAAACTCAGCTCACTCTGAGTTCTACCACCCTACCCACCCCCCACAGAAGGACAGAGGGTGCAAAAGGCTGGAGCCCTTGACCCACAAAGACCACAAGATCTCATCCTATCCTGTGAGCCCAAGGTCCATCACCAAAATTCCAGGTCTTTTACCTCTGGGAACTATTCATTTTTTTCCTTTTAACCACACTGGAAACCAGCTGCAAATTGTGATGAATTAACAATTCAACTCAAGTACTTCAGTCAGGTACCAAGCACGTTCCTACTTAAAATTCTGTGGCTTGAAGGTGCTGTGAGGAAGGCAAAAAACTCCCAAGTCTTCTGCCAATTAGCTCCTGGCAGAAAAAAATCTTTCTCGACCCCCCAAAAGGCAATTGGCTAGACTCACAGCATATGTCAGCCCAGATTCCCATTCCTAATTTTGGTGGGGCTGCTGGAATGGAGCCAAAAGAAGCTTCACTTGGCCCCCATTCCAAGTTAAATCCTGGGAGCTGGGAAATGCTGGCCAATCAGCTTCCTCCCCTCCAGCTGGCCAATGGTTGCCAGAGACTTCAAGGGGGTGGGAGCTACCTGGCTGCTAGGACTTTCCCCTTTCACCTCCAGTCCCATCGAGTTCCCCCACCCACTGAGGCAGGTGGATGGCGTTTCTTTCCCCCTATATAGAAACCAAAAGGTGTTCTTCAGAGCAAAGCTCAAAGCTTTTCATTTCCCTTTTCAGTGTCAGTGTGTGGCAATATTAATTGGCATGAAGGGAGAATGAGATTCTTTTTTCCTACATTCTTTTAGCTTTGGAGTTTATTTTTTTAAAGTTGTTTTCTGTTAAAACCCCCAGATGCCTTTGAGTTCTAGGCTCGGAAAAAAATAGTTTATTTTTAGATGCCCTATTTCTTAATGCATATACAATATACATTAAAAGTGGAATGCTAAAGGTGAAATTTCAGCCTTAACTCCGAATATCCTTGCGTCTGTGGGTTTATGCTCTGCTAGGAGATTTATATAACTTACTAAAACAATACCCTGAATCCTCATGGGCAACTTTATTGTCACATGCATGTGTCTTTGTTCCACTCACTTTACTTACCTTTAAATTCAAGTCACATTCCTGTTTGTTTGGGAAAATCATTTTAAATCAGTCTTGGGAGCTGATTCCAATCTCCCTAACAGTTGGTGAAAATCAGGAGTAATTCCTTTAAAGTCTAAGGAGTTGCAATGGCATACAATTTTTGTAAGTGAGATCAGAATCAGGTCTTTGATGTTTTCAATAAGCAGCTGTATTTTAATAATCCTGGTGTACTCTGAATGATTGTATCGTTCAGTTCCTAGACACGGACCAAATTCAACTTCTATTACACCCAAGCAAATCAATTGCTAGGTCTAGAAAATAAATTGGGAAGAATTCAACCTGTGATTTTTATGAATCAATCTGGTTTCCATTCTACCTATGCCATAGTATCTAAGTGCCACATAAAGCCAGTAAAACTTCATTTCTGTCCAAAATATGGCCCAGTGGAAGTCAGCTGGAGTAGCCAGCCTGCAATTGGTTTGACCATTTACAAAAATATTCTTCATGCAGGTGGTTGAAATTTACTTTTTTTACAGACTCTCTGGGAGATGCCTTTGTCAATATTCAAACAATTGTCTGGAGAAGCTGAAATAATGAGTGTTGGTTGAAATTTAAATGAGTGGGAGTTTTGCCATAGACTTCAATGGGTCTCTTTGAAAGTAGTTTGTTGCTGACTGTGATCACCATTTTAGGCTAAAAATGTTAGATGGATTACACAGAAGATACATAAATGTGAAAGCTGATCCCCAGATGATTTTTATTTTATGTTTAACACTATCTTAAAATGTTATCTTTCTAAACTGTTTCATACATCCTCTAGGCTTGATAATGCATTCCTTGATAATGCATTCCAGAATTTCCCATTGCAATCAGTACAAGTTTTAGTTGTGCAAGGTTTGCTAGATTATAAATCTGACTGTACATGATGTAATTTTATATTAAATCATTTAGAGAGATCATGGTGTTGCTAAGCCCATTAGAACAATAGAAAGCAGCTGTCCTTTTGCAGTTGTTTCTCTAAAGTCAGTGCTTAGGTTCTTTATTGTGATTTTTTAGTTACTTACTATTATAGTGTTGTGCTGGCAATATTTTAGGGAAGGTTGACATGGTATTTCTCTTTAAACTGTTAGTTTCAGTTACTTACGCATTGTGGAAAGATGAGGGAAGTTCTCCTCTCACATTAGCCACAAGCCTAAGAGTGATTTAATATTTTTTCCCCTGTGTATACACCAAATTTGACAGTGACTGGCTACTCTGGAGTTCAGTTTGTTACATTTAGTTTTAAAAGAACTTCACTATTAGCTGACAATGATTTCTGACCACACACAATACTAACAAAAAAAGAAAAGGAGGACTTGTGGCACCTTAGAGACTAACAAATTTATTAGAGCATAAGCTTTCGTGAGCTACAGCTCACTTGACAATACTAACAGACATCTTCCTCAAGTTAAAAAAAATAGCTAGCTTCAAAGAATATTGACTGTTTAAAAAAATCTGGGCTTTTTTTTTTTTTGGTATTCTTCAATTCTGTGGTGCACAACTGTTCTATAAAACTGAAGCTTTCATTTTAAATAGCTGGTATATTTAGATTTCTTATGGTTGCAAAGAAAACTTCTGGAACTGATTTACCAATGCATCATTCCAGTTTTATACCCATAGGGAATCAAGTCCTCAGAATGTGAATCAAGCTTAAGCTGATGCACTGTTGGCTTATCCCACCTTCAGGTAACCAAAACAGTAAGTCTGAGACAGGTGTAAACTGCTCCAATTATCAAAGTGACTGGTTGATTCTGAAGTCTAATGATGATAATATAAACCTCAACATTGTTAACTACTTCACTGCTGATCATTTCAGTAGGAATATTCAGTTAATGTGCTGTCACATAATCCCAAACCACATGCCATGCCTCCCCAGGTGACAGAATCCTCACTATCCCCATTGCCTTCATCTTGCCATGATAATTTCTACAATGAAGATGTGCATTGTCAATACCCACACACATTGGCACATTGAAAACTGAGTGGCAGACTGAAATAAAATGACTCTGATACATCAGAATAAATAAGTGGCACTGTACTGATTACATTATACATTTTTATATTGAGTTCAATGAAAGTCTTCCTTCTGGAATCTACCTGAAGCTGTTGCTTCATTGCCAGTCTGCCACACTGGAGTGTAGCAGAAACAGAGGGCTTTGCTGCTGAACTGAGGTGCAGTTAGCACATGGGGCCTTGCTTCTAATGAAGAGCTGCAGAGCTGTGTCTAGCGTCAGAATGTAATACAGATTATACATAGATGCCCTTACTCCAAAGAGTTTGCATCTGAATTAGGATGAGAACAAACAGAAGATCATAAATAGGCAAGAAGAAGGACACTGTGATTGTGCCGTCACTTAGGAGGCTAGTGCGCGTGTCCTAAAGGGAGTGACTTTTTTCTGTTTTTTTTAATGTCAAATAATAATAATTTTTTCCATCTACCAAAGGCAAAGGTTTATCCACCTCTTTGAAGAAGTGGGGTTTGAGAAGGGAGGAGGCATGGCACGCTGAGTCAGGAGTACTCTCCAGTCCTAGGAAGAGAAGGTGTGGAAACAAGCATGGGAGCCATTCAATGATCGCTAGAGGAACACACAAAACTTTGGGGTAAAATAAGACAAGAACCAAAAGGTAGTGGAATTGGGAATAAACACACCCTGCTCCATAAAACACTTCCATTTTGCACCACTTCAAAATATCTGTAATTACTAGTCTTAACCCCTAAATTATACTAGGTGTGAATACACTTATCCCATTAAAATGAAGACGAAGAGCTTCTGTTTCTCTCTCTGTAATCTAACTGTTTGCATCTTTCCTACATATTCCCCCTCCAAACTCAGTACCCCATCTCCATGGTAACCCCTCACTATCGCTTCAGTTAATTAATTAACATGGCAAGGACGGGGGGGGGGGGCGAGTTTTAAGCCCAGACATCTGCACTGCATTTAAACAGCCCTTTAGCCCAAGCCCTGAAAGCCCAAATCAGCTGGATCAGGCCAGCCACAGGTTTTTAATTGCAGTGTGGACATACCCTAACTTACACCAGGAGTCAGAGTAACAGCCGTGTTAGTCTGTATTCGCAAAAAGAAAAGGAGTACTTGTGGCACCTTAGAGACTAACCAGTTTATTTGAGCATGAGCTTTCGTGAGCTACAGCTCACTTCATCAGATACATACCGTGGAAACTGCAGCAGACTTTATATATACACAGAGAATATGAAACAATACCTCCTCCCACCCCACTGTCCTGCTGGTAATAGCTTATCTAAAGTAATCGTCAGGTTAGGCCATTTCCAGCACAAATCCAGGTTTTCTCACCCTCCACCCCCCCACACAAATTCACTCTCCTGCTGGTGATAGCCCATCCAAAGTGACAACTCTTTACACAATGTGCATGATAATGAAGTTAGGCCATTTCCTGCACAAATGGCCTAACTTCATTATCATGCACATTGTGTAAAGAGTTGTCACTTTGGATGGGCTATCACCAGCAGGAGAGTGAATTTGTGTGGGGGGGTGGAGGGTGAGAAAACCTGGATTTGTGCTGGAAATGGCCTAACCTGACGATTACTTTAGATAAGCTATTACCAGCAGGACAGTGGGGTGGGAGGAGGTATTGTTTCATATTCTCTGTGTATATATAAAGTCTGCTGCAGTTTCCACAGTATGTATCTGATGAAGTGAGCTGTAGCTCACGAAAGCTCATGCTCAAATAAACTGGTTAGTCTCTAAGGTGCCACAAGTACTCCTTTTCTTTTTACACCAGGAGTGAGCACTACAATAAGAAAAGCACAAAGGTGGCTTAAAGCCAGTTTTGGTCCCATCTTGTTCCTATGCCAAGTGTAGTTCAGCTGAAATCAAGAATTTGGGCCATTTAGGGTACCTCTACACCACCCACGGCAGCGAGCTTCCCAACATGAGTGGACAAACTTGGGCTTGTGGGGCTCACATAGTGCTCTAAAAATAGCTGTGTACTCTGTTCTTTGAGTTGTGGCTTAGGCTGAAGCTCAGGCTCTGGCGCCCAGGGTGTGGGGTGGTCTTCGTAGGCCAAGCTGCGACTTCAAAGCACTGTCTATCGACAGAGCTATTTTTAGAGTGCTAACATGAGCCCTGCCAGCCCAAGTCTGCCAGCCCTGTCGAGGAGGCTCACTGCCGCAGGCTGTGTACATGTACCCTAAATTTACCTCCATCTCCTCCTCAGAGCCATCCCTAGGGGACGGTGAATTGGGGCCGGATCCCATGCTTTGGGGGTCCCACGGGGCAGCGCTGCATGGGCAAAGGGTGAACCGCTGATTGGGGGAGGCTACCCCCCAGCCCTGCCCAAGGGGGAGCGCATGCCCTGGAGCGAGAGGGCACAGTGCCGCCACAGCTCCCCAGGCCCAGGAAGGAGGGCACCGCCGAAGCGGGGCCCTGAGGGTGTAGAGTGTGGGCAAGGACACACCTGGCACCACCTACCCCAGCCTTCCCTACCCACCCCCACACAGTTGGTCCCAGAAGTGATGTCACTTCCACCCCAGGCCTCACACCCCCTAGGGACGGCCCTGCTCCTCCTTTTGATTGAACCCTGAAACAGAAGAATGTGAAATACGTCAAATATGCCATCATGTTGCTAGTTATAACTCCACTGTCCTTTGCAAAAATTTCTGCTGACCGTCTCAGCACCAAACCATTCTGAATACTCATACCTCATGATGGTGCGGTCTCTGAGCATACCAACACTGAGGGCAATGGCTGACATCAGCCGTGAGCAGAAGGCAGAATGGGAGACTAAGAGTAGGTATAACCTATTTTAGGACCCTTTTTGAATGTTTTGAAACCTGACCAATGTTTACATAAATCTAAATCTATTGTCTTTTTAAATACACATTTGCTAATGCCAGATTTACAAAAGTTTGCCAGCCTAGTTTCCTGTTTGATCCTACAAATGAGCCTGAACCCGAAGCCTGTGATCAGAGGGCACTTAAGGTTTCCTGGGGCCCTGGGCCATGACAAGTGGAGGAGCTCCTCCCCACCCATTCTGCCTGCAGTCCCGCCCCTGTTCCACCCCTTCCACCTCCGGCCCCGCTCACAGCCCCACCCCTTTCTGCGCCTTCCCCTGGGGCCTCACCCTGTTCCACCCAGGGTCCCCACCCAGTCTGCCCACCCCACAACCCGTTTGCTCCTTTCTGCCTCCCCCACACCGTGGCCCTAACACCGGAGAAGCTCTGTCCCCATGCCACAGTCCCAGGGCTGTAGTGGGGAGTGAGAGCTCCTCCATTCCCAGGGCCGCAGCAGGGGTCTGGGCGCTGGGGCTTCCCCTGCTGCCCCACAGCATCTGCCAGGGACAAGGTCAGGGGATCACTGAGGGGGCTTCCCCTGTTCCACAGCTTCTGCTGGGGTCAGGGGTTGCGGCGGGTGGAGGGCTTCCCCCATCCCATAGTTTCTGCTGGGAGTGAGGGTGCTGCAGGGGCTTACCCCCACATCTGCCAGGTTGTGGAAGCCGGGGGACCCCAGTTGGTTGGGGCCCCTGGGCATGGGCCCATGGGTCCAGTGGCTAATCCGTCACTGCCTGTGATCCAAACACCCCACAAACCTTAGAGCACTAGGTAAGTGGAGTGTGGAGAACTGAAATTTAGATTTTGGATCCATCATTATTTACCATGCAAATATCTCACTCATTTTAATACCTATAGTGATGACAAGCGCAAGATTGTCA
Source organism: Eretmochelys imbricata (assembly GCF_965152235.1). Classification (NCBI taxonomy): domain Eukaryota; kingdom Metazoa; phylum Chordata; order Testudines; family Cheloniidae; genus Eretmochelys; species Eretmochelys imbricata. Next base: position 135,323,119 of record NC_135574.1, on the reverse strand, counting down.
CTGGAGCTGGGCAAACTATTCAGAGCAAACAGATTTTAATTTAGCCTTTTTTCAGTTAGAAAGTGATCTGCAAATAGACTGTTTTACTAATGTATTTGATATTCACAGTTATTCAGATATGTTATACAAAAATATTTCAGGCACAATTTTGAGGATTATTCATTTGTATTCTGTCTTAGGTTATTCATTATTTGTTATTGTGGTGTTTACCTAAGTCACATGGGATTGTTTCTGCTTCCTGGATGACAAATATCAGAGGAGCAAGCAACAAATACCCTGTGTGGACACAAATAACTGTCTGTGTGCCAATACAGATATCCGCGTGAAAAACAGCCAGACATTCTCAAAATATTTGCATGAAAAAATAAAGCATTCCGCTATTTATTTTATCACAACTAATTCACTAGACAAATAAGAAGGTAGCTCCCCAAGTTTCATTGTTAATTATTTTCATTTTTGTTATATTTCAAACAATTAAACAGATGATTTACTTTTTTTTTATAATTAGATTGATTCCAAAACCTAAATTGCATTTTTTGTCTAAGTCATTCTGATAACCTTGCTGTTGGTTACCTTCTTTCTAAAGGCATATGTGAGCTTTAATTTCCACTTGACACTAAAAGTTGTGAATCTAAACACTGCTGGAGTAATACAGGGGAAAAAATTACTCCTAAATTATGATTAAGCTTTGCAGCAATAACGTAGTAAAAGCCCCATAGAGATAACACAACAAAAGTCACAGAGATTTCATTCCAGTTGAAATAGAGCTCTAAATTATTATTATTATAGTTACAGTATCTGGACAATGACATAGAATTAATAAATAATCTGAATGTTATTGCTTCTTTCAGTAATGTTTTAAAATAACTTAAAGCATTAAACAAAACTATAAAACCAAAAGGCAAATAGATTAAGCTATTGGAAAAATAGTGACTAATATAATAATTGTCCTTAGGATAATTCCTTAATTGGAGTCCAATATCAAGCACTGCAGGAAAGCAAACAGCTCTGTCAGAACTTCAGGCACTCTTACTGGAGCATCATATTTATAGTTACTATACTTCAGTCCTTTCTGCAATTAAATAGAAACCTCTTTTCTGAAGGCTTCTGAGGAAACTATATGCCACAAATATGTTAACGTTTTATTAATTGCGCTTTCATCCTCTAAAATTAATAATATACACTTCACCTCTGGTACTTGGCCTGAAAGTGAATGTTTACCTAACAACAAGAAGTACTGGGGGTGGGGGGAGGAAGTACAGATGGTCCTAAAGCCAAATCCTACCGCTTCACACTCTAGAAGTCCCAGAAAACTGGGAAAGGTCTTAGCAACACAGGAATTGCCAGACTGGATTAGACCTTAGTCCCAACTAGTCCAATAGCCTGCCTCTGTCAGTGGCCAGCCCCAGATGCTTCAGAGGAAGGTATAAGAATCCCACAGTAGGCAGATGTGAGGTAATCAATTTCCTCCTCCTCCCTAACCCATATTAGGTCACATCCTGGTTTCTAATAGTTAGAGATTGATTTAAGCACTGAAATAGGAGGTTTAATATCCCTTCCAAAATGTTTATCATTAGTTATAACAATTCTGGATATCCTTGTTATCTATATAAAGATCCCTTTTTTAATCCTACGTTCTTGACCTCAATGACTTCTTGTGGCAATGAGTTCCACAATCTAACTTTGCATTGTGTAGGAGAATATTTCTTTTTAAGGGTTTAGAATTTGGCCCCTTTTAATGTTATTGAATGTCCTCCTTGTTCTTGTTGCATGAGACAAGAAGAACAGGAATTCTTAATCTACCATTCATTATTTTACATTTGTCTATCGTGTCCCCTCTTATTTGTCTCCTTTCTCAGATAAACAATTTCACTCTTTTCAATCTCTCTTCATATGAGACTTTTTCCAGGCCCATAATCATTTTTATGCCCTCATCTGAATCTCCTTTAATTCTGCATCCTTTCTGAGATGGGATCACTTCACAGTAGTCCAGTTGAGGGCACACTATTCAGTTATATAATGAGATAATATTTTCCATCTTATTTATAGTCTCATTCCTTATGCATCCTAATAATCTTGTTTGCCTTTTGGACTGCAGACAGATCCCTTTCCTGAGATGAGACTGTTAATTTAGAGCTATGTAAGGTGTATGAAGAGTTTAGGTATTTGCCTCAAATGCAATTTACTTTGCATTTATCAACACTGAATTTCATTTGCCACCATGTTGCCCATTTGCATAGCTTATTTAGGTTTCTCTGAAGTTCCTCAAGTCCCCTCTGATCCTAACTAACCTAAATGATTTTGTCATCTGCAAATTTTTCTACTATATTACACACACCCTTTCTAGACCATTCATAAGTATTAAACAACACAGTGTCACATATGGTAGAGGCAACCAACTATAACCCTTTTTGTCATGATGAAAATTGGCATTTAATCTTAATCCTTGATTTCTGTCTCCTAGCCAGTTTTTGATCCATGACAATACTTTGCCTCTTACTCATGATTACATAGTTTCTTTAGCTACTTCTTGTGAGGGACCTTGCCAAAGGCCTTTGGGAAGTCTAAATGAATTATGTCAATTGGTTTCCCTTTATCCACTATTTTACTGACACGTTCAAGATCCTCAATAAATCTGTGTGCTTGTCCCCAGCCTCTGTAATGGTACAAAACAATAGCCTTTGAGCAAGTTCAAAGTTTGAGGAAGTTCAAATCCAGATTGTGACACGGGCCGATATCGCTCTCTCCTCAAGTTCTGAGCAGCCACTTTCCAAAGAAACAGCAGGGCACCAAGCAGTTTGCCTCCTCTTTTTAGATCAAAGGTCTGCAAATTATAAATCCATCTTTGGTTCTCTGAAGCATGGTTAATTTTACACTGTCACAAATTGTAGTTAGAACAGACCATTTAATCAGGTTACAAAACATGTTAAAGGTCCTATCTCCACTACAAATTGGAACCATATTTGTAACATGATTTGGGGACAGTCCTGTCGGAACCATGTTCCCAATCTGGTTGTATGTGTGGTGGAGACAGGGCTTTAATGGGTGGAACTGACACTCTCCAAATTGGATTCAACTACGGGATTCTGAGTGCTTAGTCCACTGAGAATGACTCTGTCTGGTCCTGGTCTCTCAGGTTTACTCTTGGGATACAGACTGCCTGTCTCGTACACCTTCTTGGAAGTGGGATCTCATCATTCAAGCCCAGTCCTGAACCCATCCCTCTCCAAGTCTCCCCAGTAGACTAAGCAAAACTCCGCAGAGCTCCAGCCACTTGGGCAGTCAGATTTAGGGTTTAAACCTTCCAGAATACGACAGGAACAGAAATGCACTCAGAGACTGTACAAAGTAACTTCTTAAACACAAAAAGAAAAGGAGTACTTGTGGCACCTTAGAGACTAACCAACTTATTTGAGCATGAGCTTTTGTGAGCTACAGCTCTTATGCTCAAATAAATTGGTTAGTCTCTAAGGTGCCACAAGTACTCCTTTTCTTTTTGCGAATACAGACTAACACAGCTGTTACTCTGAAACCTTCTTAAACAGATACACTTTATTCATAGAGAAGGCATAGAGACTTACAGATCCATGCTAAAACAACAAACCCTGCATGCAAAAACTGTCCCTCTCTTGTCCTCACCATGCCAAGCCTTTCAGGAGTCCCAGGGTCCCCCAGACATCACTCCTCTGACTCAGTCTTCTCTTCCTGATCATAGATTCTCTTCTGCAGCAAGCTCTCTGCAGCTTGAGCTGATCAGGCAGTCAAAAGATTCCCCAGCTCAGATAGCTTGCCACTTTATATTTCCTGAATTTCCCAGCTTGAGTTTTTAAGAACCAGTTCTAATACCTCAGTTTTTGTTCTCCTGCTGGGAAATTTCCATTGCTCCAACCCACCCACTGCAGACAAGTTGGGGCAAACTGGTTTTCCCTAGGCTGCAAACATCCCATTATTCTAAGGTGCTCCCATTTGAATGGAATTCAGGTTAACCACTCTTCATTGATCCAGGTCTGGGAGATGCTTGACATCAGCCCTGGTAGCAGATAGCTGATTCAATATTCACTGAGTATTCAAGGATACAGCAATTTTCTTTAAAATCCCTCAGGAGTTCATAAATTGTACATATGTTATTGTAATCACTTATGATGATTTCAGCAAAGAAAAGGGGGTTTACACAAACAAAATCAAAAAGAAAACAAACACATAAGTTATACTCTAGCCCTCTGGGAACTGCGTGGAGCACTCTTGCCAGAAGCCTTCTGTATTCACTATTTTCTAGGTAACTTTTTGCAAAGTTTCCTAGGTTTCATCTGTGTGCTCAGTTGGGTGTTTAGGCCTCCAACCCTGCCTTCTTAGTCCAGCCTTTACACCTGAGTGAGAACTAAGAAGGGAGGTAACCTCTTGGGCAGAGGCATATTAACGCCTAGGCCAACAAGGCCTAGGGAGGCAAAATTGCAGGGGCAGCAAATTTATAATAGCAGCCAGAGGCTGCTTCCCCCAGCACTGGTTCGTGGCCTCTGCCCCCTTCCCTGCACCCCTTTCCCGTCCCCTCCCTGCCCCTATTGGTCCCCTTCCCCAAATCCCCGCACCGGCCCCACCTCCTCTCTTGAGCACACCCCATTCCCCCCTCTTCCCTCCTCCTTCATGAACCTGTTTCCCGCACAAGCACTGGCAGGGAGCGGGGAGAAGCAGGACCCAGGGGCCCTCTCAGGGGAGGAGGCAGAACAGAGGTGAGCTGGGGCGGGGAGCTGCTGGGGGTGGTGGCGGCAATTATTTCAGGGCCTATGGGCGGCAAAATTATTAATCCTCCACTGCTCTTGGGTGCCGGTGATTATACAAGTCTTCTGTAGCCTGTCAGATGGAGTGTAGGTTCCTTTCTAGCACAGTATGATTTTCCTCTTCATGCTGAAGGGTAAACTCAAGGAGTCAGAACCTGATTAGCTTTGGGCTGCGAGTAGAACACAGCAATGCCCATGAGACAGTGAAGTCTTTGACTGCAGCTGATATTTTTCAGCTTAGTTTTTGCTCTTCTCTAGTGAACCCTAAAGTTAATGACAACATTTTGTATCTTTCCTTTCACTGCATTCATCTTCCCAGTTGCTAGTCAGTGGCAGCACTTAATGATTTAACCAGCTGCAGCCTGTTAACCTTCCATCTATGGCATCTGATTTTCTTCTTTATGTTAACAAAGCTGATATTTTACATGTGTCAGGTTGATGGGATTTAATATATCAGATGGTATTTTATGCTCCCATTTTACCTTGTTAAATAATTATGAAAAGTTCAAAGTGTCTCAGTGCCAATGAAGCAGGAGCTGGGCCATAGATAGAAACCTTAGGTCAAATCCATCATTGTCAAAAGACTGTTCCTCCATTGAAGTCAAAGGATTTGCACCTACTTACACATGGCCACATTTTGGCCCTCTCTCTTTAGAAGTTGCAGAGTTTGCAGCACACGGCAGCCTCTCCCAGTTAGAGCTAAACTCCTGGTATCCACATTGTGAAGAAAAACAGGTGTGTTGGCTAGCTCAGGGCAAATGACACCTGCTCAGATATGGCAGCCACATCCCTCCACCTAGCGCTCTCTTGAATGCTAAATAGGAATCCTGCCCAGAAGTTTTTGAAGACTGCTGAGCCTAAGACTTAGAGAAAAGAGAAACTTCTTGTCCTTCCTCTCTCCTCCCCATACTGTACTGGCATGACATAACACTACTCCACCTGCCCTTTGAAAAAAGCCATCTGAAAAAAGCAAATTTGCAATGGGTGATCAGTGAATTCCCCAAAATACGCTAAAAAGTGAACATACATAAAACACAGTCCCTTCCTTGAAGAGCTGGCAATCTAAATAGACAAGGCAAACAAAATACAAGCAAATGTGATGTTTTGTACCTCAAAGTAGCACCCTGTAACCCCCATATTTCTAACTGGTAATGGTTGTGATATTTCATGCAAGGCATGCCTTGCAAGGTATCATATGAAAGGTTATGATCTGCTGAAATTCATTGTTCCGTCACAATGTGTGTATCATCATTATATATGGAATTATGATATTCTGCTGTATGGTTCATATTGAAATATGTTGTGTGTCTAGGAGACGCCCACAGCTAGCTCTCCAGTGGCAACAAAGAAGGTGCCCCACACCCAAACGGACATGAAGTGACCATTGACCAGCAAGGGAAATATAAACAAGAGACTTACAATTCTGTAAGAGACAGTTTGGCAAGCACCAGATAATGGGAATTGCTCAACTCTGTGACTCAGCAGGGCCCACCAAAAAATGTCTGGGCCAGCATCTTCCCTGGGACATGAATTAATGTATAAAATAAAGGACAGTGGCAGCATGAGACCACCTCTCTCCTCCCCCACTTATGCTGAAAGCAACAATAGTGATGGGAAGACAAAGACTTAGAACTGAGGAGATTGGTTCCAGGCTAAGAAGGAAATTCAGCCGGTGTATTAAAAACTGTAACCTGCCTGCATCATCCAGTGGGGTGAGAAAATCTGTTTGATCCAAATCTTGCTTAATCTAATAGAGGTTAGGATTCAGAATGCATGTTTACTTTTTATTTTCTTGCGTAACTATCTCTGACCTTTATGCCTACCACTTATAATCACTTAAAATCTTTCTGTAGTTAATAAACTTATTTGAATGTATCATCTTTTCAGTGAGTGTATCTAAAGTGCCTGGGGGGATCTGCTCAGATTACAAAGGCTGGTGCACGTCCACTACCCTTTGACAAAGTAGCAACCTAATTAATGAGCTTGCATTGTTCAACAGGTGTTGTTGAGCAATGAAAGACGGTACAGTTCTGGGGTGCAATGCTGTGGCTGGGGGGGATTTGCTGGTGTCTCCATTTGTATAGTTCATGAGTGTCTTCATGCAATTTAACTGGCTGTCTCTCTGTATGCTGGTGGCTGAGTGATAACTGCACGTGGAGGGTTTGCTTCTTGTCACTGGCAAAGCATTGTGAGACAGCCAACGGTGGAGAGTTTAGGGGACACTGGTCCCACAGTTCGAGGTTGCATCTCAGGGATCCTATCACACTCACCCTCAGTCATGCCTGCTTAGTTCCTAGAATTAGATCATCAGACCTAAGGTTTCTGTTCAGGTAGCTCACGTTATCTTTATAAACTACCAAAGAACTTTATACATTACTCTGATGTCAACTAATTAGTTCTGCACTGCTTCAGCCTGTTAACAAGACACAGGGTATCTGGACTTACACAAAAGAGTATTAAAATCTCAATAATAAACCCATGATGTTAAATATATTTTTTCTCAGATCATAATTGTAGCCTTGTTCAAACAGTTTCCAACTTCCCTCCTGAGCATAGCCTTGATGGTATCAAGGAATTTTATGAGCAGGGTCTTTTCTGGAGCAAGTACATGGACAGCATATGAAGGTGAATTTAAAAGAGTGAGAGAAGGCACCATGCAAGAATTAAATTATCAAAAATAAGCATGACAGAATTTTCCTTTATGGAAACACTTACCTTGTTGAAATATTCCAAGCAAGGTAATTTACAACCCAGCCATGGACAAAGCACAATAAGAGACATTTGTAATCCCAAAATTAGAAATATTTTTAAATTATAGGATTAAAATAAATTATAAACAAACATCAGGCATAATGTGGTTTTGGAAAATCTGTGCCTTTCTTATTTTTTTGTTGTAACTTTTCAAAACATTTAAAAGTGTTTGTTAAAATAAACAGTAATAATTTTGTTGCTTTTTTAAATCATACAAAGTTTCCATCATATGTTATCACTGCCTTAAATTACAATATTTTGTGAAACTAAAAAATTTCCCCCCAATGTTTTTTATTGAGCAGTTTGTCTAGTAACATTACAGTTACCGCTCTGCTTGGAGAAATTCCTAATGGAATTATGGAATGATACTGTCTTTTCACAGAGGTTCAGAACTTCCAACAGGCCTAAACTGAATTTAAGTTTCCAAAATCAAAGCAGAACATGTCAAAAGTCTCTTATGTGGTATTTTGGGTGTATTCTGCACACAAACTACTGCATAGCCTTTACACTAAAACAGGGGTTCTCAAACTGGGGGTTGGGACCCCTCAGGAAGTCACAAGGTTATTACACTGGGGGGTCATGAGCTGTCAGCCTCCACCCCAAACCCTGCTTTGCCTGCAGCACTTATAATAGTGTTAAATATACAAAGAAGTGTTTTTAATTTATAAGGGGTGTCACACTCAGAGACTTGCTATGTGAAAGGGGTCACCACTACAAATGTTTGAGAAGCACTGCACTAAAATGTGTGTAAATATAGCAGCAACAAATTAAGAAATTATGTAGCTTAACTTACATTTATTCAGATTCTTACTTTTTTATATTTTTATGTTAAAATGGTGAGTGATGCATTTCTTATTTACTAGATGAATTTTTTATTTGTAATTTGTGTCAATCTCTATTTGGATAAAAAATAAAAATTCAATTAAAACAAACAGCACTCATTTTTAGTTTTTTAAAAACTACCTTAAATGTGCTTGTTACTACCTTTTTTTCTCATCACAACATTTTGCATTTAAAACTGACTTATTAAATAAAGGCCACATTATCTGTAGTTCGTGTATTGAACTGATTGTTCAGGTTACAGTGTCCATCACAATTTTTAGAACTAGTAGATCTCATCCTCTCATAGTCTGTTTTTATTCCTAGATTGGAAGATGAAAACAAGCTTTTCTGCTTTTTCAGCTCCTAACTGATTTCTTAATTTCAAATGAACTAGTTGAATAAACTGAAGAGAATATTTTCTCTGAACCTGCAGAGATGCCACAGTTGTTTAAAACAAACAAAAAACCCACCACCTTGTTTAGCACTTCAAACTCTCATTCCAGGTACTTAGTCAATGACTTCCAACCTTTCAGTGGCTTACTTTCTTTAAAACTGTGGCAGCAAACAGATATTGCTTAATACTTATTAAAATCATTAAATACTTTTTAAAAAAGTTTAGACCTTAATACACATTGCCAATTTCAAATTTAATTGGCAATTAATTTTAATAAACCTAACTTGTATTTAAATATTAAAAACAGGTTTTAAATATTAAAAAAGACCAATTGTTTACTCATGCAGTGTGCCGTCATCAATGACAGAGGAGGAGTCAAAATGACGTTCTTTTTAACATTAAGAAGTGTGATAGCCTCTGTTGTAAAATAAAATCTCAGTGTATAGAGGTATATGGTCTGATTCTCAAAGACTGTTTAACACCACTTTGGAAGTGTAAGTTTGAGCCTACTTTAAGTTTTCTTTACACTGCCGGAGCAGCATAAAGATGCCTTAATGTAAATAAGAATCAGCCCCAATCAGGACCTTAATGGGCAATCCATCCATTTTGGATCTAAGTTTGCTTTTCTATAAAATGTAGACTGTTCCTCCTGCTGATACCTTGTAATTCCAAAGTATTTGCATGTCATAGGGGTCTGTCATAGTCACTGAGTGGTGCTGATTTGGGGCAAAAAGGCCATTTTTCCAACGAAAAAACTTTTTGTATGAAAAATTTCAAAAAACATTTTCATAAAATTTGTCAACATTAGACCGGTTGTTCATAAATTTTCCATAATATTTTATCATAAATATGGTTACTGACAAGTTTGTTTTCTTGAGGGAAAACTGGACTGTTGGTAAATGAAATTAAAACAATTTTGATAATCACCTTGATAGATCAGTCCTTCAGCCCTTGTATAGATTGCACCAATCACAACACATCTTCCATTCTTTTCATAACCTGGCCTTCCTTCTCCATGTGCGGCCATGTCTTTTCACCATAAAATCTTCCCATCTCTTTGGAGGTTGGCCGAGTGGTCATTTCAGTTCCCGTGCGTACCACTCAGCGACAGCTGCAGTCCATCAATTGTCAGTGAGCCTCGCTATATGCCAGGCCCAATCGCATTTTACTATACCTGCTGTCAATGATGACATCCTGAACTCCACTCCGCTGTCTGATCACTTCATTAGGGACTCAGTCACGGATTGAAATTCCCTGAATTCTTCTTTCCATCACCCTCTCCATGACAGACAGTTGCTGCTCCTCTGTCTTCATCAGCACCCATGTTTTGCTGCTGTACAACGTTGCTGGCAGTACTGCTGAGTTGAAGAGACTGGCGTGCGTTGCCTTGTTGATTTTTCCTTGGAGGACATCCTTGATAGAACTCAATGCACACCAACCTGCTTTCTTTCTTCGTGAGAGTTCACCTTCCTGATCGTGGCACATGTTAATTTCTTCACCCAAATAGACATATTAATCATAGAATCAGAGTATCAGAGTTGGAAGAGACCTCAGGAGGTCATCTAGTCCACCCCCCTGCTCAAAACAGGACCAATCCCAACTAAATCATCCCAGCCAGGGCTTTGTAAAGCCGGGTCTTAAAAACCTAAGGATGGCATTTCCACCACCTCCCTAGGTAACCTATTCCAGTGCTTCACCACCCTCCTAGTGAAATAGTTTTTCCTAATATGTAACCTAGACCTCCCCCATTCTATTTGTTCTCCTTTGATTGTTATTTGGGCTTTTGGCAAGGTATCAGACCACATACATTTAATTTTGGAGCAGTTAATTTTCAGTCCGACTTGACTGCTTTTTGTGTTGAGTTTTCGCAACATTTTCTGTAGCTTAACAGTATTTTTGGCGATCAACACAATATCATCTATGAATCTGAGATGGTTTAACTGCTCTCCGTTGACGTTGATTCCACCCTTCCAATTCATCCGCCTCATTACCATTTCGAGGCAGGCTGTGAAGAGTTTTGAGTTTTTTACCCACAAAAGCTTATGCCCAAATAAATATTAGTCTTTAAGGTGTCACCGGACTCCTTGTTGTTTTTGTGGATACAGACTAACACAGCTACCCCCGTGTACACGTCTCCGTGTTTCACATCTTTCTTAACTGGGATGCGAAGGGAGGTATCAAATAAAGTTATATCTGTAGTGCAGTCAGAATTTGCTTCCTTTAATGGTTTGATATAGTTTGTGTCGATGTTCTGCTCTGCAAGAGCTTTCAACACTGCATTGATCTCTACACTTTGAACGCTTTTTCCATAGTTGATGAAGGCAATACCTAAAGGGAATTTGTGTTCCCTTGTGTGTTCCAATAGCTGGTTTATAGTGAAAATATGGTCCATTGTGCTGAAATTCCTTTGAAAGCCTGCCTGCCCTCTCAGCTGTTGCTTGTCCAGACGCAGAGAGTCAGTTTGTTATTATTTTAGTGAATAGCTTGTAGACATGTGAGAGCAGACATATTTCCATTCTTTAGATCTTCACAATTGCCCTTCTTGTACAGCAGGATGGTATTGGACTCCTTCCAGCTAGATGGTATCTTCTGCATTTCCAAGTAACTGCTAAACCTCTGAGCTAAAGTCTTGGCTTCCAGCTCTTATTTCGATTGCCCATCTCTACCTGGGACTTTTCCTTCCTTAATTTGGTGAACTGCATGTCAAACTTCACTGACGAGGACTGGAAGTACATGTCATTGGTCTGTTGAACTGTTGGTACAGGGACATTTATCTGAGACGCGAACAGTTTGGCTTGAAATCTTTGCAGATCACTTCCATCCCTGTTCTGTCAACTACTGGTTTTCCATCCCTGTTCTTCAGCACCATTATTGTTGACCTGTACAACGTCAATTCCCCCTTGCATTTTTTGAGGCGTCTGCGATCTTCAGCCATCTTTAAGAGCCTTTCATTTCGGTACTTCTCAAAGTCCTCCTTTAGTCATCGTCTTTTTATCAACTTGCAGAGGCAGGAGTACTCAAGTTTTTCACCATCATTTTGTTTCACATTCCTCTGCTTCTCTAGCAAGTTCCACATTTCCTTGGAGATTCTTCCCTTTGCTCATTTTGGTTTTTCTTTCTCAGATAATTTCACACATTGCCTCAATTTATCAGTGAAGTTTTTATAATCCTCATTGCAGTTATCTATAAGACTCCAGTCTTCCTTAGAAATGTTTGCTTTCAAGATTGCCTTATCGAATATTTTTGGCAGCTGTCTCTGATTTGCCATCTGTAGCGCTTTCTTCTCCACCTTTTCGATGAAGTTGAGCCATGCTCTGAGCAAGCGATAGTCACTACCGGTGTTAAATGATGGTACTATTGGGATGTCTTGTACAATGTGTCGCTTATTGATCAAGAATGAGATTGACTATATTATGTTCTTCGCATTGAGCACAATCCATGTTCACTTCCTCTTGGCCTTCTTAAACCAGGTGTTACCATTAAGCATTTATTTCATCTCTGCCAGAGTTGCCAGTCACTCACCTTGTGAATTCCGTTCGCTGATACCATATCTTCCAATGAACTTTTCACCTCCTTTCCCACTTCCAAGTTTGGCATTGAAATCTCCCATCATGATCGTATATGTGGATTTTTGAGCGAGGGTTTCCTCAAGCTCCTGATACATTCTTCCACATCATCATCTTTGCTTGTGCTTGTGGGAGCATAGATCTTAATAATATTGAGGGTGGTGTTCTTGTTCAGATGGAGGTGTAGCACTCCAATACATGAGGACTTGAATTTGTAGGAGATGATTTTTGAAGACCATTCCTTGTTGATGATGAAGCTGATTCCTCCAACGGTCCTTGCACCTTCTCCTTTTCCCAACATGGAAGTACTTTCATTTCTCCACTTCACTTCCATCTCCTTTCTTGGTTATGTTTCGCAGAGACCAAGGATATCACAGGCTGTCCTTGCCTTCTCCTCCATTAGATGGTTGAGCAAATCATCTCTTGTCAGTGTCCTGCAGTTATAGGTGCACACTGAGAGGGCAATCTTTTTTCTGGTCCCTGAGATTCTTAACAGCCTCCTGTCGACTGAACACCCCACCAACATTGTAGAGCGTACCGAGGAGCACACAAGGAGTTGGGACCTATTTATTCGTGTTGTTTTAGCCAGTTCTTCATCCACCCATTGGCTATGCTGTCGGTGGCGCACTTACCTCCTCAACTTAGCTAGCACCCAACCTCAAGGAGGAGGACAACTGATCCATTTTGACTTCTGTGACATGGAAACAAAGTTGACATGTTGAAATATCCACAAAATCGTTTCCCATTGTTTGTCTGGCTAGATCTCTCTCTTCATAAATTCCCAGGCCAAAAGGACCATTGCAATCACCTAGTCTGACTTCCTCTATAATACAAGCTGAAAATAACTCCAAGCACATATCTTTAAGAAAAATAAATTTTAAACTCAAGATTGAATTAAGTTGTCAGGGATGGAGAATCCACCATGACCCTTGGTAAATTGTTTCAATGGTTAATTACTTTCTCTATGTCAAATGTAGCCTTATTTCTAGTCTGCATTTGTCTAGCTTCAACTTCCAGTCACTGGATCATGTTGTACCTTTCTCTGCTAGATTGAAGAGCCCAAAACTCAACCTGACTCTCACCAAATAAGAACAGGGACCATGAACTAGAAAAATCTGGGAAACCAAAACCACAGTCCAATTAGAGATGTAACTATGAAATCACTGAGAGACTGGAGCATAGGATACTTTCTACTCTACTGTCCAAAATGTGAGTATTTGATACATGAACTCAGGTTAGCAGGAATGATAAATGATTGAGGAAGTGATGAAGAAAAACTGAATAAAACCCTGGAAGGTGGGAGAGAAGAGTGGGAGGAAGAGGGGCAGAGACAGATTTTAGTTAGTTCTCACAGAGCAGCCTCGCTCTTTTCCCACTTTGGCATCACTTGGAGAGAGAGAGAGAGAGACAGACAGACAGACAGACAGACAGACAGGGCATCTGTCTATATTTGGGGAGAAAAAAAGGTGTGTTTTTAAACTTTAACTAGTGTTAGCAATCTAAAATTCCAAGGGCTGTGCTCTCTGGAAGTCCTAGCACCATCAACTGAACACTGCCACCGCAGCCTCATCTCTGCTCCTCCTGGGGCTGTTTCATCCCCCTCCTTCCAGGCCTTGGGTGGGTGGCAGGGTCTCCCCTTTCATGCTGTTCATGGGCCAGTCCACCCCTTCTCCTTGGCTTGGCGCAACAGAAGAAGAGCAGGGAGTTGTTCCATTGCTCATAGGGAGTGAGGGAAGACACCCTATACTCTGGGATCTTTAGCTCCTTCTCTCCTGAGAGAATGGCTTTGGGTTTGAGGGTGGGGGGGAGGGCAGAGAGCTCTTCCTGTAGCTCTGATTGGTTTCTCAGCCCAAGGGTACAAGCAGCCAAGCAGAGACGCTCTTTCCCGGTCCTCCCCCATCCCCCCAACTCTAGCAAATTTCAAAGCTGCAGCTTCCCCCTTCATCATGAGATAGTCTCTAACCCCTCACTTGCAAAATTTGGCAATAGTGGGTACCTAAGACATTCTATTACCCAACACCACACCAGTCCATAAATGTAAACTGCTGACAGGAGACCTATTAAGAAGCTGTAAGTATTGAGATTCACACTGATTCAACTTCACTAGGAAGACGAAGTTGCTTCAGACCTCTTTCTCTCCATGCAAATCAGTCATTGTGTGTATAAATTTTCCATCTGTGTCCTCTGTCAAACTGTGTTGGGTAAAATTGTTTTTTCCCCTTTAATCCTACCTCTCTTCCCTCAGTTTCTGCTTTCCATACAGCAGGTGGATGATCTATTATGTAGTATTAAATTATGTGCTTTCCAAATTGCTTATATTTGAATATTAAGTCATAGGAGTAGAGTAGTAAAACAGAAGTGCCACCCTAACACATCCCCATGTATTTCAATAGAATAAAAAGCATCTGGTGCAATATAAAGGAATTATCAAATGGCAAAGGGAAAACAACTTTCTTGGTGGACAATTAATTAAAATTTTGATCACAGCATCAGAACGAAGTATGATACTGAACACTTTTTTCTGCGGCTGTCTTACCCACATGCAGTTTCTCATTTATGTACAAAAACCTGAAGTGTATTGAAAATGTAATACCATAAAATAAATTAATTTCTGAACATTAAGTGCAGATTAATGTAGTGTTAGACCCCATATTTAATTTACTTAACTACTTTTGAATTTTCCTGTGCTAGAATGCTGCAGAAAATTAGAGGGGCCTCACCTGTTTTATGCCACTCTTACAATATAAAACATTGGGGCCTCACATAACAAATGTGCAGGTCTCTGCTTCTGCAGAACTCAGGAGATCCACAAGAGTGGAAAACCTACAGCTGACTAGAGGCCTGTGGACAGTAAATAAAGTGACATGCAGGGACCAAAGAAAGTCCCACTCGTGTGCACCTCAGAAACTCAAGAAAAACTGTGTACATCAATGTGGTGGTATGCTCTGCATCCTCGTTTCAAGATCCCACTGGAGTCTGCGCGCGCACACACGAAAAAGTGATCAGAGAGAGCAAGAGAAAAATGAAACTTGTGCACCATTACAGGTCAGCTAATTCCAAAG
Source organism: Eretmochelys imbricata (assembly GCF_965152235.1). Classification (NCBI taxonomy): domain Eukaryota; kingdom Metazoa; phylum Chordata; order Testudines; family Cheloniidae; genus Eretmochelys; species Eretmochelys imbricata. Next base: position 135,307,749 of record NC_135574.1, on the reverse strand, counting down.
GACATAAAAATAAGAAATATAAAGCACAATTAAATTAAAGGAAATCATAGCAACTTTATAAATTCAGGATTAGTCTCAATGTACTCTGTCTCTGGATTCCAATAAACTTTATTAAGTAAATGACATTAACAGATAAAAAGTTACAGAAAGTAAAATAAAGCAAGATGGTTATGACAGCTGAAGTTAAACCTAAGATCTTAACATGGAATATTTAAAGTTTTATCAAGCAGCAATAATCAAACCTTGTTAAATCATTTCACAAATTCTTATCACAAAGTGGTGATTTTAGCAGAATATTTTCAGTACAGAATAGAATTACAAAAGTGAAGAATCTTTTATTACAGATCTCTGTTCAACACTTAACAGACTGAACTGTTTTTTGCAGTTATTACATTCTGAGCTTTTTAAAGCTTCAGGGGATCCCTAAAGTGCTCAGGGGTCTGTGGAGATGCTCAACTCTTGAAGATCCCTGTGAATATAAATTCTGCAGAGTCCTCTTCATCCCACTTTGGAATTAGTCAAGAGGAAGAGTGAGTAAGCCTGGCTCCCTATTGATCTTAAAATTAAAACTTTGCCACTTTCAAACACATTCCTTATGTTAACTTTCACACCATCCAAACAGCACCCCACAAACCACCTCAGCTTGCCCTCTAAACTACATCTAATAATATACACATACAAAACCATCTATAAATTTTCAACAAGTCACACTCCTTTTTCATACCAGACTTCAAAAATGGTAATCACAAAACTGCACTTCTACACTAACAGTATTGATAGCTAACATTTGACAGAAATTCCTAAATAAACCTTCCACATCATCATCCCATGGCTTTCATTTAATACACTATAAAAAAACAAACAGATAAATATCACTACTGCCACTTATATCAATATGCTCAACTATCAAAAAGTACCCTAACACAATGGGGGCAAATTGAATATGCAGTGTAATTTGGTTGGTGTGACAGTTGAAGCAGAGTAGGTACTTGAAAGTTGCAAAATATGGGGATACCCTACCTACTAATTTCCAAACAAACATTTAGTTTTGTTTGCTTCTTTTTACAAGTATGATAGGGAGCTTTAAATTACTTGAGGCGTTATCTGGAGTAAGCATTAACAAACCTTGCAACTTTAAACTATCTCAGAGTTTTTTTGTGTGTAATACAAATACATACATTCCTTCCAGTTACATCTTTGCACTCCTAGTCGGAAATAGTATTTTATCAGGAATAGTAAACTATGATCATACAGCATTGTATTTAAGGTTTTTTCTTCATGGAGTCCCAATTATTCCTCTATACATAGTGAGTAACCTGTTAGCAAAAACAGAAGCACACATTATATAGTTGGGCAACTAATGTTTTAAATCAAGTATTCAGAACACATTTTCTGACAATGATTATTTGTTTAATCTAAAAGCAGGTAAAACACATTTGAGATATTTTGTAACTTATGAAGTTGAAATCAACATTTAGATGGAAATTCTTCAGTTAGTTTAAATTTAATTCACTATGTGAGATTATGGTATAATTTATGTTGGAAGTATCTCATAATTATGGGGATGTCCAATTACTCTCTTCTCTCAGCACGTACTTAACCTCAAAAGTACAGAATTCCAAAACTGCCAAAGAAACCTCTCTTTTGGAATTTATCAGCAACTGCTGCAGAATGCCTCATCTCCAGCAGTGAGGCGGATAGAAGCCATGAGGCTTGGCTGCAGAATTCCAGGCAAGCTGGGAAGGGAGGGTGATGGGCCGGGACTCTGGACAGAGTTTCTCAGGCGCACAACAAATAGTGATTGATTAAACTTGTACCCTACTTACAGCAGTGACCAGCAGTCACAGTAGCATGTTAAGAGACTAAAGGGTGGGGACTCGATCCCTAGTTACAGGGAGGTCATCCTGCCCAAATTACTAAAATGCTTCTAATCCCTCACATAGATCAAGAAGGGATACAACCTAGACCCTGAGTTACAGGGTGGTCAGTCAAATTTGCCAGCTTATGGTGCATTAATGCCAAGTCAGAGGGGGGCAGAGACCTTTCCCTCAACTGCAGGAAGGTCACGCTGGTAGAGGTAGCAAGTGCCCCAGTACATCCCATAAAAGAGAGAGGCTTGTGACATGCACCCTAATTATAGGGTTTCCACGCTGACTAGACCGCCCACAGAGACCTGAGCCTCATTACAGGGAGGCCACACTGCTCAGGGTTCTAAAGCACACAATATCCCCCATGAGCCAGGGCCACGTGACTTACAGCCTTATTACAGGGTAGGAGCTCTCACTAGCCAGCCACAAGGGCATCATAAAAAGGCCAAAAGGGTCAACCTGAGCCCTGTTCACAGGGCGGTCACACAGCTCAAAGATATGTTCCCTGCCTAAGAAAGAGGATAGCAACTCTTAGCCTAATTATAGGGTAGTCACTCAAACTAGCTGAAGAAAAGAGCATAATTGCAAGAGACAAAAGAGAAGAGATCTGAACCCTGGTTACAGAGGGGGTCACACGGGCCATGGTACAAAACCGGCTCTCTCAGGAGAGATGGGACCTACACCCCAGTTACAGGGTGGTCACACTGGCTAAACTGCCAATGGGCCACAATGCCAAAAGGGCAGAGACCTAAACCCAAATTACAGGCAGGTATCAGTACCAATGGCACTAAAATAGCCCTAATCCCTTCTAAATGAGAGGGATTCAACCTGCACATCAATTACAGGGTGGTCCGTTCCAATTAACCAGCTACAGGGGCCTAATGCCAAGAGCCTAAAGAGCAGTTTCTCCTGAATTACAGGCAGGCCACATAGCTCAAGGTACCAAATGCCTCAATCTGTCCCATAAAAGAGAGAGAGGCTTGTGACATGCACCCTTATTACAGGATTATCATGCTGACTAGACTGCCAACAGGGCATAATGCCAGAAGGGCAACACAGCAAAGACCTTACCCTAAATTAAATCACTCAGGGTTCTAATACGCTCAATATCCCTCATAAGCTGCAGCCACGTGACTTGTACCCTCATTACAGGGTAGTTACTCTCACTAGAAGAGCAGAATACCAAGAGACCAAAAGGGCCAACCTGAACCCTCATTACAGGGAGGTCATACTGCTCAAAGACATAATCGCCCAGCTAAGTAAGAGGATGGATACTGTCATGAATATAGGGGGAAGGGTAGCAACCTTTATGTATGCCAGCCCATTCAGTAGCATAAAATCCCTCCTTGGCAGCTGTACTAGATTGCCTTACCAGTACAGGGTTAAAAGCAGTTCAAATAACCTAGCTGGCACCTGACCAGAAGGACCAATGAGGAAAGAGAGAGAAGTTAAGACAGCCTTAGGAGAAGCCTTGGCAGACTCTGTATACTCAAGGCAAACTGAGCGCAAACAAGCGAGACAGCCTTGTTTTCCCAGAGTCTGCGGACTTGGGGAAAATGCTTCGCAACCTTAACTATGACACTTACCTGCTTTCGTATTTTAGAAAGGAATATGCACCACAGTTCTTAGGAACACTTATACCTGTTTTAGTTTAGCGAGGAGCCTGGGCCACAAAGTTTAGATCCAGATCTGAACTTGTTTGGGTTGTTCCAATTCAGGGTTTTGGTTCAGTATCCATCTCTAATTTCAGTATGCATATTTAGTGAATGGGTCTGTTCTTGCTCAGGAGGAGATGCCATTTAGATGACACTTCAAAGCAAGGATTCAATGTAATTCGAAGTACAGTAGGATTGAGACACAGCAGCACCATTAGAAAGCAATTTAAATCAATTCTAAATTGTTTAATTTAGCATTTGATTTAAAATCAGCCATTTTCTTTTCAATTATAGATCTTAATTTATAACTCCAATGCTTCCCAATTTCCAGTGCCTTTACAGTTTTCCTGACATTTCTAATTTTACTGTTTGTAAGACAGCATGATGAGCATCAGATAGGGCATAACACTTACAAATGCTGAAGCCAATTCTTTCAATTCCACTGTGTAGGAAACAGACACCTTCCAAACTGATTGGTAACTATTCATTTTTATTTTATTTTAGACACTTTTAGAAACATTTTAGTGATTTATTCTTCTATGTAGTTAGACAGAAATTAGCAACCCGTTCCTGCTGCTATTGCCTTCATGGGAGCAGGATCTTGAGCCTAGGATATTTTTGATATTACACTAAAGATTTCCTTTACACTGACATTGTTAGTTACCTCAGAGGACCTTCCTTTCTGTCTGCTTTCACTGACCATTACTAGTTAGGTATTTTATCATACTTACAAAAAGGACTTATCCCTCACAAGCCTATGGAAACAGTGGCCAATTTGGGCAACCCGAGAAAGCTCTTTATGGGAAAACAGTGAGAAGATGCATAGCCATAATTCATCACAAAGAAGCAGCCACAGAGAGATCACCTCTCACTTCTACTATCCTAAAAACAAATCAAAGCAACAGGCCATTACAAGGAATGGAAAAAATATGATTCAGTCTCTAGTGGACAGCTAATTCCTGTCCATGCCAAACAGTAAAACAAACAAATAAGATGCAGGTATTGAAGAGAAGAACATTATCTTTTGTTTCACTCTCAAGCAAAGTGACTTTTATGCAATGGGAAAGTGTATTTCCCCTCTTCCATTTCCAATGTGAGGCATCAGAACCATATATTTCTTAATTTTAACCACCTGGATTTTGGCGTGGTGAAGGGTGAGGGGTAGGCTCACCCGTAAGGAGGGCAAGAAAAGGGGGGACCCAATCCTGTGGGGGACTGCAAATGTCACATATTGCCTCTCCCTGGATCTACTGTAGTATTCCACCTCCCCTCCAGTACAATGGTCCCCAGTGCAGGGATCACCCCTAAAACCTAACATGATCTTTCCTGCAGTTGAACTGTCATAATCCAACTTTCTGGGGGAAGGGGGACCCCAGTGAATGAGATGGGGGGCACTGTTAGATTGGGGTGCGCCCAAGGAAGAACCCCTCCTTAGGATTCCTGCTCCTGATGACTAATGCCCCCATTTTTGGCGGGGAAGATCCTTACTTTGAGGCTATTATGAAGGCGCTAAGAAAGGCCAGGGGCAGGAGATTTGCTTGTCCTACCCCCAGGACTGCCCTGGGAAAATGGGGGGTATTTTACAGAGGCTGGAGTAATCCTATAGACTCACATGGGTTTTGTAATGCTCACTGCAAATCTAAGAAGTGCAAAAATAAAGCACCTAGGTACAGAAAAAATTGGAAGTTTCTTCCAAGTAAAAAAACATTTTAAATGGAAAGAGGATAAAAACTGTTCAATAAGAACCTCGATGATTAAGATGTCAACCAAGGTAAATTATTGTCCCCTTGTGAATAACTCCCATGAATCCCTTATTTATATGGTATTAGGATCTTTCATACAATCAGACTTAGTAGAATTTAATCCACACCTCAGTGGAACAACAAATCATCCTAATTAACAAAATTTCTGTTATAACAGAAGCGGGTGCTCTCTGATGTTTTACAGACGATGTAGGAACTATAGTGAAGGATAAAATCCTAATAAAGCATGTAAAGATTTACAAAGTGTATTATCTATGCACAAAGGGCATAGCACGTAAAAGCTATGCACTTTAAAGTTTAAAATCCATTTTCTCTATGCATGTGAAAGAATATTTATGCTGAGCAGCATTCACTTAGAATAATTAATGACAATGCTCTTTCAGCCATCTCTCTTACAAAGCACAAAGGCTTGCTTATAAAATGGCATGCATGTTAAACAGATATTTATGAAATAAGTTCCATCCTGGCTGTCTAGGTTAAGCAGACACACCCTATTATCCAAGCAATATTGACTGTACTAAGCAACTATGGGGTTATCAAACTACAAAAGCCTATTTTTTCTAAGCTGCTATTCTAATAGCAGCTGCCTTCTGATTCGCCAACAGCTTCCATCAACTCATTCCCCTTCTGTGCTATTATGTTCAGAGCTACCACATTGTACCCCAAACTACACATAAAAATTAAAGTTTTTCTTTTTTAATGCTGCCCAGTTATCATAGCACTGTAAATGTTTGTATGCATCTTGACATACATCTGGTTTGCTTATGTGAACGATGACTGGTAGCTTTAGTCTTTTGAACTGTAGGAGACATTTTATGCTCAGACATGTTTTTGCTACTACTGGGTTATTACTCAATTATCATGCCTTTAAAGAAATTAGAGGTGTTAAGCTATGTTTTGTGTCCAGCAAGGCCATACAGGTATAATAGCTAATGTTAATGGATTATTCAACAAAAATGTACCACACAAGAAGGACCGCTGCAATTTTATGCCATGTCAATAATCATTCCTCTGGCAAGAAAAATGCGTAGGTGTCTGCTGTTTAGTATTACACTAGCATCTGCAATCTTAAGTAAAAGGTTTCATATGTCTGGTCATAAATGATCATTCAAATACTTATTGAATAATTTCTAGATAACCCAGGCACTGTAACTCCAGTACACTTAACTCCTTTTTTCTTTGAAAAAGAATAGAATGATAGGACTGGGTGAGTACTCTGAAAGATTTGCTCAGATCTTTAGGTGAATTTGTGTTTGTCATTTTCATGCCTCCTTTCTGTATTTGAATTTGGTGATCATTTATGCACTCTATAGAGTTAATTAAAAAAAAGTACCATCAATATTTCACCGATGAATAAATTAAAGTAAATAATTGTGAATTATTTGGTCAGCTCTGTCTCATAATCTTACATACATAAGAATCACATTCCCACTGAAGTGTAAACACCCCTGAGATAGAACGGTGCATCTGTTAACAGTACATAGCAATATTACACAATAGTTTAGAACAAGAAATGAACAATATCACTTACAGAGGGGGGAAAAGGAACTGTATTGATCTCTTTTCATTACTAGTGATAAAATCCACTGTGAGCAAGAATGTGAGAGTCTCCTTCTGATGTCATTTCTAGGCCTCATTATGGGCTTTGGCCCAGATCCATAAAGCTATTTAGGCTCCTAACTTCTATTAAAATGAATTGAAGTTAGGAGCCTAAATGGATTTGTGAATCTGGGCCTTTGTTCTTTAGACTATTATCTCTCTCAACTCAGCCTTTAATGTATTCAGGTTGATAGCTGTCTGAGGGATGTAGTCAGTACTGATGGCTGGTAGAATGGGGAAGCTCATAGTAATTGCAAAGCAAGATTCTTGGAACTTCTTGTCTGACACCTGAGGACTAAATAATTTATCTTGAAACTGACATAGAAACAAACAGTTGATAGGACGTATATTTGCTTTGAAGTCAAAATAATCAGCGTTTTCTTTCTAGATTTTGCCCTTATATCTTTGTCTCTACTCCTGTAGGCATGTTTGGCAGTTGTGACACTAGCTGCTGGCAGTATTCAAGATTCAGGGTCTCAGGTAGGCAAACCAGATATCCTTTCATTCAGAGCACAGTGAGGACTACATTAAAAGAACAGTTAGACAGTAACTACAGCCAGCCAAAGGAATGGAGGTTTATAATTAAAGACTCAGACTTCTATTATCTAGACCCAAAGCATACTGCTTCTTTTAATCATAGAATCATAGAATATCAGGGTTGGAAGGGACCTCAGGAGGTCATCTAGTTCAACCCCCTGCTCAAAGCAGGACCAATCCCCAACTAAGTGTGAAACCTGTGCCTAGCCTCTACCTCCACCACATGAGAAGGGATGAGAAGTATTGGGAAAATACAAAGCATTGAATACTTTTACAAAGCACTGAATACTTTTACCAAGCTTTTTAGAGCAGCATTCTTTACAAGCTAGAGATCTGCTGGGACCCCAAGAACTCCAAAAGGGACAAAAGCTCTCTATAGTAGTTGCACTTGGATATCTTGGTTGTGTATTTAGCATGCGTGAGCAGGAATAAAAAAAATTGACCACTTTGGAAGGGGCATGTTCTGTGATCTCGCCGTGGCCCAGGGGGGCTGGAGGAGCTCGCTCTCCCTGCCATGGCCCCGGAGCTGGAGAAGTTCTGTGCCCCCACTGATTATTGGCGGGGTATGCCTCTGCTTGCCCCCACACCCCTTGGGCACGCCTCTGGCCAGAACCTAAAGAGATTAAATAAACTGAGTGAAAGGAACACAATCAATGGTGAATCCGCAAGCCAACAACCAGCGTGTCGTCGTCTTTCTTTGGGAGTTTTATATGGGGAAGGGCAGATTAAAGCTAACTGATAATCATAATACTTAGAATTGTACTTGGGTCATAAAGAGGGCCATACCAAATTCATGGTCATGAAAAATGCGTCATGGACCATGAAATCTGGTCTCCCCCCGTGAAATCTGGTTTTGTGTGCTCTTACCCTATACTATACAGATTTCCCAGGGTTTCCCAAATGGGGTCCTGGCACAAAAGGTGGTGGGGGGTTCGCAAGATTATTTTAGGGGGGTTGTGATATTGCCACTCTTACTTCTATGCTGCCTTCAGAGCTGGGTGGCTGGAGAGTGGCAGCTGTTCTGAAGGCAGCAGCGCAGAAGTAAGGGTGGCAATACCATACTATGCCATCCTTACTTCTGCGCTGCTGTCAGTGGCTCTGCCTTCGGAGCTGGGCTCCTGGCCCACAGCAGCTGCCGTTCTCCAGCCACCCATCTCTGAAGGCAGCACCGCCACCACCAGCAGTGCAAACATAAGCGTAGCAGTATCGCAACCCCCTACAATAACCTTGCAAACCACCCCCCCCACACACACACACACGCACAACTCCTTTTTGGGTGAGGACCCTTACAATTACACCACCATGAAATTTCAGATTTAACCCAGAGAGGAGCAGCCAAGAGGCTCGCCGCATGGAGATAGCGGAAGCCATGTGTGGGCAGCAGTGTCCGCCATTGCCTCGAGGGCCGCCCTGGCCACAGTCGTGCCCTCATCAAGGATCGCTCGGAACTCCTTCTTGGAAGCTTCAGGGAGTGACCCTTCGAACTTGGCCATGGCTTGCCACATATTGAAGTCACATCATCCAAGGAGGGCTTGGTGGTTGGTCACTCTCAGCTGAAGGCTGGAAGATGAATAAACCTTTCATCCCAAAAGATTCAGCCTCCTCGAGTCTTTATTTTTGGGTTGTCCTTGCCTTTCCTTGTGGTTAACTGCCTCGACCACAAGGGAATTGGGGGCTGGGTGGGAGTATAAGTACTCATGCCCTTTGGATGGCAAGAAGTACTTGCCTTCACAGTCCTTTTAGAGATAAGGGCCAGGGAAGAGGGGATCTGCCACAGGGCATTAGTGATCTGAGAAACCCCTTCATGAAGGGGTAGAACCACCCTGGCAGGAGCCCAGGAGCAGAGGACGTCAAACAGAGTCTCCGAGGGCTCTTCCAATTCCTCTGCCTGAAGCCCCAGGTTAGAAGCGACCCTCTTCAAAAGTTCCTGATGCACTTTGGCATCATCCTGAGGAACTGGGCGAGGGGGCCCTGCGATAGCCTCCTCTGGTGACAGTGCCGGTGCTGTGGGAACCTCCACGTCCACTCGTGGTCCAGCAGCTTGCTCCCCTGGGTCCTCCTGGACCTGTGGGATCTTACCCCCCAAAGTCTCCAACACCGGAGTGGGACAGGATACTGAGACCGCTGGCCTCTACGAGGCTCCCGACACTGATCAGGCAGCCTGGGAAGGCTGGGTGAACCCCCCAGGGTTCCACGGGTACCATGGCACTGGCCACTGCTTTTGGGGCCATGGGACATGTTTTGGTAATGTAGTCAGCAACGTCGGTACCGAGGCTTGTCCCTCAGTCAGGGAACCTCGCTGTGAGCTGGAGTTACCAGCAGAGTGGTTGGTCCTGGGCGACCAGGATCGGACTGGCTCTTGTCCAACCAGTGCCAGTCACTGCGTCTCAAAGCCAACCTGTCCGAGTGAGACTGCCTTGGTCAGGCTCTCGGGGACCGATGGTGTTCGGTGGATCTGCGTTGGATACCTGGCAATCCACGCCTCATGCTATTCAACCAGTATCGGGATGTTGAATGGGACTGGGAGTAACTATGAGCCAGTTGCTGGGAGGATCGTCCTGAGTAGGGCGACCTTCGTTTTGAAGATGGGCAATGACGGCCTGGCGATCGGCAGTCTTTGGTGCCCGATCGGTACCAGGTCCTTGAAGATGATCAGGACCGATCCTGGAGTTCTTGCCGAGTGACACATGCCTCAGAGGATCTGTGCCAATCTACTGGCGAGGTATACCTTAAGTCCCTCAATCAGTGCCCCCCGTGTGGGGACCAAAGAGGGCTCCGCTGATCCTGCCTCTCCCATCCTGAGGCATGATGGCTGTGGGCGGGCGAACGCTGGCAGGACATCCCTCTCTATGATGAATGGTACCACTGAGGCGGGGACACACATAGGTCCCAACGCGGGTTTTCCCATGTTTTCCCTGCAGGTGAGGATGGCACAGGGAGCATCAGGAACTCCTGAGCTGCTTGAAGGATATCGCGCTCTTCCTTTGTACTAGGTTTGTAATATCTCATTACATGCCTAAGCACCTTAGGCAGCTGGGTATGTGGATTGCTGACGGGCATAGGCCATTTGCAGCGATCGTAGGGCTTAAAGCCTGGGGACAGAGGCATACCCCGACCCTCTCCTGCGTCCCATTTGGGACTAACAAAGTGTTTGAGAACTACTACTAAGGGTAACTAAGAAAACTACTAATTACATATAATTAGTTTACAGGATTTCAAAGTTTGCAAGAAAAGAGAAGGAATGAATGCTAGCCGAAGCAGCAGACGTTCCAGCATCATCACTGGCGGAAAGAAGGAACTGAGGGTGGGGTGGGGGGAAGCCAGTGCGACCCTTATACTGCGCCATGCAGGTGCCACTCCAGAGGGCACCAGAGCCAGTCCCCTACGGATACCGCCCAGGGAAAAACTTCCAGTGCTGGTGCATGTGGCAAGCACACACCCCTAATATGGAATGGACATGAGCAAGCACTCAAAGAAGAATATGTCTATTCTTCATATTCGTCTAACTGGAACTGTCTGTTTAGAGAGACTATCAGAAAAAGCCAAAACTTAATTGAAAGCCACTGCAGAACAGTAAATTATAAACTCCTGATTGGGTGAAGAGTGGGGCTTGCTGTTTGTATTGTATTTGAGAAGCACTGCGTCTCAGGAGCACTTATTTCCTGAAATCAAACCAGCTGAGCACAGACAAGATTGAGGCATGTGTTTAAAAAACAGCATGATTTATGGCAATAAATCAAGTATAAATTTTACCAACATATCTCTAAAGAGCAGTTTGTTAAATTAGTCCTTTGCCTGTCCAATGCAGCTTTTCATCTGTCTGCTTTCTGAAAAACCACTTTGCTAATCTACAGAAACATCCGCACGTTTGTTCTCACAAGGTCAGGGTACAGAAATGCAGAAGGAATCTATCAGCCACAAATTCACCTTTTCAGAATGAACCAACATTTATACTTTACACATGACACGATGTAGTTCAAAACAGATTTCACCATCTTTTTATAACTTGAGAAATTTTCATTTTAGAATAATCCAATCATCTGTGTAAAGAGATACGTTTAAAAGTGTTGGTTACTTATCAAACTAATGCACACTAAATTCTCCAGTTCAGTTTGAGTTCACAATGGATGGTCTCTCAAGACATTAAAAATGTCAGTTTAAGGCAGTATTGCAGCTGTAGACTGCTGGAATCACTATGCACTTCCAATGGGAGCCTCAAAGAAAGAGACAGCAGGCACGTATTTGTGATAAATCTTGGCTCTAAACAGTAGGAGGGGTCTTCAACTGCCAGCCAGAGATACAGTTCTAGATCTCTCCTCCTGTTCCAAGGGTCTGAGCTTGTGGAAACTGATATGCTCAAGCTGTGATGCTTATTTTATTTAATTATTTAGGCAGCCCATTGACTAGTTTCACTTTCAGAAATCTTTGAGGTCGACCAATCAGGGTACAATCCATGCCTTATACAGAACAGAGATGCTGTCACCAGAATTGAATCTGACTACTCATGGCTGTAAAGTGCGTACGTCTGGGCAGCATTAGATCCAGTATGTGCATTAGCATTAGTATGTGCCCCCATTTTGTTAAAAGGGCCAACAGATTGAAGTTGCAATGCAACAAAGCATTTAAATATATGATTAACTTTAGGCATATGCTTAAATCCAACTTACTTCAATAGGAATTAAGCACATACTTAAGTGTTTTGCTGCATAAAAGATCTGAGGCATTTGTTTACAAAAGTACTCACCAGATGCTGCATTGACTTAGCAAACGGGTAAGTGTGGGAGCAGGCTCGATTTTGTGTCTATAAGCCTTGACAATGACACTAACATGAACTGAGGCCTTCATGACTAACTCTAAAAACAATCATCCTGAAATGGCTGAGAGTGGTTTTGTAACACTGCTTACTTTGCACAAACAGCAAAGGTTAAATGGTGGATTTTACTCTGGTGCTCAGCATCCTTAAGGCTTGTTACTGTATTTTGTTAAACTGCATAATTTAAAATTATTGTGGAATTAAACTCCGTGTTACTAAACTGTATATTAACTATGGTCACTCTTTATTAAGATGTGTACTCCATCTTACTACTGTGTAATAAACTTTTATACTGAACGCAATTCTAATTAATAGTAGTCATAACTCCTCTTATTCAACCCAACCATACAAAACAGTTCAGGAAATTAAATACAAAAATCACATTGAGGGTCAGATAAGCACCCGAGAACAGCACCATTATAGGCAGAGTTAGTAGTACTGCCTATTATTAAGGTTACCTGTTCCTTCCCATTATAAGATCCTGTTTTCAATAGCTTATAACTTTGCCAAACTGCAATAGACTGAGTTACTTTGAAAATTTTCAGCTAAAATGGTTCCACTCTTTCTGAGAACATGACTAAGGAAAAAAAAATTCTTCTGAAATGTTTAAAAAATTCTGGCGACCTTTTCTTTGAAGTTCTAACATCCAATGCTTTAGAGCAGAGACTTGAAATTTGGTAGAGGAATGGCCTCTGTGGCAGGCCCAACTATGTGTGCAGCAGGGAAGAGGAAATGGCTAAATGATTAAAAATTAAAGCCCTGCCTTCAAGTTAAAATAAAGCACCAGGGAGAGCAGATTTCAAGTCCCATCTTGAGAGATCTGAAAAAGGACAATGTTTTCAGGAAAGACTTAGAAGACAACTTTAACCACCGCTGTCTCAAATTTCAAAGCAGTATATTCCTTTCATATTTGAACTTAACGTCTTTTTAATAAAAGGAATCCCCAAGGAAAGTAAACAAAGTTTGCTTTTAAAAAATCATCGATTTGCTCACAAGGTAAAACTATCCAAAGGATGGTCTTTTCTCTCAGAACCTGCTGTGATTCTTTTGAAGGGATCAAATTAGAGTCAGAAAAGGGATCAAATTTGTGTCTCATCAGTTAAGTCAACTGACATTTAGGACCAAGCTTTTAAAGGAGGCCACAGTTGGTGAGCCCACAGAAATGTATTAGCACTCATTACCCCTCTAAACCCTATTTACACATGAAAAAATGAATCTCTGCCTAACTGGCTTTTATACATGCAAAATTACACATGTTGCATGTGGAAATGGACATTTTTGTGGGAGCGATGATTCTGTGTACATTTTTATGGACAAAGCACTTGCATGAGCCTTTGAAGGTTGGGCTCTTGGGATTTCCTAGTGGTAAGTACCAACACAACATTGTCATATCCACTATATCTTTTCATTTTCTTGTAACACTCAGAGTAGTCAGCCTGATCCTGCTTCCACTGAAGTTACTGGTAGTTGTGTTACTGTTATCAGTGAAAGATCAAGATGTAGGAGCCAGATTCTGATCTCATTTATACCAACATAACTCCAGAGTAATCCTACTGACTTCAATGCAGTTACTTTGGAGATGTGCCAATACAAGCAAGATCAGAATCTGGCCTTCTTCCATCTACCAGCAAGGGGGGAAAAAAGATATGCCAGTTATTAGCACCTAGAAAAGGCCCAACTATAAATTCTGAGCCGGGAAAATTAAAGATTCCAGCCATTAAAGATTAACTTACATAGGGAAAGAGAGACATTTTAGGACCGGATTTTCATTTGTACTAAAGCCCTCTGATGCCACTGTGGCAGCGTACAGGGGCCTCGCATTGTGAAGGGACCCGAGTGTGAATGAGAATCAAGCCTTTCAGTCTCTTGCTCTATGTAGTTTCTATTTACAAAAATAATCTCTAGGTGATTAAGTGGGGAATTTTCCAAAGCACTTAAATGAGTTCAGAGCAAACTCACTTTGGTGCTTGGGAAAATCCCATCCAAAGACTTAAACACAGAATCATAGGGCAAAGTGTATATTAACTACAAAGTAGGTCAGATTTTATTGCATATTTTATGTCAATGATCTACTTTAAACTGAGGTTTGACAAGGATAGCACTACCCATAGACAGGTTTCAGAGTAACAGCCGTGTTAGTCTGTATTCGCAAAAAGAAAAGGAGTACTTGTGGCACCTTAGAGACTAACCAATTTATTTGAGCTTAAGCTTTCGTGGGCATCCGATGAAGTGAGCTGTAGCTCACGAAAGCTTATGCTCAAATAAATTGGTTAGTCTCTAAGGTGCCACAAGTACTCCTTTTCTTTTTGCAACTACCCATAGAGTAATATTTATTGTTAAAGGAGTCATATATCCATTTTTTTAGTACATTTCAAAAGTCAGATGAAGGTTAATATTGTAAGGCAATATTTAAATACCAATTGATTACTAACAATATACTTAGAAGGGGGGGGGGGTCTCTTTACAACACAGATCATTGTTTTTGACAGATACCAGACTTAGAAAGCAGGACTTTCTCCTCAGTGTTTCCTAAAAGTTATTAAATACATAGCTCTGAGCTAGACTAGTCCCTACTGCAGAGATTATTAAAAAAACATTTATAAACAGTGAATTTATTCACTATTAAATATTTAGAGACTAAACTTGTAGCATTATCTATTGCTTACATTCAGATCAGATGACTAAGCACAGTAAATTTGATGCAAAAGTTTTGTCATGTAACAGTTTTTCCAACATGTTTTTGCTTAAAGAGTAGTAATTGTATGAAAAAACATAGCAGATATTTCCAAAGGCCTTTTCTTCATTATCAGTAAGCAAAGGTATTGCAACCACAGCTTGAATATTCAGGCACCCAAAGACTTACCTGCAAGTAACATATTAAAGTCAGTAGCTCTTTTCATCTGCAAAGTAAATTTCACAATACATACCAGTGAGGTAGGAAATATTATCCCCATTTTACCACTACAGACAGTGAGAGTCAGAGAGATAGCATGGTTTGCCCAAAGCCAGAGAAGACCTGTCAGAGCTTGGAGTATTTCAGGCTTTCAATTCTGTGCTCAGTCACACTATTTAATTCTTTAGGATAATACAGCATTACTGGGATTGTTTCAGACCACCACATATCTTTGGTGGTTACAACAACAAAAATAATCAAAATAGCCTTAGTGATACAACCTTCTTTCTGATATAGCAAGATTGCTATACGAGCATGGGGTCTGGTGTTCTCCTGAATACAGGAGAAGCATCGGTATAGTGAGGGGGAAGAATAGATCCCAGGTTGTTCCCTACCCACTAAATAACCTCCCCATTACTTATGAGGAATTCTTTTATTCAATGTCCGTGTCTTTTGACTTGCTGATACACACGCCATTTAAAGACCAGAAACAAAATTCCGCATTATTTTACCCAGTCATTTGCTTCAGTGCAAACGTTTGTCCCAAGATTATTAAGGTGTGAGCCAGTTCTCAAAACCTCCACAATGGAAAAGAAAACCCTGTGATCTCTACATCTCACTCTACATCTAGCCCAGTTATAGTATTTGGGCACAGAAATGCACAATGATGATTGTGAGGTCTGTAGAAGATTTCAATTACTTTGCCAAAAATTAACAAAGAATTAGACAAATATGTGGTGGGGTTTTTTTGTGTGTGTCAGCAGGTGATACTACAAAGTGAACAGCCTCCAAAGCCCACTGAGAGGTTCTGTCAATAGATGCAAACGACAAGATTCTAAGTCCAGCTCTGTTCTGTTTCTGGAGAAGAAATGGGAAAGAGCAAGGCAGAGACTTTCCCCTGCCATCCCACAAACAGTTATTCCGAATCATATGCCAGGATGGGCCCCAGCCATTTCTCAACCTCAGCCACTGGCAAGTTTTTCCTCAGGGCATAATCTTCAACCTGCAAAGAAACCGGAGAAAGATTTTAACACATTGATTAGTAAGTCTCCATGATTCAGTGTTTCCAAAATACTCAGAAAACTGCTTGTTTCAACTATTCAATCAGTTTATTTGTAGCTCAACTAGATCATGGAATTCAAGTTACCTGATCCTTACATATTTTACCAACAGCAAAGTATTTGGATTTGGGGTTGGAGAAGTAGAGACCTGAAACTGCGGAGGCAGGTGTCATTGCTAGTGATTCAGTTAACTGAATACCTGAAAGAAAAAACAACATTTTGTTTAGTAACTGATAGTAACAGGCGTAAGTTCGGGAGACGTACTGTTTGGCAAACTGAAAATTCTGTGACAACATTAGGCAAATTCAAAAATGCAGATTTTTAACGAACTAAACAGATAAATAAACAGTAGTTCAATATTCCTTGTGTTATTTATTTTTATTAAACAAAAAATTTTCCTTGGGCACTACATTTTCAGTTTTCAATATGCTGCATATTTTTGTATCAGCAATGCAGGTCTGCAATGTAGAAGTTCTCAGGGATAAACTAGACATTTTGGCATCTGGGAAGGGAGCATTAGGGGTTTTTGGCACCTAGAAAGATAGTTTGGGATTAGCAGTGAAATAGCGGACCTTTAAAACAGCAACACGAGAGGAACAGGGCAGTTCACACTTTCTAAGAGGTCCTGTTTGAGGCTCTCTGCAGACTGAGGAACACAGCACTACATTGATCTACACTCTGTTCACCTTTGGAAGGTTTGCTTGCGGCCATAAGGACATTAGAAATGTTTTTTTAAATGCAAACTAGATTCTCCTACAAAATTCTCTAATACACAAGAACACACTAAGATGACACTGTTCCATAAAAAAAAACCCCTGGCTGCAGCAAAGGAACAGGGGCAGGAAGAGTGGGGGAGGAGAGGGGGAAAGAGAGATTTTCCAACTGTAATTAATTGTTTTGATTTTTGTTTTTATGCAGCTCTGCATTGGACACTTTGTCACAGAGTTTTAACTCCTTATTCAGGTTTCCCCTTATAAAGGGGAAATAAAAAAGGTTGCAGGGACCTGTTGTCTCCTCAATGTTTGCAAGTTTCCACATGGTGAGTTTTTCAGTGTGGTCGGGCTGGCTCGGGTACCCAGGAGCTGGACGGATTCCATCGTATCTGATCCTGCGCAAGTCTGAAATATCCAACTGTTCACTGTTGCAATAAGCCCAGAATTCTTTTCGGACCCTTTCATGGAGCTCCTCTGCAAATGCCTGGGAACAAAGAGTAAGTATTCTTTTAATTTGCAGAGATTGCCAACAGCAGCAATTTAGTCCAGGCCAGAAATGACATGGTCAGATTTCATTTACTTCTTTGTAGGGACTCTCACCATGGGTAAATAAGCATCATACAAGCAAACTGATTCTACTGAAACACACACAAGGCACTTCTTTCACCAATCCTGGGTTTTTTTGGTGGTGCTTGACAAGCCTGTGTACTGGAGATGGGAAGGAGGTGGCTGGTAACCGGATGACAATACAGTGCCGAGCTGTAGAGAAGATGTTTAGACCTTGCCTACACTGTACCATTTGCCCTGGTTCGAGCCAGTGGCGTAGCTGCACCATCACAGACTTCTAGTACAGACACACAAAGCTGCTACTTGTGTCAGAAGAGCTTAGCTCTGTTTGAAACTGGAGAAGTTCAACTGATGCAAATTCCAGCTTTCCTTGTTTTCACTAGAAGTTTGCACCAGAATCTGGCACATGACTGGAATCAGGACAAACACCCACCGTAGAGAAGATCTTAGACATAGTGGGTCAAATTCTTCCTTTGGATATACTTGTGCGGTTACCATTAAAGCCAATGGAATCCCTGCATTTGTATCCAATGGTAGAACTATTAGGTCATTTTAGGGTCCAAAAAATTATCTGAGGGAGTTAGAGATACTTTTAAAAAAGAGGCCCAGTTTACAACCTGTTTAAAGCTACTTGCTTTTTTTGAGACTTGACCCTGAAACTCTCTCATGATGGAAAAAAAGTCTGGAAAGCTGCACTGAGTCTCAGATTCCCTTGTTGCTCATGCTGACTATCCTCTCTCTCCTCAAGACACATTCAGTGGCAAGCAATCTTCCATTTCAGATTTAATGAACAGGACGCACTGTGTCACATAACACCCACTTTTATCTAAGAAGGTGAAGAGGTGGCTGTCAAGTGAGTCCAGTGGAGAGTTCAAGGGAAGTATAAGCGGCCGTCCAATCTGTAATAAAATTTGTTACCTCTGCTATACGATCTCCCAGAGCTTTCACCATTATGCTGTTGTAGTCATCACACTGTTTCTCATATTCCTTGCACAGCTTGTCTACCCCGAAGCAGGCCACAGCGAACAGGCCTAAATAGTCACGAACACCAGAATCCCCGGGGGCTATAAAATCAGAGAGGCAGTAATACGGGTCTGTGCAGGAGGAGTCTTTTTCGGCCTAAAATTAAAAACAACAACAAAAGTTGCATCAACGAAGAAAACTCGGGGTGTTTTTTGTTTTTTTTTTTTTTAAAAAGCACATTGCTCAGGCAGGCCGAGAAATGGGTCCATCTATTTTCCCTCAACAGGAGAGAAGTTGTTTTTAAACCAGAAGGACTTCTAGATACAAGATATTCTTATCAATATCAGGAAGCAAGTACTATAGGCCAGGCCTAGATGCATGATGCCTTCTGTCTGGTCTGAATCAGAGACAACGCTCTCCCTTCAGTCCTGTGCGGTGGTTCCACAAATCAGATACTGGTATTGTCCGCACATTAAAGGAGGACAGGCTATGGGAAGGAAGAGATGTCAGGCAGAGCTGAAGAGAATTTTGACCTTGATTTTTTGCGACTAGCAAATTAATAAGGAACAATAGAACACTGGCCACTGGGGGATACAGCGGGTCAATGGAGAGGCCTTTTCCATCTTTAACACTGTTTGACACGAACAGAGGAAACTGTCAGACCGAATAAGAGGATTAGTAAAACAGGCTATAAAAAAAAAATGCTGTCAAACACACAAAACAAAGCACGGGGGGGTTGGGGAACTTTCCCCCCTAATCTCTCTCAGTTCTAGTAATCTTAAGGTTTTCTTGTAACAACAGCAGTAAAAAAAATTTCAGATGGAAATGTGGTTTGTAAACTGACAGTGATCATCTAACAATGCTGTTATCTTTGACAAAATCCCACCGCATGTCTCACAGAATCCACACCTGTACACAAAACTGTGCTCCAGAAATTCAGTTTTCATATTTTTTTTAATTCGGTTTCTAAAGATCATACAGATAACTCTGAAAATATGAACTAAGCATAAACTGAACCAACATTATTTTCCTGGGATAGCTTGAAACAGTAACTCTGAGAAATCCAAACTTCTCCATTCACCTGAATGGGGTGTTAATGCAAACCTAAAGATGACCATTTAAAATGTCAATAATTAACTATTTTGCTACTAATCTGTTAACAGAAATGGCTAACAAATGTGTTTATTCTGAACTGTTTCCCCAGGTGAGAATTAAACAAAAATAAAGACTGCAGATAACTGCAGGAAAGACATTATTATTAATGTTCACATTTAATTCATTCAAAAAATCTCATTTTTAGTATAAATTAAGCTCCCATAGAATTTCCAGTTCAATGGAGGATCTTGGTGCAAAATTTAGGTCGGGTACACAGGATCTTGATTATGAAGTTATGCAGCACCATAGATGCACAATGGTGCTTTATGGCTGCTAAAATATTAGAAGAAAAAACAGAAAATGAATCTGAAAAGATGAAATCTAAGGAGTGTTCTGTAATACACTGTTTCACCATTCACAGATCTTATGTTATTAATTAATAATAATTTTTGAAAAAGGCAGAAAGGGGATCAGGAGATGACTCTTCCTTTGTAGCTTGCTCTCAGATTATAGCTAACTTCATTTTCAGCATGAACTTTAACATAATCCCTTTGTTCCAACTTCACAAGCCAACACAAAAGAACTTTATAGTAGGTCAGCAAATACTCCATCTTCCTACCTGTTGCCTTAAACCGTAAAATTTAGCTATTGGTTCTGAAGATTGCAATGCTTCTTCTGTTGCGTATAAATGAATATCATCTTGAACACACTGCGCTGGCCAGAACCCAACCAGGCCCCTGGCTTGCAATTTCTTTTGGCTAATCAAAGTTTTTAGTAGGGTTTGAGCATCATTATAAACTCTTTTAGCTTCTTCTCCTATTAAAAAAAAAAAAAACATAACTTTAACCAGCTTTCCAGCTTCCCCCTCCCCACTTTTTAAATAAATACACTTTCTGGATAATCCTGCTGCTATTTCCTCAGTCATTTTTCTTATTGGTTACTACTGTAGGATTTTAGCTGTTGCTAACAGAGAAGGTGTCAGTGCGGTCATGGTTACACAGTTGTAACAGTACACCTTCTGCACAAATACTTCAGCCAGCAGAATTCTAGTACAGTAAAAAAGGTGGAGCAGAATAAGTGAGGTGGGCAGACTGTACATGAAAGTACCTAAAATACCCCAGAAATCATTAGATTGTGGTTGGGACCCCCTTAAACCCAAACACCTCACAGACACTGTGCTGTAAACCGTTACCGGTAACCATGCCCTACTGCTTTAAAAGAGTGAGCCCAAGTGTGTCTTCTTATCCAAACACACAAGACCACATAAACCAGTAGTTCTCAAACTTTTGTACTGGTGACCCCTTTCACATAGCAAGACTCTGAGTGCGACCCCCCTTATAAATTAAAAACACTTTTAAAAATATATTTAACACCATTAGAATCGCTGGATGGAAAGCGGTGTTTGGGGTGGAGGCGGATAGCTCACGACCCAGTTTGAGAACCCTTGACATAAACCATCCTCTCGTCGATAGTATCCATTCCTTGGTTCCAGTGAAATTGGGAGCTATTTACAAACTCTGCTACTGTATATTACATACTTCATGTACGTTACATACCAAATTATCTGGCTTCCCAATATAGTCAGAGCCCTGTGTGGATACCAAATTTGTATCCGCATCCCATCTGTGATCCACAAACATGGTCCACAGCTATCCGCATGTGCGGATGCAGATATCCGCCGATATAAAGCAGATATTCACCGATATAAAGCAGATATCTACAGATTTGCAGGGCTCTAAATATAGCATAGTAGAAAGAACACTAATTTTTAGAGATTTGGATACAATTGCAGCTTTATTACATATGTTCCAATGGTCTTCTTTTAAAAGTACTTTTCAGATTATACATAATGGGACCCAGGGCTTCTAGTGATGTCGTCCAACAATGAATATAGACATATCAAGCCCTCTAATTTTTTTCATCAAAATATTTTCCTTTGTTTTGACATACAAGCGAACTCTTTACAGTTGGGGCCTAAATATTTCCCACTCACTTTTCATTATTAATCTTTTGTACCAACATTTTATTAAAATACTTTCTAATTCAATTGAAGTTGCTCATGTGTATTTGTGAACAATCAGAATACCGTATATATTTTAAATAACTGATCTGTCTGCATTGCCTTCATACAAGAAATGCTATTTCAATACTCACCCACTGCTTTATCATTAAAAATTTTAGGAAATCCTCGGTTGGGATATTTGCCCCGAAGTTGCCAGACATCAAAAAAAGGCTTCCAGTCAATGTATTCCACCAGCCTCTCCAGGTTATAATCTTCAAAGACTTGAGTGCCAAAGAATTTAGGTTTAACTGTAGGATTTTGAAGTAGTTTGTCATTAGGGAAATACCACATATTGCTGAATCTTTTACAGACAGTAGAACGTAAGAGTTACGAGCTGACCAGTCAACCACACACACCTCATTTGGAACTGGAAATATGCAATTAGGCAGCAACAGAGAGAAAAATAAAAGAAAATACAGTACTGTGTTAAACATAAACTACTAAAAAAACTAAAGGTAAAATAGCATTTTTCTTCTGCATAGTAAAGTTTCACAGCTGTATTAAGTCAAATGTTCAGTTGGTAATCTTTTGGAAGAACAACCATAATGTTTTGTTCAGAGTTACAAACATTTCAGAGCTATGAATAAACTCCATTCCTGAGGGGTTCATAACTCTGAGGTCCTACTGTACACAATACAGCAAGGAAACACAAATCATCACTACCATTTATAACTTAGCTTTCTCGTTCCCAATGCTTTTGAACCGTTATCAGCATGTGTGCGCCACAATGAAGTATTTAAAGTGGTCATCCTGCAGAAGACTGTCACAATAAACTGAAGTAAATCTAACTCTAACATCACTATTATCTGATACACCAGCCTAGAAGATTGTCAGTCATTAGTCTTGACATATGAAATTTAAAGTTCCTTCATTAGTTTATCCAAATCAATATTGATTGGTACTTAATTGTGTTGGACTCATGAAGTTATTTTGTTGATCATAGGGCTTAGAATATGTCAGAAGTGGGCAGTTGCATAGACAACCTTCCACTAAATGCTTTCTATATTGATGCTTTATATACAACTCTTCTACTCAGACACAGCCCAGTTCACCAGCATTGTATGCTGTGGAGTTCCACACAACAGCTAGTCGGGAAGCTACGGGAGCTTTTGCAACTCCCACACATCCACTAGGATGGAGATGGTGAAGGTACATGTGCAGTGGTATGGTGTAGCTATTGATCCACCATTTGCACCTTCCCACCTTCTCTGATACCTTAGTAGGGACCTTTATAAAGATTAGTTACTAGAAACTGAGTGCTGCATTTTGGCTCTGTGAAAGTAGGCGCTACTGAGTGCATACCTAGAGAAGCTGTGGAATTTCCAGCATTGGAGGTTTTTAAGAACAGGTTAGACAAACACCTGTCAAGAATGGTCCAGTTATTACTTAGTCCTGCCTTGAGTGTAGGGCACTGGACAGGATGACATATTGAGGTACCATCCAGTCCTACATTTTTATGATTTGATTGTATGTACTATAATGGATCTTTGGTTTTAAAATGAGGTACAACACTCACTTTTTGGCAATGTATAAAAAAAATAAAATATTTAAATGGCCATGTTTTTCACAAGTTGGAAATCAGAAGAAACAAAAATAAATGTAATGGGACCAAACATCTGCAAGCAAGAGAAAGAAAATACTTCATTTTAGGCCACTGATCTCCCATTTGTGCAACAACGATCCCTTCAAATTCAACAGATACCAATTTATTTTCAAGTCATGATGCTCCCTCTGACAGGATCCACACAGCTATATCCAGTGAGGTTATCAAGTATTAAGCGTTCAATTAAAAAAAAAAAAAAAAAGAAGCAGCAAACTGACCAGGTTTATAGTCTGACAGCCAGTCATTATGGAAACCTTTTCTCCTAGCTTGCTCTAATGACAAATATCTTCTTTCCTGTATGGAAATAAAAGATACATTTATACAACCTCTCAGCTTTGAGCAAAGTAACTTCAATGGCCTTGTTACAGTCTGAAATGATTTCGTTGAAATTAAATCTGTCCTCAGATGTATCCTCATAATCTAGCAAGTACCTTGGTAAGACTAAAATAAAACGTACTTTACAATGAGCTCATCAATTTACTGTACTACTCTTAACTGACAGACATTTCTAGTTGATTTAGCCTATAAGATTATCAATCCCCACATAAATTTAAGTTCCTTTATTAGTTTAAAAAAAAAAGAGTACAGATGCATAGGAAGGTGCTGCATTTTATCTCTGTTGTCTAACCTTGCTCAGAGCAAGTCTAGACGACAGCCATAAAGACCACCAGTGGTTCCCGGTACACAGGATGAAATCCTGGCCCAGTGAAGCCATACAAATTTTGCCATCGACTTCAACGGGGTCAGGAATTCACCCCTGGTCTACACTATAGTTCCAGGAGTTGCTGCACCAGTGGTAGTGCAATTATGGGAAACTTTAAGCAAGGTGCTCCCAGCAGAGGACCCTAAGTTTTGAAATCAACTTCACTTGCAAAGAGGCCAAAGTCAGAGCTGGTTGACCTTCGAGAATGCTTCTTTGTCTGCCTTCTCAGACAGAGGACCTAGGAGTTGTCTTTAGTGCATTCCATACTCTCATCCCTCATAGTCAGTTTGTCTCCAAATCAATTTTCTCCCTCCCAACATTTATAAAACTCAACAGTGGCTTTCTGTCCAGAGAGCTAAAACTCTTGTCCAGGCCTTCATCTCAATTACCATGCAGAGGCACAAGAAGCACTGAGTACATTAGCTTTTTCCACATCCTCTGTCACTAGGTTGCCTCCCTCATTCAGTAAGGGGCCTACACTCTCCTTGACTTTCTTCTTGTTACCAACATATCTGAAGAAACTCTTCTTGTTACTCTTAACATCTCTTGCTAGCTGCAACTCCAGGTGTGAATTGGCCTTCCTGATTTCACTCCTGCATGCCCGAGCAATATTTTTATACTCATCCCTGGTCATTTTAGAAGGGAAAGAATTTATATAATACACAATGCAGTTTTATTTACCTTGAGAGACTCATAGTGGTCCTGTCTAATGTCTTCATACTCCTCTATTATTTCTTCAAAGAAATCATCTTTCAGGTTTTCATCTAGTAGCTGAGAGCACTGAGAAAGTAAAAGGGAGTTTTAGCAGTAGGAAAGCTGCTGCAGCATGGACAAGTTTGAACTTCAAAGTGAGTCATCAGCCTTTCATACTGCAGCTTCTGTGGGTCTTGTGACTGACATAGCAATTTCCTAAAATATCTTTGGGAGGCCTTATTGAATTAAGTTTTAGTACATTGGGGGCCCAGTATATTAAATTAATGGTTTATGTATTATTGTGGACCAGGGTTGTACATAACCTCTCTCTGGGAGGGGACAGGATGTGAACCCTGGGAAGCGTTATGAACTTCAAAGAACTATACTGAACAATGTGCCGGACAAGAATGGACTTTTGGGACAAACAGTGTCAAATGGTTTGCCTGGGGAATCTCTACTGAAAGGTGAATACAAATTACCCACCTCCATTTATGCAAAACCCCAGTTGTGGGAAGCTATAGCCTGAGGAGGGGACCACCGTCTGCTTACTTTCTGTTCCTGAAGTCTCAACATCAAAGGCTCAGGCTGAATTAAGGAAATACTGACCTATTCATGGGTATTATGAACTTGTAACCACAGAAAACCCCCTTTATGGGGTTTGAAGGCCTGACTCCCTGCCAGAGCCCTTGTTGGAGTTGGGGTGATCTCTGGGGTAAGCTTATTCGCATGTCTGTAGAGTCTTTTGTTGTTTTAATGTTTTCCCTGTAATGCTTCCACCTTAAGAATAAATGTTTTTTTGGGAAAGAGCTGTGTGATAACTTGTGACTGCTGGCAGTCACAGTCAGGAGGGAAGGGAGACATGGGTGTGTGATCAAGAGAGGTGATGGGTAAGGAGCCAGGAGCCTAGAGCAGCTGCCTTTGGTGGAGCTCCGAGGGGGAATACAGGTGCGGTTGCCCTGAACTGTGACAGTTCTTATCTAGATCAGGATGATAATGAAAAGCCCAATCCCATCACTAAACTACCAGTGAGCTAGTAAATCATCATATTGTAGATGAGAGACTAAGTCAAACATATTAAAACAATACTTCAAACTAACACTGACTGGTGCAGTCAGGCTATACCTCTAGCCCCGCCATCCATTGTCAGCTCTCTGGCCTTTCTGAGAGTGCCGAAAGAAACAATCCCCATAAAGGCACAGAGTCTAATGCACCCTGCCTCCCTCTCCCTTGCTGTCAAGACTCCCACAGATGGGACCAACCCTACTCGTGCTTTGCTCCCCACTACCTGCACCCCTTTTGTTCCTGGCCTGAAAGAGCTGTTGGAAACCACTTGCAGATGGAAGGACGGGGTGGGGACTCCCTGCAGGCATGATTCTAGATATGTCCCCACTTGCCAGCAGCCACCCCCTACTATAAAGTCAAAATAAAGCCCAGGACATTAGTTGATGCCCAGATAGCATCATCCTAGGAATTAGCTAAACGTTAGTCATTAGTTAATGGCTAGCATAAGGGAAAGGAACCAATTGAAAATGGCCAGTACTTCATACACGGAGTAAAGATTGAGTTAAACCACACCTACCCACCCTGTCACTATGGGGAGGTGGCAAGGGGTGCTGTAACCCACTATCTTCACTGCCAGACGAGAAGGGCAGCATCTGACAGAGTGACAGCCACCCAGGGAGGCTCAGAGGATAAGAAAAGAGACCCAATCCTTTCTCTCCCCAATGGGGAAAGATGCCTGCAAAGAAATTGGAGGATGCACAACACACATTTGTTGGGGAGGGTGCAGGGAGAGAAGGCACAGTATGCATGTGGGGAGAGAGCAGAGGCACTGTGTGATAGCACGTTCACCCCACACCAGCCTTGAAGCGGTTAAGGGCCTCAGAAGGATCCCATTAACCATATAGGCCGCACTGGGGGGTGGCTGGCGGGGAAGGGGAGAGTCAGGCTTCAATGACATGCATTAACAGAAGATGTGGTCTAGCTAAGGCAGGAGCAGGCTGGGCTTGTATAAAGCCAGGGAGTTGAGAACAGAAGAGGGCTTGAGGGAGAGGGTCTGCATTCACTCTCTGGATATAGGAAAAGCCCTGGGAGCCTAGCCCTGATGGAAGGGATTCAACCAAAGGAGTTGTGGGGAAGAAACCCTGTGGAAAGCAGAGTAGGAAGAAACAGAGGAAAAGAGCAGCAAGTGTTGAGACTGCGTAGACCTTGGTGGCTGCTGACAGGGTCCCTGGGCTGCAACGTGGAGTAGTAGATGGGTCCAGCTTCCCCTACCAACCTCTGGGGAAGTGGCACAGTCTGGGAATTGGCACAAAGCACTGCCTGGGACGGTGCACAGACTGTTGGTCTGGAGGAACTCTGATACCACAGAAGGGGAAGACTACACATTGACCTTGCCAGAGGACTGAGTCATGAAGAGGGACTGCTGTGAAGTACAGGAGGAGAGACCACTGTCGAGACAGAGTGACTGACAGAAGTGGGTGCCGGACCAGACGAGAGCTGATCCCCAGATCCAGCCACAAGGGGATGGCCAAGAAGTGAATGAACCTCACCTCATACAGGGTCAATTTGCTGGAGATAGGAAGGAAAGAAAGAAGTGGGTGTTATAAAGCATGTTTTGACTGTATCTACTGGAGTTAGGATGTGGCTCCTTGAGTCCTTAACATGATTAGGACATGTTCTTTTTTGTCCATGTTACCAAAAAGACACAATGCCTGTACGATAGTATGAGTTCAGCCTGGCCGAGGAAAGTGCTGAGAGGAGGAGACTGCTAACAGACTCTGAGCAGGCCCAGGAACCAGGCCAAGGCTCAGCCAGAGGATTCCACATTCTTTTCTATGAGCAATTTTCCTGTTCTGAGGAACAGCACATACCCCATAACTCCCTTGGTAGGCGGTTTGAATGCACCAGCATCCATCTTAGCACCACACTGCTATCTTCTAGAATAGTTACAGAACAGAAGACAATGAATCAGCAACTAGCCTCACCCAATTCAATAGCTTGTCACTGCAAAATGCCTTGAATTATAATCAAGGTCTCTTAAATGATTCCTTATGTCACTGTAGTTGTGGAAACGGGCAGTTAAATATAATGGGCTAGACAATCATAGTAATTGAGAAACAAGTCAGCCAAAGTCAATCAGGAAATCGTAAGAACATCTCAAGTGAGCAAACTGCAATTAGGAGATTGGGGTCTGTGTTAGCATCTTTTTTCAGTTCTCAGCTGCAACCCCAAACTCAGGCAATTCAACAGTATATTAAAGAAACTTTTTTCATAATGCTGCTCGGATTTTGTCCATAACAAGCATTTTCTTCCCACAGAACAGGCAGGGACGCTGATGCACAGAAACCTTATGTCTCATTGGATCTGCTTTAGTCCAGGGACATACACATAAAGGCACTGCAGAGGCACAGGGTTTATCTTTCATGCCAGGAGCTGCTTCCCCTGGGAATATCCCATCAGAGGGTATTTCAGAAGAGGGAATCCAGTAAGATAATGCAGACCCCCATCAGCATTAACTCCAGTGGGGAAATCTCTGTGGGACTGTGGGGAAGGGACAGGAGAAACACCACCACGAAGTGCAGCTGTCCTCTGTCTCTGCCAACACTTGGCAGATCCCCTTCCCAAAAGTAGATCCTAAGGCCTACAGAGAAGTTTCCCTGAGGTTTGGAGGATATGGAAGAGAAATGATGACACTCCTTTTTTCCCCCCCCCCATCCTCAAGGTTTTTATTTCCTTTACCCCAGGAGGAGATTATTAGGTCCTTTGAGCAACTGTCTTCTCTATCATCAGTCATTTTCAATGGCAGTACTTTAAGTCTTTACTTTCCTTTAAAATTTAAAGCATGCAGCCTTTAATGACAGAACATGTTAGGAAAAAACTCATCACTTAACATGAACTCTAGACGACAGGATCGTTTTAAAACTAAGACTTAACATTTGAAATTCTCAAAACTTCTTCAAACTTCTGGCTTACTGAAAAAACAGAGAGTCCATAAAGTTAACGTATACTTTGCTTTTACGCATCCATCGTGGAGTACGAAAATGATATTTTTATGGAGTCAAGGGGGCAGATAAGATACAGTACTGTAGGTGTTTCCCAAAAAGAAATTACTCAATGTGAAGAATCAAAGTTTGAAAAAAGCATAAGCCAACCCCAGGATAATATATTTACGAGCAAAAGCATGTAATTTGAAATTTCTATGATTCATATCACAATTTACATGTGAACATATGAACGGCCATACTCAGTCAGACCAATGGTCCACCTAACCCAGTATCCTGTCTTCTAACAGCGGACAGGACCACATGGTTCAGAGGGAATGAACAGAACAGAGCAATTTATCAAATGATCCATCCCCTGTTGCCCACACACAGATTCTAGCAGTCAGAAGTTTACAGACACCCACTCACTACTCTTTCCCTCTGTTTCTTCCTACTCTGCCTTCCACAGGTTTTCTTCTCCACAACTCCTCTGGGTGAACCCCTTCCTTCATAAACAGACTCCTAGGGCTTTTTCTGTGTCCAGCATGGGTTGTGACCCTGACCACCCTGGCTAATAGTCACTGATGGACCTAAGCTCCATGAACGAACTTAATTCTTGTTTTAACCGTTATACTTTTGGCCTTCACAGCATCCCCTACCAATGAGCTCCACAGGTTGATTGCATTGTGCAAAGAAATAGTTCCTTATGTTAGTTTTAAACCTGCTGCCTATTAATTTCATTGGGTGACCCCTGGTTCGTGTGAAGGGGTAAATAATAATTCCCTATATACTTTCTCCACAAATTCACAACTGTATAGACCTATCATATCCCCTGTGCTCCAGTCATCTCTTCTCCAAGATGAGCAGTGCCAGTCTTTTTAATCTCTCCTTATATAGAAGCTGTTCCATACATCTAACCGTTTTTGTTGCCCTTCTTTGTACTTCTTCCAATTCTAATATATCTTCTTTGAGACGGGGTCACCAAAACAGCACATGGTATTCCAGGTGTGGGCATGCCATGGACTTATATAGTAGCACTACGATATTTTTCTGTTCTTAAAATATTTAATTTTGTCCATGACTGCTTTTCGCATTCAAAAGCAGCATAACACCATACAAATCTGATATAGAGACAGTGTGGGGGAGTTGCAGATATTTATTTTTCATCACTTTTGGATTTCCTTGTGTGCATTGTGTTTATTTATGTAGATATTATACTGGCAATTGATATGGATTAAAACAATATGCCTTAAGGCGATGACCAGCTTCAACAATGTACAGCAGTGCTGGGTCTAGGGAACAAATCTTACTTCGTATCACCACGGGGCCAGCTCTCAATGTGAGAGATGATTCCAACTGATAAACCGGTGAGTTCCTATGGAATAACTTTTTAATCCTTCATTTCATCCATATATTGGCCACACCCTCATAACGTGGAATGTTACTTCCAAGCGGAAGTTGCCTGATGTCCAGCTCATGAACTGGCCTGACAAAAACCTGAAGCACTGCTTCACTCGCTGACACACTCTGAAAACTCCCCTGCTTGGCAATGAACTCAACCCAGCGTAGAAGATAGGGGGTATCCCTGACCATGGGTTTCCCTCCTCTTGGTGACAGTGTCATGATGAGTACTACCAGGCAGGCCTGGTCTGTAGGAGTTAGCTTTTAAAAAGCAGGAAGAGGCTTATTGGTGACATTCTTAAAAGTTAAAAGCTAACCAAAGGGACCTGAATGGTTGTTCTGCACATGCACCCTTTGCTAAGGGCCGGCTCAAGACTTAGGCACCTCTTCATTCCCACTTAGGCTCTCAAAATAGGCTTCAGTGGGATTTCACTAGTGCACAGGCCTTGATCTGGCCCCATGAACAGGGTGACTTTTACCCACAGGTGAACTTGCAGGATCAGGCCACTTCATATAAAATATACAGCACTATGGGAAGGGGTGGGGTGGGTGTGTCTGAGCGGGAGAACCGCGATCCAGAACTTACAACCACCACACTCTTGGATGCATCAAGGACATGAATGACCGGTGCGCTGTACCGTGGGGCAATTTTCACAGCTGTGTGTGTTCTGAAATAGGAAAACAGAACAAAAGTAAGTGTTGCAAACCAAGGTACAAATCTTTTCAAAACCATGATGCACTGAGACACTTTCAAGGTTGTGCTTTTTATAAAGACTTTAAAAAGCCAAGATTTCTTCTGGCAGACAATGAAATCGTAAATTTACAACTAGAACAGAAGATGAAATTAATCCATTCATGTGCTGTAAATCGATCAATAAAAACACAGATATAATTTATATGTATAATGGCACTTTCCAAGGGTATCAAAATTCTTTACAAATATTGAACCAAATTCTGTGCCAGCTTCCCCTACACAACCTCATTGACTTTCAAAAGGTTGCAATACAGAACAGAATTGTGTTCATCAATTAATTGAGCCTCATAATACCCCATGAGGTTGACGTTTAAGGCTAAATCCACTAGAAAAAAATATTATAGTTCCTTCCGTACATCTTACAAGTACTTCTGTTTAAGTAGGTTTCAGAGTAGCAGCCATGTTAGTCTGTATCCACAAAAAGAAAAAGAGGACTTGTGGCACCTTAGAGGCTAACCAATTTATTTGAGCATAAGCTTTCGAAAGCTTATGCTCAAATAAATTTGTTAGTCTCTAAGGTGCCACAAGTACTCCTTTTCTTTTTTCTGTTTAAGTAGGCCTCTTGTCCTTTAACAGTGTTCCGCTAACACAGACAACTGATGTACTGAGATTGACAGTACATAAGGCATTCTATTGTAGGTACATGTAACAAACCCACAGCCGTTAGAACCAAAAGCACAAGCACCCACTCACTTGAACTGAAGGAGGAACTTTGTAATGCGCACATTAGGCAAGCTGTCTGAGCAAGGTCCTTGCTAGGACCAGTCACTAGAGGGAGACATGGTCTCTCTCTCTCACACACACACATCATATCTTGCTTGCAACTGCTCTAGGGCTTCCAACACCCTTAAACTCTTGCTTCCAGTACCACCAAATTGCACACTTGGCTACCTGTGGTATTTAGTTTTGACAGTTGTGTCCAGTACTGCAGTAATTAAAAAATGAATTACACACATAATTGTAACATGTAGATGTGCAAAATGTATTGCACACCAAAACAGGAGAACAAAGGGCAAAAGGATGGGTCAGTGGTTTGGGCACTAGCCTTGTTCTGGGTTCAAGCCCCTGCTCTGCCACTGACTTCTTGTGTCACCCTGGGCAAGTCACTTCTCAATCTGTGCCTCAGCTCCGCATCTGTAAAATGGGGATAACACCACTTCGCTAAGTTACAGAGGTGTTTTGAGAATAAAGACTGAGACACACTCAGATACTACAGTAATGGGGGCCATTACTGTACGAAAGAATAAAGATTAACTGGATAGGCATGGCCATCTATTTAGATGCTTATATGTACTTTAAACATTGAGTGCAAGTTTAATTTTTAAACTTTAAGAATCTAAGACCTTAGAATTATTTCCGAAGTGTAAATAAAGTGAAAATAATTCCACATTTTTGCACCTTCAATTCTCTGTGCTGAAGTCTTGAGTTGTGCATTTAACAATGCAATGTAAAAAATATTGCCCATAATATGAGTTGTCATATTAATCTTTATATGCAGTAATGTTGTAGCACTGCTGGTCCCAGGCTAAGAGACACACAAGGCGGGTGATGTATGTATTACTGATAACTCTGCAGTATAAATTGTGAAAGCTACCTCTTTTGGATCTTAGTTTGGTTTCTTTTGATAACCATGTCTGGGATTTCAGTCATCAAGGAATAATATTTGCTTAAGGTCCAAACCTCTTCCGACCTTTATTTTAATATGCAAAGGTGGGAAAAAACCTGAATGGACAGATACATGGCACCGTTATACAGTGAGAATGCATCTTTTTAATATTTTTAAAATTATCTTTCATAAAATCATCAAGTGTAATACATTGCCACTATGTCTGCAATTACTAAGAGACATTTTAGTAATAATGGAAGTATGTGCTTCTCAAAATAAAGACGCCCAACTATGTATATCCTGTCTGTGGATCTATGCATCCCCTTCTCCCTCAGCAAAACTTATTTTCCCCACACCCAAGCAATGACTGTGTTTGTAATATTGACATTCATCTATGGAAAGGAACTAGAATGGGTGCAACTTGGACTCCACAGGGTGAGTGCAGATGGCTCTTCATAAACAGCCTTTGAAGTGTATTTGTCTGAATGTAAAAGTAAATGTGTTATCTTACTTTGAAGAGTAATAAAGAAAATGCCTCATTCTCCAAAATCTGTGATGAAGCACGTGCCTTTGATTTAAAAGTCCACATACATTTGACATGCATTGTAGTCTGTGTCTGCACACCTGCATATACACAAAACTACAATGTATAACAAACCGTATATATGTAAATTACTCTCCAAAATCTGAAATGAAGCTTACATCCTTGTAGTTTACTTCATCTTCATATGAATGAACTGTGCAAGGCTGTTTCAAAATGACTGTGCATTAGGACCCACAAATGACTAACATTTAGGGTTGGAGGCAGGTAGCCCTCCACTAATTAGGACAAAATTGCTTTGCTGAAAGTCTCAGTATTTGAAATCTCAACTTTATAGGCAATGAATGAGACCCATGCAAGTAAAAAGGTTATTTCATAGATTTAAAGGTTGCTGTATTTTAAAGTTTACATCACAATGGTCTTCTTAATCTAGTCAGTTCCTGTAATGTTACTGAACCATCTTGCCAAGGCCACTTGGTCCAGGACTAATGGAACCACTGATCAGAATATGCACAAGCTGCTGGTAAAGAAAGAAGCAATACTAATGCTTCCACAGGGTCAAGAACTGACCTCTGCCATCTCCAGAGTTGTCACCTGCTTACATCTATTGAGAAGGTTAATATTAGATGTCAGGTGTCAACATTGTTTTTTAGAAAATCGTAACAGTAACACCATTTCATTTTAATGTATGCAAGAGAATGAGATCACAGTCCCAAAACAGACTACCAAATTCAGTATTTAGTGGCATGTGTGCAAGTGGCCAGAATGTGTCTTTCTTAGCCTGCTTCAAGGGGACCCTGAGTTCAATCCTCAAGGTGCTGCACACACTGATCCTGATCCAGCAAAGCACTTAAAAATAGGCTTAAACTTTAAGCATGTCAACAAGCCCACTGAAGTCAATGGAACCATCATCTGCTTAAAGTCTAGCTAAAGGTGAATCTGCATGGTGACTGATCTGCAAAGGGACTTGCCATGATGATAATGACAGCATCATCAAGATACGATTAAAGTTAAGTACACTCAGAAGTGCTTTGCTGGATCAGAGCCAAATTGCTCAGCTCCTTGCATGAAGGTGTTGTGAGGGTGGGGATCTGGTCCATGGTGGTAAAAGAGTTTTGGGTTCCTCGAGATGAAAATTATAACAGCAGCAGTACATGGCGGAGAGAAAAGTTACCCTTCTATGTATTGTTAAAAAAAAAAAAAAAAAATCTTATATTTGATGGTATTTTAAAAATATCCTCAAAATATCTCTCTTACTTAGATGTAGTTGCTCCTCCAATCAACAAAGGAATCTTGATCTCTAATCTCTCCATTTCCTTGGCAACAAAAATCATTTCATCCAAAGAAGGTGTGATCAGACCAGACAGGCCAATTATATCTATTACAGATTAAACAAAAATGGGTTAAAAAAATTCACTTAGGAAAGTAGTATTGCACAATATAAATTTTAGCTACAGATGAAAAATTTTAAAATCAGCTTTGGGCTTCAGACACCAAAGAGAGAAAGTGTACTGTAAAAACACAGCAGTTATTAATAAAAGATAGTATTTCAGAAGCACTGGGTGGTAGTTTTGACCTAATTGGAAGATACAAAATTTTCAGAAGAGGCAAACGATTTTGATTGCCCAACTTTAGACATATTGGCCCTCGTTCTCAGAGTATTGAGTATACGCAGCTCCCATTGACTCCAGCTGGAGTTGGGAGGTGCCCACCAGTGGCATCTCCCAACCACCTTGAGGCCTAAGGTATCTCAAGTTAGGCATTCAAGATGGAAGAACCAGATGGCAGAAACCACTTCAAATTTTGGTCAAGGTACCACAGTCTCAAAATTTAAATAAGGCTGTGATGGGGTGTATATCGCGCACACACACTGAAAGAGTTACTGTGGGCCTGAGAGGCCAGTCATGCTACCTGGCTGTAGCTGGAGTGTGGAACAGGCTCAGTTAAAGGTGAGTCCCATCTGAGAGGTTATAGTTTAAAGGCAGAGCATCTGGAGCAGAAAGGCACTGCAGGGAGGAGAGGCAGGAACTCTGCAGTCACTTTCTGGGACTAGAGCAGTTGTGAGGAGAGAGACCAAAGTGAGATTTGGCCCTGGGATCCTCCATTAAGTAGAAAAGTCTGTCAAGAGGCCAGGAGACACATGGAGCAGCCACCAGGGTGAAGCACGCTCCAGGGGAGAGTCCTGCAAATCCCTGGCCCTTAGAGAAGAGTGTGAGAATAAGGCCTCATAAAAGGCTATGGTTGGAAGAAGCCCAGAGAGGGAGCAGGGTTGGATTTGAATAGACAGACCTTGTCTGTTCGCTACAGGACCCTGGGCTGGAACCCAGAGGAGTGGGAGGGCCTAGGTTCCCTTACCAGCCACTGGAGAAGGTGGAGTGAAGCCCCTGAGAGAAAGACGTGAGGACCAGAGGGCCCAGAGTTAGGACTGAGGACCTGATACAAGGTTTTGGACTTTGGTTTGCTGCACTTCTTGTTACCATGGAAGAGGTGGACTTAAATCATGACCTGGGCAGAGGGCTGAGTTCCAGGAAAAGAGAGCACTACCAGGCCAAAGTGATTGTTGGCCGGGAGCTTTAGAGGTGACAGAACCTGCTACACCATGCCTAGCCATGAGAGGACACACTAGTGGTGAGTGTGCCCTTTCAGAAAGGCATAAGGAGTTGGATTACTATACACACAGCCCTTGGGGACCCTCATCTACCATACTGGTGCTTTCAAACCCCCATCTGTATTCCTGCATAGTTCACGTCCTCCAAGCCACAACACATAATTTGAGAGCAACTGGGACTTGGTCCAGACATGTAGTTCTTTATTGTCCTAGAAAGATGAATTCTGGTTTTAACATGCACTGGTTTACAAGTTCAGAATGGTTCTAGAGGCCAAGAGTTCTATTCCTAACTCTTTTTCTGACTTGTGACACATTGGAGAAATCACTTAACCTCTCCACGCCTCAGTTTATCCATCTGTGCAATGGGTATAATAGGATTTACCATTTCACATAGGTATTATTTTGCCAAGTGTTTTGAAATTCCTGGATAAAAGGTGTCAAGTAAATACCAGATACAAGTAGCAACAACAATAAAAAAAGAATAAGTACTTAAATTCTTACTTATCTATGGTAAAATCTTTACACTGCCATGCTATTCATAAGTTTCTCAAACTTTAGAAGTATGCCTCATCAGCAATATTATTCAAATGTGTTTAAAATCAAACAGCTGAAAAGTACAAATGAAATCTCTGTACCTGCTTTGTTTTCAATAGCAGCTCTCAATATCTTATCACACGGAGTCATGACTCCTAAATCGATAACTCTGTGAAAAGAAATGTAATGGTACAAGACTTCCTAAAGTTAACAAAAACAGAGCATTTTTGAATGAAGATCAAAACACTTCATTATAAACCACTGGTCCAGTATTGCAGCATTGTATTATAGAGGAAGACCACAGAAATCTGAAGGCAAAGGTGGGGGGGGAAGGGGGAGGTGGTCCCTTTTTGCAGGTTTATTATTCTGGAAATACTGGTGACCCTGGAGGACTTTCAGCTTCTGAACGGATTTCAGAGGATAAAGTATCGGGGAGAGGAGAGGACTGAGAAATTGCACAGTCCGACTTTTTTTTTAAAAAATTTCCACATTATTTTTATTTATGTAATAAACATGGATGGAGGGGGAACAGATGTGAACAAACTAAACACAAATAATATGGAAAGCAGTGCTGTTTTCATATAACAATTTTGGTGGCAAACAAATGTATTTTAAACTATGATTTTGATAGTATTTAACTTCACTCATTCTTCCATTTTTTTTGTTCAAATTTGTTGAACTTTTGTTCAAACACTAATGTAGTGAAGGCTTTTAAAAAGTAATAAGCAATAAGTTACTGATGGTAAAACATTACAGTGGTAAATTTTAAGTGTGAAGAGAGGAACAGAATAAACAAATACAAAAAACTAACATCAGGGCTCAAAAAATCCACTTGCTTTGGGCAATTGAGGCAACCTGTACCATAAACTTATGTAGAACTTATGTTTTCCTTTACAAGAAAATTAACTTTCTATTCCTTATGACTGTGTAAATAACTTTCCAAACACCCTTACAGTAAACCAATACAGTGTCACCTTTCTGAATCTGCACAGGTAACTCAAGTGCCTCTGTTACTGCTCATAACTGTGCAAAGCAGCAGTAGAGCAAAGCTGACAAACCTCTGGTCAGTTCCACAAGCTGCTATTCACAACCACCTGGGCAGCAGGGAAAGCAACAAGAATCATGTCAGTTCCATGCCGCTTTGGCAGACAAGGAGTTATTCATGGGGAAAAGAAGCCAAACAAAGGGTGAGGTAGGAGCCAAGTATCCAAGTACTCTGCTTGCTGCTGACCTCCACACCCCTTGTAACAGCTAGGATGTTCTGCATAAGGGACAAAAAAAAAAAAAAGGAAGTTTAATCTTCTTTCCAGTAGCTAGAAATGGGAAGAATTTTAGATTTATAAGATGCCTATTAGCCAGAGGCTGATATGAAATACAGGTCCCTGCCCCAAGCAGTATCCTGGGACAGAACCCCGTCTGAAATCCTCGCTTTTCCCTCTTCGCGGCAACTGATAGCAGGAAGCTGGGTTTTTCATGTGGGTACTTCCCCTGGATTTTGATGGTGGGGCCTCAGTGCTAGATGAGCCTCTCAGCTTAAACTTAAAAAAAAAGAAATTATCAACCTTCACAAAGACCTTCAAGTTTCAAGGGCTTGTGGCTGTGAAGAAAAAGTTGAAAAAAAGGACCTTAAAGGTTCAAAAGCAAATGGCACATAAAAGTAACCCGTTTATTTTTCTTCTAAAACCTTGTGGGTTGAAGTCAGTTTCCTGGTTCTTTTTGTTGCTGTTTTTAACTCATAGGACTAGCAATCCTGCCCCTTGCTTTTTGCCCTATTCTAGTTTCTTCTGACACAACAAATTTTATTATAATTTAGAAGAGAATATTATACTGTAAAGAAAACAGGGACAAACAGCTAAGCTCATTACCTGAAATTGTTGCAGCCTAGTACCACTCCCACGATATTCTTGCCAATATCATGTACGTCTCCTTTTACAGTAGCTAGCACTATTGTGCCATGGTAAGGGTCCTGCAAGATGAACAAACATCTCAGTATTTATAACTGTGAGGAAGGCTCAATTTGGTTGTACCGCACCCAGCATAATGGGGTCTTAGTCCACAAGTGGGGTTCCTAGTGCTACTGCAACACAAATCAATATTAAATGACAATTATTAACTGAAAAGTAACTGATTTCTGAGACCGATTTAACTGGTAAAACTGTTTTAGAGCTGAAACCTATTTTGTTCAGGGTTACACAGACTTGAACTTGTGTAGTACCGCTGCTCTAAAATATAACAATTGCACTAATATCCTAGTTTAATTAGATAAAATATTTAGAACGGAGAACGACTGCTCAGAACCAAGTGCACGTTTGTGCCTCGAGGATAATTTTGATCCATTTGAATGTTGTACTGAAAGGGAAGTGAATTATGGATGGAAAGGAATTGAGGAGTAAAGTTTCACACACACCAAAAGAGTTAGAATCTTCTACAACTCAGTAATAACGGGCCAGACTCTCTAGTCCAACCTGGCTATTTTATATGACTCAAGCTGCACAAGTTGGCCGGATTCGGGACATCAATGGCCAGCAGAGAATTTGCCTTAAAGATCAGAACCTACCAAGGGTGTAAACCTAGACGAAGGAGCTCCTGCGCCAGATGCACCCCCAATGCTGGCACAGAGGGCACTGCCAGTGATGTGGCAAAAGTAGAGTCCCCTATAGTGATTCTCCCTCAAGAACCGTATGTCAGTGGCATACCTTAGAGCAGTCCATAGGCTGCTATAATTCCATGTCTGGACTGGTGCAGGACAGGGAGCAGTCATAGGCTCCATGATGGCTCCCCGCTTCCCTGCATCAAGCAGAGCCCAGGCAGAGGGGAGAATATTGCATATTAAAATACAACTAGAAATATACATTTTGAGTATCTTCTCTCCTATATGGATCCAGGAACAGTCACCAGATCTCCTCCTTGGGGCCTCCGGTGCCTTTTCTGGGCTTGCTAGAACACTTTCCATTATGCATCTCCATAAATCTCAGCGTGCCTACTAATGAAGTGTTCTTTCAGCAATCACTGCTGCTCTCACTAATAAGTCTTTTTGTGAAGTGCTTGCATCTCTGATCATCTACAAATCCTTAGCTCCTCAAGGATATTGCTGTTTACTAAAATGGCTAATCTCTTAACAATACTTCTCTCTTTTAGGAGAGAGGGCATTTGAGAACACCACACCTAATGATGGTTCACTAGGAAACATCTTAGAGGAACTACAGTGATGAATTTTGCGGAGCGTTTTCTGTTGGAATACATAAAAATAAATTTAAAAATCTATTTAATCAAGTGAGTGGCGGGGGAAAACTATATGAAAGTATGATGACCTAGTAACCACTATAGACTTAGCCAGTGATGAAAGCTCTAAGGAAATAAAGACATTAAGGGGAAAGGAAGAAATAAAATCTATACTAGACAAGTACTTTATTTTAGATGTACTCTATTTAAACATGGTCATTTTGATTGCTGCAAATGAGGTGGAGTGCTCCAGTAATGGCTACGGACCCAAATTACTCTTTTTATTCTGCTACTGGCTGTGGTTGCAGACCTTTTGTCCTCTCATGCAAGAGGTATGGCTTCACCATCCCTGCCTCTCAGTGACTGAAATGGTCCTGGAAGGAACCATGAAAAAGTGAAGTCTGTCAAGTGTGCAAACGTGCTTTCAGACGGAGGCTGCAAGGCATTCTCCTCCTGCTCAACAGCTATCTCCAGGAGCAGTATTTCCAGGGGAAGACTCTATAGCTCTCACCGAGCAGACACTGCAGGAGGGACTGCTCAGTCTTGGTCATTCTTTTCCCACCTTCCCCATCAGAGCAGCAGTCTTACATTGAGCAGGAGCTGACTCTTTCTTAAAATCCCTCAAACTCTGTTAGCTTCCCTCTTTGGTGACACAGAGTTCACCAAATGCCACAGAGGCCACAAAGCTCACACGGGGCCCAATCCAGATTCTTATTGGCACTGGATCAGATACAGGCAGTCACCCTAAAGAGGAATACTAGGGTGCACACAACTTAAAATAGACAGGAGTTGGTTCGGAACAGAGAGCAGCAGAAGCAAAGAATATGTTGCTGCTGCGAATGGAGGGGAAGGGAAAAAAAGTCTGCAAAATCATTCTCGGGCAGGAGAGAGAAAAATCCATGAGAGATGGCTAAGGGAGGAGAAAGAGAAAAAAAGACATGCTCTCTCTCTCCCGTTAAATTATACGGAATTTTTTTTCTATTAAATTCCTTCTTTCCAGCATTTAAAAAAAAATGTTTAACCATTATTTCATGAAAGGCATAACCATGTAAAGAATGGATAGCAAATGGAAAATAAATTCTATATCAAGAGGCCTTGATGTCCGCAGCACAAAACTATAAATCCATTGAAAAGTATTCATCTAAGGAAAAGCCCAAGAAAACTTACAAATTTTAGGTTTACCATTTCTCTGGATTTCTCCTGATTTTTTAAAATTCTTTTACATTATGCTGCTGCAGAAGTTTCCATTTGCCACAACATCTGCTGCTGACAAACCGCAGAAAGCAGATCTTGCTGCAGAATTTGGATCTGACATCGCATCCAGGCCCCCGATAATTGGCAAAGCCATATGGGATTTGTCATTTTCAGTTTACCAGCGTTATTCCACAAATTCTGAAGTTCAAACTAAAAACATATACGACATTTCAGACCCAACCACAGAAGTTCTGGTGTTTGGCTTCAGGTCACAGCCATGCGGAGCCTGAGCGTGCCACGTGATTTGGACTCCTAGCCCTAATTCATACAAGATCCACTTGGAACCAAGCCTAAGTTCACACACTGAGGTGTGCCTGGCCTAGATTTCAGGTTTTTAAAACAAACAATTCATATAGATCTATAGCCCAGCTTCAGTGAAAGATAGTTTTACAGAGTTACAGCACAAGAGAGCACAACTTACCTCTTCTTCAATGCTGACGGATTTAGCTCTCTTTTCCTCTCTTTCCTTTTCCATGAAGGGAATGAGGTGGCCAACTGCCTTCTTCATAACTCGAGCAGACTTTATCACCTGAATTGACAAATGGAGGAAAGGAGTGTCAGACACAGAGAAACTACAGCCCTTCAACAGCCTGTTTTTCTAACCAGTCACAGAAAACCTGCAAACCAAAATACACATTTGCAAACACAGATCCCACTCTTGCGGTGAGCTCCATGCTGTCCAACTACTGCTCCATGCAGAGCCCCACTGAGTGCCTGGAGCTCACTGTAGGAGGAGGGCTGTGTGGCCCAATCCTGACAAGTGCTTAGTAACCACCAAACATAAATAGCTCAATGTGAGTTGAAGGAGCTCACCTCTTTTCAGGATCAGGCCCTTAAGTAAAATCCACTAAAGATGAAATTACAATGCAATGGTCAAAGAGGTGCCCACCAAGCAGCATGGAAAAAAGATGGGGAATTGAAAAGAAAGGGAAGGAAACAAAACAGAAAACCCAACAAAACCCCACCTACAAAGAAGGGTCATGTGCAATGAAAGAACAAAAAACATCATCATCTTAATAGCTACATCTACTTTTTTAGCATTTAAACATTCCACTTCCTTTGGAAAGGGAAGCTGGATAGAACCACTTATGGACACTTATTATAAGCAACAACTGGATAGATAATAGAGAGGCTAGGCTAAACTTGTGGAAATACAAGAGACAGGGATTATTCTAGTCTTTACCTGAGGCAGAAACATCTTTCCAGCACCAAAAAGATCACCAACAACTTTCATGCCATTCATCAGGGGCCCTTCAATTATGTTCAGAGTTCTGGGATATTTTTCATAGTTTAATCTTGCCTCTTCTGTGTCCTCAATGACGAATTTTTCAATGCCCTGAAACAAAATTTACAAAATTTATATATATATATATATAAAAATAAAAATCCACACATATATACACACACACTGTGTGTGTGTGTGCGCGTGCGTGTTCGTGTCGGTGTTCTCCCCATAATTTTCAGAGTCCTTTTAAAAAAAAATCACAAAAGCAAAAATTGATCAACTTTAGACTGCTTATCTTCAAGAATGCATCATAACTATCTTTCAATTACTTTTTCTTGGACAGCCTTGCTCTCATTAAAATATGCATAAGATACTCCTGAGGGAATTCTGTGCCAAACTTAAAAGTTCTGTGCCAAAAAAATTAAAAATTATGCACACAATATTTTAAAATTCTATAAAATTCTGCAAATTGTATTTGTCAATAAATAAATGTGGCTCCAGCAGGCAGTGGGGAGCAAAGGCCACTGACTATGTTGAGGTGGGAGATCACCCTGAAGCCTGCACCTCCCCCAGTACAGACACAAAGCAGTGAGGCTGCACCTGACCCTGACTCAGTGCAAGGGCTGGCCCTACCCCTCTGCGCCAGTTACGGGCAGGGAGGCTCAATCCAGCAGAATCCAAGTGTGGTGGGGTTTGGAGTGTGGGAATCCAGGTGTGGGGTGAGACGTTTCTGCATGGGGCAATATGTGGGAAAGTGGCTCAGTGGGAGATCTGGATATATAGGAGCTCGTGGGGGGGTTCGGGGTGCAGGGGCAATGAGACTCTACGGGGAGGAGGAGGGGGACAGTGGCACGTAAACCCGTGCGTCCCCCCCATGACTCACCTCTGTTTGGAGGGGGGCAATCTTCGGGCCCCCCCCGCCCAAAACCCTGCACCCAGGGTCATTCCCCCACCTCCCCACCCCACCCCCAGCTTCCCTACAGTTTTCTGCAGGGAAGCACAGGAATTCTGCGTGGTGGGGATGCATTTTCTGTGGGTGTGCGGTCACACAGAATCCCCCCAGAAGTAATAAGAACATAAGAATGGCCATACTGGATAAGATCAATGGTCCACCTAGACCAGTATTCTGTCTTCTGATAGTGGCCAGTGCCAGATGCTTCAGCGGGAATGAACAGAACAGGGCAATTTATAGAGTGATCCATCCCATCATTGAGTCCCAGTTTCTGGCTCTCCAAGGTTTAGGGACACCCAGAGCATGGGGTGGCATCGCTAACCTACTTGGCTAATAGCTACTAATAGACCTATTCTCCATGAACGTATTTAATTTTTTTTAACCCAGTTATACTTTTGACAGTCACAACATACCCAAACAATGAGTTCCACAGTTTGACTGTGCACTGAATGAAATACTTCCTTATATAGGTTTTAAATCTGCTGCCTATTAAATTTATTGGTTGACCCCTAGATTTTGTGTTATGTGAAGGGGTAAATAACACTTCCTTATTCACTTTCTCTATGCAATTCACTATTCTTTATTTAGTATGCAATTAGTAAACTGTCTACAACAAGCATCTATCCAAACACTGACTAATCATGAAGTTACATAATTATATTTTGTGCTAACTCCCAACATAAACAAATCTTTTTAAAGAGTTTCAACGGAAACCAGTTTATGATTACATGAACGCTGCTCTTCATCGCATTTGCAACCCAAACATACCAGCATCCTTTTAATGAAAAGTGAAATGGAGTAGAAACAGAACATTAGAAGTGAAGCTGACCAGTCAATCCCCATTCACCTAGTTGAGTAAATTGCAAGTGAAAGAGTCTAAGCAGTGAAAACTAAACATGATTATTTGTTTGAAATTACTTGTGTTATTAGTAACATAGGCGAGAGATTATGAATTTTAAGCCAACAGTGGCCTTCTTAAGGACTATATCTTGGTAACAGCAGGTGGGCCACAGGTATGATATCTGCATACTTTGACTACGTAAAGTAACTTTATATAAATTCACCTTGACAAGTGAGTATTCCAGCCTTTCCTCCACGGTGCTATCCCGCCATTCATCAGTCTGTACCATTTTCTTTCCTCCTTGGGCATGAGTCTAAAATGGATTGAGAGAGAATTGGAGTCAGTGGGAATTTGACTGGGTACAGGACACAGTCATAACCTCAGAATCTGGTCTTTTATTTTTCTAGGAATCAGAATTTAAAACTTCACACACATCCCACACTAAACGTTTTTAGGCCTTTGAAAGTAGTATTGTTTATACAAGTACACAAAGCACTATGACAGGTTTCAGAGTAACAGCTGTGTTAGTCTGTATTCGCAAAAAGAAAAGGAGGACTTGTGGCACCTTAGAGACTAACCAATTTATTTGAGCATGAGCTTTCGTGAGCTACAGCTCACTTCATCGGATGCATACCGTGGAAACTGCAGCAGACGTTATATACACACAGAGATCATGAAACAATACCTCCTCCCACCCCACTGTCCTGCTGGTAATAGCTTATCTAAAGTGATCATCAAGTTGGGCCATTTCCAGCACAAATCCAGGTTTTCTCACCCTCCACCCCCATACACACACAAACTCACTCTCCTGCTGGTAATAGCTCATCCAAAGTGACCACTCTCCCTACAATGTGCATGGTAATCAAGGTGGGCCATGTCCAGCACAAATCCAGGCTCTCTCACCCCCCCGCTTTTTTCCGGGGACACACACACACACACAAACTCACTCTCCTGCTGGCAATAGCTCATCCAAACTGACCACTCTC
Source organism: Eretmochelys imbricata (assembly GCF_965152235.1). NCBI lineage: Eukaryota > Metazoa > Chordata > Testudines > Cheloniidae > Eretmochelys > Eretmochelys imbricata. The sequence continues at coordinate 135,263,254 of NC_135574.1, read as the reverse complement.
CAAGTTTAAATCCAAGTTTAACCAGAATGTCTGGGGTGGGGGGGGTAGGAAAAAACAAGGGGAAATAGGCTACCTTGCATAATGACTTAGCCACTCCCAGTCTCTATTTAAGCCTAAATTAATAGTATCCAATTTGCAAATGAATTCCAATTCAGCAGTTTCTCACTGGAGTCTGGATTTGAAGTTTTTTTGTTTTAAGATAGCGACCTTCATGTCTGTGATTGCGTGACCAGAGAGATTGAAGTGTTCTCTGACTGGTTTATGAATGTTATAATTCTTGACATCTGATTTGTGTCCATTTATTCTTTTACGTAGAGACTATCCAGTTTGACCAATGTAAATGGCAGAGGGGCATTGCTGGCACATGATGGCATATATCACATTGGTGGATGTGCAGGTGAATGAGCCTCTGATAGTGTGGCTGATGTTATTAGGCCCTGTGATGGTGTCCCCTGAATAGATATGTGGGCACAGTTGGCAACGGGCTTTGTTGCAAGGATAAGTTCCTGGGTTAGTGGTTCTGTTGTGTGGTATGTGGTTGTTGGTGAGTATTTGCTTCAGGTTGCGGGGCTGTCTGTAGGCAAGGACTGGCCTGTCTCCCAAGATTTGTGAGAGTGTTGGGTCATCCTTTAGGATAGGTTGTAGATCCTTAATAATGCGTTGGAGGGGTTTTAGTTGGGGGCTGAAGGTGACTGCTAGTGGCGTTCTGTTATTTTCTTTGTTAGGCCTGTCCTGTAGTAGGTGACTTCTATCAGATTGATAGAGCCAGAAGAATTCCCAAAAGTAAATAAAGCAGGACAGTGGGGTGGGAGGAGGTATTGTTTCATGATCTCTGTGTGTATATAACATCTGCTGCAGTTTCCACGGTATGCATCCGATGAAGTGAGCTGTAGCTCACGAAAGCTCATGCTCAAATAAATTGGTTAGTCTCTAAGGTGCCACAAGTACTCCTTTTCTTTTTACAAAGCACTATGCGTCTGATGCTCTACTGATAAATAAAACTGACACCCTCTGAAAAGCATGTTGTAATGAAGATGTAGACACAAAAAAAAGACTTTAACACTACCACCACTAATAAGACATGCTGAAAGTACTCAACTTTAGGTTTCTACTTCGGAATGTAATTTAAATGGATCCCAGGCAAGCCCAGTGCACAATTCATTTTAAAATCCTAAATAATTAATTTGGCATTAGTTCAGTTCTGCTGGAGTAGAGTTTATGTTACGCCACATTCCGGATTATTTTTGAATTAAAAGGCATCCAGAACTATTTCATGCTGGGAATTTTCATCAGTACAAAATAGCCAACATACACTTTCTTTCTCTCATTTCAGGCTTTAGTCCCATAGCAGGATTTGTTCTTAAATACACAAATATCCACCAGAAAGGTACATGGTTGAGGAAAAAGAAGATCATTACATCCATCAATGCATTTGGTTCAAGTCAGTTTGCTTTCTGCAAACTGTTCCCATGGTGCATTTTGAAAGAGAAAAATTGCCCTAAACACTCCCACATTTCATTGACTTCTGATTGTCTCATCCCATTGCTTTGGATGTTTATCAGCCTTTTAAAGGTAGGACCATGTATTTGTATTGAGCTCAACTGACTTTAAAGTTTCTGCAGAGTTACCAAGCCTTATACCACTTTATTCTCTTCTCCCATAAACCTTCTGATCTTGTTCTACCCTCTTCATGAAATGGCCCTCAACCCTTTTGGATGATCCACAGAGGAAACTAGATTGGATCTCTCATCTATAGAAAGAATAAAGTCAGCTGGAGCCAAAGTGCTCTCCTTAATGCCTTGTCTACACCAGAAACTTGGAAGCATTTTTCTGCCCCAGTGCTACCTACAGTGGTAGCTGTAATGTAGACAGCAAGCAGGTGTTCTCTCTGTGTCAACTTCCCCTGCAGATAGCACAGTAGCTGGGTCAAAAACAGAGATAACCGAGAGGCCAGATGAGGATGGCACATTTATATGGATATAAAGGTGCTTGAGGGAAGCGAGACTCCAATTTGCAGAGGGATGAAACAGAGAAGAGAACGTTTAAATAACCAGTGGCCAGTGTAAGTCAGAGTAAGAGGAGACTAGAAAAGAGGAAAATCACATGTTGCTATAGATGAGATCCAGGATACAGGCAACAATGATTATAGATTGGTGAAGGCTATGGGAGTCAAGCACAGAGAGGATGAGTACATCATGGAGGCCACCACTCACCCTGAAATCCCCAGTAAAGAGAAACTTGGCAGAAGAGACATTAACAAGAAGTCAAATAAAAGAGGGAGGCAGGGTGGATAAGACTTTTGAAAGGGAAGTGGTAAACTAGAGAGTTTAAACAGTAGAAGGAGAAATGAGGTTGGATGGATGAAAAAAGGAGCAAAAAAGTAATAACCTTGTGCTGGGCCTCTGGCCATGCATTTCGGTAATGGGATCAATTTTACTCACAATTATGTAGCATGTAATTAATGTATAGAATTTGCTGCTGCGGGGGGGGGGGGCACACACTATGAATGGATTTTTACAATAGGATAATTCTGGACACAAAGGATGGAAAGCCATCTTCACTAAGGATGGAAACACTCCCATTGACTTCAATGGGGCCAAGATTTCACCCTAAGAATATTGCAGCTATGCAAGAGATGAATGAATCTCATGTTTCAGGTGCAACCTGATCCCCCAGGGGAGGTGGGACTAACAAAGAGGAAATCTCCACCCCCCCCCCCACACCCTCAGTGTGCGGCACTGGACAACTGGCAAGGTGCATTGCTACAGGCAGGGGATATGGAGGGAGGCTGCCTCACTCTGAAGCGCTGTTGGAGGCAGGATACCAAAGATGGACTTAGTCTGATCTGGTGTTGCAGTTTCCATGCTCATTGCATGTTAGCACCGTAAGGATTTCTACAGCTGACATGAAGGAATAAAGAAAATATGTAGGCTTACAGGGTGCAGCATCCAGTAACAGTTAAATACCCTCTGCAGAGCAGAAATCAAAGCAATTACACATGCCACACCAAATCAGTGAAACACATATATGAAATACATTTTTGAAGGGTGAAATTCATTCCAATGCACAGGGCCTGCACAAGGCCTTATATACCACTGAAGACTCAGGGAAGGGCTTTAGTGGTATAGTACACACAGTCCTGCATGGTTCCCCTGCATAAGACTGATCTCACCCAAAGCTTTACTGAAGCACAATACAAAGCTCTAAGAAAGTGCCATACAAAAACCCCAAGCCAAAGTCCCTATCTCCAGTGCAGGCCACATTTCAAAGCTGTCAGTTGTGGATTTTCTACAGATCCCCTACTGGAATTTTATGTTAAATTTTCATTCAGGTTTTAGGGATGTGCTGAATAGATAGATTCTCTCTTTTTGGTAAAGAGCGTGGGACTGTTCCAACTTCTGCAATAAAAACATCTACCCTGAGAACTGGGTAGAGAGTCCAATATCTGAAACAGTAACAATTCACATACTGAGACTGTATTTTTCCATGCTCTTAAGATTTACCAGAAGAAAGAGCCCATCTGCTTTACCCAACCATGTTACTGCTTTTCACGCTCTATTTGCATTCAAGGTCTGCCTCTTGCAGAAACACTTACGTGGTCCCTCTTGAGGGCTGTTGAATAGGATTGATTGGGCTATTAATTCCCTTTAACATTAAGGGACAACACCATAAATTAAGACATTTAGCCTACTGGACAGAGATATTTCTGGTTTAAAATAATCCCCTTTGGTTCTTTCACCACCACCACTTCGGGCCAAATTTACAAAGGTATTTAGATACCTAACTCACGTAGGTACTTAGTGAGATTTTCCAAAGCATCTATTTGAATTTTTAGGTTCCAGAATATCTTTGTTAACCTGGCTTTTAAACTATTTTATTTTTCACACCCTTTGGCTCTTCTATTTCATTGTAAGGCTCTAGTTGTTTTTTTATTCCTCCCTGCAACTGCAGATACCATAAATATCCACAGTTTACCATCACATCCAGGAAAGAACTTGTAAATCAACTGGTATTAAAAGAATAAAAGCATTGTACAAAACAACCTTAGTAATAGTATTAAGTCTTACATAAAGTGTGTGCTATGAGGACGAGGGATGACATGGATAGAAAAGTTTTCCTGTTATTTATTTTAAATTTACTGCCCTTGTTATTATACAGGCATGGACACAGTTGTGTCCTACAGGCCAAACACAATCCATGCATTTCAATAACACACCCTATAGTCCCCCTCATCTTTAATAAGGGGTGTGGCCTGCAGTCATTCGAAATAGCTCTTCAGTCTGGTTTAGGATTATTCTATAATGTGCCCTAGTAACTTACTTGGAAATCCACAGGAGGGTTGACACCAGTTTCAATGGGATCAGAATTTCACTTTAAGTCTATAGGGTTGTTAATCTGGCACCTTTCATATTCCTTTAGATAGGTACTTATATGGTCCCTATCACCAGTCTCTCACAAATGCATCGATTAACATAACACCCCTGTGGGGTCGGATAGTTTTAGTCGCCTTTTACAGATGGGGAGATGAGAAAGAGAGGGAGAATAAATGAAGTGCTCAAGAACACACAGGAACTCTGGCACAGCTGGCACCTGAATGCAAATCTGAGTCCCACTAGAATGCCTTTACCACCGGATCACCTTTCAGGCACACACAAAATGCTCTCTGTCCTCCAAAAAGACATGTAGGGGCTGGAGTTGCAAAAGAAAGAGCCCTCTTCACTTCCTGGGATGATCCCAGCCCCTAGTGCAATATGGAATTCTGCTCCAGAGGCAAAACAGTCTCAACAGAAGGTACGTTTGCCACAGGCTCTCCTTAGGAGTCAGAAGGACGCTGATTTGGTAGGCACCTTCAGGGCATGATGTAAGCGTATTCAATTTGGTTCAGTTTTTTTCCCCATTTGCTTTTAATAACGGAGCTGCTTACACCAACTGGGCACCTTCTACTACTCCCTGTCAGAGGCTACATAAATGTGTGTTTTAATCTTACCTGGTGTGTCAGCACTTAGATGCAACAGCCTAGGTTCTGTACAAAAGGTTAACAATGACATAACACTGAAAGTTACCTGGGCATAATGTAAAAGCTTCTCTGTTGCATCTGGGTCTTTATTCCAAATCAGATTCTCACACAGCTGTAGAAGTTCCTTGTGAATATCATCATACACTGGAAGATTCCCTGCATTCACTATCCCCATGTCCATGCCATACTGAGAGTACAAAAAAAAGATCAGCAGCAATATCCATAAAACCTCACACCACATATCTATGGAGCACAAATAATGTAGTCAGAAAGCACATCATACCTTAATTGCATGATACAGGAAAACTCCGTGCATTGCTTCTCGAATGGCTTCCATCCCCCGGAAGGAGAAGGACAGATTGGAAAGGCCTCCACTTATTTTAGCTCCTGGCAGTGTTTCCTAGCAACAGGATCAAAATATCAGCATGGTCAAACTTTACAGAAATGATTCCTAAAGAGGTGGTGGAGAGGATCTAATGATCCACAAAGAACTTGTTCCAGGTCTGTGTGGTGTTGGCAAGTCATATGATGATAGCGCCTCCCTTCCTCTCCTTGGTTCCAACTGCTTCTACAGTTATCCAGGCTCTTCCTTGCAGAGAAGGACTTGAATATCTGTAGAAGAAGCTGGAAACAGAAAAAGGAAGAACCAACCTAGCAATACATAAGCAACTTGTGTGGTTCCCAAAGGGATGACGGGCTATTATGAATGGGATTATGATTGGGAGGGGTGTTCCACATAATAGTAAACAGGAGGGGAGCTGCTCTCTCAAGATGTGTTCCACACTGTGAAAGTCTGACAACTTCTGCTTTCTACAACACTAACATGTTCACTTTTCCTTAAACTGAGCAAAGAAACCAGGAAGAAAAGGGATCTAACATAGTAACAACTCACAGATTATCTTTCTCAACAAAAACTGTAAATTAATTATCTGTCATCCAATATTAACTAGATCCTGTTTGTTAGATTTTTTTTATTAAGAAGAAGGGCTGTCACTGCATTTTTTAGTCAAAACTCACAGAGCAGCCAGGGTAAATTTAGTAAAAGTCACAAGGTGAGGGTAAATGGAGTGTAAAGTCACAGGAGCACTATTTAAAGTGGGTGGGGTTCTGCCCCCAGAGGGTAAGACGTTGCAGAACAAGCCCACCCCACACTCACCCAGCAGCGGTGGCTCCTATCCTGCGGGGCTGGTCCAGCTCTGCCCTCTGGTCTGTTGGCTCTCGTCATAGCATGCAAGCAGGGCCTGTCTCCTACAATGCCCCCACTCCAGCCCTAGCACCACCAGATCGCTTGCCCCAAACTGGGTTGTGGCTGGAAAAGTGGCCATACCATGGCCCAGGTTCCCTGCTACTCCTGCCCTAGAAAATCCCAGACACACAGAAAAATCCTGTCCACAATAAAAAGTAATAGACAAACTGGGGGGGAGGGGGGAAACCCACAGTATCAATGACACTTACCACCATGACAAACCTGCAGCCCTATTAATAAGGCCCAAGGTCTAGGGCCAAAAGTAGCTGCAAAGCTGAAGGTTTGCAGCAGGGAAGCTAAAAGCAGCAGACATCCTGTGCAGGAAGATTCTGCCTCCTCTGTTCATTGCAGAGAAATCTCTGTGGGAGGCTTCCACAGTTTACTAGAGGAGAGGGAGGAAGATAGTGACATGGCCAATGGATCTGTGAATAGACTGCTTTGAGGAGGTACGGTGAGTCACATCCATACTACTCAACAAGCCCTACTAGCAATCAACACCTGACTGTAGTGAATGCAATGGAGATCTCTTCCCACTCTGCCTCAGAGAACTCCTCTGTAGTTCCCTGAAATCAGAACTCTGATGTTTATGGGATTAGCACTTAGGACAAAAAGTTAATGGGTCAAATAGCATTTTGGGGGCAATTACCATGCATCTCTGATACGAATGAATTAATTAATATTCCTTAAAACTGAGAAACTCTCAGACTAAGGCCAGAAGGGACCAGCATGATCATCTAGTCTGACCTCCTGCACATTGCAGGCCACAGAACCTCATCCACGCACTCCTGTAATAGACCCCTAACCTCTGGCTGAGTTACTGAAGACCTCAAATCATAATTTAAAGACTTCAAAATACAAAGAATCCACAATTTTTTCTAGTTTAAACCTGCAAGTCACCCATCGCCCAGAACACGCACATCTGTTGACTGCCAACACTTCCAAGGTTATCCCTGGTTTTGGAATTATTTTGTGATTGTTAAATATCTGGGTCAGGTTTTGGGCAACTGTGGTTCCGAGCAGCTCAGACTATGGGAGTGTAGAAATAAAGGACCCTCCAAATCATTGTCTTCCCAAAGGGAATCAATCATTGCCCTGCTACTTACATACCCATCATCCGCCTGCCTTCTCTCAGCAGGCCTGTGTCCCCACTTCAAACACACACATACACACACTTAACTTGAATTGTGTTTTTTAGGGAGCAGCTGACAGCCCTATTCTGGAAAGGTGGACAACTAATCCACCTCTACATCCTGTAACAACCAGACCTGGAAGAGCTCCTCCATTCCCAGTGCTGCCGCTGCCAAAAGTGCCTTAACACGCAACGCTAGAGTCATGCCACAGGAATACACTGGGCTAGCTTGGAATCCAAAAATCTCATCTGGTGACTGGAAAGGCTTTCTGAGTTCAACTGATCCTGGACAGAGATAGGACAGAGTGTTGCCTGCTCATCTCCCAGAAAATATCTCAAATAGAATCTGTTTGCAAGGGCTGGCAACAAATAGAACCCATCACATTGCCCCCTCAAATGTAACGGTAGAATGGGTGACATGGCTTTATACAAGTGATGCCCTTTATTTCTGGGTGTCCCAACAGGTGTACTGTGACTAAACAAAAAGTAAAGAAAGTCTTACATTAGAGCATAGACAAAACCTGACCTAATCCAGTCACAATAATTGAACTTAATTAAACAAGTCAGCTTTCACATGTCTTGAGGGGGGCCTTTTGGCCAATGCGCTGACATTTTATGAATGTTACTTCATTTCATTAATACCAATATATTTATGGTACAGTTTATGGACTGAGCTAAATTGAAAGCACTACATAATGTATAATGTTTCCTATTGGAAGCAGAGCAGTGTTGAGAAACTACTGCAATTCACAGGAGTAGTCCACTATTATTAATTTAAGAAGTAAATTATTGTGAAGCACTGGGGATTTTTTAAGTAGATCTGCATGAAGTTATAATAAAAAAACAAAACAAACAAAAAAAAAACAGCAACAGCCCAAAACCCCTCACTTTTATGGTTTTAGCTGCACTGATGAAGTTAATTGCATACAGGTTATGTTCTTCCATTCCAGTCCCTATGGTCAGAATATTGGGGTCAAAAATTATATCGTTTGGATTGAAGCCCACTTTCTTCACAAGGAGGTGGTAAGCTCTGGTGCACACTGCAATTTTAGTTTCCGTTTCTGTGGCCTGGAAAAATAAAAGAAGGAGTATGAAAAGAAAGCATTTCTGCTGTGTAACACAAGAGACAGGATGGAACCAAACCTCCAGAGCTAAATTGGCAGGTCTCTCATGAATCAGAGTTACCAATTCGAACACCATGAACTTGGGAAAAGATGAGATTTTGAGTTTATAAAGTCCAAGTTTAGGCATGTTCAGAGCTGAGGGGTCTTGGTTCAGTCCATTAGAGAAAGGAAGTAGGTTAGATCGAGAGAGACACTCCACGGTTCCGGCATGGGCCCCATTTCCAGCATTGCAGCAAAACTTAAGACAGCTCTGGCAAGAACAAAACTAATTCACAAATAGATCTGAGCTTAGTTCTCTCTCTGATCCATATGCCAATCAGTTTCTGAACTAGAAACCTGAAGTGGAAAAGAACTATAGAATTTAAACAGAAATTTTATCTCTCTGCTATAAAATTTCTGCCTACTCCACTGCCACAATCGTCATCTAGTACAGATGGCATAGCCTTGTGGCACACCAATACTGCTGCTACTACTGGCAGACCTTGGCTTCTTATGATGGGGCCCGGGGCTGCTCTATATGGCTCAGGTCTGATTCTGTCACTCTTAGTCTTACAGGAGTGGTATATTCAATTCAATCAATCCCGTTGTTTCAAATAGACTACCCACATGGATATAGTGCTATCTCAACACAATCAGGCCAACAGGTCAAAAATGTCTCTAGATTGGAGGGGCAGGGGACGAAGAAGGTGTTACTAAGATTGTATAGGCCTCTAATCGTATTTGACCCTAACTACACCGCCACTTTACCTCCTCCTCCTCCTATGGGAATAGGATGCCGGTCATCTCAAAAAGTGAAATCTGTCACATAATAAGAAAGTGACACTCACTTGACCCACTTCATCAAAAGCCATGACCACCACAGCTGCCCCGTACAACTTAATCCTTCTTGCTTTTTCCAGGAAATCATCTTCACCTTCCTTCAGGCTGATGCTGTTCACAATGCATTTCCCTTGGCAACACTTCAAGCCAGCTTCAATCACAGAGAAATTTGAAGAATCGATGCATAATGGCACCTGTATCCAGCAGAAAGATAAAGAGGGGACGTGCAAATTAGCAGCAAATTTTCCCTGAGAACCATCCACCAACTTAAACAAAAGTCTGGAAAAGCAAACACAAAATTCATCAGGTTTTCAAGCCTGCTTAAGGATAGGAATAAAAAACAGGAGAAATCTACCAACAAAATAGCACCCAGAATACTTGCTTTCAGTGCAAATCTCAATGCAGCTCTAAATACAAAGCTGCTATGGTGCCTCCATAACATGCACATTATACAGAGATCTCTCTCTTCCCTGCTCTCCTCCCCTGCTTATCTTCCAGCATGCAAGTATTGGTTTTTAGAAAGCCAAATTCCTTGGCATCAGCAGGTTTTAGTATCATGTGGGAGAACCTTCCTATATCTACAGTGAACTCTGGATCCTTGTTCTGCAGACAGATGAAATTTACGTATGAGAACACTGCTAAGCACAGCACTCTACTGCTAGTTTATATTGTGCATAGTGGTTTTAAAAAGGACTTGATATTCTGCTCTGCCAACCAAAGGAAAAATGCAGCATGCCTTTGAGTTGGCAATAAAAGACAATGCAGCTCAGGAGTGTGCTTAAAATCTGTGCTTCTGTGGGAGGCCATTCTGCTGCACGCCACTTAGCACATGTGACACTATTCTAAAGGGAAGGAAAGAACCCAAAATTCTGTTGCCTGTGGCTTTCCCATCACAAAACTAGTGCAGGATAACTGAATGCACACACTTCCTATTTACTAAACATGACAGTCTGTATCAACATTTTACCAAAATATGATTCACATATCAACAGAAATCTGATTGAATGGGCTGTGGGATGAATCAAGTACAACCTTAGCAATGTCAGGTTCTGAAGCAATGAAGTTACAAAATCTGGCCATAGCACTTGGTCCATCCAGCATTCCATCATCCATATTGATATCCAAAATCTGGGCTCCCATCTCAACTTGGGCCTTGGCTACACTCAGAGCTTCCTATGGAGAGATTTAAAATGAATAAGCGGAACAAATGAGTTAGTCATGATGGAGACATTATTTCACTTTCCCAAACAAAGCTCTCTGAATTCACCCTATGTTGTAGATTATCAAAATGAGAGCTTCTCCTTCTCTGATTAGTTTTATAAAGGTTCCTTTGTCGACATAAGATAAGTAGGTGTCCTCCCACATATCCTTGGAGCTTCAATCAGTGTGTTGTAAAAGGTCATGAGGCTCTAACTCTTGGATCTTTGAGAAGCCCAGCTGTCCGAAGTCTCAGAGGTTAATTGCTCTCACGAGTGAGGGATGTAGCTGAGCTAAGCTACACCGGCAGACTTGGTATAAAAAGTCACTTGCTAGGCAAACCTGAGAGCCACAAACAGAGGCATTTCAGAGGCAGTTAAGAGTGGGAGTGAGAAAGGCTTTCCTTCCAACTCTACATGCAATATTAAGGAGGCCAGACATGGAAGAGTGGTGGAGGTGTGGCCACATGCTCTTTTCTGCCTGAAGCCAAAAGAGATTTCCTGTGCATTAAATGCAAGTTGGTGACTGCGCTGGAAGAAAAGATTTGCAGTTTGGAGGGGCAAGCTGAAATGCTCCTGGGAATCGGAAAAGGTGAGCAGTTCCTAGATAGCCAGGTTTGGGAAAGAAGAATGGATCAAAGAAGAATAGAACTGGCCACCAAAGAATTGGAGAGAAAGTCAGTGAGGAGTCCTGGCAGTTCATAACCACCAGAGGCAAGACCTCAGTGGCATTCCACATTGCTGGAGATAGATGAGAATAGGCAGCCTGTGGCCACCAGAGAAAAGAGGACCAGAAGAAATTCCACACAAGCTTAAGTTTCATATGGATACCAGGTCCTCCATTTGGAAACTGTGGAAGATACCTCTCAAGATCCAGCAAGTGGAAGCGTACTCCGTTTAGGAAGGAACAAATCAGTTGCACACACACAAAATGGGAAATGACTGCCTAGGAAGGAGTACTGCAGAAAGGGATCTGGGGGTCATAGTGGACTACAAGCTAAATATGAGTCAACAGTGTAATGCTGTCACAAAAAAAGAGAACATCATTCTGGGATGTATTAGCAGGAGTGTTGTAAGCAAGACACGAGAAGTTAATTCTTCCGTTCTACTCTGCGCTGATTAGGCCTAAACTCAAGTACTGTGTCCAGTTCTGGGCGCCACATTTCAGGAAAGATGGGGACAAATTGGAGAGAGTCCAAAGAGCAACAAAAATGATTAAAGGTCTAGAAAACATGACCTGTGAGAGAAGATTGAAAAAATTGGGTTTGCTTAGTCTGGAAAAGAGAAGACTGACAGGGGACTTAACAGTTTTCAAGTACTTAAAAGGTTATTGCAAGGAGGAGGGTGAAAAATTGTTGTTCTTATCCTCTGAGGATAGGACAAGAAGCAATGGGCTTAAATTGCAACAAGAGAGGTTTAGGTTGGACATTAGGAAAAACTTCCTAACTGCCAGGGTGGTTAAGCACTGGAATAAATTGCCTAGGGAGGTTGTGGAATTGCCATCATTGGAGATTTTTAAGAGCAGGTTAGACAAACACCTGTCAGGAAAAGTTTAGATAATACTTAGTCCTGCCATGAGTGCAGGGGACTGGGCTAGATGACCTCCCAAGGTCCCTTCCAATCCTATGATTCTATGACACAAAAATTTGGGGAGTGGTAAATAATGAAAAATACAGGTCACAGATTCAGTGCAATTTGGATCACTTGGTAAACTGGACGCAAGCAAGCAATATACATTTCAACACAGCTAAATGTAAATGTATACATCTGGGAACAAAGAACGTAGGTCATACTTACAGGATGAGAGACTATCCCGAGAAGCAGGGAAACTGAAAAAGATTTTGGGGAGAGTGGATAATCAGCTGAGCATGAGCTGTCAGTGTGATCAGCTGTGGCCAAAAGAGCTAATGTGATCCGGGGATGCAAAAAACAGGAGAATCTCAAGGAGTAGAGAGGTTGTTTTACCTCTATACTTGGCATGAGTGTGAATGCTGCTAGAATACTGTGTCCTGCTCTGGCGTCCACAGTTCAAGAAGGATGTTAATAAACTGGAGAATGTTCAGAGGAGAGCCACAAGAATTAAAGGAATAGAAAACATGACTTATAGTGACAGACTCAGAGCTCAATCTATTTATCTGAACAAAAAGAAAAGGTTAAGGGGTGACTTGATTACAGTGTAAGTATGTAGATGGGGAACAAATACATAATAATGGGCTCTTCAATCTAGCAGAGAAAGGTCTAACCAATCCAATGGCTAGAAGTTGGAGCTAGACAAATTCAGACCGGAAATAAGGCTTAAATTTTAACTATCAGAACAATTTAGAGTCATGATGGATTCTCCATCACTGACAATTTTTAAACCAAGATTGGATATTTTTCTAAAAGAGAGATTCTCTAGGAATTATTTTGGGGAAGTTCTATGACCTGTGTTATACAGGAGGTCAGACTAGATGATCACAATGGTCCCTTCTGGCCTGGGAATCTATGAATATACCTACCCAGAAATCATTAGTACTCCAAAGCTGTTGTCATTTGGTCTGCAAAAATGTGATGATTTAGTCACAATGGCCTACTAGTGCCTTCAATTTTAAACACAGTTAGCAATGGGTTTTACTGAAAACTTTACATGGTCACAATCAATTTTAATTGCAAATGTTCACTGGAAAATAGCCTCCTGGAATGGACTACAGTAAAGACCTCTAAGTCACAAACTAAAATCTTCTTAGCCTCTAAGGGTAGATCTACACAGCAAAGAAAAACCCGCAGCTGGTCTGTGCCAGCTGGCTCGGGCTCACGGGGCTCAGGCTGAGAGGATGTTTCTTTGATGTGTAAACTTCTGGGCTCGGGCTGGAGCCTGGTCACTAGAACACTTCAGGGTGAGAGGGTCCCAGAGCTCAGACTCCAGCCCGAGCCCAGAAACCTACACAGCAATGAAACAGCTCCACAGTCTGAGCCCCACAAGCTCGAGCAGGCCAGCCGTGTAGACATACCGTATGTACTTCATTATTGGAGGCTGTTCTCTTGTTTATTAAGCTGCAAAACAATGTGTGTGTTAGGAGGGGAATATTAGAGTCCTTCTTCCGTTATTTGAATGCTTATGTCTGTTTGCTTTGTTTTTGTCACTTGATTGATCTGGGGGGCAGAAAACCAAAACACCTTTCTATTGCTCGCAGCCCCAACAAACTGTGGTTCAGTTTTCCTCATCTCATGCCAGACTCAGCTGCTACATTTTAGGAGGTCTCACTCCAACCACAGCTCTTATCTCAATGGTATGAAATAGAACAACTTACTTTGGGGGCAAATCTTCAGGTGGTATAAAGTACCATACTGCCATTTGCCTCAATGGAGCTATGACATTTACACCAGCTGAGGATCTGCCACTCTGTCTTTTCATTTTGAGCTGGCACTGTTCTAAGTTGTAGTGACCAACTTTTCTTGGGCACCTTTCCTATAAACCGCCCCATCCCGCCCCTTCTGCTCCCCCTCCCCCTTTCAATCTCTAGCTCCAGACTGCTGAAGATACAGCACAAATCAATAAATATTTATTTTCTTTCTATTTTCTCCCTGGCTATATAGCTAGTATTAAAGGAGAAACAGCTCTTTCAATAACACTAGCTAACAAAGAACTTGGCAAAACCCTAACTGTGGATTCATCAACAGCTATTATGCTCAGCCAGGAACCTAAGTAAGGAAGAGCAATGAGAAAAAACAGGAAAACTAAAGGGGAGATTTTACCTTCCTACAGCTGGCGTGGGAGGAGGGCTATATGTAGACCTAATAAGTAACTAGTAATACAATGCAATGGAAAAATACTGTAACCATATAATTGTTTAGAAAAAGTAGTGTTAGAAGCCTAACTTAAATGGGATGCTCACTTCATAGTTGCCTGCCATGATGAGCTTAGCAAACTTCTTTGATCCTGCCACATTGCAACGTTCACCAATGTTAACGAAGTTGGTGTATGGGCCAATCCTGAAGGGCTCAAGACCTTAAAGAGACATTTTAGAAAACATTTGTAAAAATGCAGAGAAAAAATGGAAACATTGTAGAGAATAAGCAATTTATTGTCAGTCCAAGAGATAAGACCAGGTTTATCTGTGGGAATGTGGATCCCTCAATTTATCAAGCTGAAACTGGAAATACATCATTTCGTCCGCAAAATTGTCATGGCAATGGACAAAATCTTTTTCAACAGCAAAATTTTTAATTGCAGGCTCTAGCAGCTGTATCTCCTTTACAAAGGGTCAGAAAATACTGGTGTAGGTGGGCCATCGCACGAGTATGCTGATAGGAGACAACCTCTAGAAGAAAGAAACTCTACACAGCCACACCCTCAGGTATCTCTAGCATCCTGATCTTGTAGTTCTTCTGTGCACATCCCTCCCCATCAACACCAATGGGGCTTTGCATGTGGAATGGCTGCAAGGTTGGTCCTTAGAACTTTGTAGTTGCACTATACACCATACGTAATAAACCAGCCCTAGCTGTAATTTTCAAACTTAGGTGCCTAACTTTAGGCACCTGAGTAACTGGCTTGAGTTTCAGAGACAGCGATCAAATGCAGCTTACATGGAAACATGTCAATGGAACCAGAAGGTGCTCGACACCTCTGAAAATTAAGCTACTAACCGTATCCAAGCTTGAAAACACTATCCCAATTTATGAGCACCACAAGTTAAAATAATGATAAATGGCATATAATATTAATTCCTCAAGAAGATTAATTAATAATGCTGAAGACAGGGCTTATTTCCAAACATGCAAATGCCTTCATGTGACTTCATACTGTGACATTAAATCCTTCTGCTACCACTTTGGAAATGTGCCCAACAAGGATGATGAGTAACTTACTAACTGACTCCCAAGGGCAATGGCTAATTTGTCTAATTAAAAATTTCCCAATTCATTAAAAAAATATTTAGAAGCTTTTGTCTGCAAATCCTGTATATTGGCCTTACAGCTGGATTTAAGAAATATATCAAACAAGGTTCCCATTACACAGGAAACATAAGGTGGTGTGGCCCTTTAAGAGTCTGCTCTCTGTGACTAATTAGCTACATCCCAAGATATGGGTCTGAACCCAGAGATCAGGCAGTATCCTGCAGGTCTTTGATAAAAGGACAAGCAGCAGCAGCTCAGCTGAGAGTAAGACCTACAGGGACCAGTTAGGCTCCTACTGCAGACCCTAAGCCAAGACCCAATTTGTTTAATGTATGCTGAATTGCTTTGGTTTGGAGAAATCAAACCCAACCCTGAAGAGGCAGGACTGAAATCTTGCTACTGTTGCGAATGTTATATGGTCCCCTGGCTAGAGAGCCGGCCCAGAGGCTTATAGAGGGTTTTGGCTAGCTGGTGTGTATAGAGGCAAACTGGGTTCAAAACCCACATTCTAGATTCAGATTTACCATGGGTTAATTCCGTCCGCACCAGTCAAGCGGTGTTACAAACCTGAACCAGCAGCATGATACAGTAACAGGGCATTTCCCTAGGATCAGGAGACCTGGCTTCTATTCCTGGCTCTGCCACTCACCTCCCACATGACCTGCAGCACATCAGCTCACCTCTCTGTGTCTAAATTTCTCCATTTGCACAAGGGGATAAGCATACTTATCCTTTTGTGCGAAGTGCTTTGAGATCCATTGGTGAAAAATACATAGGCTATTATTAAACAAGACTGAGGCCAGTGTAGGTCGGGTCTAAGAGACATTTCTACTGATTATGAAGTTGATAGTTTCACTAATTATTTAGCTGTATCTCGAGATGGGCCCAAGCTGTAAACTTTGGATCTGCATACACAACTTTCAGAAGCTGGTGTATTTGGCTATGGAGTTGGGATCTCGCCCATCCTTTCTGGTCTCTAGAGAGCAGTAACTCAGTACATGTCACAAGATGAAAGTCTCAAGCTGTTATGCTCTCTCTTACCTGACAGCAGCATATATCCTTCTGAAACGAAGGAGGGGGGAATGCGAGGTTTACATGTTTTTACTGCTTCAGCAATCTCCCTGAATAACAGAAGGAGGCAAGAAAAAGCTTCAGAGTTAAGAATATAATTTAATTAAAATCAAAATCCTCTGTGTAATATTCAAATGAAATGTACTAGAAAGAGACACCCCTCTCCTCTGTAATTCAGCCCTGCCAAAGGGTAACACATTTCATTTTGTGCAGCCAAAAGCAAAAAAAATGTTCTTCAGAAATATGTTATATCCAAATTGTAGTAAGCGTATGGAGCTAAAGACTTCTATCAGATACAAAATGGAAGATCACCACCCCCACATTTACTTATGGGTAAGGCTACGCTTATGTCATGGAGGTCACCAAATCAGTGACTTCCACAGACCTCCATGACATTTTCTGCTTCAGCCCCTGGGGCCAAGGGACTAGAGCTAGCAGCCAGCGGGGCCCCGGCATGGTTACATCGACGGGCAACAGACTCCTCAGGGGGCTCTCCTCAGGATTCTGGCAACAGCCTCGTAGGGGGAGAGGGGGAACCCCACAGCTCCCAGCCACCATGGTGGCAGAAGAAACCATGGAGCTGCACCAACAAAAGTCACAGACAGGTCATGGCTTCCATGAAATTTTATTTATTGCCCATGACCTGTCAGTGACTTTTACTACAAATAACCAGGACAAAAATCTTAGCCTTACTTATGGGTGGACAGAGAGATTCTCCACAATACTGCTCAGCCCCAGAGCAAAAAATCCTGACTTCTCGAACATGGATTATTGTGTAGCAGCAATAAGGGATGGATTTCACTAACTCTCTGAGCTGGGATGCTTCTCCTAATGGCCCTGAGGCAACCCAGGATGAACACAACTAATATGACAGCATGGCCGTCTTCTTTCTCTTGGCCTCACAATCAACTAAGGGTAACGTGCCATGCCTCCTACGCTTACACAGGGCATCAGAGCAATGATGGCTCAGAAGAGTTAGCTTTTCCCTATCCCTGTGCGAGAGGGGGGTCTGCCTCTTGTGAACACTGAAGGAATAAATGCAGGAAGGATGTCTTCCAAATTACTATTTCTAGTGAGGCTGTACTGAAACATTTCTCCCGACCAGATGGGACTGTCATTTTAACCTTCTCAGATCCTTGCCATGGCTTTGTCTCTTTCTTCCTTTTCCCTTTAAAGCAGCTTTGTAGTATTATCCCACAAAAGCTACAGGAGCAGCACAGCAGAGGAAGGAAAAGGAGAACACAGGGTTTTATTCTGCAACAGTTTTAGTCAAGACAGGGGACCAGGTGTATTACACTTGTTTTTACCACCCTCCAGCCCCTGCAACAACAGGCCACTAATGCAGGAGCACAACACTGTCTGGCCCACAGGCTACAGCAGCTCGATCTCAAGTGGGTTCTCTATTCTTTTTGTGAAGAGGTCTTAACCCAAATCATGGAACTCCAGTTTGGAGGAACAGGGACATTTTCCTTTCCTGTGCATTTGAATAGACTAACATGACCTGTGAAGTTACCCGATATGTGCTGGAGTGGTACCACAGCAACCTCCAACTATGTTGACCAAACCATCCAAAGCAAAACTCTGTGTGCAAGGAAAAGACTATTTAGTTTCAAGTTGATAACTGCATCCAACAACAGGCGATTCACAAAAACGAAGGTAAAAAAAAAAATCTATATTCTCTAAATATCAAGCAAGCTAAAGCTCCCTAAAAAAACCGAAATGAAGCAATGTTACTGAATTAAACCCAACTCAAAGTAGTCCATTGAATTTTACCCCTCTGGTTTTCAGTATCATTACTTCCCCGTAACATTTATTATTCCTTCCTCTTTATTCACTCCCAGCTGCTAGTATGCCAACCCTCTTGTCTCTGGCCTAAAAGCTGTGGACCAAATTTGCAAATGTGAGTGTAAATCAACACACAAGGCCAAATGTTCCACATTGCTTCAGATGCTGCCCTCCTGATGACACTTTAAAGCCCACACCCTTCTGCTAATCTCAGGTGGACAGCAAAGGTCAAATACCACTTTGCAGAGTAATGAATGGAAAAACCGGTGTCCTGGACAGCTCTTCCTCTCCCAAAAGTGGTTATAATGGCTATGACTGTGCGAGATAGTGCCAAGTGCATAAAGGCTGCTCAGTTTGCATGCACAGTACTTAACTCCCTATTTTACAAATTGTTTTGAAGCACTTGTATATTACAAGATAATATACAAAACTCAATTCACTTTTATTTTGATTACTTGACAGTTAACAGTCAGTAGCTAGCTTCCTCCTCCATCAGTGGGAAAATCCTCTTGGAAACCAAATTTCCAACTGTTGTAATTTGTGTTGCCTGCCAACTCAGGCCAGGGTTTGTCAACCTGGGGGTCATGATCAATTGTCAGGGGGTTGTAACCACCCTGCCCTTCCTTTATTGCTCTATAAGATCTTTGTTAGATGGGAGGGGTGTGCAAGGATGGAAAAGGCTGGAAACCATCAACATAGGTTAGTGTTACCTAAGTGAGCTTCTTTTCCCACTGCAGGTTTCCTGTACAGAAACTCGGAAAAAAAAAAAAAAACACCCACCCACTGAGATTTATGTTCACAGTTAATCACAAAAGAGGGTAAGCTATTTCCAAAAAGAGAGGGAGTGAGAGAGTGAAAGAGTGCAAATGCTTGCAGATCTCACAAGCTAAGCAACCTTCCTGCTACTTAATGGGCGGGAAAAAAAGCCAGAATGACTTAGGGTTTCAAAATTCATTAAATAGAAGTTTCTCCTGATCTGAGTCAGCAAGTGCCACTATTCAATAAACTGGTTACAAACTGCTGGAGAAAAGTGGTGTTTGTAACATGCAAAAGAGACCCCAGCTAAATACCCAGGTGATACTTGCCTGAGAACCAATTAACAAAGTGCTACAGTAAGACCGCATAAAGTAAATGCAGAGACAACCATGTTACTATTACTGTGACAGGTAAAACCTATTCATGAGAAATATTCCCTACCTTTATATGCTTGGCAGTCACTTCAGGGGTTTCGTCGTAACCTCCAAAGGCATTGGGGAGACCTTGAGAAATATTTTTAGAGTATTACAATGTGCTTAAACCGCACAAAGAGGAGACATTTAAAGCAGCTGCACATGTAGAACTAAAATGCCTTATCGCACTTGTGATCATTCAATGAGTTATTATTAGTTGCTCCTGAAGGTGACTTCACTTGTGATTCCTCATTACAACTAATTTTTTTTTTAAAATGTTAAATTCTAAATGTTTTTCTAACTCACAGTAGTCATGACATTTATTTCCTAAATAGTTGGAAAGTGGAATGCAGTAAGGTAGGAAGAAAGTTTTGGGGGTTGTTTTTAAAGGAATTATTTCCTTTAACCTAACACCTATGCTGCTATAGCTACTGAGTGCTGTTAAAGTGCCATCATTTCCTTTCAACTGAGCAGTTGCTACACTTCTAATAAATAAAAAATGTATTAGTCTTTTCTTAATTACAGAGTTGCGAGTAGTAGTCTGACCTGGCCTTAAACTACTTGCTTTTCAGAGTAATTATTTTCTTTTCCAGGCATCAAATCCTGTCTCTAAGCGGGAAATAAAATTTTGGATAGTAAAAGAATAAAGAAAAGTTTTGGAGCAAACTGCTAGAATATCAGATACTTGAGCTGCTAGAAAATAAAATCAGTTTACATATGTGTTACCAAAGGAGTTTTGGGTAACGGAGGTTTATTTCCCCATCCATCCCTACTTCTCTTTCACAGAAAATGTTTGCTTAAAGCTGCTTGGGGCAATAAAAGAGCCTGATCCTTCAAACTTTATTCACATAAGTAGCCCTTACTAAAACAAGTAGCTTGAATAACTTCATTGGGACTACTCAGAAGAGTAAAGGTTGCAAGATTGAGCCCCAAAAAGATTTAAATTATCCACCATGCACCTGAAACTGCTCCGACTGAAGTGGATAGGTATAGCTGCTCAATTAAACTTCGAGATACACCCTTTAATGAGAATGATCAAATAATTCACACTATACAAGCTTCTAGGCCAATAGCAGCTTTTTTGGGGTGCTGAAATATAACAAAAAAATGGAGTGAAGATGATGAGCTACTACATTGTCTACACTGTGACTGACCTGTAAATTATCTACCTGGTGTATTAATTCTAGTGGTATGGAAAGGCTGGACTAGTTCCCTTTGTGTGTACACACACGCACACAACACACACCTGCATTGGGATAACAGATGATGTAGGCTGTCGTACATTTCCCAATTGTTTCAATGAAGGGCCTCATTTCCACTGCCCCCAATGCACAGTTTAAGCCAACACTGAAAAAATAAAAATTGCATTTATTCCTGGTTTAAAGCAAAAACAAAAACACCACAACAAAGAAACACTGGCAACAATGGTACTACTCTCCCACTAGTAACAGTATGTCTGTTAAAGAAAGGAAGCAGATTTTATCTCTCTCTATGTAAGACAGTGTACAAAGTACCAAATGTGTTTTTGATTGGTGCGTGTATTATATAAAAAATTTCTTTATACAGAAATTAGATACAGTGCTCCTGACAGCTAATTTCTTAGTTATTATCTACTTAAAAAAAACAGTTTTCAGGTGCCTAAGTAGCCCCTGAAACCACAGTTAAGCTTGCCCTCCCCTACCAAAATCTGAAATGGCTCCCCTACTTCCTCCCTGCCTGGTTCACATCTACAGAGTGCGGCTCTCTGCCATGTGCCTGCTGCAGCCGCACGTACTCTGGCCCAGGCTGACCACACTAAGGGTTTGCAAACTGGTTGGGGCTCAGGAGCTGCAGAGAACCAACATTCATCCCCATTCCCTCCTCCAGCTGCTGCTAAGGACAGAACCCAAAGGTTTTGGGTGATACCTCCCTACAGTACCTGTGGCTCAATTAACCCTCTCTAGCATTGAGGTCCCCTGCTCCAGATTGACCACAGTGAGAGTTGTTGTATTATAGCTCTGAGTCTCCAAAACTTCCAAATAGCTGACTTTGCCGTGTGCAAATGGCTAAATTTAAAATATAATCACAGAATCTTAGGACTGGAAGGGAACCTGAAGAAGTCATCTAGTCCAGTCCCCTGCACTCACGGCAGGATAAGTATTATCTAGACCATTCCTGACAGGTGTTTGTCTAACCTGCTCTTAAAAATCTCCACAACCTCCCTAGGCAATTTATTCCAGTGCTTAGCTACCCTGACCATTAGGAAGTTTTTCCTAATGTCCAACCTAAACCTCCCTTGTTGCAATTTAAGCCCATTGCTTCTTGTCCTATCCTCAGAGGTTAAGAACAACAATTTTTCTTCCTCCTCCTTGTAACAATCTTTTATGTTCTTGAAAACTATCGTCATGTCCCCTCTCAGTCTTCTTTTCCAGACTAAACAAACAATTTTTTCAATCTTCCCTCACAGGTCATGTTTTCTAGACCTTTAATCATTTTTATTGCTCTTCTCTGGACTTTCTCCAATTTGTCCACATCTTTCCTGAAATATGGTGCCCAGAACTGGATGCAGCACTCCAGTTGAGGCCTAAATAGCCCAGAGTAGAGCAGAAGAATTACTTCTCATGTCTTTCTTACAAAACTCCTGCTAATACATCCCAGAATCATGTTCACTTTTTTTGCAACAGCGTCACACTGTTGACTCTTATTTAGCTTATGGTCCACTATGACCCTCAGATCCCTTTCCGCTGTACTCCTTCTTAGGCAGTCATTTCCCATTTTGCATGCATGCAACTGATTGTTCCTTCCTAAGTGGAGTACTTTCCATTTGTCCTGATTGAATTTCGTCCTATTTCCGTCAGACAGTACACGCTCAGATTTAAAGTCATTAACCATTCATATTCTTTAAATAGTAATTTTTCCCCAGAAGTTTGCAGTTGTTTATTGTTATTATTAGTTTGTCTATTTACTGGCTTAAGTTTTTTCCTGTTGATTTTCTGTGAATAAATGTTGCACCGGTGAGCTGACATAGATGAAGTTTAAAACCGATCCGTATATATTTTTATTCTTCTTTTAAGGATAACAGATAAAACACACGTTTAAGTGCACATTGTTAAAAAAAAAAATGTGCCCACAAGATGCATAGCGCAGCTCCCCCCACCTCAGTCTAGCCCACCTCAGCTCTCCCACTGGGAAGAGGCTGGAGCTACCCCTGCAGAACTCACAATATATATTACTTTCCTCATGCTATCTAGCAACCTGCTCCAATTACTGTATATACTCGTTCATAAGCAGAGTATTTTTGGTAAAAAGGTGATGCACCAAAGAGCAGGGGTCGGCTTATAAAGGGGTCTACACCAAAATTTGATGATTTTAAACTCTATGAAATCATTGAATTGAATATCTAATATATTGTAATACTGGAGCGTCTGCAGGCATGGAGTCCCTCAGTTCCCTGTGGCCGTGGTTCGCCGTTCCCAGCCAATGGGAGCTGCGGGAAGTTCCCACTGGCTGGTAACAGCAAACCGTGGCCACAGGGAGCTGAAGGGCTCCGTGCCTGTGAACGCTCCAGGTAAACAAAACGTCCCGACCCACCTGCGGCTTACTCTGATGGGCAGGCAGCCAAAGTTTGCCAACCCCTGAAATATAGGGTCGGCTTATGAAAGAGTCACGCAGTTTTTACCTATCCATCTTGGGGGGGGGGGGGGTCAGCTTATAAACAAACGGGCTAATGAATGAGTATATACAGTAAGTACCGCCCACTTTCCTCAGGGAAGTATGTAAAAGCTTCATTATGTTTGCAACGTCCCATGGGAACATCTTAATTTTGCTCTTCTAGAATACTAGCGTACTGAGGCACAAGCCTGCTGCAACACTGGGAATGGTAAAGCAAGGTTTGAAATCAAAGTGCAACTGGAAAGTGACCATATATCCTGGCAACATTTGTGCCTACTGCTTTCTACACTGTAGGTGTAAAAGTACAAGCAGATCCAAAATGCTAGGATTTAATGAGAAAGAGGCACTGCCTTCTGCTACAGGAAAAAATGGAGACGACAAAGATCAAAGAACTGCCTCAACCCATCCAGTTTAGAAACATTTTTCCTTGCTAAAACATTTTTAAAATTTGGAAGAAACTGCGTGCATCAGTTAAGTTGTCTAGTGACAGCATTAAGCTTGTACAACTGAATTTACTCACCAGATATATCCTATGCCTCACTGATTTAGACATAAGAACATAAGAATGGCCATACTGGGTCAGACCAAAGATCCATCCAATCCAGTATCCTGTCTTCCAACAGTAGCCAATGCTCGGTGCCCCAGAGGGAATGAACAGAACAGGCAATCAAGTGATCCATCCTCTGTCGCCATTCCCAGCTTCTGGCAAAGAGAAGCTAGGGACACCATCCCTGCTCATCCTGGCTAATAGCCATTTATGGACCTATCCTCCATGAATTTATTTAGTTCTTTTTTTTTAACCCTTTTAGAGTCTTGGCCTTCGCAACATCCTCTAGCAAAGAGTTCCACAGGTTGACTGTGCGTTGTGTGAAGGAATACTTCCCATGTTCGTTTTAAACATGCTACCTATTAATTTCATTTGGTGACCGCTAGTTTTTTGTGTTATGAGAAGGAGAAAATAACACTTCCATATTCACTTTCTCCACAACAGTCATGATTTTATAGACCTCTATCATATCCCCCCTTAATTGTCTCTTTTCCAAGCTGAAAAGTCCCAGATTTTTTAATCTCTCCTTATACAGAAGCTGTTCCATACCCCTAATCATTTTTGTTGCCCTTTACTGAACCTTTTCCAATATATCTTTTTTGAGATGAGGGGGACCACATCTGCACGCAGTACTCAAAATGTGGGCGTATCATGGATTTATTTATATACATTATATTTTCTGTCTTATCTATCCCTTTCTTAAGGATTCCCAACATTCTGTTTGCTTTTTTTCCACTGCCGCTGCACATCGAGTGGGTGTTTTCAGAACTATCCACAATGACTCCAAGATCTCTCTCGAATGGTAACAGCTAATTTAGATCCCATCTTTTTATATGTATAGTTGGGATGATGTTTTCCAATGTGCATTACTTTGCATTTATCAACATTGAATTTCATCTGCCATTTTGTTGCCCAGTCACCCAGTTTTATGAGATCCCTTTGTAGCTCTTTGCAGTCTGCTTTGGATTTAATTTATCATCTGCAAATTTTGCCACCTCACTGTTTAAGCCTTTTTCCAGATCATTTATGAATATGCTGAATAATATTGGTCCCAGTACAGACCCCCGGGGACACCACTATTTACCTCTCTCCATTATGAAAACTGACCATTTATTCCTATCCTTTGTTTCCCATCTTTTAACCAGTTACCCATCCATGAGAGGACCTTCCCTCTTATCCCATGACAGCTTACTTTGTCTAAGAGCCTTTGATGAGGGACCTTGTCAAAGGCTTTCTGAAAATCTAAGTACAATATATCAACTGGATACCCCTTGTCCACATGCTTGTTGACCCCCTCAAAGAATTCTAGTAGATTGGTGAGGTATGATTTCCCTTTACAAAAACCATGTTGACTCTTCCTCCAACAAATTATGTTCATCTATGAGCTGGACAATTCTGTTCTTTACTATAGTTTCAAACAGTTTGCCTGGTACTGAAGTGAGGCTTACTCACCTGTAATTGCCAGGATCACCTCTGGAGCCTTTTTAAAAAAATTGGCATCACATTAACTATTCTCCAGTCATTTGGTACAGAAGCCGATTTAAATGATAGGTTACAAACCACAGTTAGTAGTTCTGCAATATCACATTTGAGTTCCTTCAGAACTCTTGAATACCATCTGGCCCTGGTGACTTATTACTGTTTATCTATTTGTTCTAAAACCTCCTCTAATGACACCTCAATCTGGGACAGTTCCTCAGATCTGTCACCCAAAAAGAATGGCTCAAGTTTAGAAATCTCCCTCACATCCTCAGCCATGAAGACCGATGCAAAGAATTCATTTAGTTTCTCTGCAATGGCCTTATCGTCCTTGAGTGCTCCTTTAGACAACATTACAGCAGAGATCTTTCACATGCATAAGCTTCTTGAACAATTTCACCAGCATGAGGCACAAAACACATTTTCTTTCAACATCAGATAGGCAAGTGCCACTCTTAGGGCCCTCTCCTGAATCCAAATAAAGCCAACATTCCTACACTGATGTCCAAGGTAATGCTCCAGGCATACAGAATAAGACCTTTAACATACTTTGTTCCCTGATCTCCCATTCACAACAAGCCATGCTTCTAATGGACTCCAAGT
Organism: Eretmochelys imbricata; assembly: GCF_965152235.1. Classification (NCBI taxonomy): domain Eukaryota; kingdom Metazoa; phylum Chordata; order Testudines; family Cheloniidae; genus Eretmochelys; species Eretmochelys imbricata. Next base: position 135,237,537 of record NC_135574.1, on the reverse strand, counting down.
CACCCCTTGTCATTGAAAAAGTCAGAGTGCTAAACTGACTGGCTCTTACATTGCTTCTGAGGGATAAAGGTGAAAGGAGCCTTCCCCTAACCAGGCATATCAGCAGCAACTCCTAGTGGCTGAAGAGGGAAAAAAGCTACCCCAACGGGATGGGACGGAGACAGGGGGGTGCTGGGACAAGACCATGGCCAATAGCCAGCTGAAGTAGCCTGCCACAGAGAGGGCTGTAGGGATGGTACAGTGTGTATACTCCCATGGAACTTCCCACAGTTCAGGGGCAGCTCAGCTCGGGAGTGGGGTGGGTAGGAAAGAAGTCAAATCAACTACTGTATGTTTCTTACATGTACCTGGGTGGGAATTATGCAGGTAACTGAATCAGAGCAAAAGAACTTGCTTGCTGACTGTGTGATTACTGAGAAGTAACTATACAGGCAGTATACAAACCCCTGGGCTCCAGTTGGCTTCTAACAGCCAGAGAGTGGGGATCTGCATACTGTCCAATTATTTTTCCATAATTGAACATGCAACTCCCCTTACTCTAACAGCTTGTGGCATAAGAGTTAAGTACGTAACTTTATAGCTTTTCTGAACTCTGTTTGGCTTGGAGCATTCTATTTAAATATACCATAGATTTCAAGGGAATCATTTTACCACCCCCCACTGATTTTTGTGTTTAAGCATGTACAGGTTACACACAGATAAGTCACTTATATGGACCCCCAGACACACACATCATGCACTATGGAGCAGGGAATGTGTCATTACAAAGATGGGAAGACCATTTATTTTCATGATATAAGGAAGGGCTCAGTCAGGATAGCTGAAGCAAAGTAAAGATAAGGACAGTTAATGAGGCCATCCATGCCAAATGTAGATAACAGTGTAGATGCAATTGCATTTATGTCATGTTCGATTTATAAACTGGCAGTTCAGGGGTTTTTTTGTTGTTTTTTTTCAGGTTGTCTCTTCTTAGTAACCAGCTGCATTTCCCTCTGCCTTATCCCAGCTCCATCTGTCTCTCTCAACACAGGCTCATCTGTCGTTCTCTCTTTGCCCCACCTCAATGGGGAGATATTTTAGCGGCAAGTAGCATAATCGATGAATGAAAATATTTTGACACTCTCACTGGATTTACCACGTATCAGGTACCAAAACCATTTCTTCAGACCTTCTGAAGGAGGGGCGATCAGTGGGTTATCTCAAGTGCCTATACACAAATGCACAAAGCCTGGGAAACAAGCAGGGAGAACTGGAAGTCCTGGCACAGTCAAGGAATTATGATGTGATTGGAATAACAGAGACTTGGTGGGATAACTCCCATGACTGGAGTACTGTCATGGATGGATATAAGCTGTTCAGAAAGGACAGGTAGGGCAGAAAAGGTGGCGGAGTTGCACTGTATGTAAGAGAGCAGTATGACTGCTCAAAGCTCAAGTATGAAACTGCAGAAAAACCCGAGAGTCTCTGGATTAAGTTTAGAAGTGTGAGCAACAAGGGTGATGTCGTGGTGGGAGTCTGCTATAGACCACCGGACCGGGGGACGAGGTGGACGAGGCTTTCTTCCGGCAACTCGCAGAAGCTACTAGATCGCACGCCCGGGTTCTCATGGGAGACTTCAATCACCCTGATATCTGCTGGGAGAGCAATACAGCGGTGCACACACAATCCAGGAAGTTTTTGGAAAATGTAGGGGACAATTTCCTGCTGCAAGTGCTGGAGGAACCAACTAGGGGCAGGGCTCTTCTTGACCTGCTGCTCACAAACCGGGAAGAATTAGTAGGGGAAGCTAAAGTGGATGGGAACCTGGGAGACAGTGACCATGAGATGGTCGAGTTCAGGATCCTGACACAAGGAGGAAAGGAAAGCAGCAGAATACGGACCCTGGACTTCAGAAAAGCAGATTTTGACTCCCTCAGAGAACTGATGGGCAAGATCCCCTGGGAAGATAACATGAGGGGGAAAGGAGTCCAGGAGAGCTGGCTGTATTTTAAAGAATCCTTATTGACGTTACAAGGGTAAACCATCCCAATGTGTAGAAAGAATAGTAAATATGGCAGGCGGCCAGCTTGGCTTAACAGTGAAATCCTTGCTGATCTTAAACACAAAAAAGAAGCTTAAAAGAAGTGGGAGATTGGACAAATGACCAGGGATGAGTATAAAAATATTGCTCGAGCATGCAGGAGTGAAATGAGGAAGGCCAAATCACACCTGGAGTTGCAGCTAGCAAGCGATGTTAAGAGAAACAAGAAGGGTTTCTTCAGGTATGTTAGCAACAAGAAGAAAGTCAAGGAAAGTGTGGGCCCCTTACTGAATGAGGGAGACAACCTAGTGACTGAGGATGTGGAAAAAGCTAATGTACTCAATGCTTTTTTTGCCTCTGTCTTCACGAACAAGGTCAGCTCCCAGACTACTACACTGGGCAGCAAAGCATGGGGAGGAGGTGACCAGCCCTCTGTGGAGAAAGAGGTGGTTTGGGACTATTTAGAAAAGCTGGACGTGCACAAGTCCATGGGGCCGGATGCGTTGCATCCGAAAGTGCTAAAGGAGTTGGCGGCTGTGACTGCAGAGCCATTGGTCATTATCTTTGAAAACTCATGGCGATCGGGGGAAGTCCTGGACGACTGGAAAAAGGCTAATGTAGTGCCCATCTTTAAAAAAGGGAAGAAGGAGGATCCTGGGAACTAGAGGCCAGTCAGCCTCACCTCAGTCCCCGGAAAAATCATGGAGCAGGTCCTCAAAGAATCAATCCTGAAGCACTTACATGAGAGGAAAGTGATCAGGAACAGTCAGCATGGATTCACCAAGGGCAAGTCATGCCTGACTAATCTAATTGCCTTCTATGATGAGATAACTGGCTCTGTGGATGAAGGGAAAGCAGTGGACGTGGTGTTCCTTGACTTTAGCAAAGCTTTTGACACGGTCTCCCACAGTATTCTTGTCAGCAAGTTAAAGAAGTATGGGCTGGATGAATGCACTATAAGGTGGGTAGAAAATTAGCTAGATTGTCGGGCTCAACGGGTAGTGATCAATGGCTCCATGTCTAGTTGGCAGCCGGTATCAAGTGGAGTGCCCCAAGGGTCAGTCCTGGGGCTGGTTTTGTTCAATATCTTCATTAATGATCTGGAGGATGGTGTGGATTGCACTCTCAGCAAGTTTGCAGACGACACTAAACTGGGAGGAGTGGTAGATATGCTGGGAGGGTAGGGATAGGATACAGAGGGACCTAGACAAATTGGAGGATTGGGCCAAAAGAAATCTGATGAGGTTCAACAAGGACAAGTGCAGAGTCCTGCACTTAGGACAGAAGAATCCAATGCACCGCTACAGACTAGGGACCGAATGGCTCGGCAGCAGTTCTGCAGAAAAGGACCTAGGGGTGACAGTGGACGAGAAGCTGGATATGAGTCAACAGTGTGCCCTTGTTGCCAAGAAGGCCAATGGCATTTTGGGATGTATAAGTAGGGGCATTGCCAGCAGATCGAGGGATGTGATCGTTCCCCTCTATTCAGCATTGGTGAGGCCTCATCTGGAGTACTGTGTCCAGTTTTGGGCCCCACACTACAAGAAGGATGTGGAAAAATTGGAGAGAGTCCAGTGGAGGGCAACAAAAATGATTAGGGGACTGGAACACATGACTTATGAGGAGAGGCTGAGGGAACTGAGAAGAGAAGAGAAGAATGAGGGGAGATTTGATAGCTGCTTTCAACTACCTGAAAGGGGGTTCCAAAGAGGATGGATCTAGACTATTCTCAGTGGTAGTGGATGACAGAACAAGGAGTAATGGTCTCAAGTTGCAGTGGGGGAGATTTAGGTTGGATATTAGGAAAAACTTTTTCACTAGGAGGGTGGTGAAACACTGGAATGTGTTACCTAGGGAGGTGGTGGAATCTCCTTCCTTAGAGGTTTTTAAGGTCAGGCTTGACAAAGCCCTGGCTGGGATGATTTAATTGGGGATCGGTCCTGCTTTGAGCAGGGGGTTGGACTAGATGACCTCCTGAGGTCCCTTCCAATCTTGATATTCTATGATTTACTCTCACAGCAGGAGCTGACATGAGGCTGGCACCATGTAACGTTTTGATTTTGAAAGTACGCCTATTGGAAACCTGGAGCATGCTTACCCAATTTAAAGGCAAAACGTTGTACTTCCTAACCAATAGCACCCTCAGATCAGCTCAGCCCCCTCCCCCATCCCAGGCAAAAAAGTCTGAGAAAATTAAATGACCCTTTCACCATGCCCCAAAGGCCAACAACCTTAGGCCAGAACTTGGTGAAATTACTGCGGTTAGTATAATAAGCAGCAGTTACAGTGCACCATTACTGTGGCCATCTCTTCTCTTCCCCCATTTGTTTGTTGTAGCCACCAGTTGTCTCTTGTCATTGGCAATGGTTGTAAAGCTCTTTGGGGCAGGAAATCTCTGTCTGTAAAGCAGTTAGCTCATGAGAGCCTTGCTTCCCCGAATGTGGCTTCTAGATATGACCACAATACATACATACAAACAACAGGACTCTGTCAGACCAAGGGAGGAAGCTAATCCCACATCTGAGGGATGTTCACAGAGAATACCCTGCCACCTGTCCTCAGACGCTCAATTGTAAGAACTGTAACCAGCAGTTCCTCAGCCAATATCAGCTATGCTGATTGTGCACAGAGTGAGTGTGTATAAGATCCTTAATCAAAATCAAAACAGTGACTTACAGATCAAACTCATTATCCCAAATCAAGTTCAGGAGCAAACTGAAAGCATGTGCAGATGTCCAAGAACAGGTATAATGTGCTCCCTACAGGGAGCACAACTAGACACAGACAGCCAGACTCATTTACACCATTTTGGTAACGTAAAGAGACCTTAAAGTGGGGTTAAGTGTAACTCACTCTCATTTTAATGCTTCGTCTGCCATGGCAGTGTAAAGTGGCATTAGCATAAATCAGAATCAGGCCCAGAGTACTGAATTAAATGTTATTTAATACAGTCCTAGTTTCTGCTCCAGTGCTCCTTCTATCCTCCCTAGAGACATTAGAGTCATGAGTACCTTGTCTGAGGCTGAGATCTGTGCCAAGCATAGATCTCTATGCTGTGATAGTGAACGAATCAAGCAGCACCCTGTTCCAAGCGACTCCATATGTTACTTCTGCAGCACAGTCTGGTTTGGGAAAGTGGATCTTTGGGGGGGGGGGGGGGGGGGGGGGAGACATGTCAGAAAAGCTGGGTTCATTGTATGTTAGTGCAGTCTCACACTTCTGCATCACGGAGATGACAGACTATTTTTAACTGGGATTTTGTTGTAAAAAAACCAAAGAATGGCTTGTCACGACATACACCGAGTACATGTCTAATAGCAAATGAAAATATTTAACACTGCAGGAAAATTTTGCTAACTACAGGCAAATACATAAAGATTTAAAAAAAAAAGTAACGAGAGAAACAGGGAGAAAAGGATACAGAAAAGCACAAGGATGGGGGGAAAAAGGGGAAAGCATGGTTACATGCAGGGCTCTGTCTTATATAGCGGCCAAATTTTACAGAATCTAAGCTTTCATATAAAAAAATTTTTAGCATTTATGTTTGCATGGAGAAGAATATATTTTTATTAAATAATCACCTAGAAGTGTCAAGTGTTTTTCAGAACAAATACACCTTTTTGAGAAAAAAAATTTAGTGAACATTTGGAATTTTGGAAAAAATCAGGGAAAAGGATGCTGCAACGACATCTCATGACCTGGCCCTATGATCTGACACTGGAATCTTTTCTTTACTTGCTTCCCCCCTTTTTTGTAACTATTATTTGTTTCCTTCACCAAATCTATCTAGGCCCAGTCTACCCCAGATATTAACTGTTTGCAAAGTAAATTTGAAAGTCTAGGCTTCAAATCCAAGCACAGCTTCTGACATTAATTTTAAAACAGTTTGGTCTTGTCTATATCAGTCAAACTCCATTTTCCAATATGGTTCACAGTCCAATGTGGATCAGGCCTCAGTTCACACATTATTAGGGGCGAAGAAGGTAGAGAAGTGACTCTCTTCAGAGAGACAATGGAAAAGCAGCTTCATCTCTCTACATGAAAAAGCAGTTATTTCACCTCCTGCCTACTTTTGAAGACAGATATCATGGGACTCACTTAGGTCCTGGCTACACTGGGTTCAGAACCACACCACTAGCATTTGAATATTACTGTGCTCATGGCCAGTTGTTAGTTACAGGGTTCTAGCACCATTTCCCTTATCACCATGGACAGGAACTTTATTAAGCTGCATAACAGTAATAAGGACTCATAAAAGAGGGGTATGCTACACCATGGTTCTCAGGAAAAATAATTCCTGGTTACACTGGACAGGGAAACTACACTACACTAGCGACATACACGGTTAAATATGGTTGCAGATAGCATGGTTAAGAATCTCCTGTTGACGGGGCCTTATAAAACTTACCATTACTGTCTGGTCTTAGAATAATGGACTCAAGAAAGCACATTCTCTTACCAAAGTGGCTCACTGTGGGATACACTAATGACAAATGCTTCTCCTGTCTGGCCAGAGAGAGTGCGTCCACTCTTATCTACAATAGTTCCAGAAACCTAAAATACAAAAGGGATTGGGGGTGGGGGTGGGGATAAGAACATATGTTTTTAATACTGCCCTCTCAAAAGCCAAAGCAAGATGAAGAGTGTTTGGTTCCAAGTGATGACAGGCAACCCATGCAGGAAATCATCATATTTTTTTTCTGTGCAACCTCCCCAAACGTTCTAGCAAGTAGAAAGAAACTTCTGACCAAAGAGCTTCAGAAGGCCACTTTGCTAACCTTTATTTTCAATAAATAAATAAAATCTCTTGGGATGTACAGTTTGTTGGTTGATGTTAACAGCTAAGGATCCTAACTGCAATCAGAGCCCGCCTCCTTCCCTCACCATCCATAACTTCTATATTTGTTATTATTTAAGCCCAATCCTGCACTGTACAATGCACAAGCAGATCCTTGGGCCCACATGGAATCTCCCTGAAGTCACAATACAGAGAAGAATTGGGCGCATTAGATTGTAAGCTTTCTGGGGAAGGTACCGGAGTTTCTTTTAAAAAACTCATCTGTGAAGGGCCATGAGAAAGTATGAAGCTTTATAAATAATAATGCTTTGACCTCAAATTCTCCTATAAAATACAGAGAGAAATGTTTTCCCACTGTCCTAAGGATAACAATACAAAAAAAGCAATTCTAGAAAACATACTGACTTTTTGCATGTTATACTGTGTGTGTTTTGTTTTTAAAAAATGGACCCATGCCATCACCAGCTAAGCTGCCACCTCAGTCTTGTTAGGGAACCACACATAAAAACATTAGATCATTTTAGTTAAAGTTAGTAAAATGTTTTGTGCTTACAAATATTGGTCTGGGATCATATTCTTCCTCAAACAGTTTCTTGAGAGCAAAGAGAGCTGCCTGTTTAATAATAAAGGTTACAACAAGTTAATTCAAGTTAAGGCTTGAATAGCCTTTTGCACAAAAAACTTACCATACAATATTGCTAGAGATTCTGGAAGAATTTACTACATTCAAGGGCATTCCTTCACGCCAAGAAACCTCTAGGTTTTCTCACATATTGTGGTGGTATCCAGCAGCTAGGCAGCCCGAGGCTCTTTTAGACCCAAAAAAATCACACCAATGCACTTGCTAAGATTTGTACACTGTTATTCGTCACTCACATTTACAGCATGTAGGATAACCAAGCTTTTAAAGTCTCTGTGTGTTTGTTACATACATCTACTATATACATCCAGAGTGTGAATTTAATGTGTTTCATACAGTTGCATATATTCTCAATGCATAACCCCTACATATGAATCCATTTAGTCCACAATAGTTTCCACAGAATTTCAACATAAGATGGATCAGTAATATATAGGGAAAATTCTTGCCTTAGCTCCCACACCAGAATTTTTTATTTAGGCATTTAATAAAAGGTTCAAACCACTTCCAAGTTTTCCCAAAAGTCTCACCTTGGCATTGGCTGTATCAAATATGGTTTCTACTAACAAGATATCAACCCCTCCATCTAAGAGTCCTCTGGCTTGTTCTTGGTATGCTTCAACCAGCTCATCAAAAGCTGTAAATAAAAATTAGTTTAAAGTGGTTTGTCTCATATCTTTATGACATATCGTTAGCTAAAGACATCTTCTTGTAACGTATCATAAAAGGTAGAATAGAATTAAATTACAAATACTTACTGATGTTCCTATAGTCTGATCTTTCCACTGAGGGAGACACAGAGAGCGTTTTGTTTGTAGGACCCATAGCACCAGCAACAAATCGTCTACTCTCTAGACAAGGGAAGAAATGTCACTCATCAACTCTAGCCACCTACAGTAATAATATTGTAACCATCACTTAAGACAGCATGGCAACAATGTAGATTTAACTCAGAGTGTCCTGTTCCAAAAGCACAAGTCCCCACCACTTGGGATAGAGGAGAATCTAAATTAGCTTTGGATAGTTGAGTAGTTCTGATTCTATCCAATAAGGGTCAGCAGTATTTACAAACAATGCCATTGCAAGCCATCAATTCAGTCCAAGCTTTATGGCGCTGTGCTGTGCATTTAAAAAAATCATCAGGCAACTTCAGGCAACAAAGAGTACTTTAAGTTGCCTGATCATTTTTAAATGCACAGCACAGCGCCATAAAGAAATACTGCAGTGCAATATAACAGATATTCGAATCGCTACATTTAGTTACAAAGAACAGTGAACCACTTTAAAAAAAAAAAGATGTGCCTTAATTTTATATTTTTATTATATTTAAGAACCAAATCAGGGAGGTATTGTCTGGACAATCTAATGACAGGTTTATAAACAGAAAATGCAGCTTGGTGTTAGAATGAGAGAGAAAACTTGAAGACTTCTAAATTACGTTATCCCTTTATCAAGTGTTCTTGTTAGATCGGTAGGTCTCTACTAACAGAAATGTAGATGAAGAAGTCATTTTTAGGAACGACTGCCCATTTAGGGCTGATGCTGTGAGCTATTGAGTACCTCCTGGCAGATGCTGGGTGAAATAATGCCAGGTGGATTTCAGTGGGAGTTGTGGACTCCCAAGAAGCACTCAGCACCTTGTGAAAGAACCAGAGTAACATTTTGCATATCTAAATAGCTTATGAGTCACTCATGCATTAGGCTCCTCTTGGAAGACAATTTGCAGCATCATTGCTCCCAGATGCAACCAACTGCACCAACCCAAGTCACAACATTTCAAAGCTTGTAATGAGACGATAGAACATGTAGAAGGGAATGTTTGAATACAAAGAGGAAAAAAAAAAACAAAAAACCAAACCACCATTCACCTGTCTGAGCAGTCACATCATCAGCTGCTTTTCTGGCCACCTGTGCTGAGACTTTGTTTAACTGATAAACCTGGAACAATGACAGCCAAATTACTGTGTGCTAACAGAAAAGGCTAATTCTGTACATTATGTCTCTTCTATAAAGAAAACTAACTAAGAAACTTACAAGAGTCAGTCACCCTCTTCTGTGGCAGCATGCAGTGCATTCTAAGTGCTCTATACTATAGACCAGACAAACACATGAAAGCATTATGGCAAAACTTTAAAAAAATAAAAAATAATAAAAAAACCCACCACACACACCTCTGGGGTACCCCCAGCATGGGGAATTGCTTTGTTCCATCAATCTCAGAAAGCAAACTGTAGTGATGCGATTATATGACGGATACCATTCTACTACGTCTGTGTCTAAAACTGATATTGTAAAATTAAATGACGGCAAAGGGACTAATGGCCAGTTCTGTAAGATACCGAAGTTAGCGGGAGTTGTCACCTTGAAGGAAGGGGCCCTATGAAGGTAAATGTAGCTTATTGGGAACAGCAACTCTGATTTAGATGGCATGTTTCCAGGTATTGTCATGCCATCTGCTGAGATATCATTTTAAAATGATGTGACCGATAGGCAGCACAAACCTGAGCTTAAGAGAGTTCTAAGCACTGCAGCAAAACTCTTACTGCAAGCAAGACAGACCTCTGTGCCAAAGAATAAAATATACATACAACGTTAAGAGACAAAACACATTTCCAGTGTGGCACCATCTTGTGAAACTGGAAGCACTGAAGCAGAATGTTCTTGTTCACAGAATGAGACTCTTCTGCGAATACTCAACTGATGAAGCCCAATACAAATTATTACTGTCTGTGCCTTCATTGACAACTGTCCTATCACAAGTATAATTTTCATCCTAATATTACCGTAATAATGGAAATGTGTTGTAAGTAAATGGGATATTTCTCTGCTGAGCACCAGAGACCCAACCAATCTCACCTGTGTGCCCAGAGACAGTGTGCAGTTAGCAATAAACATAAATCTTGTGGTCTCTGGGGACTAGGTTAATATTGGCTGCTGGGACAACAAATCTTGAATATCTTAACATGTAAGTGGCTTAAAATTCTTACCAGATGCTCTAGGTCATAGTCAGCTTGTGCAACTTTGGTGCTGCTGAAAGTGTTTGTTTCAATTATATCAGCCCCAGAGAGCAAGTATTCCTGCAACAATAAAAAAAACAATTGAGAACTAATGATTTCAGATCAGGGGATGGAAAAGAAGGGAGTCAGCGGATTCTAACATTTTGTGATTTTCAGCTGAAGACAAAGGATAATTGCCTCCCAATTCACAGAAGACCAAATCCTACAGTTCTTACTCCTGTTGCTTTGAAATAGTGTTTAAACACATTTGAGGTTACTCAAGAGTTTTAGTGTTTAAGGTTATATTTATAAATCGTTTTTAACCCTTTATAAACTATCAAGGTTCCAATTCAAGATGGATTAACTTAACTTTAAGCGTGTAAATAATCTCACTGATATGCTTCAAGTTAGACAAACTTCAAGAATCAAGGCCTAATAGATGTTATAAACACATAACAGGCATGAGTAGCGTATGTTATAGATGGCTGCAATCAACCTACTGAAGCATTTATTAAAATGGAATTAACAGATGTTATTAACTCTTTATAAACTATGTATAAATGTACCCTTAATAAATTATGACCATGTTTGTAGGCTGGGGTTGAAATTCTGGCACCACTGAAGTTAATGGGAACTTGGCCATTGACTTCAATAGGGCCAGGATTTCATCCAAGATTTTCAAACAGTGATGTGATGGTGAGGGGGTCATTGTAGAGGCAGGTACAGAAAGTTAGCAGGACTTGCCGAGGGATGCCATGTGGAATGAGAAAAGAAGGTGGTGAGATGGAGGACTGGAAAAGGAAAGCTGAATAGTATAGAGGCAGCTGCACAGTGTGGGAGCACAGAGTGGCTAAGTAATGAGCACTAGAATGTATTAATAGTAGATGTTAGAAGGATTGTATTTATTGGGAATAGTGTTGAACTACTAAGTAACTGTGTGAGCTTGTTTTTGTAACTCCTGTGCTTGTCTTCCTATTTCCCCACCTAATATTGTAGCTCACGCATACTGTTACAAAGAAAGCTCTTTGGGGCAGAAACCTTGTCTTCCTATGTTTGGAAAACATCTTGTGCTACTGAAAAATGAACAAAAACAACTTTTCAGTTAGAAATATAGGTGTTCAAACCTGCAGACACAAAAACTACGTTACTGTTAGTCGCATTTGGCACTTACGAAGATTTTAAGTATTTACACATACAATTTTTTGAAATGTTTCTTTCCGTTTTTCTGTGACTGACTAAAACAACCAACACAGGAAAGTGACTGTCAATGTGAAAAGAGAAAACCTGACTTTTTACAAAACACTGCCACAACTGTTCACAATGTAAAACTATAAAATGAATGAATTTGTTTTCTCTAACCTTTTTCATTTGCTGCAATTTTAGGTATAATTTGTAGCAGGGAAAAACGTAGGCAGACATGTGATTTGATAGGATAGTGTCCCTTTAATGACACACACTAAAAAGCAGTGGGTGGGAGGGGGGAAATCAGCTGTATGTTAGGCCTTTCAGCAAAATGCAAATGAGCAATCACTGTAATTCCATTTCAACATTCCTGAAGCATAAGCCGCTTTCACCTATTAGGTCTGATCAGAAAGGCTTAGAAATGAAAAAAGGTTTCTAAGATAAACAAAATATTACTCCAATACAAATATCATTAGGGTTCACTATTGTGTGGATTTTCTTAACGGTGCGTGAGAAGATGAACACACTTCAAATGCTAAAGGAAAATTACATGATGATTTTTTATATTTGGGTCATAAAAGTACTGATGTGATTACACTATTGAGTATACACCATTGGGATTTTTCTAAATGAAGAAAAATGAATTTAATGGTAATTAAGGCAAATAAAATTTCAATCAAACAGATGGTAGAATAGGAACATATCTAATGTTAAAGACAATATTAATTTTAAAATTAACTAACAGAAAACTGATAGTTCTCCTCTCTACTCCCTATTCTGGGCACGCGCACGTACACACACACACACACAGAGTTGTGCAGATCCAAAGGGCACAATGACATTTATGATATCTTTTACACACTTGAGTTTCACTTTCACCTCCAAAATCATTTATTAAATGACAACAATTTTGACCCTTCAAGCTCTTGTCATTTTATCAGGCACAGAACATTACTGAACACAGTATATTAGTAGCTAACAATGCACTTGAACTGGGAAATCCACTTTGACTTTTGAAAATAGACTACTCACCATCTCTTCCTGTTGGAGCTTACTTATCAGTTGAAGGACATGTAAAAGCTATTTAAAGGCACGGGGCGCTTCTGTGCCCAGTCCACCATATTTAAAATTTAAGGAAGTTGGAGGGGCAGTTTTAGGGTTATTTTCTATAAATACTTGAACCTCCAAGAATTCTGAAGAGCTCAAACATAGGTCTTTCCACACCTGTAAACTTCATCAGATGAATTAGTTGGGAGGAAGGAGATGACAAACTCTGGAGCTCCAGCCTGCAGAATTTCCAAAGTTCAGAGTCAATCCAGTTTGGTTGACACAACTGGGTCACTGAGCAGACACTGCTATAGAGCTTTTTCCCCTTAAATCTCTATAGGGCATTTAAGTCACAGCTTCTTTTTCATTTTTGTTCTTTAAAGATTATGAGGATTACAGTAAAATGTTAGATTACTCTCTTTATACTAAATTTTAATATTTCACAGTAAAAATATTAAAATAATGGTGATTGTGAAATGCTCAAGGAGATTAAGAGAGCTATACAAATATAAAACTCAGTAATAATGGGGGATTTCAACTATTCCCATACTGACTGGGTGCATGTCATCTCCAGTTTGGATGGCAGAGATAGAATTTCTAGACACCATTAATGACTGCTTCTTGGAGCAGCTAGTTCTGGAACCCACAAGAGACAAGGCAATTCTTGATTTAGTTCTAAGTGGAACACAGAGAGTCTGGTCCAAGGGGTGAATATAGCTGAACTGCTTGGTAAAGCAACCATAATGTAATTAAATTTAACATCCAGGGGTGGGGGTGAGAGAGAATACCAAGAAAGATCATAATTGTAGCATTTAACTTCAAGAAGGGGAACCACACAGAAAAGAGGAAGCTAGTTAAACAGAAATTAAAAGAAACAAACAGTCACAAGAGTGAAATGCCTGTAAGCTGTGTGGCAACTTTTTCAAAACACCATAATAGAGGCTCAAATTAAAAAAAAAACAGTAAGAGGACCAAAAAAATGCCATCATGGCTAAACAAAAGAAGCAGTTACTATGCAAAAAGACATCCTTTAAAAACTGGAAGTCAAATCCTACTAAGGAAAATAAAAAGGAGAATAAATTCTAGCAAGTCAAGTGTAACTAGGCAGGCCAAAAAAGAATTTGAAGAACAACTAGCAAAAGACTCAAGAACTAGCAGCAAAAAAAAAAAAAGTAAGAACATCAGAAGCAGGAAGTCTGCTAAACAATCAGTGGGGCCACTGGAAGACACATGGGCTAACGGAGCACTAAAGGAAGACAAGGCCACTGAGAAGCTAAATGAATTACTTGTAACAGTCTTCTCTGTAGAGGATCTGAGAGATCTCCACACCTGAGCCATTCTTCTTAGATGACAAATCTGAGGAACAGTCCCAGATTGAAGCGCCAGAGGTTTTTAGAACAAATTGATAAATTAAACAGTAATAAATAACCAGGACCAGATGGTCCTCACCCAAGAGTTCTGAAGGGATTCAAATATGAAATTGTAGAACTACTAACTATGGTATGTAAACTATCACTTAAATCACTTTCTGTACCAGATGACTGGAGGATAGCTAATGTGACATCAATTTTTTAAAAGGCTCCAGAGGCAAACATAGCAATTATGGGCCGGTAAACCTAATTTGAGTACCAGACAAACTGGTTGAAACTGCAGTAAAGAACAGAATTATCCTATACATAGATCAACACGATTTGTTGAGGAAGTGTCAAAGCAGCTTTTGTAGAGGAAAAACATGCCTCAGCAATCTATTAGAATTCTTTGATGGGTCAACAAGCATGTGAACAAGGGTGATTCAGCTAATATAGGGTATACTTAAAAAGATTAAGTAGAAGATGAGGGAAATTCAGAAATTAAAAAAACACCATTAACAGTTAAGGTTGCACATAGAAATCATTCAGAAGAGTCAGGGTTTTTTTTAAAATCAGAATACTCAGAAGTCAAGCGACACAATACCTTGTGAATTTTGTAGATTATATCAGGCTGAGTTATACTCAAAAGGTCATTGTTGCCTTTCAGATATTTTGGATGATCCTTAAATTCTTGCCCTCGAAAGTCCTCTTCTGATAGTGCATGCTGCTGGATCATGGTCCCCATGCCTCCATCCAAAACCATAATCCGCTCCCGCAAAATAGAGTCAATTTCATCTTTCAAGCTCTTCTTGGTATTCACTATTAAAAAAATTACAGTTAAAACAAAAAAAAGAAACTTTGAAATTCCTTTATCCCTCCCCTCCCCACAAAATACATAATTTTTTAAGTATAAGTACCTTGAATTTTCAAAGTTAATTTCAAACAAGAGTTATTTATTTTATTATAAAATAATGATCAGTTATGGTACTGCACCTGAAGTTGTGATATTTTAACATGAGCAAATAATATGTTATAGGTCTCTGACCCTACATCTGTCTGAGCAGAACCCTGCCGCAGGAGCCTCACTTGACTAAATGCAGATTCACCTGTATGGAGTCAGCTGCAGAAGTGGGGCCTAAGTAACCATTTCCATAAGCAACTAGGCATATAGATGTTGACCTATCCCTTCCATTATATCAGCACTTTTTCATTGCAAATTTTGTATCTCTCTTTGTACATGGTCTCTCAGGGCCCTACTCCTGCAGTCTTTACACAAGCAAGACTCCTACTGAACTAAGTGGGAGTTTCACCTGAGTAAGGACTACAGAGTCAGCTCCAGCCTTACAGACTTTATTTCCTTGGTAAAGGTCTGGGACACACCCAAGTATCTCATCTGAACTTGATTTTCAGTTACAGATTTATTTGATTGGACAATTACTGTGCTCCAGTGAAAAAGGCTGCCTGATTCTTTTCAGGGCTAAGTGAACACCTTTTAAAGTTTCCTTATGCAAACGTAACATGCTTTAGCAGTGAAGAATTCATCTACCACCCAAATACAAATATAACACAGTTGTTAGTGATGCTTGGACAATGGACATTCATGCATAAAAAGAAACACAAAACAATTAAGGTTTGTTCCGAAGCTCATTGTTGAAGACCACAGAAAGATTCACATTTACTTCAACACACTTTGGATAAGGACCTTAGGTACAAAATTTGGGTTTTGTTTAGAAAGAAAAAAGGGGAGGGGGAATTCAGAACTTAAAATGAATAGAACTGTGTCCTGACTTTTAAGTGAATATCAATAATATTTTTTAGAGATCCACAAACACTGCCTTGTGGTGTTAGAAAGCAAACCACAAGCATTGTGCTAGTGTGAGGAAAAAAACCTAACAGAGCTGGTCAGAAAAAACTCTGATGAAATACTTTTTGTCAGGATTTGCCGATTGCCAAATCAAATCATTTAGCAGAGAGACCATTGGTTTCCTCCCAACCTGCCCACCTGGTGAGCTGCTGGGGACTCCATGATGTGTGTCTCCAAGGCCACCCACCTCAGAATCAAGGCTTCATAACGTTTTGCAGAGAATTTTGATTGCGGGGGGAAGGGGGGGATGTTATTGTAAATGGGAATGAAACCAGTTTTGGAAATATGGAAATCCTCCCCTCGCTGGTAATAGCACAACTTAAGTGATCACTCTCAAATAAATATTATACAAGGTAACCTATTTCCCCTTGTTTTTTCCTACCCCCCCCCCAGACGTTCTTGTTAAACCCTGAATTTGTGCTGCAAATGGCCCACCTTGATTATCATACACATTGTAAGGAGAGTGGTCGCTTTAGATAAGCTATTACCAGCAGGAGAGTGGGGTGGGAGGAGGTATTTTTTCATGCTTTGTGTGTATATAAAAAGATCTTCCACACTTTCCACAGCATGCATCCGATGAAGTGAGCTGTAGCTCATGAAAGCTTATGCTCAAATAAATTGGTTAGTCTCTAAGGTGCCACAAGTATTCCTTTTCTTTTTGCGAATACAGACTAAGATGGCTGTTACTCTGAAACCTCTCCTTACAGTGTGTATGATAACACCCATTTTTTCATGTTGTGTGTGTATATAAATCTCCTCACTGTATTTTCCACTGAATGCATCCGATGAAGTGAGCTGTAGCTCATGAAAGCTTATGCTCAAATAAATTGGTTAGTCTCTAAGGTGCCACTAGTACTCCTTTTCTTTCTACAAAACTGAATTACTTTTCTCCACCGAGGTGTACTTAATAAACAGTAAGTAGACCTAACCACTTCAACGTCTACACTGAGAAAAATGCAAAAAATAAGCCAACTGTAAATAGTGAAAAATTGAGTACATTTTAAAACATTCTTTCCATCTGAATCATCTAAACATGGTTCTCCGGATCACAAAAGTTAAAAACAAAACACACAAACAACCTGCTATATTAACAGTCTCTCTAGCCATCTGATCAACTGCAACTGTCTATTTGGACCCTCATCCTGCAATGATTATGGGAAAGGTCCTTCCAACTTCAACAGAGCTTTGTATATGTCCACATACATGCATCTCACTACAGTACCAGGCCTTAAAGACTGGCGAATAAAACAATCTGTTGCTTTATATAAAAAAAAAGTAAAAGCACATGCTTTTGCACAGTCAATGAGCAAAAGGGAAGATACACTGTGACAGACACCTGCAAAAAGCTTCTTCAAACATAAACAGGAAATAGCTTAGTTGCTAAGAGCAAGAAGGTTGAGAGAGAAAACCAAAACAAGCAAATTATATGGGAATGCTGTGTTAGTAGGTAGTGTGACTACCACTAGTACTATTTTTATTTCAATCAATACTGGATTCACATATTCACCAATGTGATGAAAAAAATCTGCATAGTACTTCCAAACCTAAAAGTTCAAATACCCCACTAATCACTCCTATCCTCCACACCACCCAAATAATGGATGGGTTTAGAATTTATGAAACTTTTTTACAAAAAAAAAAAAAAAAAAGGGGGGGGGAGCTTTTCTTCAATCTCCTATATGTTTTTTGAAACTTTAGTGATAATCTGCCGCCCCTGGCCTTTTTTCTGAGACCATTTCCGGCTGAAAATTCCACTTTACCTGCATGCAAAATGCACGCACAAAAATACAATGCACCTTTGTTACAATGAACCCCTGGGGGGGGTCTAAGCCATTTGTCTGCTATAGCCAGGGGGCTATGAAAGCGAGGTGGCGGGGGGGAGACAGGGCACTCTAATCGACACTGTTAACAACCGAAAAACTATGTTTAAATAGGTAATGGGCATTTGAGGTCAAATACAAGATCATCCGAATCCTGGGCATTTCCAGTTTCCGCTCACTAGCGTATGAGTTAACCAGCAGGGCGACTTGCATCATTTACAAAGTTTGTTTAACCCGGGGGCACGAGACCCTGCCAGGTACAGGCAGGCCGATGAGTCAGAGGCAGGTTTCTAAAATTCAGGCGCTCGTTAAAAAAAAAAAAAAAAGTTACGCACGAGGATCATCAGCGGGTGGAACAAATACATTTCACTGTAAAACGGGACAGCGCGCCTCGGTTTTCCAGGTAACGGAGAAAATGAGGCAGGAGCCTCCCCGCCGGGAAACCCAGAGCAGCAAATTGCTCCTCTGAGCCCGGGAGCACACGCAGCCCGAGCACGCTCGCCGGGCGGACAGCAGAGGCGCTGCTCTCCGGTTGCACGAGGATTGCAGCCGCTCCCCCCGACCCCAGGGTCTTGGCAGAGGGCGACACTCAGAGCCCCCCGCCCGGGCGGGCGGCCCCTGCGCTCGGCTCCCCGCAGAGCCGAGGGCGAGGCAGCCCCGCGTCCCACGCGCCGCCCCCCCCAAGCCCAGGGGACCCGCCGCTGCAGCCCCCGGCGCCGGGGCACGCCACGCTCGGCCCCGTAGTTACCCGGCCGCTGGGGGAACTTGTAGCCGGCGGGCGACATGCCGCAGCTGCAGGGCCGCCCGCTGCTGCTCCTCCTCCTCCGGCAGCGGCGGGGCGGGGCCGGGGAAGCGAGCCTGGGCCCGAGCCGCCACCTGGGCCGCTCCCCGAGCGCGTGACACAGCAGCCGGGCCCGGCGGCTCTGGGCGGGGGTTGCCGCCGTGCGGCAGGGGGAGCGCCTCAGTGAGGGGATGAGCCGGCAGCTGCCGCCGGGATCTCAGAGCAGCAGGGCCTGGGCCTAGGGAGGGACCCACCTCTAAAACCCAGAGAGTACTGGGCCGTGAATTCATTCCCCTTTTGTCCTGTGACAGACCCAGCTCCATAGCCCTGCATATCCTGCGCTGCTGGGGGCAAGTACAGGAGTATAAGAATGGCCATGCTGGGTCAGACCAGTGGCCCATCTAGCCCCGTAGCCTGTCTTCTGACAGGGATCAGTGCCAGATGCTTCAGAGGGAATGAACACAACAGGGTAGTTAGCTAATGATCCATCCCAGGGGCTGGCAGTCGGAGGCTTTGGGATGCCCAGAGCCAGGGGTGTTTGTGTTCTTCCCACTGCCTCCCTCCCAGCACTGGTTGTTTCCACCCTTCTGAAGAGGCTGCAGTAGACTGAAAGGGAAAAAAAAAAAGTCAGTTGAAATGGCTGATCCACCTTTGACAAGATAGAGCTATTCTTGCATTACTGCTGTCTCTGGGAGAGGTCCGTCTGATCCAAGTGGCCCCCAAGAAGCTAGCACAAACCGTGGTTCTATAATATACCAGTGTGCTGACATTTGCAATACGCCAAAAGCTTACTGCCAGCTTTTGGTTTAAGGTACTTAAATATTTGTAATTAGCCAACACAGCACTGGTTACAAACCCTCTGTGGGACAAAAAAGACCTAGAAACCCAGATAACTTAGTGCTGCTAATAAGTATCACAAAATCAACTTCATGAGTCAAGAAAAGGGATTATTCACAGTGAAGAAATACAATTTGACAAATTAATTATGCTAGTATATACAAGTAAGAAATTTAAACTTCTAACTAGACAAATAGCAATATAAAATTGACATTTGTTAAAAAGAACAGAGACTAATGTGGTCATTAGCTCATATTAGTATTTATAAAGCTTACATTAAACCAGATGAAGAATCTGTTTTTCCCTTATAAATGTAGTGGAGGAGAGCAGGAACAAGATGTATCATCAGGTAGAATGAACTCTTTCCATATATGAAAGGGAAAAAAATTCCATTAATACAAATATTTGCACATATTTCTGTTATGTAACTTAAGTGGAATATTACACGCATTAGCCCATTTAAAATTAATAACATGAGAAGTCAAAGTTTTCTCTGTGAATGGTATCTAGTACAGGTACTTTAACGTATCATACTCAAAGATTCTGGTCTAATATAATAAAGATTGCAAGATATTGCTGAAAAAAATTACAGTTTATTTATGTACCTTAGCTATTGTCAAGGAGCTGATTTCAACAGTTATAGTGTATTGTAAACCTGAATGTGTATCCTTAGAACTTGCCGCTAAATGAAATATGCTTCAGACAGATGAAAGTTACACAGTGAATTAAATCTAGGAGCCCTGACGTGATGAAAGCTGCTATGGTGGAGGAAGCTACAGTATGTCACAAAGAAGAATCAGAAGAGATCACAAAATACATTATATCAGATAAATAGATTTATGCTAGAAGGAACCATTATATACATCTGTAGTCTGACTTCATGCATAAACAAAGGCCATAGCATTTTACTCAGTAATTCCTACAGCAAGCTTTATAACTGGTAATTGAACTAGAGCATACCTTTTAAAAAGACATCCCCTCTTGAAGTAAAGACCTCATCACTTTGGAGAATTTATCACAACCGTTGGTAAGATGACACCTCCATCTACCCCCAAAAAGCCAACCAACATAAAACCCCTGAAATAAATCAACTGTAAAAACCATAACAGTAGAGAGCAAAAATTAAAAACACACACTACCCTATGCAGAGATTTTAACCAGATAAAGGAGAAGTGCCAAAGACTCCATGAGGGCAGTCCACTTTGCTATTGCTATTAGTTTTGCATGGAAGTTGCTCAGGCCCCAATCCACAAAGGTACTTAGGCACCTAAACCTCAGATTTAGGCACTGTGATCCACAAAACTCTCACTGAACTCTGTAAGCTCTTAAGTTTCTGCCTCCGAGCTTGTGCACAGCATTCTGTTGTAGTGATTTAGATGAGCCAAAGGCGTTAGCATAAGCCAATCATCGTCCAACATTAAACAGTTTTAAACAAGGTTCAGGGTTTAGTATAAAGTGACCTCAGCCTGGCAAACATACCATTAAAAATCCTTTAAACCTTTTATTAAAGATACAGAAAGGAAGGAAAAAGAGTCAAGCATTTGAAATGCAAGGTATTAAGTAAGACTTCCTTTTTAACAGCATCCCTTCTGCCCTTTCCCTTTAGCTGGAGAGAGTTTTTAGAAGGAAAAAAACCCCTTTTTTGACTGTCTTTTAGATGGTATCAAAGACGTTAATAACCATCCTTTTGGGGAAAAGAGAAATTTGTTGATCTGGGCTGGAGTTGTTGTTACTGCTGTTGTTGTTAAAGTCCTATCCCATTTCCTAAGAAGACAAAGCAAGACACACACAAGAGGGGAGAGGAAAGAACAGCAAGGAGAGAAAATGAAACTTCTGTCTCTAGTGTTGATTCTCAAATGTAGCCTCACTGCTGTCTGGAGAAACACAGGCCCAGCACACAGTCTGATCAGCCACTCCAAGACCTAGTAAACTCATATAAATATGGGCTGTTTAGGGTATTGCATTTAGTTGCCTCTTTCTGGTCACAGGCTTTCAGCAGTGTTACAAAATATGCTAAGCCAGACTCTTATTAGGCAAGTGAAGAAATATGGTAGTAATAAGAAAAAGGACACATGAGAGAGAAAGGGAGACAGACAGTCTCACATCCCAGGTGGTATTCAGGATTTAGCTGGTAGAGGTGGCAATGTCATCTGGCTCCCTCTCTCTGGCCCGGTCCCGTCAGGACATCTCTCAAGATTAGAATGAAGAAGGTCCAGGATCCCAGGAAATGGTAGGAGTGGCAGCCATGACAGTGAAACTTGCCCCAGTAGCCAATCCCCCCCCGAAAGTCTCTCTCTTTAAGGACCAAAAAGGGAGTGGTGGGTGAAACAGCCCATCTCCTCTTTATTTTGTCCTTCAATTAGGTCTAATATCTGGCACACCAATTTTGGTTCGTTAATTTCCAGTCCACATTTTCTTGTTTACAAAGCATGATCTTAACACAGTTCTTGAGTTATGTCAGTAAGCCCCTTTGTTTGTACTAATTCAAAGAAGCCTATTGATTCCCTTTCATACCTTTTCCCATCAACATTTGTTGTTATAGGTGATTGTGACATTTTATGAACATTCACATACTTTTTACAGCTGAGCTCACAATTAGGGTAAATTTGTAAGCCCAATTATTACAACACACCTCACTGTGGGTGTCTGGACACCTATCGCCTTAAGTCCCAGATTCACAAACCAGGGGAAGATGGGCATTCAATTTATCCACCCAAGTCACATGCAAGGCCTGATCTGGTAGGTGGCCTCAGAGGTCACCTACAAAATCAAATCCTAGTCCAAATCCAAGGAGAGCAGTTTTTAGCCTGATGATTAGAATACTTGCCTAGCATGTGGGAGACCCAGGTTCAATCCCTCCTCCCCGCCCCCTCACCTCTTTGCTAGAAGCAAAGAAAGGATTTGAACAGGGGACTCTAACCACTGAGATGTGGGATATTCTGATGTAGCGCTTCCTCAGTCTCTCCTGTTGAAATTGTTTCACTGTGGATAAATGAAAAAGTGATTGTAATAGAGGGACTGGACCCTGGGTTTCCCACCTCCCACATGGATGCCTTAACCAGTGGACTACATTTAAGTGTTTGTTCACAGTAGAATAGTGATCAGGCCAAAAAGACACAGTGAATGAGAATGACTCTGTACTCCAGTGGTTAGGGCACCCCAAATAGTTGGGAGAGACAGGGTCCTCAATCACTCTCTCACTATTTATCCACAGTGGAACAGCTTCAACAGGGGAGATTGAGAGAGCCCTATGTAGGTGCATACACGCAATATGGTGTCATATTGTTTCAGCTACAATTAATTTAAATATACATTTATCATTAGGATTGAATTTGTATTTGAGCACAAGACAAGAGATTCTTAATTGTTACAGATTAGGGGATCTGGGGTTCCATTCCTTGGTTTCTTTATTTTTGCTGAATATTAAAGAGGTAATTGGTAACTATCCTTATATTTATACTTTCCATTATAAAGGATTATTGGAACTTTTTCTGCTAAGACTTCTAACATCTCCATTGTTTACAGCAGATCTTTGAAATTCAGCAGTGAGGATGGCCTCAAGCTAGAGAAATACCTAGTCTCAGTCCCATGAAATTCAGTTCAGATTTAGCTACATTAGAGCATTAAAAGATCATTGCCTTTCTGTTGCTTTCAAACCAGCATCAGCTCTGCACTGGGAACAATTGGGAGCTGCTAGAGCAGTGAGGGAAGAGCCAGACTATCTCACACCAGATCTTGCACATAAACCCACTGTCCTGTCCTATCCCAACCGCTCTGGGGGCAGGGCAGGGATGGGACTCCCAACTCTGGTGGGGGGAAATGAAACCCTAATTTTGCCCCCTTATGTGTATCCATTAGGATACACAGTCTTTAATTACATCATTACATGCTATTTTTACCATAGGAGTCCTCACTCATCCAGTACACAGATGGGACAAACAAGGGGACTGAATAAAAGGTTGCATAGGCAACCATAAATCTGGTCTCTACTTTAGAGAGTTTGACTTTGAAACCTAAATACATTCAAGAAGAAATGTAATGTTATATATTTGGTAATTGTTTATTAATGGCACTCTGGTTTGTCTAACACAGCAGTTCTCACACTGTGGGTCGGGACTCCAAAGTGGGTCGTAACCCCATTTTAATGGGGTCACCAGGACAGGCTTAGACTTACTGGGGACTGTGGCCGAATCATGAGCCCCACTGCCCAGGGCCAAAGCGGAAGCCCAAGGGCTTCAGCCCTGGTCAACAGGGCTCAGTTTACAGGCCCCCTGTCTTGGGCTGAAGCCCTTTGGCCTCCCTACACGCAGGCTTTGGCCCGCCCAACCCGGGACTACGGGGCTCAGGCAGGCTCAGGTTTCAGTCCCCGTCCATCCCCCGCGGGGTCATGTAGTAATTTTTGTTGTCAGAAGCAAGTCGTGGTGCAATTAATTTTGAGAACCCTTGGTATGGTCTAACATACAGACAAACCTCTAGTGTACAAAAATACCATAAAACTTTTTTATAATAGCTCTCATGTACCCATCTCAGAGTTGGGGGGGGTGGATATCAGTATATAATCTGTAAAACAGGTGAAACGTTGTGAAATATTTCAGCACAAGAGGGGCAATATTATTTGCACTCTGATAGCACTGAGGGACCCTAGTCATGGCTTAGAGCTCCATTGTGCTAGGCACTATACAAATAAATAAATAACAAAAAATTATCTCTGTCTTGAAGAGTTTATACAAGTTAAGAGCCAATGTAAGTTATA
This sequence comes from Eretmochelys imbricata, assembly GCF_965152235.1. Lineage (NCBI taxonomy): Eukaryota > Metazoa > Chordata > Testudines > Cheloniidae > Eretmochelys > Eretmochelys imbricata. Next base: position 135,213,450 of record NC_135574.1, on the reverse strand, counting down.
ATTCAATAAAGCAAAAAATATTCTCTAGCTAGTGACATTGAGGCAGTCACCAGAGTTCTAGAAATAGCAGCAACATCAAATAATAATGGTCAGTTTGGGCTGACTTTGTTTCACTTCTGCATCCAGCTGACCACATGCAGATTCCACAGACATCACTTTCTCCAGACATGTGCATGCAAAATGTCTTTCATGCTACTCAGTCCAAAGGCAGAATTGTACTATGGTCCCAACATAATACCTGTCAAAGTCAGCAGAAATAGCCTGATCCAATGCCCATCAAACTCAACAGCAATCTCTAATTAACGCTGTGACAAGCTGTTATATTCCCTACCAGCTACCAATAAGCACCCAAAAAGCTGCAACATTCTATAAACTTCCAAAGAAATAATTTCTTACATGATCTTTAGGACAAAAGGTCAACTGGGATAGAAAGAAGGGCAAATACAGCACCAGTAGGAAATGTTATTTAAATCAGTATCTGTTCTACATACAATATAGTTTTATAACATTTGTGCAGGTCTCTCTCAGCATGCACAGCACCCTGGTTTCTGCAGGAGACTGGAAATTTTGTGAGACTGAAAAACTAACCTCTTTCTAATTGCATCAAGATGAAACTTTAAATCCAAATAAGTATTTTAGCTACCAAAGGATTAAAATAATTTAAATCAATTTGAGTTCTAGTATTTCAAATATGTTTGGGCCTGGTTTCGGCTTTTTCCCCTTCCAGAAACAGCTTAGCTTTAACAAGGAAAAAATTTAAAGTCAGTCTTTGAAGCGAACTAAGGCCTTGTCTACACTACAGGGAAAAGTTGATCTAAACTACGCAATTTGAGTTACATGAATAGTGTAACTCAAGTCAACATAGCTTAGATCTACTACCGCAGGGTCCACACTATGCGATGTTGACAGGAGATGCTCTCCTGTCAACCCCCATTATTCTTCTCGATCCAGTGGAGTACAGGAGTCGATGGGAGAGCGATCTGCAGTCAATTTAGTGGGTCTTCACTAGATGCATCGAGCACCACGTGTCAATCACCCGGTAAGTGTAGACAAGCCCAAACTTTTCTGATTTGGTTTGGTAGAGTGCATGATCCCCTAGTCATGTTACTTTACACCGAATGTAACTCCTTTGAGTTACAGTACACCTCTTTGTGTTGTCTTGTGGATTCATAAGGAGGCCACACAGGCTGGACGCTTAGAAGTAAGACTTTATTAGAACTAAAATAGAGTTACCTAAAACAGGGAGAGCCGTGCGCTCTTAGCTGTATATCTGGTGAAGCTGATGCTGGACTGCTTCCAGCTGGTTCTCTTTAGCCCCAGTCCAGCTCCCTCTAATGTGTCCTCTGCTCTTAAAGGCATAGTACATACGCCTAATTCTCTTATGTTGATGTAAGAGAGTAGGGAATCGAGCCAAATATATTAGAAAGTGAACTTTGAGCAGTTGAGCCTATCCATTAGCCAATTCTATTATATCCATTACAAAACTACTTTCATCTCTTGTGTGATCAATCTTAATTCATATGAGGCTCAATTTCCACTACTTTTATTCATATGAGTAATCTTTATTCAAGCAAGAACAATGTGAATCTTTATTTCATCAGTGTTGCAGGATTGCACCCCTATTAATGCTTTCAAAAACATACAGCTTGAGTTCTCAGAGAAGAACAAAAAACTAATCTGATTTCTGACCCCCAGATTTTGGCACACTGTTTTGTACGGGTTAGCAGTGATTTGTACAGTTTTACTGAGTATGGATTCTTTCCCTGTTAATGATTGTTATGCTTGCCCTTTGTACACAGCATAGGCCCTGTGTGCAGAATTTCAGTTTTATTTAAGAATTAAAATTTTTAGTCTTCATAGTTGTGAAAGTGAAACAATAAAATATTAAATGAAAAATGATTTTTAAGTGAAAAATATTAAATTGACATGAATGGAACTGTGATGGCTAAGACATTAACATTTTCTATTCTAAGACTGACATTGGCAGAAACACATTGGGTGGGATCTACAAAGGGACTTAGGCATTGCAACACCAAATGTCACAATGCCTAACTTTTAGGCACCTACAAAATCACATGAACAACACTGCAATCCACAAAGCCTGAGTTAGGCTCCCTATACAATAAATGGGGAAAGACTGAGGCACCTAACAACAGAAACTACAAAAGCCAACATGCTAGGAGGGAAGCCACCTAAACTACCCAATGTGCTAAGCCCCTCCCCGCTCTCTGAAATAGGTGCCTATGTCCCAGCTGCAGGGTGGTGCCTATGTCATCTTAGTGAGCCATGAACAGGAACCTGCTGCCTGGAGTAAGGCAAGGAGACATTTGGGATTCAGCAGATGAGTCCCCCTCCTCTGAGGAGGAAGGTCCCTCTGTAAAATTAAGACCAGCTATCACACATCACAAATCAGAAGAACATGAGGAAAATTTGAGTGGGGCAGAGCTGGATGAAGAAGGGGATGACAATTATCCATCCACCTCTTCAAAAACAAAGAAGGGAGGTAAAAAGGGAAAAGGGAGTAAAGCTCCAACACACTTTACCAAAATTACCACCCGCCAATATACTCCCTTGGAGTTAAAAACAATCCAGGGAGGTTTTGCTAAAAAGCCTGAGGAAGGTATAATAGAGTGGCTGGTCCGCCTCTGGGACACTGGGGGTGGATATATACGCCTGACAGCCCAAGAAACTGAGCGCCTTAACTTAGGTGCAGGAATATTCCTGGAACATTCAGAGGGGAACACCCCTAAAACACTTTGGTCTCTGGCTTGTCGATGGGCAAGAGGTATTTACCCAGCAGACCGAGATGAACCCACAGTAATGCACTGGACCAACATAGATGAGGTAAAAACAGCTCTATTAACTGTGGCTGTTATTAGCATGCTTGGCCAAAACCCTCAAGAGTTAGCCTATGAAAGCCCATGGGAGGGTCAGGTAGATGTAGATGATCTCAGACCCCTGCTTAAGGGAGTTCCGAGTAACCACAGGGCTATGGCACTGTCCCTTAGATCAGAAGCTGCAGCACATAACAGTACCTTTCGGGCACTGCTAAACCTTCTGGTGTCATACTTTAGAGAATTCGGAGACATCAGAGCACTGACAGGCAAAGCTAAGATACGTTCCCTTCAGGGAAACAAGGGGGCACCATCTAAAGGACATAAAAACAAGCGAGAGCCAACCCAAGAGGAAAAGGAGCTTAGAGCCAAGTTGTGGAGACAATGTCTGGCTTTAGGTTATCCCAGAGATGTGATAAATGGACTGCCCACAGAGCGGCTAAAATTATTCACCACCTTTAAAAGAGCTGACTGGGAGACAACTAATGCTACTCCCAGTGCACCTCTGCAGCCCTCTCCTCTTTCCCCACCTGCAGACACCCTGTATACTCCATTGCTGCGGCAACTGCAAGAGTTACCAGAGCAGGGAAACTAGCTTGCGGGGGTCAGTCTCCTCTCCTAATAAACCAGCTTAAATCCAAAGAGGAGAAAACAACAGCAAAAGACCCCCGGATACATGTAACTGTAAATGACAAACACATTATTCCTTTCTTAATGGACACAGGGGCTCAAAGGTCCATGATTAAGCGAGAAAGTTTTCAGGGCTCGCCACCTACTGGCGGAAAACAGGTACTTGTTACAGGAGTAAATGGCAGTACCATAACTTACCCATTAGTTAAGATAAAACTGGATATCCCCTTGCAACCCCACCATCAGCCCCGAAAATATGAGGTGATTTTGGGCAATGCCAACATACTGGGCATGGACGTTTTAAGAGGAAAGAAGGGAAGGATTAATGGGGAAAGATGGGCTTTTGGAGTCAGTTCTTTTCCTCATGCCACCCACCTGGAAGAGGAAAGCCCTCCCCACTATTCTGTAAACTTACTTAGCAGCGCGCCTGCTCTCCCGCCCTCAACAGTAACAAACATAAAGCAGTATAATGTTCCAGCTGAGGCCATAAGCCCTGTTACTGACCTGATCAAAGATTTGGAACAGCGAGGAATTTTAATTCGTACCCACTCTCGCTTTAATTCTCCTGTGTGGCCCATCAAGAAACCAAATGGCAAATGGAGACTCACTATAGACTATAGGAAGCTAAACAGTAACACTGGACCATTAACTGCAGCAGTCCCTAGCATAACAGATATTGTAAACACCATACAAACCTGGGATAAACCCTGGCTAGCAGTATTAGATGTAAAGGACATGTTCTTCATGGTCCCTTTGCAACCAGCTGACCAGGAAAGATTTGCTTTTACTTGGAAAGGTGTACAATACACTTTTACCCGAATGCCACAAGGGTTTAAACACTCACCCACTATTTGCCATGGGGCACTGGCAAAGGTCCTAGATGACCTTATATTGCCACCCAATGTACAAACTGTGCAATATATTGATGACATCTTAATAGGTGGGAAAACCTCAGAAGAGGTACAGGAGACTATGAATCAAATCAAAGGAGCACTAGAAGCCCTTAATTTAGAGTTACCAGCTGAGAAATGCCAAGGTCCCTCCCAAGAGATAAAATTCTTAGGTACTGTATGGATGGGAGGTAGGAGGTCTGTGCCTAATGACACTGTGCAAGAGCTAAATCAGGCACCCTCCCCTGAAAGTAAAGATCAATTGAGACAGATTTTGGGAACCCTGGGGTTTTGGAGAAAACATGTACCTGGCTTTGCCATTATAGCCAGACCATTGCACAATTTGTTATAGAAAAGTGCTGCCTGGGAATGGGCTCCTGCCCATGAGGAAGCCCTCAGGCAACTGATAGGGGAGATACACACCTATCAGGCTCTGGGTCCCATACATCCTGAAGCCCCATTCCATTTGTACCTAACTGTGGGAGCCACTGGAATGTCTTATGCTCTCTGGCAAGAAAGTGACACTGCTCCCAGACGACCAATTCAGTTTGGTTCCAAGTCATGGCAAGGGTCACAGGCTAACTACGCGCCTTATGAGAATGTGCTTCTGGCAGCTTACACAGCCTTGAGAGAAACTGGGGAATTAACTCAGGATAAGGACATCACAATTCACACTCCTCTTCCAATCATTAAACCTATATTGGGAGGGAAAGAGTTACCACCTGGTGTAGCACAAAAGATGACTATCCAAAGATGGGCACTTTACATACACCACCGGGTAGGGAGTGCAGACACTGCACAAAACCCCACTATGATTCAGGAATCCCTAGGGAAAGTAGGAATGCCTGATGAATACCGCCTACCTCCACAGCAGTCTCCCATTAAGGATGCTGCCCCATTTGATCCTTCTAAGCCTGAGGGAGTATGGTTCACTGACGGCAGTGCCAGGCTGGTCAAAGGAAAATGGAAGGGAAAAGCTGCAGCAGTGCCTGCAGACACCTCTGCAGCACCCCTAACTGCTGAAATTGATGGGTCAGCACAACTTGCAGAATTGGCTGCAATTAAACTGGCCTGTGAAGCAGGAGCCACCGCAGTATATACGGACTCCTATGCGGTATGGGCAGGTGCCACTCAGTGGATCACTAACTGGAAAAATAACCACTGGGAAATAGGAGGTAAACCAGTCTGGGGACTGGAATACTGGAAGTGGTTATATCAGCATGCCCTGCAACAACCCCTGTCTATAGGACATGTCTCAGCTCATCAGAGGAATAATACCCCAGCTGCACAGTTAAACAATTTAGCCGATGCAGCTGCCCAGCTCTTTACCGCACAAGTAGAATGGGAACGCTTATATTCATGGTTACATGATAATTTAGGACACACAGGAAGTGATGAGTTAGTGCGGCAAGCACATATCAGGGGGTGGCCTATCACCCACAGACAGGCTAGAGACCTGGTGCAAGCCTGCACTATTTGTGCTGAGACTAGAAAACATATAGCAGAAGGACAACGGTTTGCCAGGCTAAGAGATGGAAAAACACTATGGGCAACCTGGCAGGTCGACTATGTCGGACCACTGCCCACTACAAGGCAGAGGTGGAAATACATCTTGACTGGGGTAGAAATTGTTTCAGGGATTGGTTTTGCATATCCAACCCGATTGGCAACAGGGTTGTCCACAATTATGGGACTAAACCGCTTAACAGCAATTGTCCCAATGCCTCAAGAAATCCAATCAGATAATGGTTCGCATTTTAAGAATAAACTTGTAAGGGAATGGACCCTTAAACATGGAGTCCAATGGACCTTCCACCTTCCATATCGACCTCAATCTAATGGCATGGTCGAGCGCTGGAATGGGTTGCTAAAGAATCACTTGAAGCCTACTGATGGCACATGGGGAGACAGACTGGACGAAGTGGTGCAGAGATTAAACAACAGACAGACTCCTACAGGAAGTCCAATCAGCAGGGGATTCTTCCCTACAGGGAAAGCTATCTCCCCTGCCAGAACACCACTGCACAGTTCCAAGTATGCTCCCGGAGACACTGTTGTGATTAAACACCCAGCCCTGGGAACCTTTACCTGCGTTTTGCACGCCTATAAAGAGAAAGGTGTATGGAGTGCTTTAAATGCTGATAAAAGGCTAATAACCATTACAGAGGCTTGGATCGCATCCAAGACCGGCTGACCATGTGATTTATTGCAGGAATGGTCCCACGGTTCCGAGCAACCTGCCAGCTAACCTGTCAGCAAAATGGACCATGCAGCAGACCTGTTTGATCACTAGAGACTACTATGGACTGTTGATATATTTGCCATTACTTATAATAGCAGGTGTAATTTTTGCTTTTGGTTTTAAAATAAGTTTTTAGCTAGAACACGACCCACCAGAGATATGTTCCTGCAAGCTCTCATGATCCTTCTGTTGGCTCCAGTCACCTTGGCAATACCAGAACATCCTCTTCGGGGAGCAATCCAAACCATCGCCTCAGCTGCTGGTGCTACAAATTGCTGGATGTGCACCTTGCTAGATTCAACCAATGGACTGGGAATTGAATTTGTACCACTACATGCAGTGGCTGAGAATGGACAAACCTCATGGATGCAATGGTTAGCTCAACACTTGGGATTTTCCCTCTCCCCGTTTTTACATTCGGTTGTGAATACTGTTTTAACCATTTTAATTATTGTAATTGTTTTTTTGTGTAACTTTATGTATTATGAAGCGTTTGATTCAAACTGCTCTTTCCTCCACGCAAATCAGATACCTAGAGCTAAAAAGGGATCCTAACCAATTCCGCGAACCCTCATCCTCTAATTTGGTTGTTGGGTATTTCTAGATTTCCCCAAGGAGGGCAAGAGGTGCTGGCATCACCGCCACCTTGCAATCTGGGATGTAGTGTGGTGCATCAGGGGGTGGAATGTAGCCAGACAGCCAGCCCCCCCCCCCTCAGACCAGCATTGCTGGAAACACAGGAGGAAGCCGGAACAGGGCACTTAACATATATTCCAGCACAGCCTTTGAAGCTGTGAGAAGCACAGGTGTACTGCTACAATGTGCCTCTGGGGGCAGATACAACGATTAAGCTCACAGCAGGCAGAGGCCCTGTGACAGACATGGCTTTTAGCCCCTACTAAATAGCGTGATGCACACACACCAACATCCTAGTTGGGAAAATATTTACCCTGATAAAAGAAATGTCCAGTAGTCAACACTTATTGTTTCTCTCCCTTGCAAGTGTAAACTACTCTTGCGAAAGCTGGCGTCACCCAGACAGACCAGCCTCAATTTGGCATAAGAAAGGAGAAAGAGAATAAAGGAGTACAGAGGTATAAGTAGGGGACCTACAGCACCATGATTTTTGAGTGCTTTTCACTATCTATCTGCTGGTCAGATAAGTGACAGCCTCCCAAGGCTTCTGCAGCTAAGAGGGTCCCTACGCCTTGTCCCTTATTCGTCTTTCCGCGGAATTGAGTGACCGATCCTGGCTTGGCACCGCTGGAATCGAGAGATGCAAGGAGGGTAAGAAGCACCCACACCTGATCTCCTATCTTTAGTGTACACATATTTTGAAATAGAGCTCTATACTTTGTTTTCTTTCTTTGGGATTGTGGCTTCAGTTTTGTAACTTGTTTGTGTGTGTAACATCTCTACATTTAAATAAGTAGGCACTAGCAATTTTGTAACCACATGATTAGAATCTAGCTTAATAAATTTTGGTAACCATTTGTGCATAAGCCTGACTTGTTTTCTCTGGTTTACTGCAAAGCAGCCAACACAATTAAAGAACCTCAGCCGTTTTGGCTCTAAAGCCTGGCCATTAGGTGAGAGTACTAAGATCCTAGCGTTGAGTTGTGCCGCCTCCACGGGGCAAACTCTTGGGGCACCTGTCAGTCAATCCTGGCTGCCCGCTGCGAAGGAGCTCTGAGCTCTAGCAGTTAAAGTCACAGGTGTGGAGAGGCTCTTAGTGCTGCCATTGGGGCACCTGTCAGTCAGTATTGACTGCCCGCTGCGAAGGAGCTCTGAGCTCTAGCAGTTAAAGTCACGGGTGGTTAGGACCTTGGGGCATCCGTCAGCCTAGCCCGGGCTGCCCGCCGCGAAGGGACAGTGCGTCCTAGCGGTTAAAGTCACGGATAGTATAAACGTGCATAGCTGGCACCTCACCAAACATCCTTGGCCATCGGCTAACAGGCACCTAAACATCTTTGTGAGGGAATGAGTTAGGTGCCTGCCTCACTCCACACAAAACAGCCAGAGAAGGAAGTGCCACTGCCAGCATCCACTTCATAACTTTTAGGCCAGAGTTTAGAGCACTTGCCTGGGATGTGGGAGACCCAGCTTCAATTCCCCCTTCTCTTTCAGAAGGGGAGTACGGATCTGAATAGACAGTCTCTCACCAGCCTGCTCTTACCACTGAGCTATTCTGGCATAGGGCTGTCTCAGTCTCTCCTGGTAAAGCTGGTCTACTGTGGATAAATACTGAAAGGGTTATTGGAGCAGGGGGCCTAGACCCAGGGTCTTCTACTTCCCAGTTGTGTGTCCGAACCACTGGGCTACAGAGTTGTTCTCACACTCACTCTCTAGCCCAATGACTGGTCTACAGAGGATAAATACTTCCTATTCCGACTGCTGATTTAGGTGCCCAAATCTGTATGTATAGGGTATAAAATTGGACATGTAAGCCCAGATCCACAAAGTTATTGAGGCACTTAACTCCTATTGAAATTAATGGAAGTTAGAAGCCTGAACCCCAATGTGGCAAGGTACCCCTTCTATCTCACCAGACTTAGTGCTCCCTCCTCTGGCAAGGACTGGGCCTGGGGTAAATCAACCCCCCCACTCTGGAACATGTCTGTACTCCCTCTTTGGGGTTTGTTTCTCAGAGCTTTCCTGGTTGGCCTCAGGGCAGGCCTGAGAAGTGCTTCTCTGCCAAACAAAGGGAATAAGTCTATAACACAGCAAAACAAAAGGAAAATACCTTTCCTTAGCCCCCTTACTGGGACAGGTGTGGTCCTGTCACTGGCCCCAGGTTGTCAGTCCTTCCCCAAAACAGGTACTGGGCTTTGGGTGTCTTCCCTATGGGAAGGGGCACAACATCTCACACTAGAAGCCAGTCTCCCTGCTACCTCCAGCGTTGCAGGAGAGAGATTTTAACAGGTTTAGGCAGCCCTTAATTGGACTCAGATGTCCTTAATTGACCTGAAGTAAGCCCTTCCCAGCTTGTAGGAAAAAGGGCCTTTAGCATTCTAGGACTAACATACCTGTTTTCCTGCAGCCATCCGCCCTAACTTTGTCACACCCAGTTTTTAAAATGAGGTCTAATTGCCTGATTTTCAGAAGCGCTGAGCGTCCATGAAGTTAATGGGAGCAACAAATGCTCAGCACCACTGAAAGTCAGGACAGATGTTTGTTAAAACCAGCTAGATTTCCATTTCTTTTCTGCTTGGAATTCGTCTTTTGAATTTACAAACATTCTTGTTGAGAGGAATAACAACATCGGTGGAGGTGAGACTATTTTGTTAAAAAAAAAGGCAAATGTAACTATTTCTGAGGAAAATCTATTTAAGGAAAAGAAATCATCAAACATGTACTGATGACTAGTTTGTACGTACTAATACCCTCTATTGACTAGAATACATTTTAGTAGGCAGCTTCTGACACAGGACATGAAGAACTTGATTAAATACTGAAGTGTTCTGATTTGTCAGCCCCAAGCATTCCAAAATAATAAATCAAACAAATATTGGCTTAAAAGTTATGAGGGTATCTTGTTTGCTTTTGTCTTTTTAATTGTTTTTTTGTGGGCATTTAGGCTTCATGTTTTCAGGCTTTTCTCTGCAACCATGAAGGCTAGAAACTTATTTTGGGTTTGTTGTTTGTGTGTGTTTTGTGTTTTATGAAAGCTGAAATTCTCTGATAATTCCATGGTTCCAGAAGCTGCATATTTTTTTTAAAGAACACAGCAAATATCACAAGAGTTGGCACCACTGACACTGTTTGGGTTCCAGTTTGTTATTTATACATTTGTACTATAGTAGCATTTAGAAGCCAACTGAGATTGGAACCCCTTTGGGCTAGGCACTAAACAAACTCAAAGTGAGAGACTCACAATACCTGCCCTGAACATCGTACAATATGACTAGACAAGGCAGAGGGAAACAGAGGCACAGAAAGGTGAAGGGACTTGCCCACGGTCACACAGCATGTTAGTGGCAGTTGTGGGCTTAGAATGGAGTTTCCCCTCACTCTCAGTCCAGTGCCTTGTACATTAGACCACACTATCTTCTCAATTAACATGATTTTCCTTGACTGATCAGCAGTTTTTGGACCAGACCCTGTAACCTGTTCTGCATGGGAAGAAAGCATCAGCTTGTGTGGAACATCTTGCAAGACCAGGGCCTTATTTTGATTTCTTCCTTTGTGTCCTTGTGTTCCACAGATGTGCAATCCTGAATTATATCCAGAGGCAAAAGTAAGCTGGTACAGGCCGACATTAAACACCGTACCGGCAGGGTTGCTGATGGGGGGCGAGGCAGAAGGGGTAGATGCCTCGGGGCCTGGCGATTTAAAAGGGCCCGGGCCTGGGCCTGGGCCCTTTAAATCACTGCCAGAGCCTCAGGCGACGTGAGCCGGACAGCGCTGAAGGGCTGGCTGGGGGAGTCTGGCCCCAGCCATGCCCCTTCCGCCCAAGGCCCTGCTGACCTTGCCCAGGACCCTGGCTGCCCTGCATGCCGGCAAGGCCTTTAAGTTACTTTCACCCCTGACTATATCTTATAGAGTAGTATATTGGGAAAGAGTGTTTTATAGAAGTCTTCCTTTCCTTTATGAAGATTTTGAGCTAGTACAATTCATTTGGCTTGTTCTAAAGCTTAATGTGCCAGGTCTCCTCATTTTAAACTCTTCTTGAAAATTGTTCATGAGCATAGAAATGGCTGTAGTGATTGTGTGGAGGGTTTTCTTCACTCCTTAATGGCCACTATCTCCTGTTACTTCCAACTGTTTTGAAGCAAAAGCTGCCTCATGTAGGTGAAGTTGGGTAGGACAGGCAATTGGGGTAGGGGTAAACCAAGAGAGTGAGGAGGCAACAGACAGTGGAGGCTGAGCTGAGAGAAAAATGGGATTGGGAAGAAAAGAAAAACAGATCCTCTACCTTACAGGTTAGAGGAGAATAGAATGAATTACCCTTAGCAGCCTGGACAGGGATCTGTACTTCTGTGGGTCATTCTTAAAAGACAGTAGAGAGACAAGGTGGGTGAGGTAATATATATTTTATTGGACCAACTTCTGCCGGTGAGAGAGACAAGTTTTCGAGACACACAGAGCTCTTCTTCCTTTAGGGATGTCCCTTATCTATTAAGTCCACTTATTGTCAGGGCTGATCTTAAAAATACATGGAGAAGCATTGTCACCAACGTGGGAAGTGAGCTCATACGTGCATATGCTTATACTGTTGATTCCATAGTAGCAGTGGCAAAGTCGTGCCCCACAGAATTATTCCGAACCACAAACTTTGTGATATTCCAGAATGCCTCCACCTAGCATCTGAAATCAACTGCTCTGAGGAATTGTCTCCCTTCTTCATTACATCACCTGTACATGGGATGGTCTGCGCAGACACCAGGAGCAAGCTGAGTGTGTAATCAATAACACAGCATGATCCTGCCAAAGATTTGGAACAGCATGAAGTCCTGGAAATTCTAACTGAAATAGAAGCCACTAACTACTACTGGCATCTCTGATCCAGCCCTTTTGTGACTAATGAATAAGAAAACAAGAGCTTCTGGAATCTCTATTAAAGGCGATAGGCAGACAACATCAGCTCTGCATTTTGTTAACATCAAACACTGACATTACGGTCTCCTAAATACCCCAGTGCCTGGGTGCTGTCAGCACCTGGCTGAAGAATAGTTGGCTGAAAATGAACCAGGACAAATGGAGGCAATGCTGTTGGAAGAGGGATGTGCTTCAAATAACTGGCCATGCCCATAACATCACCTCCATCGAGAGAGACTCAGCCCTACAATCGTTAAGACAGTCTACAGCCTTGGAGTCTTCCTCGACTCCTCACTAACTCACAATATCCATGGGTGTTAAAAACATCCTCTAGCACCTACTACTGACTGGAATACTGGTTCTGCTCTATCGTATCCCACTTTAATGTAGGAACATAGGACTGGAAGGGACCTCCTAGGCCACTGACTCCAGTCCCCTGCTGTCACAGGCAATCCCGTCACCTAATCCCATTCACAAATTTAACAAGATCTATCTTAAAACTCATTAGGATGTTTGCCCCCATTTTGGCCATAATGATCCATGACTTCTAGGGTTGAATATTGCAGGTCATTACACCTAGGAGTCTGGGATGGATCTAATCAGAGCATCATAGCCAGCAAATGCCAATTCAGCCACCAGCCCCAAATGTAAACAAAGTGGTTCAGTAGAACAATGCAACCGTCAGGCACAAAGGCGAATGCTTGTGAGCACAATGGACAGTGCTTGCTCACTGGCTGTCCCACAACTCCGGAACTCACTCCCAGAAAATATCAAAAAGACCATGAATTTCTCCCCCTTCAGAACAAAACTCAATTATTTAACTTCGGTTTCTGTAAATAAACAAACAAATATATGGAGAGGGAGGGAAACTTTATATTAATTTTTTTTTAAGTGTAAGGAACAGCCAGATGACAAGTACAGTATAAAATCTTTAGGTAGGTTTGGATGGGGGATTAAATCTCTTCTTGTGTAGGTTACTGTGTGCTTTAAGGCTAGTTCTGCTTGCTGTTTTTTTTTGGACACCACAGACTTGTTCCATGGATCAAACATTATTTTACAAATGCTATTTCCTACTGGTGCTGATGGCTTTGTTCCTCGCTTATCCTGATCAGTGGAACATTCAGATGAAAGAACGAATGTTTCAGTGCTTTCAAAGATAGGGAAGAATTTCATGCTTTTTGAAGCAGCACTCAGCTGCATGTAAAAAATTTTGTAGTTTGTGGAAGTGCCAGTTATAACCACACTGAACTGCCTTTGCATTAAAACGTTCAGTATAACTCTTTGTTTCCGTAAAACAGATTTTGTTTCCATGCCTGTGCCTAATTTGGAAGCTCACTGGTTTACAGACACACATTCATTCACATACAACAGTGAACATGGGATATACTCTTAACGAATCTTTTCAACAGGATTCAGCTGTACAGCCTCCTGAGCATTCATTTGGATAGCAGTCGGGGAAATTCCATATTAATCCAAGTATTAAAATCAAATAAAGACATGATCATTCTTAGCACTTAGGTAGTGCTTCTCATCTATAGGTTTCAAAGCAATTCATCAAAGTGGATAAGCGTCATCTACCTTTTATAAGTGAGAAAAAAATAATGGTACAGAGAGGTTAAGGTACTTGCCCAAGGCAGAGAGTAGGGAACAGAACCCAGTTCTATTCAATCCCAGCCCTGGCCTTAGACCACTAGATCATAGCTGCCCCTCACCAACTAATTTGTTAGCCAGCCAAGACACTGGCTCCAACAATGTTGTATGCATTGTTCCAACTGGGATAATGCATGGAATGTTTATTCTTTTAAGCAAATGGAGAAATCTAAACCTATTTTAATGTGTAGAAATATTTCTGGTTCTTTAGACGAAACACGAGATGAATCTCAATGACTGAATCTTCATAAAGTTTTGAAAAGCAGAGTTTATTTAGTAGGCACATCATTGCTTTAGTAGCACTGGATTGTACAGTTCACAACTTCACCATTTGTGAATGTTTTGTTTGGTTACATTGCATTTTTCAGTGTCTGTTAGGATTCAAGTAAAAAAAGTGATTGCTTTATTTCTCTACAGGTTGTCAAGATGGAAGCATGACTCCGATAAAACAAACTAGCATATGGTAGCAGAACTGCCATTCAACAGAAGTGAAGACAAACTATAATCTGAATTCTGTATGTGACATACAGTTAAAACTGCAACACAACCATACTCAAGCTAGTTCAGATAGGATTTTGCATCACATGGGATGATGCAGGTTGTTCACCAAAAAAACAAAGAACTGGGTTTCACACAGTAGGAAACAAAGAATCTATTCAAAATAGACATGACTGAGAGTTTCAAAATAATACAATTTACATGAATTAGCTTCCTTACTATTTCCTGATTGTAAAAGTTGTGCTCTCTCAGCTGCAAAGTAAAGGGCTTAAAAGGAAAAGTACTGCTTGTTGATTTATTACAAGATATTAAGATAATAATTATTATGAGTTTGCAGGATTATGCTTCTGATGTTACAGCTCTGTGTTAATAGAAAACCACCTTTAAAAGATATAAAAATACAGTTTGGGATTATTTTAGTGGTTAAGTATTTTACTTGATGGGTATTTTTCTTCTCTGAAAAGTTGCATTTTTTATTTTATTAAACTCCACCAGTAAAACCATACAAAACCATAAAATCTGTAAAGTAATATTTTTATATGAAAGAAAAAAGTATGACTTCTAACATGTAGCTCTATGAACATAGTAAAAGCAGCATATATGGGATGAAGAATGTTTGAAAATGGCAAAATATTTTGTTAGTCTGAATAGTTTTTATTTTCACAAGCTTTAATTTTTTTTATCTGAATAGGTCTCAAATTTAATATATTTTTTTAAAATTAGTGATTTACCTTTTCTTTAAAATACATTTTAATAATATATAGGCCAGATAAACTAATACCATCAATGCAGATACCTACTAGTGCTGCACACTGAAATATATGCTAGTTATTTGCATTTCTAATATTTGACACTGAATGTACCTACTATATTTGTAAAAATAATTTTTAACTCATTTTGTCAAAGCTTTCAAGAAGCAAACTGGGAAATCAGGGTAGTTGTTTTTTCCAGCACATACAATGAGTACCACCAATTCCTGAATTACAGGTCACTTTCTCCATACAATGCTGATGAAAATGAGGTATAATCCAGAGCTCCAGGAACGGCACCTGGACCAGAGTAGGCAGGCATTCTTCTGATGCAATACTGAGCTTGTTCAGAAGGCAGTTCTCGCCGCAGCTCGTCTGCGAGAATATAAGGCTGAAAAAAAAAAAGTTATTTTTAAAAAACCCAGATACAGAACAGATTATTTAACTAATATTAATAAACTAGGACTTCCTGCCTGTTTTTGCAAGATCAAGAATATTTCTCCTCCTGAGTCGTAACTTCAGCCATGAGCTGGTAGGAATAATCCTCTCAGCAAATAGACAGGGTCAAAGTCTAGCCTTAGTTATATACCGTTGACTTCAATATTATAATAAGTTTTTAGATAAACATTTTTATTACAATAATTACTGCTTTCAATTTAGAATGACCTAGGAATGCCACTCTGGACACCTGTGACATTATTTAAAATAACAGCAAAACGTTCATATCTCACTTTCTTGGGAACTCGGTGTGATCTTCAGCACAAACTCCTATTTGAAATGTGTTTGGAATTCAAAGTCTAGTCCTTCTTAGTCGAGATCACAAAATCAATATCAGGGGCCAGACTGAGTCTGCCTGGTGGCATTGCAGTCCTGTTCTAGTCTGAGCACAGAACAGCTTGCTGGCAGCACTCTCTGGGACACAGTCACAGACTACTCCAAAAGGGGAGTGAGTTATGAAACCACTGTTCTTCCCTATTGCATGTTCCTCAACTCCTACTCCTGCATTGCCTTGGCCAGCAGAGCTGGCTGTGGAGAGGAGAACATGCTCTGCTTTCCTTGGGAGATGTGCAGCAGTTTCATTCCCTGTGTGTGCCCAGCGTCTGGAGGAAGGATAATGCTTCCCAAAGCTCTCCTGGGACAGGCAGCTCCATACCACCCCATGGTATTTTGCTCAGCCAAAATTCTCATCTCTGCCACACCCAGGCAAAGCAACGGAAGTCAGAAAAGAGATTATGAAGAAGATTTTACCCCCTTAAACAATACTGTTCCATGGACATGCATGAGAGCAGATTATGACCACTGTATATGCAGCTGTGTCACTGAGCAAAAACTATTCAATGCATCTTATCTTATCAGAGAACCATAGAAGTGTAGGACTAGAAGGGACCTCAATGGGTCATCTAGTCCAGTCCCCTGCACACAAGGCAGGACTACATAATAACTAGACCATCCCTGACAGGTGTTTGTCTAACCTGTTCTTAAAAATCTCCAATGATGGAGATTCTACAATCTCACCAGGCAATTTGTTCCAGTGCTTAACCACCCTGACAATTAGGAAGTTTTTCCTAATATCCAACCTAAACCTCCCTGGCTTCAATTTATGACCATTGCTTCTTGTTCTATCCTCAGAGGTTAATGAAAACAATTTTTATCCCTCCTCCTTGTAACAACCTTTTATGTACTTAAACTGTTATCATGTCCCCTTTCTGTCTTCTCTTTTCCAGACTAAACAAACCCAATTTTTTCAATCTTTCCTCATAGGTCATGTTTTCTAGACTTCTAATCATTTTTGTTGCTCTTCTCTGGACTTTCTCCAATTTGTCCACATCTTTCCTGAAATGTGGCGCCCAGAACTGGACACAATGCTCCAGCTGAGGCCTTATCAGTGTGAAGTAGAGCAGAAGAATTACTTCTTGTGTCTTCCTTACAATGCTCCTGCTAATTAATACATCCCTGAATGATGTTCACTTTATTGCAATAGTATTACACTGTTGACTCATATTTAGCTTTGTGATCTACTATGACCCCCAGATCTCTTTCCACAGTGCTCCTTCCAAGGCAGTCACTAACACAGCTGCTACTCTGAAACCTTCCTAAGTGGAGTACTTTGCATTTGTTCTTATTGAATTTCATCCTGTTTCCTTCAGACCATTTCTCCAGTTTGTCCAGATCATTTTGAATTTTAATCCTATTCTCCAAAGCACTTACAACCCCCTTCCAGCTTGGTATCATCCACAAACTTTATAAGTGTACTCTCTGTGCCATTATCTACATGTTATGTTAGTTCTTTGTGATGTGAAGGAATAAGGACCCAGCTTTGAATTCCACTTGCATTCCTGTTAGATGCTTGGGTCGAAGTACAAACCAGTACCACAAGAATGAACGGTGAGCACTTTAGTCTTCTTAATGAAAACCAGACCCTAGATATACTAGACAGTTTGTTCAAGACTTTCATCAAAGGAAGGTTAAACAACACTGCTGTTGAAATACAGGGAATTCCTTACAGCTAGGAGCAAAAGGACTGACCTTATCTGAAGCTAGGATTCTGAAAGAAGCGATGACTTGCTCAGCCGTGTCTGTGTCTGCAGTCTCTCTGGTCATGAAGTCAATGAAGGACTGGAAAGAGACGGTTCCCTGCCCATTGGGATCAACAAGGGACATAATTCGGGCAAACTCTGCCTCACCCTTTGACGAAATTCAGAAAGAAAAAGATAGTAACTGTAAAACCAAATTTCAACATAATGTATCTTTATGACATACTACTAGAGGCTCTGGGAAAAATTATAAAAATACTTAAGTGACTCAGAAGCCTAAGTCTCATTGTCAAAAATGACTTAGGAGCCTAAATGTGACTGAAAGTCAATATGACTTAGGAGCAAAAGTGCCTACATCACTCTTGAAAATGGGATTTAGGCACCTTTGAAAATGTCCTAAAAGTATTGTATGTGCCCTTCAATTAACTTTCTGCTTCCTGAAATATTTTCTACACTAAATCTAAATCATTTATAATGGATCATTAATTTCCATCTTTTTTAAAAATAGTGGCATGATAGAGTTTTGACTTAATCCTTTATTAAAAAATATATTCTCTCTGTTTTTAGCACTCTATCAAGTTTCTCTGCTACCACAGGCTCGGTCCTGAAAAGAGCTGAGCACTCTCGCCTCAGTCCAGCAAAGCACTTAATCAGCATGTGCTGAACTTAAGATGCACTGAGTCCTTGGCCTTGACCAGGGTAAGTGAAGCTGCATGGGTATATGGTACACATTCATACACCAGCGTCTCCCTTGTTACAAATGGAGTGACAAGTTTGTTTATCTTTTCCGTTTCTCTTCCTTTGTACAGTATAACTAGTCTCCAGAGGTTTCACTTGCTCTTTATAATTAGTATCACTTTCTGCACTACCACAACAAAGCTGTTATGTTGTATTTGGGACAACATTGAAGAGGACTGGTTAAACATATTCAAAAGTAATGAAAACATTTTGATTCTTATGAAGCTTGGAAAGTGCCCCCCTCACACATTTTTTTCCAAACAGAATCTAAATTTGGGGCCTAAATTGAGCTGTTACTTTAATGCAAAGCATTCAATGCATGTTCAGTTCTGCTCAATGTCATACTGGTTTCTCTATTCTATTCAAAGATATGTTAAATTCACATGTTCAAAGAATAACTTGATACCATCATCTCTTCTAAATCTGTTCTTGCTCCCATTGAAGTATATGAATAAAAATTAACTCTGCACAGATGGACCCTTGCATCAGTGTGGTACCACAATGACATTAAAGAGGGTTGACCCACACAGAGCAGCTTGCAGGACTGAGGCTTTTCTTAGCAATTAATATACACTTTGTTATTATGGTATCTACATTTGGCAGAAACAATTATTAAAATCTCCCTAATACATGGCAACAATTACATTTATTCCTAAGATTTTTTTTCAGTTACAAGAGAATGAAAAATGTAGAGATTTTAAATAAATAAATCTCAACCCTACAGTTTCCTTTCAAGAATTAGGAGTATTAAAGCCTCAGAATAATTCTTTTTTATGCAGACAAAAAGCTAATTTATAGATCTATAAACTGAAAGAACTTAATTGTATATTTATTTGATACAATGTACATTTCATGGAATATACTTCATAAATCAAAGCTAAATGCAACAAACCATAAAATAGGTGTCTTCAGGGGGTATATTTTTACTTTTAATGTTTTTTTTACATTTTTAAAGGATAGAAAAAAATTGGAATTGATAGCCAAAGTGTAAATATTATTGTTAGTAATATGTTCAAACTATGGTAACCTTTAATGCTGACGTGGTTAGCATGATTACCGATATGCAAAACGAATTTCATTGTATCTTAAAATTCATACCAAATCATAACCCATTGAAATTAAGCAAGCTCTGAAATCATCATGGTCCATCAGCCCATTCTTCTTCTATTGATCCAAGTAGCATAAGGAATATATGAGGGAAGGTTTGAGATATCAAAGACAGGCAGGAGATCATCACCATTTTCGTACAGATGACAAATGTGCATCACCAGAAGATTGGATCCATGGAACAAGAGGATGTTCATTGGAGGTATTGCCAAAGCAGGTCATGAGGAACACCATCAATTTAAAGGAGGAAGAAGTAGCTAACACATAACGCACATGAAACAGACACACCACAGAGAACGACACCAGAAAAGGGGTGGGTTGAGTACAACATATGAACATACAGAGCACAACCAGAAAGGAGAGAGAGGCAAGGAGAAAAGTTTGTCACTGAACTAGCCAAAGTCAGGAAAGGCAGGCTGGTTCATTGTGAGACACCATACTTTTTTGGTTTCAATGTTGGAAGGTTTATTAGAAATTGCAATACTTTTTAGTGACTAGCAGTCTAGAAATCTTTGCTTTTTGAAAATACTGTACTCCAGAGCCAAGGCACGCTGCGCTGTGTGCTGCCACATGGGAAGTGAATTCAAGAATTCTCTCTCCTCTGATCTCTAGCTAATGGGACTCTGAGTACAATAGAGATATGAGCCAGTGGGGTTGATGGAGGAAAAGTGTATTGTTTTGTATCCAACAGAAGTTGGTCAATGGCAAATCTCTTATTAAAGGAAGGCACCTGTTTTTTTCAGCAGCAGGGTGAGTGGAACATTCATGGCTAATTGCACAGAGTGGACATTAAAATGGGGTCTTGGTAGAAGAGGTCGGCAAAGGTCTATGTGTACTAAGAACACCCAAATAGCCAGTGCAGAATCCTGGTGTCATGGGTCCTCCTTGAGGGAGAGGGAGGGCTCCTGCTCTTGGAAGTATGAGCAGGGGACAATGGGCAACATGAGTGTGTGATGGGAAAGGCAGCAGTGACCCACTGCAGCTCATTAGAATCCAAGTAGACTACCTTGGATCACACAAAAGCAGCAAAATGCAAACATTTTTAAAATCAGCTACATTTGAGTTTAAACCCAGGTTTCTTTAGGCTAGTATTATACAAGTCTATTTGAAAATAATAATACATCAGTTTTCTCTACCTGCAGGTCATTTCCAACCTGTCCTAGACTGATGAGGCAGGCTTTAAATGCATCAGGCTGCAGATCGCCAGATTCATCCTAGTAGCACATCATGGATCATGCATGCAGAACGTGCAAGGAGGAGGGAAAAGTCATAAAGTGGGTTAGTTGGTTATTAAAGAACACTGCAAAGTCATATCAATAATGAGTTGTTAAGATGGAATCTGACTAATATAAATAAGGAGGATCCATTTTCATTGTTTACTTTTTTCAGAAGATCTTAGCTGTTGATATTATGTGACTTGATCCATAGCTTATTGAAGTCAATTGAAAGACTCCCATTTGACTTTAATGAACTTTGGATCAGATCCACTGTGTGCTTGTTTATTGGTATATTATTGGTTTCATGAGTTTTGGGATAATTTTTTTTTTAACTCCAACTACAGTGTTGAACTGTTGCTTTTATACAAATACCATTTTTCTTTTTTCTGCATTTTCTCTGAAGAGGGATTTTTGTTCTGTACTCTACCATTTTCATCCTTCATTTTCTGTCGCCATACAATTTGTGAGAGATAGTCAATGGATAACTTGACCTAGACAAAACTATTTTTCCCACTGGATTAGGATTGCTTCTTCTCCCTTGATCTGATAATATTCTTAAAAATTTGAGTAAGAATAGCTTGGATAAAAGAGAAAATAATTATATACTCATTAATTCCTGGCCTAGATCAAAAAGAAAACCCTGATCAATGACATAACTTGTTTTAACCATTTGTCTTATGACCCATTAAGATGAGGATCTGCTCTGAAAATTTATTATAAAAGTAGAACCATGGGATCCCACATTTATTGTCTCCCAGTGACGCCAGATCAAATTTGCTCATTTTTTCCCAAGTATGTTTTGTTTCTTTAATTACCAATCCGCAAACTCACCCAGCATTCTCAAAACCAGACTGTTTTCTTCCCTTCCTGTTCAGACCACACCCATAACCCTGACCCAGTTGAGGCATATTATAGATTTAATTCAGGTGCATGCAATTAAGGTCTGTCCCTAAAATCTGGAAATTTTTTCCCCTACTGGTTTAACAAAGCCAGAGTTTGTACAACTTTAGGTCACAGATCAAGATCCAACTTTTTTCTGTGACTTCTACACGAGAGAGAGGATCTTGGTCAGCTGATGAGTAATTTAAAAGGCAGGAGGCAAGCCTTTTCTTTTTCTGACTCTTGTATAGTTATGTATTTTGTTAATCGTACATGCTATTAAGAGATGTACTGGGTGCATTTTATAAATTAAATAAATAATTTGGTGCCATAATCAGTTCCTGACCACCAACATTTTAAAGGAGATAAATAGGCAATTATGTTGGCTCTCTCTGCTGTCAACCTCCCACAGCTCCACTGTGAGAAGGAGTAGTACAATGCCAATAACCAGAGATAAAGCGGGATGAAAATTTCAAGTGGGGTTTGTTGAAACTAGTAATTACCAGCAAATGCTTCCTTTAATTTCAGTCAGATTTTATGGGCTAGTATTTGCTGGACAGAATCATATTTCAAACAATTTAACAGAGCATTTCTCTTAGCACATCAATCAGTGCTGGCTCATAACTCTCCAGACTCACCCCAGGTCAGCTCCAGGGCCAAGTTATACCAGGGGAGCTGAGCTCATTTATTTATAAGGCCACAAATCACCCTGTTCCTTAAAACAATATGAAAAATAGGAACAAACGGCCAACTCCTGTCCCTCTCTCTGCAAGCATAAAGAATCTGGACAGTGGCGGAACAGGGCCATTCAACCACACGTGGTTTGGTGGGGGACGAAATTTGTGCATGCACTCCTGCATGGTGTACAATCCAGCTGTTGCTGTGCAGCAGCTGTTTGGGGGCAGACTTAGGGAGGGGAAGTGTGAGGCTAGTGGATCCACTGCTACATGTATCTATCAATCATTCCTTCTGTAGAGGACAGGGAGAAGGTTGTATAGGAGCTAGTATCCACTTCATCAACTGAGTGGGATTCCCCAGTGTACGGCCCAGTTGCTTCTGCCATGTATTGGGGCAGGATCTGAGGCTTAGTGAATTTTGTAATATGCATCAGTCCTGGTTCAGGAAAGACATCTCTGCCTCTGCTATACACCAAAGCCCCATAACTGCATGGGATATGAAGATACTTTACAATTAAGTCACAGATTTCTTTATATTGCCTTTTTGTTTTAAAATAAAGTGCAAGGGGTTAGTCACAGAGAAATAGTTCTTTGTATTATTTATACTTTTGTTATGGGACAACATTAAACATTTAATTATGT
The DNA here is from genome assembly GCF_965152235.1 of Eretmochelys imbricata. Lineage (NCBI taxonomy): Eukaryota > Metazoa > Chordata > Testudines > Cheloniidae > Eretmochelys > Eretmochelys imbricata. Next base: position 135,190,625 of record NC_135574.1, on the reverse strand, counting down.
TTTTAAAAGGATATAAAATAACCTTACTTATTCATCCTTTTTGGCCGAACCAGAAAAAAACACTGACATTTCCCATCTAGTTTCACTACTAGCCCCCTGAAACTTGTCCTTTTCCCTCTGTAATTTATACACAGCTTTACACAAATACAAACTTCCAAGCCACAGTAATGCATTCTCAAATGTGTGCTTCAGTATCCTGAATGTTAGTTTATCTACATAAGCTTGTTGATGCAAATCCTTTTATAGGGAGCTGTTGTTTTTACTGTTAGATAAACATATACAATCATACCTTGCTACTGTTTTCCATGCAGAGCTCCCATTTGAAATCAATGGTTTCGCAAAAATCAAAAGTAGAATATGGCCCACATTTACTGACATTAACGTGGAAAATCAGCCAATTCAATATTTATGATATTGCAGGTGTAGCTGCAGTAGATATTTTATCATATGCTTTGCAATTAGGGTTTATTAAAACATATTGAATCTGAAAAAAGACTCTGTTCTTAGCATTACATGTGGAAACCATAAAGGGATTGAGAAGCACTGATTGCCAACATACACATGTCACCTGTGTATGATAAATCAATTAGACACCATTTGGAGCATCCCAAAAAATCTTGTTATATTTCAAATAAATTGTACCCCATATCTCCTTTATGCCTTTCTATTGCAGTACAAGGAATATAACAGTTTGGCAGCAGATTCCTATTTATACTTGGAGCTTGATTGTGCCTTTAGTCACAGCCCTGAGCAAGGAGTGGTGCACCTTCTCAGGAGCCCCAGGAGGTACCATGCCACAACAACACCTGTCTGAGACATAATTCCCTCCCTGCTTCCCCCTTGCTACAGGGGAGGTCATAATTTACTCTTGGCCTATAGCTAAGGGAATTTACGACATCAGCTGTTTGGTTCAGCTGTGCTGGCTGATGCACTGGGGAGAGATGGAAACTCTCTCTGCCCCTTTGCTTCAGGTGCATGCAGCACACCTTACTCCAGCACACCCAGACCCAAAGCTCAACTATTCCATGCAGAGGTCTAAAGGGGTAACTCACTCCTCCGAACTCCCCTGTGTGGGCCCGTAGTCCAAGCCAAAATCTCATCCTTTCCATTTTAAATAGTACGGAGTTTTATCTTTCCAACAGTCAAGACATACAGAGGCCACTTAAAATAACATGAGCCTCATCCTCATGCCCTTCCTCAAACAGATCAAGATTGGAGACTCAGGTTCTGTAACAGTAACGGAGTTTGAATGGTAAGATCATTATGATTTTGAATATTTGCCCTTTTTTTTTTCTCCTGGAGAAAAAAAGGAGTTCCCCTCTCAAATTTATATCTCATTGAAGCCATTCTTGGCAGTTGTCTATAAACTGTTTAGTTTCATGCAGATCAAAATGAACTATTAAAAATGGAGCTTTTAGTGACTCTGCACATTAATACTCTGTAATATTCACACACACATGCAAAGTTCTAAACATTAAGATCTTATTTAAACTGGAAAAGTACCAGGAAACCCAGAACTTAGGCATCCATAACTGACCCTGTTTAAATAGTTAAAGTCTACTTGTCAGGAATGGTTTTCAGTTTTTGGATTCTTGCTGATTGTTCATCACTGAATTGCACTCTTCAATTCTATTTATTTTTCTAAATACCTTATCCATTCAGTACCACGATTAGCTACAATAGTCGATTAGCTATAAAGCTAACAATTCTATACTATATAATCTTCCTTAACGGGAAGGAAAATACTGGCAGTACCTGTTTCAGATATGCATGTGTTTTAAAGATTTAGAAGCTAAAGAAAATATGTCAGCAAACCTCAGAACATAATGTTTATATTGAAAATCTCTACACCCATTTCTGCTCTCTGCTTCATAAGGGAAATGTGATGCCTTTCATGTTACAGAACTACATTTGAATGATCCAATTTCATTCACCCCAATTCCAGATTTCATAGCCGAGTCCACATCTGCCTTACCTCTGTAAACAGCCAGTTTAGAGGACTGATAATTGTGTGTACTTGAAGAAACTCTGAAGCAGAGTTGATACATTTTATCCTTTGACATTGAATGTGTAAGTTTGGGAGGATGAACGGAAGGTGTAAAATTGAAAAAGAAGCTTCAGTCTTTCAAATGTGTTTGTTTAATGAAAAAGATTTGCCCTCTTCTAGTCTGTGTAGATTGAATCACATTTGCCCACTATATTATACCTTAATTAGGACTGGTCTACACTAACATTTAATTCACACCAAGCTGAGGTGTGAATGTAGCCTGAATTAACCTACTGCACCCTAACTATCTGTGTGGACCCTGCTACTGTGCATTAACAATTCTTTAGGGCATGGCTACACTGGAAACTTCAAAGTGCTGTTGTGGGAGCCCTCCCACGGCAGCGCTTTGAAGTGCGAGTGTGGTCGTGCGTGAGCGCTGGGAGAGAGCTCTCCCAGCACTCCTGGTAATTCACCTCCACGAGGGGATTAGCTCCCAGTGCTCGGAGCCTGTTTACACTAGCACTTTAAAGTGCTCTGACTTGCTGCGCTCAGGGGGGTGATTTTTCACTATAAGAGCGCTATAAAATGGAAGTGTAGCCAAGCCCTCAGTGTGCTTTGAAACAGCTTCCCTTTTAGCACTATTTGTTGCACACAGGAAGCCTGGCTTAGTAGCTGTGTTTTCAAATTTTGCCTCCTTTTCTTATATTTGTACACTGCAGAATGTTAACTACTCTCCAGGCCTTCGGCCTTACCCTCTTTCTTAGGGTCATATGCTCTCCACCCTGCCTAAAATTGTGTGGAAGCACCACCTCTCTCCTACACCCTGTTATATAGGCTTTTCTATGCTGCAGCTCTGCTGCACTGTTTCCTCTGGGACCTGGAGGTGTCTCTGCCAGTTCATGGAAAGGCTGCAGGTCCATCAGAACATGGCCAGTTGCCATAGATCTTAACTTGTGCATATCTAGGCCTTCTGCCGCACCAGAAGCTTGGCAGTCCATTCTGCTGGGCTGCCACCACCTAGCAACCATACCCCCTCCATGGAAAGTTAAAGGCACAGAGCGGACATTCCTGCTCTGAAGGATTCAATAAAAGTTATGGAAGTGCTGGAAATGGCTACACAGTGTGAGTTGTACTATGGCATAGCCACCTTTATCCCTTACATACCATACCTCTTCCAAACCTTCTCCACGCGGTGTGAGGGGAGCATATGCTCTTTAGGGAGCTCCCAAATCTTTACACAAAGTTCCTGCTTCCCCACAATAGATTCTTCTAAACTGTAGGTTGTAATTTATCTGGGCCTGATGCTCCGTCTGCTTTTAATAGCTCTAATTGCTCAATTATCTGCTCCAGTGCATTGGGAAAGCCTTTCAGCATGTTACTTTTTTCTCACCCTGGGAAATGTCTCTCTGTCTCTGTGATATTGTCTTCTCCGTCCTTAGTGAATACAAAGAGGAATTATACACCACTACAATTACACTTAGGGTCTCCATAAAATGAAGTACATCTGTCACTGACTCCTGTGGATCTACCCTCTCCTTGCTTCTACTGTAGATATTTGAAAATTCTACTTTTTGTCTGAAGTGCCAGATACCAAATGTTGACTATCAGGATCCAATACACACCAACTACAAATCTAGATACATGTAGCCACTTCGGAGCTGGGGAGCTAAGAAATGGAATATCAGGATGGAGATGAAAGGGAGGAGCTAGCATTGGCCATGGGGTGGACAGAGTCAGGCTGCGAGTGGGTGAAGCTCTCTGGAACCAAGGATAGTTTTCAGGGAATCCAGGTGGTAAGAGGGAGAAGGTGAGGAATTCTGTATAGCCTCATGACAGAAAGAAGCCACAGGAGGAGGAGGAAGGGAGCAGGCTGGTGCTATATTACAGCAGTCATTTTCAGTATTTGAGATTTGCATTGGATTTTGAAGACAGATTTGTATGAGCATCTACACAGCAAAATTGTGTGTGAATATAGTTTTCCAACTGGGAATGTCACTCACATCCCTATTCTTATGTATGAAAATAACTCTGTTTGCATTAAATAGTTTTGCTTTGTTACTGCATCCATACCCATCTCTTTATTTTCCTCTTACATGTGCATATTGATTACTTCTTTCATTTCTTTGATTGCACTGAGAATCACCAGTACAGTGTGTTACATTCATCCACAAGGGTATTTTCTTTCCTACTTTATTAATTTCTCACTAAGGAACTGAAACACACAATCCCTGTGCATAGAAAGGATTTTCTTTGAAAACGATCAGTGCCCCTGCTGAGTTGCTTCCTTGAACAGAATATTTCTAGGGGGAAAAGTTATTTATTTTTTCCTTTTTTTCTTTTTGTTAGAATGCAGGCGAAATCAAGCCTTAATATGTGACAGCAACTACAGGTGAGAGCATGTAACAGGCCCCTGCTTTAAGGTAAGGGACCACATCACTTTGTAGCATATACAAAAATATCCAGTCAGTCCCCTGCATTATTTTAACAGGTTGTTACAAACACTCAATTAGCTGTCATTCTCTCTGAATTTTAATTCCACAGCAAAATTGAAGAGCAGAAATTAATCTTTAAATCATCTGCATAATAAATGCTATAGTTTAAGAGAATATGCCTCCTCTTTTTATTTTGACAGGTTTCAGAGTAGCAGCTGTGTTAGTCTGTATTCGCAAAAAGAAAAGGAGTACTTGTAGTTAGTCTCTAAGGTGCCACAAGTACTCCTTTTCTTTTTATTTTAGCATTTTTACTTCAGAAAAATTATCCATTTTTTAGTGCATCTTATTTTGTTTTAAAGAGAGACTGATATTTGGAATGCAAGGAAACAATGTTATACTGACTTGCTGTTGGAGAACTGTTAGATGAGAAAGAAGTTGGAGTACTGTACCCTATCAAAGTGATTGAACGATGCTCTGAATTCATTCATTTGTTCTTGGGTGATACCCTTGGCATCTCTTGTAAGGATCTGTGTCTCAATCTCATTGATAGTTCGGGCAATGGTGGTCAGTAAGAGTTCCCATCCAACACGGACATGCTAAGGAGAAAAAACATGGATTCTTTAGGCTGGTAATGAAAACCTAGCATGATAAAAAAAGACAGTGAGAGAGAAACCAACAACACAATCTGAAATTATTTATATAGATTGTTGTTTGGTGCCACTTCCTGTGTGCTACGATTATGGCTACACTAGAAATATAACAGCATGGGCAGTGGGTATTGTAGGCAGGGGAGGCTGTGCCTCCCCAAACTGCCTGGCTTGGCCCCACCCATGCTATGCCTCCAGGTCCCCTTCTGCCTGCTGTTCCCTTCTGTGGCCAAGAGGCTGCAGCAGGCAGGCTGAGGGCCATGGTGTGCACAAGACTCCCGGACTGGGGCAACGCTGGGGCTGGGGGTGCTCCGGTCACGCCACCTGCACGCCCAGTGCCGGGGCTGGGGGCACTCTGACCACTCTGCCTGCCTGCACAGAGCTGGAGCTGGGGGTGCTCCAACCGCGCCGCCTGCCCGCCCGCCCAGCCCTGGGGTTGGATGCGATATGGCTGTGCCGCCCACCCAGTGTTGGGGCAGAATGCGATACAGCCATGCCGCCTGCCCAGCACTGGGGCTAGGGGCAGGCGGGGGGCCAGTGGCCGTGGGGGGAGATGTGCTCCGGGCTCCGGCGGGGGAGGGAGGCAGAAGGGGCTGGGCCTCAGGCAGAGCAGGAGGGGCTGGGGGTTAGCCTCTCCCAAGGGCATGCTCACCCGCTGCCCATGTATAACAGACATGCAAAAAATATTAAATTAGTTCCTAAACTGATACTTGTTCATACCCTCTATTGGTACTTGATCATAGTGTTCATGTTAGCCATGAAGTCTGATGTTGGCTTAGACGGCAACACTTGGATTCAAGAGCTGTTGTATTTTTGAGCATCAGTTTAATTCTGGACGTATTTGGCTGACCCAACATGGTTCCCAAGCTTTCCAGTTATAGTCACTTCCCCACCTTGGGCTCCAACTCTTTGAACACTTAAAATCATGAGTTACTTTATACATGTGAGCAGTCTCATTTAGTTCAATGGAACTACTCCTGTGTGTAAAGTGACTTATATATATGTGTCAACAGGACCAGGGTCTTGGCTGGTAATCTGTCATGGCAAACATGTGGGAAAAGACATGGCTTAATCATGACAAAAATGCTACAACAGACATAAAAAAAGGAAAAGTCGTGGCAAACTATATTTTAAAGAATACAGTTTTTTGTCATGGGAAATTAAGAGGAAAGTCAAATAAATCTTTTATGTTCCAATTAAAACAATAATATTTAACAGTTCATACCCATATAACAATCCATGTTCCACCCTCCACGAACATATAGAAAGTCCACAATGTAAAATGTATGAAGGAGTCTTATGCTCTGATCTTGCAATCAGCTCCATCCAGGACCGGGGTCTTTCTCAGGAGCAGCTGATCAGGTGACAAAGACCATAGGCTTCATAAAAAAGACCAAAAGTCATGGTTTTGTGACAGGAATTTATGGCCGAGACAAATGGAGCCTTAGTAATGTATATCTTCTGCTGCAAATAAACTAGGAACTCCCTCAGACTGGGGGAAGTGGATACATGAACCTAAGAGCACAGAATAGAATTCATAACTACCTCCATAGTATAACTTGTGTGCTTGTTATCAAACACCAGGGCTTCTTGTATAAGCTGATGGTCTCCTTCCAATTTGTCAATATTGGTTTTGTAGTTGATGATATTGTGTTCATGCTGCTTCAGTTGATTCATCTGGTCCTCCAAGGTCCCTGTCAACTCAATAGAGCTGCGGGCAATTTCCTGTCACACAAAAAGAAACAAAAAATCTAAACTCCAGGTTTGTTAGTTTGCCACACATTTACGTGGAAAATGTAACCTTTTTACACTAAGAATCAGTGGCAATCAAAACTCCCTCCAAACTAGAGAACGTCCTCTGTTGCACACTCATATCTCAGGACAACATTCAGACAATGGTATTTACATAGAAAGAACACAGCCAAACTAATAATCATAATCTAGGAGAGGACTTCAAAGGTCCAGCTCCCACGGACTGTTAAATGTGGTTGGGTGCCTATCTGTTCTGTGTGCCTTTGAAAATCACCTCTCTAATATCCCCATTCACTTCTCAAAAAACTATTCCAAAATGATTTCATCTTGTTAAACCCGTTTTTATTTGCTTTTATAAGCTCTGACTATTTTAGAACCCTTCTTTAAAAGACTTGATTACATGAATGTTTGAGTGCTGGTGCAGGGCACTGAAAGCCACTGATGTTCTGTGTGTACAGCAGGGAGTATTCTGAGAAAAATGATGTGTTCTATTCAGCAGCGTCCTCTTGATGACTCAGTGATACTCACCTCCATCTTGGTCTGGATCCATGGCCCAACGACATTGGCCTGAGCAGCAAATTGGCGACGCAGACGTTCATTAGCATGCTGATGGGCTAGCTCCTCCTGCAAACACTGATCCCTCACGGGCACAAGTTGTTTCACCTGCCCATGCACAAAAGAAATGAGGGTTGATGTGAATAGATAAGATTAGATCATACTTGTAAAAATAATGTAGCACATAGATTGATGGTTTCCTAACCTCAGTTTTCCCCCTTCCTCTGTCACCCCCTACAGCTATTTAGCAAGCAGGTTTATTTCATTACCTGAAATGCTTGTTTGCTTTCAATCATTAGCAAACTTTGTGAAGTTTTTGACTGTTTCAGCTAATGTTTACATGTGGCCTATTGTGTATTTCTTACTTGAATTTTTGTACGGTTCTTTAGGTACTAGAACTATTGAAATGAAGAGATGTGCTGTACAATGAAACAACAGGTACTGACTTTTCTTTTTTAGTGAATATTAAGCATTATTGACCAATGAAGTAAATACTGACTGAGGTGGACCCATGTGAGGAAACAGAAAATTCACTGCAGTGAAAATAATTTTTTATTTTATTCCTGGACGGAACAGGATGAATCAATAAAGCATGACAGGGAGTTGTCAATTATGGTTTAATAAAGATCTGTGTTGGTGGTTGTTAGCTGTTAACCGGCAAGGCATATCATTAGACCACAACAAACACCCTGGAAGAACTCATTGTAGTTATAAAATATTACAGCACGGTCCTGCAGCCACTTTCTACTGAGCCTAGTGTTTACTCCCTCGAGATGGAAATGAAACTACTGAAGGTAGTGAGCGCTCTGGCCCTAATTCAGGAAAGCATTTAAACATGTGCCTAAGTTGCATCCCTGTTTACAAGAGCACGTAGGCTCATGTGTAAGTGCTGTCCTGAACAGATATGCTCTGTTTAATTGGGGTCTTCGTGGAAGATGGAAAACGAGAAAGAAGAACAAAAACAGTCAGTTTGAGAATGTTTTTTTTTTTTAATTATTATTAAGTTTACAAGAAAAACAGACCCAAGTTATTCTAAAGTTTTAATGACAAAACATTAACTTATTTTTCAGATAAACTTTTATAAAACAGAAAAATTACTCATTCTTTCAAGTGGACCTTTGTACCGCTATCAGTAATTTTTTTTAAAATTCAAGGCATTTTATTATATACTTTAATTCAATGACTAAATATAATGCTGAATTTAAAACATTTAATCAAATAATTATTGATTTTTCAAGTTAAATATTTGGCTGGCTCTTGTGATTAATTTAAACCATCTCCCCGGGCAATTTATTCCAATGCTTAACCACTCTGACAGTTAGGAGGTTTTTCCTAATGTCCAGCCTAAACCACCCTTGTTTCAATATAAGACCATTGCTTCTTGTCCTATCCTCAGAGATTAAGGAGAATAATTTTCCCCCCTCTCCTTGTAACAACCTTTTGTGTACTTGGAAACTGTTATCATGTCCCCTCTCACGCTTCTCTTCTCCACACTAAACCCAATTTTTTCAATCTTTCCTCATAGGTCACATTTTCTAGACCTTTAATCATTTTTGTTTTTCTCCTCTGGACGTTTTCCAATTTATCCCCATCTTTCCTGAAATGTGGCACCCAGAATTGGACACAATACTCTAGTTGAGGCCTTTTCAGTGTAGAGTAGAGAGGAAGAATTACTTCTTGTGTTTTGCTTACAACACTCCTCCAGATACCTCCCAGAATGATGTTTGCTTTTTTTTGCAAGTGTTACACTGCTGACTCACATTTAGCTTGTGATCCACTATAACCCCAAGATCCCTTTCCACGGTGTTCCTTCCTAGGCAGTCATTTCCCGTTTTGTATGTGTGCAATTGGTTGTTCCTTCCAAAGTGGAGTACTTTGCATTTGTCCTTATTGAATTTCATCCTATTTCCTTCAGGCTATTTCTCCGGTTTGTCCAGATCATTTTGAATTTTAATCCTATCCTCCAAAGTACTTGCAACCCCTCCCAGTTTGGCATCATCCACAAACTTGATAAGTGTACTCCCTCTGCCATTATCTAAATATTTGACAAAGATATTTAACAGAACTGGACCCAAAACTGATCCCCGTGGGACCCCACTCGATATGCCCTTCCAGCTTGACTGTGAATCACTGATAACTATTCTCTGGGAATGGTTTTCCAACCAGGTATGCACCCACCTTATAGTAGCTCCATCTAGGTTGTATTTTCCTAGTTTATTTATGAGATGGTCATGCAAGACAGTAGCAAAAGTGTAAAGTCAAGATATACCACATCTACTGCTTCCCCTCTTCCACAAGGCTTTTTGCCCTGTTAAAAGCAAGCTATGAGGTTGGTTTGATTGCTCTCTCTAAATATATCAGAGGGATAAAAACTAGGGAGGGAGAGGAATTATTTAAGCTCAGCACCAATGTGGACACAAGAACAAATGGATATAAACTGGTCATTGGGAAGTTTTAGACTTGAAATTAGATGAGGGTTTCTAACCATCAGAGGAGTGAAGTTTTGGAATAGCCTTCCAAGGGAAGCCGTGGGGGCAAAAGACCTATCTGGCTTTAAGATTAAACTCAATAAGTTTATGGAGGAGATGGTATGATGGGATAACATAATTTTGGCAATTAATTGATCTTCAACTATTCATGGTAAATAGGCCCAATGGCCTGTGATGGAATGCTAGATGGGGCGGGATCTGAGTTACTACAGAGAATTCTTTCCTGAGTATCTGGCTGGTGAATCTTGCCCATATGCTCAGGGTTCAGCTGATCGCCATATTTGGGGTTGGGAAGGAATTTTCCTCCAGGGCAGATTGGAAGAGGCCCTGGAAGTTTTTCACTTCTTCTGTAGCATGGGGCACGGGTCACTTGCTGGAGGATTCTCTGCTCCTTGAAGTCTTTAAACCACGATTTGAGGACTTCAATAGCTCAGACATAGGCAAGAGGTTTTTCGCAGGAGTGGGTGGGTGAGATTCTGTGGCCTGCATTGTGCAGGTGGTCAGACTAGACGGTCCCTTCTGACCTTAATATCTATGAATCTATAACCTATGATTTGTTCTTGCTAACTGATTGCTTAATTATTTGCTCCAAAATCTTTCTGGGCATACTCCTGAGCATTTTGAAACCAGTCAGGCTGGAAGTGTGACCAGAAAGACTGACTTCTAAGGAAAAGAAAATCTAATTTCTGGCTAGATTTAAGTTTAAGACTTTTTAACCCTGGTCTAGTTACTACCCTGTTTTTCCTGTTGGAAAAAAACAGGCTATTTTAAGCATATTCACTTCCCCATTAGTCTCACTTAGCTTTAAACAGTAATTGACACACAATATTACATTCAAGCAAAGCCATGAAGGTAGACTCAAATGAGATGTGTTGGGCCAGCTCCACAATGCGGTTCTAAAAGCCTCAGTAATAGGATTGCACTTGATACTTTGCCTACCCTACAAGGCTGTTATGGTGAAACTGTGAGTTTGGTTCTTGTTACCTGTTGGGATCACATTCTTGTGGTTTGCACTATATGTTTGTGTATTTGGTGGTGTGCATTGGTCCTCTGTGTGAATGTGTGTGTTTTTAAAAAGAGTTCCACAATGCAGATCTGGATTCTGATCCAACTCCTACTTAACTTCAATGGGAGCAGAACTGGTTCCCTGGCCTGTGTACTTCAGTCATTAATGATATAGTCACGTGACTGGGGAACCCAGTTGCAATTCAGGGAACTGTAATGCTATTGTATAATTAAAATTAATATAATCCCATGTAAAACATTTAAAATGTTTTAAATATATTTTATATCATAAAAACTAACACTGAGCCCAAATTTTCCTTGCAGTTCTACATCAGTTACCCCACTGACCTACTAAATATTGAGTTGAAACCTGTTTAAAATGTTAAATATGGCTGTAACTCATTATATATTTTTTTCAATATCCGTCCGTACTACGTTTCTCCATAATACATAGGTAGGCTTCTTTTCTACAGCAGCCATAATGACAACCAAGCTTCTTCTAGCCAATAGCCTAATTTTATGTTGACATACTTTCTGCTGTCCAAACTAGCCAAGATTTTTAAGGAAGAGCTTTCATTATGGGGCTGTTCCTGTTTTTACCCATTGATTGCAGAGAGAGTTTTGCCTGAGTGAATGCTGTTGGATCAGCCCAGATATTAGACTTTTTTTTTTCTTTTTGGTAATTCATGACAACTTCTTGAGAGTTAGTGTAGGTCTCTGTTCTTATTATTCTTACAACCAAAAAAACATTATTCCTGCAATGTCATTTTCACCTTTACCATACAATACCTTATCCCACTTGGCACGGATTTCATCCATAGTGACAGTGCTGTAAGGATTGCTTGCACTTATTCTGATGTTGTAACTCTGAATAACCTTCTCAACTTCATTCTGGATCGACAGGATAGCCTGTCTCTCACCATCTGCCTCTGGCAGAGTGGCTTTAAACTGTTCATGGGCAGTGATTAAACTCTGGAATCAGAAACAAAGGGGGAAAGTATGAGGATTTTTGTTGTAATGTCAGTTCTATGATCTTGAGGGCCTGATATAAATAATTGTATTTCCTCCCCAAATACATTGTACACATGGGATGAAACCCTGACCCTATGGAAGTCAATGGCAAAATTCCAGTGGAGACAAAATTTCACCTATAGGATCACCTCAAAAAAGACAGAACTTGCAATAAGGTGGTCTTTGGGGTAGCAGACCATATTTTGCTGTTTTTTAAGTATTTAAGAGACCTGTGAAGATGAAAATGATGCATTTCTGAAAAATGTTTCTTTACCTGTGTTTCTAAAAACATATGATATTAAGAATGCAAATGAAAAAAACTAATTTAACTGTCATACTTTGTTGCACTTCACGCACTCTGAATAGTAAAGCCAGACAGATAAGTTTCACTTCATTTTTCATGCTACCTTTGATGTTTTTCAATACTGTGCTATTTGGGTTTCCAGTACTGCAAGTGACTATTATCCCCTTTCCTTTTCCCCACCAAGTTTAAAAAAACATAACAAGTTTTCTACTTACCCTAACCTTGCCCTGTTTAAAAGAAAAAATTAATTAGAGGCCTGACACTTCTTTGGAATGCTCTCACTTGAAGCCCTGTGTCCATATGGAGTCTCAATGAAGTAGTGTGACTCCGCATAGGCAAAGCGGTCTTCCCTAGCAGATCATGATGCAACATCTGGGCCTAAATACTTGAGACCATACCTTTAAATACAGCTGCACAAATGTACCACTAATGTTGAGTGCAACTGAATAAATGACAAATTAATGCCTTTAATTACTTTCACAACAAGCCAACTATGCACAATGAACAGCCCAATTCTCATTTATACTAAGAAACTTTTATACTTATCTGGTAATATAAAGTGGTCTTAAAGTGGGTGGAAAGGTAAATTATGCCTTTCCTTTAATGAGACACAGAAGTAAAGCATTAGGTTCCACAACGTTGCCTTTATTATTAGGTTAACATTAGTGCAGTCAGATATGACTGTTCTGGGCCAAATCCCATACACTATGACTACTCAAGGCCACCAGTCCCACATAGCTAGTGTCTTAGAGCCCCAAACAACTGCCAAGGGCCATATAATGAGAAATGCAAAGAGACACCGTGTTCCCAAGTTCTGCTCTCCACATGGTTTGCCTGCCTTCTTATCTCTGGCTAAGGACTCCTTCCAAGGGGAGAAGTACTGCAGCCAGTTGCCTTAAAAGGCCATGTCTGCTTATAGGTTATCACTTTATGCTCACAGATGAGTGGGAAAGGACATTCTCTGTCAGAAAGATAGCTTAAAGGCAGGATATGTTTTCACCTACACATGTTGACAATGTCCATTCAGTGAGAGGGAAAGCTTCCCTTTCTTGACTTCCTGAGGATTGCAAACCAAAAACATACTACCAATTTACCTGAATTTCCTCTATGCTATGAACAATAAACATGTCCTGTAGGTCTTCCATAGCACCTTCCATCCAGTTGTTGAATGGAGCAGCTCTCTTGGCAAACTCCAGGTGAAGCTGATCAATTGTTTCCAGCAATTTCTCTGTCCTCTGTTAAGTCCAATAAATGCACACAAACAAATTCATTGTTACCAAGGTGAAAGCTAATTTTATGTACATACAAGTAGTGTCCAAGTTACCTTGGGCACACATTTTCAAAAGTGACTGATGATTTTGGATGCCTCATTTCCTGGCTCCCCAACCTGAGATATCTTAAAAGATGCCACTGAAGTCAGTGAGACTACTGACATTAAAATTATTTTCATGTTAAACTTATGTAAACTTAAGTATGTGCATAAGATTTTGTAGGATCAGGGCCTAAATGATTTTATTGCCATTTATTGCATTTTAAATATTTTCTGATAATCTGATCTATAAAATGAACAAATTAAATTGCACCAATTGGAAATGAATGGCCTGCTTTAGTCATTTCTTTCGTGTCTGAAATGGAGCAGTAACATATACATGTCACATTTGAACCCAGAGATGTATGTAGGTGGCTTCCACTGATCTCATGGGAAGCCATGAAGACACATCTTAGGGCTTTTAGTAAATTGGATCTCACTGTTTTGGAACCTCCATCACCAGAGAGCCTGGGCACTGGCCTACTGCTCAAATGGAGTTTTGCTGTAGGGAATATGACAAGAGAGCTGCCTAATTATATCACTGCTATGCATCAAATCCCCAAAGGGTGAGATTACAAGTCACCTGTTGGTGACCAAATTCATTCTGCTGCTGCTTTATAACTTCTAACTGCACCATAAACTTCTAAGAAACAAAGCACCATCAAGTCTATTAACAGCAATTCAACCTCTATTGCAAATGAACTCAAAGCAAACTGAAATGGAGAGCTGAGGAAAGGGTTATTGCAGTCTGGATTCCAGGAATTAACACGCAACAACGTCTTTATAAAACCCAAAGGATTCATTTTTTTAAATGGAGTTGCTTATTGATATCAATTTTACCTCCAGAGCCTCTCTCCTTTTCTGCGTAAGTGTTCCCAGTTTGTCCCATTGGTCACATATCTTCTGGCATCGGTCATTGACACTTGCAGCATCGTAAAAATCCAGTTCGCTAGGAAAGAGTGAAGAGAAAGAGCTATAGCTTTCTAAACAAATAGACAGGAAAACACTGTACATTCTGCACCTGTGAACATGTTGCACTGGCTCTCAGTAACTATGCCTCCTCTTCTTTTTCCGCCTCTTGCTAAAAAAGTCAGCTTGCAATCAGTTAGGCAGTGTAGTGTTATTATGTGTGGGATCTAGGCACTAAGGGCGGGATCCACAGAGGTACCTAGGTGCTTAAACCCCAGATTTAGGTGCCTACTTTCCCATTTTGGTTCCACTGTGATCTACAAAACTCCCGCCGAACCTCGTAGTCCTCTAAATTCACTCGGCACATAAGTTTCCAATGTAAAGGTTCCCTCAGCACCTATGTTTCCGCTTCTTGGCATGCACGCTGCAGCCTCCCTCTATGCATCTGTATAGCTATCTCCCAACAAAGACCCAGAGTGATTCATGAACCTCAAGGAAAGACGTGTTCAGCTACCTAAGCCACATGTGGGGCTTGATCGATAGGCATGCTCAGAGGCTGCCTACTGGATTGGGTCCCATTCAAAATCCGGCCTGAGGTGGTGGTGCTCACCTTGTAAATTTTAGCCCAATGGTTAGAGCACTCGTCTAAGATGGGGGGGGGGCGGCAAAAGGATTTGAACAGGAGACTCCCATGTCTCAGGAGAGTGTTCTAACCACTGAGTTATGGGATATTCAGATGTGGGGCATCCTCAATCTCTCCTGTTGAAGCTGTTGCACTGTGGATAAATAATGAAAGAGTGACTGGTGTAAGGGGATTGGACCCAGGGTCTCCAACCTACCAGGTAGGTGCCCTAATGACTGGGTCATTTTCACTCTCTCTGTGGCCCAATGACTGTTCCACTGTGGATAAATACTTATAGTCATTGAGACACAGAGAGTGTATGTGTGTGAGAGAATGACTCTTCAGTGGCTCTGCAGCAAGAACCAATGAACTGTTGGAAACTAAGAGCTTTTTTGATAAAAGTTCCCTAATCAGCAAAAGGTTAGAGAAAAACCATATGACATCTAAACACATTATTTATAAAAAGGAGCAAGGCATTCTCCATGAGGGCCCTTTGATTCTGGAACTGCTCCGCACTCTGCTCTAGACCATTCCAGATTTGTTGACCTTCAAAGTATGCAGTAAAAGCTATCTAATTAATAACACTTTTGGGGAGGTCTGAGGGTATGGGGCTGTGGGTGGAGTGAGATGGGACATAATTTTGCTGTTTTGATGTACTGGCTGCAAGTTAATTATTTTTTATGTTATACTCCTACTGATAGATGATGTTCATACATGGATTGTGAGTTTAGTAAACTGTCAGGGCACCAAGAGCTTCTGTATCAGTATCTTTTTGCACCATAAGTCTAAATAAATAAAAAGTGTTTTTGAAGATTTTCCAAGTGGCACCTCTGAGACTATTGCAAATTTTATTTTTAGCCCAATGGATCATTGATCTCCAGTTGTGTCTCTCATTTTTTTAGGATAAGGGCAAATGTCACTTTTGTGAAAGTGAGGGACTAATTGTCCTGGCTACCCGTCAGTGCTGGGAGATACTGTACTAACTTCGCCAAACAGCTCTGCCAACATACCTCAGTCATGACCTGCAATATCCCTGCTATCCTATTTTATTAAGCATAGATAGTTTGTGTTGCATGTTTGGATGTGGATAAATAGGGAAGAGAATGAGATTATCAATGCTAATTTTAAAAGGGTACCTACAGTTTAAAAATAATAGGCCAGATCCTCAGCTGGTATAACTCAGTGTGACTCCAATGACTTCAGTGGAGCTATGCCAATCTACCTCACATGAGGAGCTGGCACCATAAACTTCTAAGAAACAAATTTCCTTTAAAAAAAAGTCACATTTTACAGGCATTATTAAAAAGGAAAGAAATGTAAATACCTAGTTTACTTTTGCACTACTTGCGCTGTTTACTTTTTGTGATTCTCTCACCATTATAAGTAAAAATAGAGTAGCTTTCACTTTTCTTTTTTTTTTTAAAGTGAGTTTCTAGTCAATTTAACTTTTAGCTTTTCATGCACACACAATGCTGCAGCACATGGTTGAGAATTCCACCAGTGAAACCAGTGAAATGGTTTGGTTTTTTTTAAATCCCATGATCTTTAGAATTTAAAACAGTCATAAAGGTATTTCTTTTTTTCTTAATCCTAATCTGGTTTTAGATTTCATGAAATCTTACTTTCATCGATTTTGGCTCACAGATGGGCCAAATTTGATCTGACAGTAGCTTTGATCCAGCAAAGCATTTAAGCATGTGCTTAACTTTAAGCACGAGTAGTTTCACAGAAGCCAAGTTAAGCATGTACTTAAGTAATTCCTGGATCAGGGCTGGCGTCTTTGTAACTGTGCCCATAAACACAATTTGAACCCAGGTATGCAGAAGCAAAAGGCTTTCTAGTCCATCTATGCTGGAGATTAATATAACTGTTTGCCTGGCTGAATATAAGTTTTTACACAAGGTAAGATAAATATTTTAAAAAATACATTCAGAAATTTTGATCCTGATTAGCGAAAATCTTGGAATTAATGCATAGGACCATAAATGAGTATAGCACCTTAGAGCACAATTTTGTCTAATTCTTTTTAGCATTTACAGTGTATTAAATGGGAAATCCCTGATTTTTTTCCCCAGGTTTAAATAGTGCCCCATCCAAGATTTACGATGTCTCACAATCTGGCACACAGTGACAGCATAACAGCTTCCAAACTAGAATGATCCTGCTCACACACACACAAATCCTTTATCCAGACACCATCAATCAACAAGCTTTTAACAACTTTAACCTTTATGCTCTTAGTGGGCTCAGCTGCTGTAGCAGAAAATATCATCGCTGACACTGAACTGTAACCAGTGCAGCTCAAGGTCACACAGCAATTGTTCTCCTTCAAAATAGCAACTGCAGGCAGCCAAGAGATGGCTACCAAAAATATAGGGCATGCTGACCTGAAGCACAGTCAATGATGGTCTTTTTAAGGGCCTGATCTAATGGCCAAAGAAGTCAAGAGAAAGATCCTTATTTATTTCAATGAGCTTTAGTTCAGGCTCCAATTGCACCTTTCTTAGCATGAAAATTTTTACACAATCCTAAAAAATATCACTGTCAAGAGGAACTAGGACTTTTCACCTCTAATTTCTAAAATTTTGTGAGGAACTGTTGGTAAAATTATTGAAATCAATATACAAAGGAAGCTGCCCATTTGCTTGCAGCTACTAATACTTGGCATTTATATATAGCACCCTTCATTCAATGTCCTCCAAGGGTTTTAAGACTAATTGAGCCTCACAACCCTCCTAAGCAACCGGGCAGAGATTTCTCCATTTTACAGGTAAGCACATGGAGGTTAATGCAGAGCACCTCTGAAGTCAGTAGGGTGTTCAAAAATTGTTCTCCTTAGCCTCTCAAGGTCCCTTCCAATCCTACAGTTCTATGATTCATCACCTCTGAAAATCAAGCCACAAGTAGCTTGTCCAACATGACACAGCAAGTCAGTGGCAGAGTTCTCTCTCCCATCCAGCCCCATTCTAACCACCTGGCTATGTTCCCTTCAAGCTGGCAAAACACAGACTTAGAGGATGTAGCACCAACCCTGCCTGCATTAAGAATGTTATTTCAAAAATCTCACTTTGTTGCTAACACCAGTCCAACTTCATTGATGTTAACAGTGTTTGGAGCCCTAATGTAGATGGCCAACCAGCCTTTTAAGCATTGCGTTCATTAGCCTGATCTGAGCAGAGATCACTGACGCGTCTAAAACAATGGTGGCAATTGCCAGGCTGTCCGCACTCTGCTCTCAATGCTGCTAATACTGGTGGAGCTGAACCAGCGTTAGACATTTTCAGAAATTGTCTCTAGAGAGAGCCATTGAGAGCTTCTCTACAAACAATTACACAATAGAAAGTCATTATTACCATACAGGTTAGGATGAAAAGAAAGGCAAGTGCTTTATCAACTGAAGAATTCACTGATATGTGCATCCTTTTAAGTTTCATGCTTTTTGGCACTAACTAATTACTTCGTCTTTTTTTCCTCCAAATATATACATTCTCTTTTAAATAAACTGGAAAAAAAATAGACCTTTTTCTCTAATCTCTTCCAGTTAAAGTAATCTTAGGTGTCACTGCTAACAATAGTAGGCAAAACATTTTCAGAAGGTGCAATTTCTAACTTGATGATGGATTTGTTTGGATTTGTTTGTTTGGATTTGTTTCTAAACAGGGGAGACTTCCACTGGATGAGGTGATAGAACTGGTGCCTGTGCTAGCCATACTCTACCCCCGCACAAGAATGGAAGGCTCATGGCAAAGCTGTAAGGTCCCTCCTCCAGAGACATACGTTAGGGTAGACTCCCAGATGCTCTAGACTGAGGCCAGGCAGTACAGGATCACAGAGACACAATTGGAGCTAGTGGAGAATTAAGACCCAGGTGTTTCTGAGTTGTAGTCCTTTTCAAAAAAGTTTGCACAATATTCTTTTGCAGTAGGTATTTAACCCATCAAAGAAATGAAGAAACTAAAACATGGAAAGGTAATAAAGGGTATGTCTATACAGCAACTAGACACCCAGAGCTGGCCCGTGCCAGCTGACTCAGGCTCTCGGGGCTCAGGCTGGAGCCCAGGCTCTAGGACCCTGCGAGATGGGGGAGTTCTAGAGCCCAGGCTGAAGCCCAAGCCCAGAAGTCTACACAGCAATGAAACAGCCCAGCAAGCATGAGTTGGCTGGCATGGGCCAGTGGTAGGAGTCTGTGGAGACAGAGATTTGCCACAGGTGACACAGAGTCAGAGACAGGGTTGGGAACCGTGCTTTAATGCCCCAACTCCCAGACAGACATCTGTTTTAACCACTAGTCCACACTGTCTTCTGTTAGCGTCATAAATTTATACTGCAATTCAGCAATGCACATGCTATTAAGCATGGGAGTACCACTACCACTGATTTCCAGTATAACAACATTAAATTCAATGGGACTATCCACACTCTTAAAATTAAGGATGTGTTTATGTGTATTGCTGAACTGGACCCTTAAACTAATTTGTATTCTCTCTCTGAGTGTGTGCACACATGCATGTGTGTCTGTGTGTGTGTGCTGGTCCAGTGGTTACGGCATTGGTCTTGGTCGACTTGGTTTCAAGTCCCTACCCGCCACAGATTTCCCGTGTGACCTTGGGCAAGTCTCTGTGTGCCTCAGTTCCCACTCTGTAAAATGAGGCTAACAACACTTCCTCACCTCACAGGGTGGCTTGTGGGGATAAATACATTAAAGATTGTGAGGTCCTCACACACTATGGTAATGGGGGCCTGACAAGCACCTTAGACAAACTGAGACACACATGCTATACAGAGAAGGAATAGTAATTAGTTTTTAAAGTATATAAAGTACTGTGGGATGGGAGACGCGATGCAAATGTAAGACATTATTTTAATATCAGCTTGCAATATTTGATCTATATTATACACACGTGGGTAAAATGAAATAAATAATTTTTATGAGAATGGTTTTACATCTCGCTTCTTGCAGCAGAACACATGAACTGGCAAACTAATTCCACATACACCCCCACCACATACACAATTTACCCACCAGCAGATCTACAGAAACAAAAGCTTACTGTTAAGTCAATTTTGAAATGTTTGCCCTCAAACAACTGTATTCAGTTGCACGTCTATATTTAGTTCAATTAAAAAAAAAAAAAAAAAAGGAAGGGAAAGGTGTCAATGACCAGCTCAGATAATATCCTTACGAAGCTATCTGTGGAATTCTTACATTGTACCTATGACACTATTGAATTCATTGGAAAGAGTTTATCAGCTAAATGTCAGCAGCTGCATGCCTCTAAATGGAACATACTTCAGCTCCTGGGCAATGGCTGCGATCTGTTCT
Source organism: Eretmochelys imbricata (assembly GCF_965152235.1). Taxonomy (NCBI): domain Eukaryota; kingdom Metazoa; phylum Chordata; order Testudines; family Cheloniidae; genus Eretmochelys; species Eretmochelys imbricata. The sequence goes on along the minus strand of NC_135574.1, from coordinate 135,170,280 downwards.
ACTCTGTCCTGGTGGGCAGCCAAGTCACTCTCAAAAGCTTCATGTTTCCTCAACATAGCGCGGACTTCGGTCAGAGAAGCAGATTCATAATCCTTCTGGAGTAAGATCTGCTCTTTGCCTGAAAATAAAAACAAAAATATCAGTAATTCATTACTAATTCATTAATTATACTCAAGTCAGTCATTTAAATTGGGGCCCAGTTTTGTGGTGCTTTGATCAGTATCATACACCCAGTGTGAAATCTGGCCCCACTGAAATCAATGACAAAACTCCCATTAATTTACTTCAATAGGGCTAAGATTTCACCCCTTGTGTAAAGCCTTTATTAACAACTCACTGGAAAAGTCATATGAAATTTAATAGGGTGAAATAATAAATATTACATATAAATCATTTTATAAACCTATAGAACATATTAAGATATTTTCTGTAGGTTGCTGAAACAATCCTATAGAATTCTATAACTGGGATGTGATTCTCTATTATGTTCCACGGAATCATTCATGAGCCTGTCTAAAGATTACTTTCTGTTCATTTCTAAAGGATTTTTCCACATGGGAATCAGCTTGTTTCACACAGACACATTGTTGTATAACATGGAATAAGTAGCAAGGTAATTCAGGCTCATTCCAGAATAGGACCAGATCGTCAACTCCCTACGTGCACTGGTGAAGAGTTACTTAACTGAGTAGTTATTAACTTCTGTGGGACTACTTGGGTGAGTGACTCCTTCCCAATCTGTGTAAAAGGATTCTCAAACCTGGCCCTTCGTTAACATGTAATTTATAAACACAAAGATGTAATAAAGCAGAAACATCCAGGTTGCTGGTACGATTCTTGGCTCAGTGAACCACTATTTGTGATGGTTTAAGACAGGCCTGGTAACTCTGTTTTTTGGTTCTGTATCTTTCAGTTACTGACAAGCACTTCAATGGCCTTTTTCACAGCTAGCACTGAACTGCAATTTATTCTCACTGTCTGTGGAGGTGTATGAATTTTGAAACTTTTGGTCTTGTTGCTGTTGAAAGAGGAGGAGAGTAGAAGGGGAAAAAAAAGAGTGTAAGGAAAGGACACCAAAGAAGAAAGGAATGGGGGCAAAACGCAACCATTCCCCTAAAAAGGCCAATAATTTTGCTTAATTTCTTTTTTAAAAACCACCAAGGGAAAAAAGGGTGGAAATAAAAACTATGATTATGCCCTCACAAACCTCACACAATTCTGACCCATACTCAGAACTTTTGCCAATATCGTAATGTTGGCTAGGGGTATAATTTTTTGAGCCCTACTATACATACAGGTATACCAGCATAAAAGTCCTTTTGCTGGCATATCTTATTTTGCTCAGGGAAGTGGTATAAATTATATTGCGAAAAGCAATTTTATGCCAGCACTGGGTGGGGTGGCTGGCATAGCTATACTGGCAAACCTTTTCCAGTGAAGACCTGGCTTATGTAGCCAGCAATCAGATCACTATGTTCAGTGTAAGTTATGTTAACGATATATTATCTTCTTTGAAATTCTGCCTTCAATCCATTATTCACTTTGGCCTCACGCCCAAAACCTCCATAAAGGCTGAGATATGTGGCCGTCTTTTCAAACACTCTTGGTTTTTAAACAGAAAATGCCAAATCCTTATGACCCTTTCCAAATTTACCAAACATTACAAAAGCAAGCAAATGAAATCGGAAACTGAAAGATTATCTCTCACTCATCAGCAACTCTTACCATTAGGAGAGACAACTGAATTCAAAGACAGCCACTTCAGCTTCAGTTCACCACATACTATTTCCTAGATTTTAAGGCCACAGGGGACCATTATTTCTCTTGCTATATATTCTCCTGTATCTGTCATGTGTAATTTCCCCGTGTCAGAGCTACGACACATGGTCAGAGTAGCACATGCTCAGTAAAGAGGCTTTCAGAATGATCACAGCTTCACTTCTGGCATTTACTTGGCAGCCATTTACTGATTTGGGTGCTTCGAACAAGCTCACTATGGGCTGGACTCTGGTTTGAAATGGCCAGCACAGGGGCTGTGGTGGGAGTGTGAGGGGCATGGTGGGGTAGAGCTGCATTACATAGATTCTCTACTGTGGTAAGGTCCTGAAAGAGACCCTGTCGCAGTGCTGTATGCGAGAGGAGCCCCTCAGCTAGCTGTTCTAACTTATGATGGGGTTGGACTAGCAATAGCACCCCTCCCCTGTGCTAAAGTTTAATAAAAGCTGTGGCCTGCCACTTAATTCCATGCAAGTGTCTGTCCTCATTTCGCTGCTGTGTCCACATCAAAGAAAGCCAGGTTTTTCATTCCCATCTTCTCCCTGAAATTCTGGGGAGGTAAGCTAAACTGTAGGACGTTGCTTGTTGACCTTGGCTAAAGAAAGCCACCATTTAATATAACTTTAGTTTTGGGACTTGGCTGGAACAAATCCTGGTTGTATTTATGTGTCACCCTTAAAGTGGAAGGATGCTTTTGTCTTTGCTGCTGTTCAGTAAATCACACTCTGCTGATATCTGCCTTTTCCCTAGATTCTTTCCTGGATTTAATGGAGCTCTGACTGGTTGGTCACAAGACCTGGCTATGCAGATAAAACCATGATGCAATCTTCGCAAAAATGCTGAATAGATTTACCTGAAACACTCTAAGCAAGGTCTGCTTACCATATGCCCAGGTTTCATGAGTAGAAGCCTTCTGTCTAAATTTCTCAGCCAGGTGTTCAAGTCGTTCCAGTCTTCGTATTTCATTCAGCAACCACTCCTCATAGCCCTTCTCCGCTTGTTCAAGTCTCTGCCAAGCGCCAGCAATATCCTGTGAGAAATTTGGGGATGAGTAAGGGAATGAGATTTTAATCATTACTCTGTATCTCCTCTGACTTTGCCCAAATTTGTGAACTCTGCAAGAATTTACAATCTTGCTCCAAAAATGGAAATTTAGGTCCAAATTTTTCAGGAATAGTCACCTAAACTACACCAGACAAAATGTGTGTAGGTGAGTGCAAAATGGAAACAATGTGTACAAAATGTGATTGTCCATGCAAAGCAGTTATCTATCCACTGCCTCCGTGCATATTTTATATCTTGTAATTTCAGTGAAGGTGATTTATAATATCCTTAAAGGTTTCAGAGTAACAGCCGTGTTAGTCTGTATTTGCAAAAAGAAAAGGAGGACTTGTGGCACCTGAGAGACTAACCAATTTATTTGAGCATGAGCTTTCCTGAGCTACAGCCACGGTATGCATCTGATGAAGTGAGCTGTAGCTCACGAAAGCTCATGCTCAAATAAATTGGTTAGTCTCTAAGGTGCCACAAGTCCTCCTTTTCTTTTTACGAATATCCTTACAGTGTACTGTTTTGTGCATCCATTATCAAAATAAAAATGTTTTGGTCTTTAGAAGCTGACCGTGATGGAACAGCTAATAGCAAAAGCAATCCAATGTGCACTTTCACTGGTACACAACGTCACTAAGTTTTCTGGCCTATGTAGAAGGCTGAGAAATAAAAAAAGCTTGATTCCTGTTGTGTGGTCTTTGCAGAATATTTCGAGCTTTTACAGATGCGCAAATGCACCATTTATAGCCAGGGCTGCCAGTCTCTATATTTTGTGAGCCAGATAGATTTTTCAGCTAACAGTACTGCCTGTTTATAAAACCTGAATAGCTTAAACACAAGATTACAGCACAGTAGAGACATTTGTTGGCTATATTCAACACCTAAAACACTCAAAGCTCTCGACTCCAAAACTCTTATCAAGAGCTGAGAGTTAATTTGGAGGAACTATTGTTTGTCTTCACAGATTATAAGGCTCCATTCAATTAAAAGCAATCTATTGCAAACTGAGGCTGAAAAGGGTACTGAAACTGTGCCAGGGCCAATCCTGGGCCAAATTCCGAGGTCCTGCATTGAAGAAAACTCCAAATGAAATCAATGGTAGCTTTGCTTCAAACAGAATCACACAATTTAGCTCCTTCAACAAAGCAGTACTGATCATGTTCCAAAAGGGGGATTTGTCTCCCACTCTCATGGCGGGAGAAGAATGACTGAAGTGGAGGCAGCCTTAAAAAGAGACAGGGCCCCTGGTAGGGAGAAATGGTCCTAGAATGTAGTACTGAATAAAATAAGTCTTGTTGATTTAGCACTGCTGGTACTTGAGAACTAGATGTTGCAAGTTGAAATGAGTGAAGATGTTTTGGAATAGTAATTGGATCCCATCTATTCACATATTACTGAGCATTTCAGGTGAAAGGAGAAAAGAGACTGGACCCGTATTTTACTCACTGAAACCATTTTCCCTTCTGATGGCATGAAAGCTGGCCTATTGCTGATCCTCAGTTTTGTCTGCAAGGTATTGAAATTGATCTCCAGTTGACATTTTTCCTGGACTTTGGGAGGCTTGTGCTTGCGGCGGTAGTCTCGGAAGTCCTCTAGCTTCTTCTGCATGGCCTGCATTGTTTTCTCGGGCGTTTTGTCTTCCAGCCAAGGGATTGTGCGACGAATCCATTCTAAAAGCTATCACATACAGACACAAACAATTAAAACTCAAAGCAATGGAAAATGGAACCAAAAAAAAAGAAACGACAATCCTGAATGTACAGACTCCAGTGTCTTTTCTTTAACAAGAGTGTCATTGCCAAAGTCAATGACTTAGTGACAACTAAGCACAAGATTTTCAAAAATGACTAGTAATTTTGGGTACCTCAATTTATGCCTAATTTGAGACATCCTAAAGGGCCCTGATTTTCTGAAGGTGTTGAGCACTTGGCTTTTTGAAAATCGGGTCCCTTCAAGGTATCTCAAGATGAGTACCCAAAACCTGAGTTATCCCAAATCCCCAGCTACTTTTAAAAATCCAGGCCAATGGGGACTGCAGGAAGCAGCGTGGGCCGAGGGACGTGCTGGCCGCCCTTCCTGCAGCCCCCATTGGCTTGGAGCGATGAACCACAGCCAGTGGGAGCAGCGATCGGCCGAACCTGCAGACGCGGCAAGTAAACAAACCGGTCCGGCGCGCCAGGGGCTTTCCCTGAACAAGCGGCAGACCAGCTTTGAGAACTACGGGTTTATATGATAAAGTTCATGTTCCAAATTCAGGGCACAGTTTTAATCTGTTTATCTTTCTAGGTAGGTAATTTCACTGCAGATTCTGAGAGCCTCACAATATTATTGAATTTATCCAGCAAAGGATCATTATCCCCCTTTTCCGAATGGGGAACTGAGGGACTTGTCTCGGATCACACACAAAGCATGTGGCAGAGTTGAAAACGCTGTTCTCCTGAGTCTCAGCCCTTCCACAGATGCAGGGATGCATTATGATACACCTTGAAAAATACCTTTCTCTGGCCCACCTGTGAAATATCTCATACCTTATACCCTCATATTTCAGTTTGAAATAAAATCCTTATGGACCACTTTATACTTAAACATCTTATTTTTATCACTTAAAGATATGTTTGTATTTATCTATCATGTTACAATTTTTGGCTGAGGGCAAAGAAGCTTTTTTTAAACTAGAATTATGGAAAACAGTAAATGAATTTAAGATTCCTTATTTGTGCAAGCAGTTATAACATATAAACCCTCAAAGATCTCTCTCTCCGGTACTTAGATGGCCTCCATTACTGCAATATCTGAGTGCCTCACAATTCCTACTATGTCTATCCTCACAACACCCCTGTGCTATTATCCTCAATTTCCAGATGAGGAACTGAGGCTGAGAGAGTCTATGTGACTTGTTCGATGTCACTCAGGAAGCCTGTAATGGAGCAGGGAATTGAGCCTGGCTCCTCCAAGTTCTAAGCGAATGCTCCAAACACTGAACCATCCTTCCCCTCTGATAAAGATGACTGTCAGCTGTATGTGACTTTAATTTTGCTCTGTTTTCATTGTAAATAATGCACTGAATTTATCATCATCACTTGCTAGCCTTTACCTCACTTGCTAGCCTTTCATAGTCTTCCATCAACTTTTCATTTTCCTGATTCACAGCAAGCACTTTACATATCCTGTTAGCTGCAGTCTCGGCCTGTAAAATACAGAAAACAAACAGGACATAGCTGTCATCATGTTCACAAGCAGATACAAACTTTAAGTAAGCTGAATGTGACTGCTGAAAATAAAAATTGCTCTTATCACTGTTGGTTAGTGCTCATGACTCATATGTAAGTTCGCCCTTCTCAGAGTTATTGGGACAAATTCTGCAGTGAGTCTCCCTGTAAAACTCTACATGCTCAAATAAATTGGTTAGTCTCTAAGGTGCCACAAGTACTCCTTTTCTTTCTACTAACTTCAGTGTGCTGCATAGCATATAAATCAACATAGAATTCATTCTGTTAAATGTTAAAGCCTTATTATATAGGAGGTAGTTTCACACTAATGTCAGGGTCATTTAATAAATCTTTACTTTGAAAGTGACTTAGACTATTGTTCAGGTTATGGTATTAGGTTAAAAAAATCATACTAGAAATCTATTAGGTTTGTTAGGAACATGCAAAAGAAGACCCAAGCAAATTAAGAGCCCAGTTCACACAGTTTGTACAAGTCATTTGCATTTATAACTGCTAGAATGTACACAACTGGTCAAAGTCTGCTCTTCTATGCAAGTGTAAATCTGGGGTAATTCTAATCGGGTCAATTGAATGTTGCATATTTTTTCTGATTGTGCACCTGAGAGCTGCTCCTGCAAGGAAAGTTGTGCATCAACTCAGCCTGAGGTCCATATGCAAAACAAGGTCTCTTTAAACTTACTTTTCCTGAAAATAGCCTTTTATAACCACTAAGGACCCTCAAAATCAGTGGTAATGCGTTTTGGAACAAAAAAAAAAAAAATCCAATTTGCTACAGGGCTTTTAACTGAATCAGGATTAGAAGTTAGTTAAAAAAAGCATTCACATTCAAATAATACCTGGGAACGTTGATTAAAACCTCAAAGATCTATATTCAGGTGAAAAAATCTCATGGAAATGTGAAACAACCAACCAAAAAGCACAGCAACTCAAAGGGACCATTGATTAATACCTGCTCTGCTCCAGCAAAAGCATGGTAGAAGCAGGAAACATAAGTCATGATAGCTCTTTCATCAGGTTTGGGAGTGTTCACAATATCTACAGAAGGAAGCGGGGGAAGGAAAGGAAAGAACAAAAAAACAAAAACAAAAAATAGAGGCGTAGAAAACAGGCTGAACAAAGAGAAGCACAAAATGGTTGTTACCCTGCCTTGATTTCTGTATGCTAAGCAGGTGCTGGCCCACAGCTCTGTACTCTGGAGACAAAGCTGGAATAAACTGTGTGTGAGATTTATTGGTGCTGACAGAAAAAAAAAAATCAATATGCTGAAACTCAGACTGAGGTCTTGCAGGACAATGAAGTGAAATTATTTTTCTTTGCAGAAGGCTGGATCTTGCACCCTTATTCATGCACTGTAACTCACAGGAGTAAACCCATTAACTTCAGTGAGACCACCTGCATGCATAAGGATTACTCACAACAGTAAAGGCTGCAGGATTGGGCTCAAATTTAACAATTTAAAATCTGTCATCTAGTATAGACGCGATAAATCGACCGCTGAGCGCTCTCCTGTCGACTCTGGTACTCCACCAGAACAGGGAGTGCAAGCGGAGTCGATGGGAGAGCATCAGCTGTCGACTTACCATAGTGAAGACACTGCAGTAAGTAGATCTAAGTACGTCGACTTCAGCTACACTATTCAGGTAGCTGAAGTTGCGTATCTTAAATCGACCCCCACGCAGTAGTGTAGACAAGCCCTTAGATATGTAAAAGACAGGCTACATAACTCACGGAATTTTAGCTGTTTTAACCTGGGAAGGACCTCTCTACAGAAGAGTAGCTCAAGCTTGCAAAAGTATCTGTTAGCTATTTAATACTATATATCAGTATCCCTAAAGTGAGCATTTTCCTATTAGTGACACTTGAACTGTGTCCAATTCTGAGTTTCTCTTTACAGTAGAACCTCAGGGTTACGAACACCTTGGGAATGGAGGATGTTCGTAACTCTGAAATAGTCATAACTCTGAACAAATCATTATGGTGGTTCTTTCAAAAGTTTACAACTGAACAGTGACTTAATACAGCTTTGAAACTTTACTATGCAGAAGAAAAATTCTGCTTTTAACCATCTTAATTGGAATGAAACAAACACAGAAATAGTTTCCTTACCTCGTCAAATCTTTTTTTTTTAAATTTCCCTTTATTTTTTAGTAGTTTACATTTAACACAGTACTGTACAGTATTTGATTTTTGATTTTTTTGTTTCTGCTGTCTGATTGCATACTTCCAGTTCCAAATGAGGTGTGTGATTGACCAGTCAGTTTGTAACTCTGGTGTTTGTAACTCAACTGTTTGAAGTGGGCCACCTTGTTCACATTGGCCCCATTTTCACTACAAAACTGATTCCACCCCTTCTTGTCAACTGTTGAGAATAGCCCACTTCCACTTTAATTGAATTAGCTCATTAGCACTGAACCCCCACTTGGTAAGGCAACTCTCATCTTTTCATATGCTGTGTATTTATACCTCCCTAGTGTATGTTCCACTCCATGCATCTGATGAAGTGGATTTTAGCCCATGAAAGCTTATGCCCAAATAAATTTGTTAGTCTCTAAGGTGCCACAAGGCCTCCTCATTGTTTTTGCTGATACAGACTAACACGGCTACTCTGAAATCTGAGATTCTACAGTAATTATTTTTTGCTTATATTTGCTGAGATACAATTCCAGATTTCTACCTAGATGTCTGTATATGATATTTGTGTCTGCATCACATATAATAAATGTCTTATGTTGCTATGCATTTGTACATACATTAAAATGCTAACACTTAAAAAAATCCTGAAAACAAAACTGGTGTATATTTTCTGAGATTGTGCTATATTTTTTACATTTACAGCATGAATAATATCCAGGGTCTCTGGCATAGTGGTGGAGATAATATGACTGCTGTTGGGATCTCTTTTTTCCATGTGAGTTTGTTATTTTCATTTTGCTCTTTAAATGTTGATTCAAGTCAATGCACAGAGGTTTCAAATAGAGGGAAGTATGTCTGCTATCCAGGTCAGTAACCAACTGTTGAGATCTACTTGATATTACTAGTAAAGATACAGAATAGTGAGACAGAAAAATATGTTTCTGGAGAACAAACAAATGGCTAAACTTCTATTGACTATACAGAGACAGGAGTGCAGAGAGAAAATTAGGAAATGAGGTCTTGCCCAGCTCTAGGATGCTCCTCTAGTAACTAGCGGGGGGAAAGATCAGAAGAGAAAAACTGCTAAAAAAACCCCACAGAAGGTGAAGGGTGAGATCTGATCCATCTTTTACAACCTCACCTTCTGAGCACCCGCAAATGCATGGTAGTAACAGGAAACATAAGTCATAATGGCTCTTTCATCAGGGCTGGCAGTGTTTACTACATCTGTGTAGAAAGAAGAAGGTTAACTGCTCAGATAGTCTAATGGCAATATACTTCCATCTGATGATTCCACCTCACATGCTGCAAGGATTTAAAAAAAAAAAAAAAAAAAAAAAAAAACCAAGGTCATTCCTCTTGCTTTAATCCACTCATATCAATGCTGATCAGACTTTAGGAATCAATAAATGAAGGAATTATCAATTGCTCAATTGAAATGTTAAAAATATCCGAATATCTAGGATGTACAGAAATAGCATTGCCACATTGCACTGTTTTGTACAAGACCCAATTTTCAAGAGCTATTGGGGAAGGCTAGCAGATGCAGACCTCCTGGGATCAATTCTGCTTTCATTTACACTTACATAAATCCAGAGTAACTTCATTTAAGTCACTAGACTTACTCCAGAGTTAACTATGTGTGAATGTAAGTAGAGTTTGGCCTAGTAACTTAGTTATGGATGTAGAAGTGCATGTGAAGCACGTTAAAACAGTGTCTCTATATTCTGCCTGCCCTGCTCTACGTTCTCACATATCAGAGTATTGATCTGTATCCAAAACCTGCAAAACAGGTATACATGTGCTACTGTGATCCAGAATAAATCTAGCACTCAGAAAAGCTTTGATTTTTAACAGTTTTGCAGCCTTTGAGCCAGATTCTATTTTAAGTTAACCTCAACATAAATCATAACAGAGTTCAGCCCCTTATTTTGGAAGGCTGATGGGTTTTGCATCATTATGGGAGGAAATAACTAAAATGACAGGATATGACTGAAGTTTGGGCACATTGACAGTGATGGTCCCTTTAACACTCTGCAACAGATAAAGACAGAAAGTGACCAAGCACTTCATACTGATTATCAGTGAAGAGACTTTTTGAATGGCATTAGCACCAATGCAAAAATGCCCATTTCACATGCAGCCGGAGTAGGGTTGGGGAGATGACCAGGGAAAGCAGATAAAATTTCTAAAGTTAGCTGTGGGATTTTATACCATAAGAACCAATATATTTCATAATTCAGCATCCATTTCTTTTATTTTACAGGGGTTAAGAACGAACTTTTGAAAAGGATACATTAAAAGAATCTGAAAATTGAAATAAAAGCTGACAGCACATATTTGGATGATTTCACATATTAATGATGACTCTAATAAAGCGTCTTTTTTCTTTTAAGGTGTAAAACGCCAGGATATGGAATACAATATTTAAGGAAGCTGACGAAAAAGAAAAATGGTAATGGACATTCATATCTATGAATAAGGAGATAGTAGATGTGTTAAATAATTACCTTGCATCTTAGTTTACAGTAAGAAGGACAAGGTGTTGCTTAAAACAGGACTCAGATTTCCAGGAACAAAGAGAGAATGAATTCTGAAGCATGAAATCAATGCTAGAAACCACTGAGTTATTTGGGTGGGGTTTTCAAAAGCACCCAGTACTAACTCTACTGCCATTTATTTCAATGGCAGCAGGCAGGCTAAGACTGAGTGCTTGGGAACATTCTACCCTTTGAGACCAGTCAACTGGCAAGAGACCAGATCAGAATTAATATATTTAAAGTAGCAAATGTTCATATTTTGTCTCCATGCATGCCCAAACTACAGAACATTAGTTAGTTCCAAGAGGTACTTTAACATCATATTATTTATAGAAAGACTCTGAAGTCTTTTTCAAGGGTTCAAATATGGGACTACTCATTAAAACTGATCATTTGGAAAAAATACAAATACAGGTTTTTTTGTTGTTGTTTTTTTAAACAGTAATTCCTCAACTTCAGCTTCCAGCATGGGTGGCACATGTTACTAGCTGTATATTTGGGAAGGACTATATTAGCTATAGGTCTCTTTTTAAAGTCTTGATTTCAGCAGTATACAATGTTCATGTGTTTTTAAACTGTTAACATCTGTGCACCATCTTGTGTTACAGGTAGATTTTAAGCTCTTTGGGGCAGAGACTGTCTTTTTGTTCTGTTTATATAGCTCCTACCACAATGGGGTCCTGATCTATGACTGGGACCCTCAGTGCTACTGCAATACAAATAATAAATAATATTTAGCTAAACAAAAAAGTGTGAAATTATCCAGCACACAAGAAATAAAAAAGGAGGAATAATTTGAAAAGGAACCGTAATAAAGAGGCATCATTGTGGTGATTCACGTATAAGCATTCTTGAAAAAAATGTATGTACAAGGTGACAGATTTTACTGCCTACTTCTTATTCAAGGCACATAATAAAATTTTAGCTCCCACCTTCTGCATCCAGCATTTTTGGAATATCCAGATGTTTTTCTGCAATTTCCATTGCCAGATTAATATTTCTTAGAGGATCATCCTGCATGAAAGCAAAAATGAGAACCAGTTAAACACCAGACATTTTTCTCATAGCAAGAAGAAATATACACAGTATGTATATTGAAGGTTATTCCGCCTGATCCAAGACATAGATTTTCCTCACTGGAAATGAGTCATAATTAGTGTTTTCCAAAAAGCTGAGCTCATAGATATAGAGCAGCAGTTCTCAAACTGTAGGTCAGGACCCCAAAGTGGGTCAGGACCCCCTTTTAATGGGGATGCCAGGGCTGGCTTACACTTGCTGGGGACTGGGGCTAAAGCCTGAATCCCACTGCCCAGGGCCAAAGTGTTGGGACTCAGGTTACAGGCCCCCTGCCTTGGGCTGAAGCCCTGGGTCTATGGCTTTCCCACCCCCGATCCCCCGCCCAGGGCGGTGGGACTCGGGCTTTGCCGCCACCCACCAGGGGTGGTGGGACACAGGCAGGTTCAGGCTTTGGTCCCTCCTCTTAGGGTCATATAGTAATTTTTCTTGTCAGAAGGGGGTCACAACGCAATGAAGTTTGAGAACCCCTGATATAGAGTGAGTGAGTGAGTCTGTGCGTGTGTACGCACGCACGTGTATATATATAATGTTTTCTCTTGAAAAGATAGAAACGCATTAATAAGCTATGAGATATGATTAGGTATCCATTGTTAATTTGTTCTGCGGGGACACAAACATTATGTATTTAATATACACATATACTATGATGAAAATCCAACATATATATATACAGAATAGCACAGAGATGTGAATTCTAGCAAGCTCATAAGCTGACTACTGGTCAAGCTCACATATAATGATGAACAAGCACAGAAAAACAAGAACAACTAGTCTCAGAAATGCACAGAGAAGCCGCTTCAGGCATAGGAACCTACTGAAATCTAAGCTACTGTTCAGAATGAGTAACACCTTTAGATCTTGGTTTGGATGTGACTTGTTTTTATTGTGCATGTACATATAACATGGCTTTCAGAGGTGCTGAGAACCTATAGCTCCTATGGATCAAGCCAATGGTTTCCTTTTTGTTTTTTGAAGAAAAAGGAAGGGGAACAATAAGTGAACCCCAAATCAGAAGTATACATTCAATATCTCAAATTATAGGGGATGATTACTGTTGGGCTTAGTGTCTCAAATTAGGCAGGGGAATATGCTCCTTAGGCTGCCCTGATATCTCATATTGGAATCTTAGGGTATGTCTACACTGCAAAGAAAAACTGATAGCACCAAGTCTCAGAACCTGGCTCGGGTTAATGGGGCTCGGACTACGGGGCTAAAAATAGCAGTCTAGATGTTCCCACATGGGCTGGAGCATGGGCTCTGAGATCCTCCCCCTCACCGGGTTTCAGAGCCCTGGCTCCAGCCCAGGCAAGAATGTCTATTTTTAGCCCTGCTGCCTAAGCCCTGTGAGACCAAGTCAATTGACCCAGCCTCTGTGACTCAGTGCTGCAGGTTTTACTTTGGAGACATACCCTCAGTGTTTCACTTTAGGGTGAAAACACTCTTTGTGAGAGGTCTTGGTTTCTGAAAATGCCACTACTGGTGGAAGACCTTGTCTTTAGAAGAGACACAGGTTCTCCCAGTAGATAGATCTGTTCCTTGCAGGCAGCATCCGGGTCTTGCGCTGGGATAAAACTGCTATCCTAGAGAGGGGTCCTGATGTCTCAAGTGCGCTTTTTTTTTTTTTTTGGTTACATCAGTGAAAATAGTGAGATTTAACTCACAGTGATTATTCCAAGTTTCATAGAAGTCTGTACTTCACACATCTTCTGAGTATGAAGTATTTAAGTTTCTGCATATTATGCATGTGTTTCCAAAACGTAAGTAGTGTTCCCAGTGGTACCTCTTTCGAGCAAATATATATCATACTCATCACTCAATTTGAAAAATTATATGTTATGAAGGCTTTTGCCTGGCCTAAAGATTTTGGCTCATTTGTATATTATACACAATAGCTGCATTTTCTAACTTTACTATCAAGTGTATTTCATCTAGTAGGTTATATCAGCTGCATCATTTCAATTAAAAGGCATTTAAAATTTGGCCAATATTTAAAATCTATGGAACTTTATTTGTGGATATATATATTTATGTACATACAACACCATGTATATACAACATGGGTTAATGGCATGTACAAAAACTATGTTACAGATATGAAATATGTATAAAAACTAGACTAAATCTAAGTGAAACCTATTGACTAATTTGAGATACTTTTCTTATAGATGAGTGATAGACACCCCCCACTGGTATGTTCGTTGTATAATCAATGATTGATCAAAGCTCTGAAGATTTGGGAGAAGATTTGTTTAAAATTATAGTGAAGCCTGAGATGCTGGGAGATAGCCATCACCCATACCATAAAATAAAGCTACAAACCACAGTAATTAAAAATCTCTGTTGCGGCTACAGAAATACCTCATCTAACTTGTCATAGTCAAGAAGATCAGGCCTGTGTCTATGGATAAGGGCACTGAGAGCAAGGCCATCCTTCCAGCTACGATAAGTCCACACAAGATGCATAGATGAGAAAAGAAAAGAAGGCATGCAGGAGAAACAGATATCATACCAAAAGAAAAAACACCAAGACAGTTGTTAAGACACCCAACAAGTAGCCAGTCAAACACAGCCAGGACAGGAAAAAAGCCCAATGTTAGGATCTTTCTGCACATGATTGACACGGCAGTCTCATCAAGGCACATTTGTTTGAGTTCTGTTCTATCTTCCCACCGCACACACAAAAATAAAATGGTTTTACTATGGAAGTTTTGTACACTGTGGTCAAGGTTTCAGCAGGCCTTCCAGAAAGTTAGCATCTGTTATGCATAAGTACCTTTAAATGCACAAACAGGTTGTCTGTTTACCTAGTAGGTATGTTTGTGCAGAAAATGGTGTGTGCATAAAACTGGAGACCATGCTGGTGCTGGCTGGCAATTTTGACATTTTGGTTTAGATTTGTAATTGGGATAGAATTGTTTTAGGAGCAGTGTAAAGAACAAATGGGGGGCAAACTGCTGTTGAAAATCATTAACCAAAAGTAAGATGAAATGCTAAATCCTGCTCCTCTTACTCACCTTAAGTAAGAAGAGTAGAACTGAGCTCAAAATTAATACTTTCCAAATGCCTTAGTGCTCATATTAATACTTTATGAGTTTAAGTTAGCATTATAAATCGATTGACTATTTATTATTATGTGCCTCGCAGGCCCCAGCATAACTTTTTAATACTTATAAAACAGAACCAGCTTTATAAATCATTTCATTTTAGTTCTTTTTTTCTTCAAAGCTTTCCCATAACAGTCAATTCCTTTGTAGAATCTATTTACTATGGGGAGCAGGGAATGAAGAATCCAATCTATGACTTAACAATCTCTTTCACAAATGAGAAGTGTTTGGTAGCATCTAGCAAGTTAAGACAATGATGGGGTATGTTTACACTCCAATAAAGAACCCACTACACCAAGTCTCAGAGCCTGGATGAATTGACTTGGGCTCTCAGGGCTCAGGTTGCGGGGCTAACACTGCAATATTTAGCCCTGCAGTCCAACCCAGCTGATCCGGGCCAGCCGCAAACATGTCATGGATCTTTTGGAGCACTGCACACATGCCCATGAAGTCTTCTCCCTGGCTGGCACTGAAGGAGACTTTTAGCTGTATTCTCATTTTAGAGCACAGGAAATTAACTGTAAATCCCCAAAACTGGGATGAAACAACTCTATTCCTCTTTCTTTTCTAGCATTGTTCATCTGTTACAATCTGGCAAATCTGAAGCATGTGCTTGCCCCTCATCCTCACACCCCCTAAAATAGTTATTCATGACCCCGATAGATGAGATTTTTAATGTTTTTTCTTTTGAAGACTTTCTAAACTAGTAAAGCCACCAATTTCAACAGCAACACAGTCAGGCCCCATTTGCGCCCTCTGTTCTGCTACGATCAGACCCATTGTGAGAATAACGTACTCCCCTTGTTCTGTAACCCAGTGACGTTAGGGCACCATTAGGTTTATGCTTGTAGGGGACATTGGTGGAATTCTGTTAAAAACAAAGTAACAAGAAATTAATATTTTCTTTGTGAACTTTAATTTGTAAGTCTTGTTATTTCCTGCTAGAGGTAATTTATTACCCAGACCCAAGGGTAGAGCAAATTAGCTTTGCAGGACCCCCTGTGGCATGGGGCCCCTGGCAATTGCCCTGCTTGCTACCCCCCTAATGCTGGCCCTGGCTTTTATATGCAGGAAAACTGGTGTTGTGGCACAGGTGAGCCGTGGAATTTTTCTAGCATGTTGGGGGGAGGCTCAGAAAGAAAAAGGTTGAGAACCCCTGCGCTACTGCTTTGCGCTTACATTTACACCAATGCAAAGTGGGTGTAAACACCGCCACCAGCATGAGGTGGGAATTCGGTTCTATTAGAATTTCACACCCACTTTGCACTGGTATAAATGAGTTCCCAAGATGCAAAGCAGTGGAGAATCAGGCCAAGCGTATGTAATGTTAGCTGCTGAAGTGGGGCAGGGGGAGGTGGAAGGGGGGAGGAAAAGGAGAGAGTGTCCTTCTTCCTCAGAATCAGTTTTGTCAGGAGCCTGGCAAACCAGTCAGAGTTAGTAAGCACTTCTCAGCTCATCCTTAAGGAAACATGCTAAGCAAATAGGAAGTGAACCAGATCACTGCAGATCAGCATGCTGTGGCACCCAGACTGATGACCTTATTTAGCTTGGAGTAGTCAATAAGATCAGGTCGGTGTCTGTGGATAAGTGCACAGAGTGCAAGGCCGTCTTTCCAGCTTTACAACAAACAATAGAAAATAAAATGGAAAAATAAGTTAATACAATCATTACATTGGACAGTTTGACCCTCACTTAATGTTTTGCTATATGCATGAAGGCCCATGTTGCATTCAGATAATTAAATCTCATGGGTCCACCCTCACTGTGTGGTTCTGTTAGTAGACTGTGTACTCACTCTTCTATAATCCATATATTCCTGATCGCCCTACAGAGGTCTTTACACAGTGTATGTTATGTAAAATGCGTCCTGAGTAGAAACTGGTTAGCTTCTGTGATGCTCCAGGACACAAAAGGATACAGGTTCTGCTTTCAATGCATGTGCATAACCCTCCAATATATTTATGGTCACACGCATATCAAGGGCCAAATGAACCCCTGAAGATTCGGCTAACAGAACATGCTCGTCCAAGAGTCTTTTTCAATGTCACTTATATCATGCAATTATAACACCACAACTGGGCTTTTCTCAACAGAACATACAGTAGCAGCAGAAAAAAAGCTTAATTTATTTAAACACTTTCTATGTATTATGGGTCTCATTCTGAATGTTGCTGAGCACCTGCACTTCCCCCTGTCTTCAGTGGAAGTTTCAGATGCTCAGTACTTCTCAGGATCAGACCTTATAACAATGATCCTGGAGACAATAATGGAGCCATCACTTACATCCATTTAGGTATCATGTCAAAACTAATTTACAGACATAGGCCCTGATCCTGCAAGATACTCCATTCTGATGGACCAATTGGACTTTGCATGGGTACAAGGGTCAACTTGTGTACAGAAATTTGTAGGATTGGATACTACACAAGACATTTGTAATACTAAAAGTTTTTAGAGGTTCTGTTAACCTGACTTCAAAATGTACAAGCAAAGACAATTCCCAGATAAAGATTCAATACAAGTGTTACACATAAAAACTTCTGTCATCCAAAAGGTAAAATTCAAACAATATAAGCATCTATTATTTTAAGAAAACATTTTCCCTAACCAAAGATACATGCAATAATAAAATAGTCTGGAACATACTCTGTAAACCAAGAACTGAAGATAGCATAATCTATACTTTGAATATAAACTTGAACTTATGCCAGGGTTCTGCCGGTAAAAACTTTTTTTCCCATACATTGAATGAGCCAGTATATACCAGTTTAAACATTAAGGGCCAAATAATGCTCTTAGTTACATGTACACAACTGGGAGCAGAATCTGATGCAAAACACTTGTATTTTATCCCTTGAAATAACGTGATCTTACCTAAGATGGAAGTTCTGAATGTTCACATTTCTGTAAGGAGCAGTTTTCCTTTGACACCACAGCAGCAGACCTTCTTTGGCTGAAGTCTCTGTAAAGGACATCAGAGAGAAAAAGAAAGAATGAAAAGGAGCTCAGGTAGACTACTCCCTATTATTTTAAATAACATTCACAAGCTGGAACTTGTTACCATCTGCTGGGGGGGAGGGGGACTGTGCAATAGATGTTGATGGTCTCAGTTCATTTCCCCGGGGTTAGCTGTCAACATCACAAAATTACCACCACCACCACCACAACTGGCCCCCTTGTTGGCAGTCTCAACACATAAATCAAGGACTAAATAGACCCTGGAGACTGATCTTCATCTCAACACTAGAGGTGGTTCCTCCAGGTCTATCATGACACTCCTGGCAGGGCAGTGTGGGAAGCTTGCACTACCACTGCTTATACATTACATCCTTCCTGTGGAAACTAGAGATTAGTTTCTAGAATTGTCAGTGACACTTTTCACAATTTAAAACTGATTTAAGTAGAGAGGTATTTGACCAACAATACAGTACAGCCAACACGTGAAAATGTCCTTCATACAAACTGCAAGACACCTTCCAGAGTTGAATACAATTACTTAGGGACAGTAAAACAAAACAAAAAAACACTAAAGCAGTAGAAGAAATTAAGAGGTACAGAGAAAGAAAAAAATATATGTACTCAGATCAGATTTGCAAAGAGGTGGAGAAGTGGACAGATACAGGATGCTTGCTCCAGAAAGCAGGAAGTTCAGAGAGCTGGCGAAAGTGTACAGTGAAGAGGCAAAGATTAAGCTATGGCTTGATGTGTGGAAACAGCAGAATTCGACCTAACACTGTAGTGTAGACCAGGCCTGGATTGCATATGGAAGCTAGCAGATCAGCAAGCTCAGGCAGACAATCTTGTAATTCGGATGTTGTACCACTACACAGTGATCCAGTAATCTGACAAAAATAGATTTTTTACTTAATTTTAACGTCAACTCAAATTGACGTGCTTTGCCCCAACTATTTTAAGATAGCCAGGGGTATATTCTTACCTTCTACTGAAATGTCCTGAATAGCAAAGCGAAGGATGATGGTCCATATCATACCCAGGGTCATTTTCACATTGCCATCAACAATTTCTAGGGTAAAAAAGGGAAACCAGAATTCACAAAGTACAGTTTGCAATGTGTCCTCTTACTTTCATCCTGCACATCTGTTATACTGCAAGTTTCGTAATTCTTAACCTATACAGAATTTCTTCTAGTTGGATTTTCAACAAGCTCATGGTTCTGCTCAGGCTAATTAGGCTTGAAAATTACTTACAGCTAAGGTCACCACTTCCATACTAAAGTGCTTTATTCAATTGATTCTGATTTTCTCAAATTTTCACCATTCAGACTGACTTTTCTCTGTTTAGTCGCTACCTAAGGAAAAAATATTTCTCTGAAGGCTTGTCTACACTTAACAATTAATCTGGAATAAATTAGTGTGTGAATTTAAAGAGGGTTAACTGTTCCCGAGTAACTCCATGTGTTCACACTCTTAGGCCATGTGTCTACACTTACCCATAGATCGGCGCTGCTGCAAGGGTGTCAATTTAGCAGGTCTAGTGAAGACCCGCTAAATTGGTGGCAGAGAGCTCTGTAGTCAACTCCAGTACTCCACCAGAAAGAGAAGAGTAAGGTAAGTTGACGGGAGAGCGTCTTCCATCAACGCAGCACGGTGCAGACACTGCAGTAAGTTGACCTAAGCTACATCGACTCCAGTTACGTTATTCACGTAACTGGAGTAGCATAACTTGGGTCAACTTACTGCAGTAGTGTAGACAAGGCCTTATTCTGCACTCTTACTCCAGAATAAGAGCATCCACACATGGAGTTAATCTGGAATAACTATTGCAGAATAGCTATCGAGGTAGATAACCACTAAAGTTTGAGCAAAATCAGTCTTGCTGTTTTCAAATACAAAGCAAGTGAACAAACAATTTTTTGCAATTTTTTAACAGCTCTCATGCATTAGTGGTGTACAAACTTGAAATCTGATTTAGAGAGGGGGGTAAATTTCTTTAAGTGCCTAAATGACTTAGGAGCCGAAGTTCCATTTTCAAACATGACTTTGGCATTTTGGAGCCTAAGTTCCATAGACGTTTCAATAAGACTTAGGCACCCTAAGTGCCACACCCAATCCTAGTGCCTAAGTCCCTTCGGGAAATGGGACTTCAATTCCTAAGCTTTAGACAGGTTTGAAAATTTTACCCATTGTCCTTAGGTAGGGTCAGATTTTCAAAACTGGTCAACAGCCAGCAGCACCCACTGAGGACAATGAAAGCTGTTTGTTGCTGAGCACTTGAAAACTTGGCCATAGGTTACATGTGCACCTTTTGGTTGTCTGATGAAAATTCAATTTGATTTGGCCAAGTTACAAGGAATTTTTTTAAAAGTATGTGTATGTACACTGATGTGTTACTAATGATAAACGTTCAGCTATCTTTTAAGTCATATTCTTCTAAATATATACTGACAATGCCCGCATGCACATAAGTAATTTGAATGGCATTTTTTATCCCTGTGGTTTGAAAGTGATTCAAGACACCAATTCTATTTGCAACCCAATCAGGATTTTCTCCCCCTTTCCATGGAGTTTGTGGAAGTAACTCCCAAGGTACTGGAAACCCCAGCACAGTGACATTGTAACAGGAGCAGCAGAAGGTCCTTAATAGTGGGGGGATCACCAGCGCCCGAACCAAGGCCCCAGCCTTGTGCCGTCCCTTCTCCTGGAGGCCCCGCCCTCCACTCACTCCTCTCCGACCCCTCCCCCGCGTCCCTCGCCCTTGCGGCCAGTAAAAAGTGAAAGAGCACAGCCCTCCCACTTTTAAAAGAGGGGAGACTGTGGGCCCCTAGATTCCCCTGTTCTGGTGCCCCTTCATTGTAACATTTATTTTTATAGTGCAATAATCAGTGTTAAAAAGATAACTGTTTTTTTATTTTTCCTCTTCACTCTTAGGGGGTTCCAACTAATTTTTCCAAGATTTACATCCCTCTTCTCAGGACTCCATGTGCCACTGCTACCACCGTTGTATAGGCCCTGGAGGATCACGGCCCTCCTGAAGTTTACCATGAATTATACCAAAACTGGACTTTCTTAATCAATCAGAGGCGATTGAATCGTAACTGGTGCATATCTCAGTTGTTTTTTCCTCACATATGCATTTCCTTGCACTTTGATTGGTTGTGGATGTTGATGTACGAATCACTATACAGTCATTTCTCAAACTGTACAATAGCTGGATTGCAATACTCATGGAGCATGCTGACTGTCAGCCAATTAGTGTATTTGCATAATCGCTGCTTCCCAGATCTGCAAAAGTATTTAGGCTCCTAACTTCCATTGAAACCAATGGAAGTCAGGAGTCTATAAACAATTTTGTGGATCTGGGCCTGTGTGATTATTTCATAACAGCTACACGGCAAATATACAAATCTTTCTATTCTGACTGGCTACTACAATCCCGCTGTTCCCAGGGCTCCAGACAGAACTTTCAAATTATTTGTCAGCAATAAAGTAGATGTGTCAGTTCCTCAGTCTCCTTAGCCAAAACATTGTATGAAAGAGCCAAAACATATCTGACATACATAGAAAAAATACCAAAAAGCAAGGAGAACAAAACTGCTAAACTGCTGAAAGTAATTAAAGCATACTTTGATTCATTCCTTTCTCCCTCCTCTACAGGCCATCAGGGATATTATCCCCAGAATAACTCTCATATCTGTAACAAGGAGTCCGGTGGCACCTTAAAGACTAACAGATTTATTTGAGCATAAGCTTTCATGGGTAAAAACCTCACTTCTTCAGATGCATATTTGTGTTTTCATTGCCTGTTTGCTTTGAGAGAACTGCAGCCCCTACCTTTCAATTCACTCAAAACCCATCATAAGCTAAACTATATCCACAATTATTCTGGGGAGAAGAAGATGGAGAAAGGATAAAAATTTGGGGGGCGGGAGGAGGTTGACTGAAGGCCCAAAATGTTTTTTTGTTGTTTTCCTATTTTACTTAGTTGTTTGTCTTTCAGCAGATTCAGCAGCCCACTTTGTTTTTTGAAATTTTTTTCTTGTCATCTAACAAACTACTCCTTGGAGGTCCTTCCTATTAATGATCTTCTGTACTACCAGTCTCCTCAATTTCTCAGTTTATTCAACCCAGGATACAACAAAAAGCACCCTCAATTTATTTGATTTTTTTTTCTTTAAAACCACTGTGACGCATGGCTAGAAAGCGTTAAAACATCCTGCAAAATAAATAACCCTCAAAAGACGTGGGGAGAACATGATTGTGTTTTTGTGTATTTACATATGTATGAGTAGGGTGGACCATGCAGTCCCTGTCTATGCTGTATTCTGATAATTCAGAGGTGAAAAGAATATCCTATCACCGCTAAATCCAGGGTTGTGAGTTCAATCCTTGAGGGGGCCATTTAGGGATCTGGGACAAAAAAAAAAAAAAAAGAAAGAAAGAAAGAAATTGGGGATTGGTCCTGCTTTAAGCAGTTGGACTAGATGACCTCCTGAGGTCCCTTCCGACCCTGATATTCTATGATTCTATGATATCTCGGTATTCATCTCACTTTGAAATATACTGTGAATGGTGGAGGAACAAGCAAATGGCCTTATGTTAATTCGTGTAGCGAAGTACCGGTGATGGACCTCTTTCAAAGTCATGCTAATTACCTTTTGAACTCCCAACTTGTCAAAAGACATGAAAATGTATAAAAGATCCTTGGGTCCTGATTCTGTCATCTCGATCTGTGTATGCTTCATCAGGGGACGTTTGAGTTGCAAGACTGAGGTCCCAGTTATGCTGGTATGCCCTGAATATGACATTTGGACATTGGACTATAACCTATGAACTATTTCTGAAAGAACTCTTTGCAACTACAAAGCTCACCATCTATGCTATGAATCTGCACCTCAGTGAATTGAACTCATGTCTGTATGTATATTGTTCTTTTAACCATACTCTCTCTCTTTTGTTTTTTAACAAAGTTTAGTTTAGTTTAATAAAAATTGGCTATAGTGTGTATTTGGGTAAGGTCTGAAACTTTCATTAACCTGGGAGGTAATGTGGTAACCTGGGAGGTAAACCTTTGGGATTGGTAGAACTTTTTCTTTTATATGATGAAATAAGATTTACAGAAATTTTCATCATATTTGACATGGGTACCCAGATGGAGGCCTGAGGCTGGATCACTTTAAGGGAACTGTATTGTTTGGACTTCTGAGTAACCAGTAAGGTAATAAAGAAGCTGTTTTATGCTGGCTTGGTAAATCTAAGTATTGGAATATTCACCAGCTTTTTGGGGTTTGGCTGCCCCATTCTTTTCAGGTCGTCCTAATTGAGTGACCAGAGCTGGCTCCCCACAAGGACCCTGGTCACACCCACCCAAAAAACAAACAAAAAAAACTAACAAAAACCAGTGATTGGCCATTTCCTGGGCTATGAACACCACACATTTACTGAATAGAGACAACTCATAAATACATTAAATAGAATTTTGCACTAGAGCTGCACAGGACTAGTGGTTTAATCTTTATTCTGGGCCTCTGGTTTAAATCACAGTTGGTGGCACTAGGTTCACTACAGACTCTTCATTGCTCAGTGTCAGAAAATTACACATGATCCTCAACAGATGTAGAGACAGTGACTTCACATTTTGGAAATTAAAACATATCCCAAAAATGTTTATGAAAGATTAGGTGATTTACAGCCACCAGTAGCCACAGCTGAAACACCATTTGGCCTGTTTTAATTTATATGTTCCTCTTTGTGTCAAAATAAATATTATTATATTATTATTATTATAATAAATAATAATGATAATGATAATACTTGGCTTTTCTTTTGTACCTTCCACCCAATAATCTAAAAAGCTTCCAAACATTAATGAATCAAGCTTTGTAACTATTATCTCCAATTTTACAGATGAGGAATGTGAAGCACAAAAGTTAAGCGACTTGCCCAACGTTACACAAGAAGTCTGCGACAAAGCTGGGAACGAAACCTAGAACTCTTGACTCCTCAGCCCGGACCTGCTTCTCATTTACATTAAGGCCCAGTTAACCTTTCTGTGCTTCAGTTTTCCCATCTGTAAAACAGGGCTGATACTTTACCTCACAGGGGTCTTGTAAGGATAAATTCATTCATTCATGTTTGAGATCTTCATGTGGAAAACAGTATATACAGGGGCCAATATCTTTAAAAATGGGTACTTAGGAGCCTAGCTTTAAGTCCATACTTAGAGACCTCAATAAGTGACCTGATTTTCAGAAGTGTTGTGCACCCAGCAGCTCCCACAAATCAATGAGAGATCCCTGGGGGCTTCTTTAAGTGCCTAATTATGGATTTAGGAGCCTAACATTAAGCACCTAGAAAATCTTGGTCAGTATGTATAAAATATTATCAGGTAGAGTAAGCAACCGTCAGCAGAGCTCTTCACCTCAGCCAGTGAATTTAAGATTCCCATGTGACAGTGAAAAGCACTACTCACCAGACCATTTGTTTAATCCATTTTAATTCTAATTTTGGCCAGTTGGTTCAGTATTTCTATACCAGCTCTGCAAACAGTCTGCCTTACGCTTGATTTCTTTTTCCACATGTAAATTGGCTCTTCAATGCCCTCTGCTGTCCATAGAATACAATATTGCTCTCAGAATAGCACAAGTATAAAGTATACCGGAGGGGGGAAGGGGGAGCACTTTTTTTTTTCTATTTCTGCTACATAGTTTGTCCGCCTTGCTCTCCTTGTTCTATTCAGTAGCTGAAGAACAGCAAAACATTAATTAAAGCAGCACTTTGATATTAGCTTTGATTTGGGAGAGACTGCGCAAACCACAAATACCCAAAGACGAACAATTAAAATCAATATTTTAAAGACAGCTACACACACACGTAAGCACCCAGGCAGTTCAGTCTAATCTAAGTCAGAGTAGAGTCCACCAAAAAGTCAGCTTTGACACATCCGTCCTCTGGTGATGCCGGAAATCTGAACCTAGATCTGGATCTGAATTTGGCAAATGACACCTGTTTATAACGGACTAAATGAACACCCGCAGCTCTGAAACACCAACCCAAACCTTAACTATACCTGTGAACAGTGGCACCAATTCAGATATTTCTTTGGTGGGGGAGGAATTCCAGTGTCCCACACACACATACACACACACACTGGCAGGGACCGCTTTCCAGTCCCTGCTTATCTCCCTTCCCCCCCCACAGGGACCCCAGGTGTCCTTGTCTCTGACCCACATAGTGTATGAGCCAGTGCCACCATGAGTCAAGTTCTTGATGGACTCTCCGGGGATCTGTCGTACAGGAACAGTTTCCCTATATGCCCAGTTGCAACACCATTTGACCCAGCTGCTCCTCCATATAAATGGAGGGGCGGCTGGACCAAATCTGAATAATGCTCCAGCAGCAGCCATACTGATTTAGTATAGGACCATGGCTTAAAAGTGGTCAGGCCATAGCTCACCCCCCACCAGCTACATGGCCCTATGGAACTTTGAGCAAGTGCAAAAACCTTAGGGGAAACATTTGCCCCCCACGAACTTCACCTAAGTGGCACTATTGCCTCTGAAGCCATGAAGGTTGTTCTCCCACTCACTCCTACCTAAATATCCTTCCTCCCTCTGATCCAGTTACCCTCCCCCTCCCACTCAGCCCCCTGAGGTGAAGGGTTGGAGGCTGGAGTAAGGATAAAAACATGGGGATGGGGCAATTAGATCAAGGGTGGGAACCATGAAACAAATCTAATTTAGATAGCACAAATCACTGTAATGTCTAGATGCTGAATGGGAAGCTCCATGGGAAGCTGCATTTGGCAAATCCCATCTGCTGTGAGATCCTGCATATTTCAACCATCAAATTATGTTTCTCAAAATCCAACCAGCCAATCATGTATTTTAATGTAACTACAGTGACTATTTGGAGCAGAACAACAAAATAATCATGTCACATCTAGTTCCACTTCATTTTGGGTTCAGTATCCAACCAGCTCCAGCCACCACTTTTTCCATTGTCCACTCTTAACTGCATCTAGAATGTTGAACCTTGGTCTTAAAAATGTAGTAACCGTGTACAGTCACCGTAGTAACAATTGGGAATAGGTCTCAACTCCCAAGCAATTTTATCAAAAGAAGTCCACTATACATTATACTCACTAAAGAGATAGACAAAGACCCAGGGCTGTATGAGGTACATTCTAGACTCCTATCTGATTTCTAAAGTT
The DNA here is from genome assembly GCF_965152235.1 of Eretmochelys imbricata. NCBI lineage: Eukaryota > Metazoa > Chordata > Testudines > Cheloniidae > Eretmochelys > Eretmochelys imbricata. The sequence goes on along the minus strand of NC_135574.1, from coordinate 135,144,201 downwards.
ACTGGTTTTTAATAGCATGTTGGAATAAAAGAAGGCACTGAAAGAACCAAATGTTGTCCTAATCTTTAAGAAAAGGAATGGGCAAATGCCAAGAAATTATAGACCATTAAACCTAACCATGTAGAGAAGCAAATTCTAGAATCATCAAGCCCTTCCACAACCCACATCTCCCCACACCCAAAATCTTTCCAATTCTTGTCTTCCCACCTCTGCAGAGAAGCCAGCAAGATGCATCAGGGGCCTTGGCCTTCCATGGCCAAGGAGGCACCAGGACAAATTTGGCCCCTGATCTCTGCTGTCTAGCTTCTTTGGGATATGTATGCCTATAGACCAAGGCCTATTGTCAAGTGTTTCCACATACCTTCTGCACCAATTGACACAAGTTTCACTCCTTTGCTGGCAATATAATCCAGGGCTTTGTTGACATTAGCAATTTTATGGAAGCGCATTTTTCCTCTGTCTGGTTTTGGTAGTCTTTCCCCTGTAGTACAACAAGTTGAATGCAATTATTCTTACAGGCACCTGGCAACAGACACACCAGTGACTAGAAAACTCAGATAGAATGTATGCAGTACATTTTCTAAAAGCTAACAGTTATTCTGGAGGTATTTTTCTGAAAGAATGTCAAGTGCCTTTGAACAAACCCACAAAAAAGCAAAGAAGTTTCTTACCTTGATCTTCCGGTACAGCAGTGAAACCTGAATAAAATTTGATGTTTGCCCAAACATAAGAGGTATATAAATGGATACACTTTTCATATTTTATTGTGCTGTTAGTGTCTGCTTTATAGTTGAAAGAAAGTAAAAAGGAAGTGAACAGGCCCTTCCTCATAGCTCATCATCCCTTCCTTCCTGATTACAAGGGAAGGAAATCATATAAATCAGACAGCCATGTCATCCCTTTCTGTGTAAAATCTCCCCAAACCCATGGCATTTGAAGAGCTGCTGTTGGACAGCAGGATCAGCAGAGATGCACAAGAGGGAAGAGGAGTATCCTGGGAAAAATGCAGAATCTGAGAATCGGTGTGGTTAAATGGGAACAAATCCCAGACGTCAGGACCCTGTGGGCATCCCTGCCACCTCTGGACTTATCCCAACCTCATCCATCACTGTCAGAGCCATGCTGCCACCGTCTGGTACCAAGGGCTGCATGACTATGTCTTCTCAAATGGTCAAGAGAGTAACTATATGTGAATAAATCCCCCCTACACAAATTCAAAGCGTTCCACAAAAAAACATGACTTAGAAATGCTCCTTCCCTTGATCCTTTCCCTTTATCATCCAATATGCCCCTCATAACCATCCCTCTTCACAGGGGCATCGTCAGGTAATCACAGTCTGCTGGTGACTGCTCCCCACCTTTGAATGGCAGAGGAAATAGATGATTTAGCTGGTTTGCATAAATAAGTCAATAGGAGCTGTTCAGTGCTCCGAAGTTTTGAAGATCAGACCACTAATTATTTAAGGCAGGGGTAGGCAACCTATGGCACGTGTGCCAAAGGTGGCCCACGAGCTGATTTTCAGTGGCACTCACACTGCCTGGGTCCTGGCCATCAGTCTGGCGGGCTCTGCATTTTAATTTAATTTTAAATGAAGCTTCTTAAATATTTTAAAAACCTTATTTACTTTACATAGAACAATAGTTTAGTTATATATTATAGACTTATAGAAAGAGACCTTCTAAAAACATTACAATGTATTACTGGCATGCGAAACATGAAATTAGAGTGAATAAAATGAAGACTCGGCACACCACTTCTGAAAGGTTGCCGACCCCTGATTTAAGGTCTCTAAATATGGATTTCTGAGCCTGATTTTAGGCACCAACTTTTGAAGCTTGCTTAATAATTAAAAAAAGAAAAGAAAAAGTTTGGAGTACTCATACTAAGCGGTTAAAAACTGAATAAAATGGTTAAAAAATAAATTTGTGACCTCCACATGCAGAGGAAAGGTAAACTCTTAGTTGCAGGGCCTAAGGACTAGTCCTTCAGGTTTTATGTCCCTCCAACAGCAGTTTGTGATATCACCCAAAGCCAAATGGTTCAGACAGCTGCAGTCATAGTATGGCTTTGGGACATCATCAGCTCAGAAGCACAGAACCTTTGTTTTAAAATGTATTCATCTGTAACTCTTTAAGCTCACTCATGCACTGCAGATCTTTAACAGTTTTCATTCTTTTAAGAGTATTTCGCTTATTTTTTTCCTACTGATGACACCCTGAGTCAGGCTAAGAAAAAAAAATTTTTTTTTTAATTGCCCAGTCCAAGGATAACCAGGATCTCAGATCTGGTTGTTCAACAAGAAGCTGTGGTTATTTCAAAGGTTTTTAATTTATTCATTTTCTGGTTTTGTTTCTGTAGGAATTAGGCAGGTACACAATTTCCAGTAGGAATATGCAGGAGGGGGACACAAATGTGCACACAATTCCCAATTGTGTGCAGTGGGATTCAGAACTGGAGAAATGGAGGCAGAAAAGGAATTTAGCAAAGCAGTAAGTGCTTGGTGGACAAATCATCCATTTCCTTTACTATTCAAGAATATTTACAAAGAAACTGAGGTGAGAGACCACTTTTTATTTTCAGCCTCAGATCAGATGCAATGGTCCATCAATTTGCTCAGGATTCTTAAATACAGGTCAGCAGCTCCTCCAATGGACAGTGAACAGATCACTTGTTGGACTGGAGTTTTGCTGTCCCACGCAACTGGAAAACAAGATTGCTCCTAACCCTCCTCAAGGTCGAGGATTAACTTCTGTTATAGTTTTGCACTACAAAATCTCTACGAGGTTCTAAAGTCAGGGGTGGTGTTTACTAAATGCATTAGACATTTTGTTTCTAACAAACCTGAAATGACTTCCAAGAGGAGCATCAGTTTAAGGCCATTCCTGAAGTCATCTTCGATGTTCTCAATCTGTGTGCCTGCTTTCCTGAGGTGGGAATTGCACCAAGCTGTAAAGGTCTATAACAGCAGAAGGAAAACAAAATACTTGTCACCATGGCATCTTTCAAAGCAACTGCTGAACCATCTGAGTGAGCAAACAATGCAGATGAGATTGTCAAGGCTGCCTGGGACTTCTAGTAATACTGATAATCCTGGGGCTTACTAGTAATATTGATAAGAAACAAAATGCCTTTTTAAACACAGACTTTTTGAAAAAGAAATACAGCCCAGTCTCTTGGAAGCTTTACAATGAGCCATGCACAGTCATTACAGAATCTGCACGACGTCTGTATTTCAATATGGCCTGATTCTTCATGGATTATTTTTTTAATTTGGTTTCCTCCTCGTATGAACTTCCAGATTGTGACCACAACTTGGTGAAACACCCAAGTGCAGAGATGGAAGTTTTTATGGTTAAATTTATCATGAAAGACAACATACAACAAGAGTATCTTTCTTTTTCTCTTTCTCTCTGTAAAACCACTGAGCCTGATTATTTTGTCCAGTTCTCATTGCTAAGGCAGCGCCAGCCTAGACCAGACCTTACTAACCCCCAGTTTTGAGAAATGCTGTTGAGCCTACCTTCAGCATGGTCTCAGCAGGGGTTTCAGTCCTTGGACAGCTACCAAGGTGGGTTGGGCCAGTGGCTGAAACAATGTTCCTTTCTTTTCCAACATTTCAGCAAGCACCCTCCCTTCCCTCAGCCCCTCCCTCCTGCTCCTCCCTCCTGCTCCAGTCAGAAAGGACTTGAGAGGAGGGAGCACTCTTGGCGGGGGGGAGAAAGGAGGAGGCAGGGACTCAGCCACTGGTGAAGCCATGGCAGCTGCTGAAAAGAAAAGACTCTGAGGTACTTGTGGCATGGCAGGACAGGGTGAGAGCTGATGAGCGGGTGGAGACAAACCGGTGGCTTCCCTGGGGGAAACAAGTAGGGCCCTACTATATTTACAGTCCATTTTGGTCCATTTCACAGTCATAGGATTTTAAAAATTGTAAATTTTCATGATTTCAGCTATTTAAATTTGAATGAGGTTGTAACTATAGGGATCCTGACCCAAAAGGAGGTTGTGGGGGGGTGACCAGGTTATTGTAGGGGGGGTTGCGGAACTGCCACCCTTACTTCTACGCTGCTGCTGGCAACGGTGCTTCCTTCACAGCTGGGTGGCCGGAGAGCGGTGGCCTCTGGCCAGGCACCCAGCTCTGAAGGCAGAGCCGCTGCCAGCAGCAGCGCAGAAGTAAGGGTGGCATGGTATGGTATTGCCACCCTTACTTCTGCGCTGCTCCCTTCAGAGCTGGGCCCTTGGTCAGCAGCTGCCACTCTCTGGCCATCCAGCTCTGAAGGGAGCTGTGCAGAAGTAAGGATAGCAATACTGAGACCCCCCCTACAATTACTTTCTGACCCCCTTTTTGGTTGGGACCTCCAGTTTGAGAGCCACTGGTCTCCTCCGTGAAATCGGTATAGCACAGGGTAGAAGTACACAAAAGACTAGATTTCACAGTCCATGACGCAATTTTCACAGCCGCAAATTTGGTAGGGCCCTAGAAATGAGGGAGTGTATGGAAACAGATGTGTCCGGAGTTAAAGTAAGGGGGAGAGGAGAACATGTGGGAGCACAGCTCTCTGCCTCCTGTGGTAAAAGCAGACCAGAGCGCTCCTCCTCCCCCGGCTTGAGGAAACAGTGATTCTCTGAAGCTCCTACTCCATGGCTAATTAAATGGGCACTCTGCTCCCCTTCTGTGTCCAGCTACTGAAATCACTGGCGATGGCTATGGGGCAGAGGCGATGGATTTGGGGGATCTGTGCAATCAAATGCCCACTTTAGAAATATGTAAATTTTATGTAAATTATGCACAAACAAAAATACCTCTTCAGACTTTTCATTCAGCCCATGGAGGCAGATCTAGCCTTTTGCATTTTGGGCCTGTGGGCACAGAATTGACTCATCATTAATGTTTGTTCTTGTATTTTCAGGGGACTCTCTGTGAGACCAAAAAAAAGCCTATTTGAATGTTTAAAATTGTTTAATAAAATCTGAGTTGCGGTTCTATTTTTACATCCTAGAATGCTACTGTGGTCCTTGAGGTGTCAGGATGAGTGGGGTGACTGGGATGAGCCAAGAGCAGCCAAGAATTGCCTCTGCTGCTTTCAGCCCTGCATGCAGCCAACAGGTAAGTGGCTTGTGAGGTGACAAAATCAGGGCTGTGGGCTGTGTGCAGTTCTGGTCTCCCATGTTTAGGAAGGATGAATTCAAACTGGAACAGGTACAGAGAAGGGCTGCAAGGATGATCCGAGGAATGGAAAACCTGTCTTCTGAAAGGAGACTCAAAGAGCTTGGCTTGTGTAGTCTAACCAAAAGAAGGCTGAGGGGAGATAGGATTGCTCTCTGTAAATATATCAGAGGGATAATACCAGCGAGGGAGAGGAATTATTTAAGCTCAGTACCAATGTGGACACAAGAACAAATGGATATAAACTGGCCACCAGGAAGTTTAGACTTGAAATTAGACGAAGGTTTCTAACCATCAGAGGAGTGAAGTTCTGGAACAGCCTTCCAAGGGGAGCAGTGGGAGCAAAAGACATATCTGGCTTCAAGACTAAGCTTGATAAGTTTATGGAGGAGATGGTATGATGGGATAGCCTAATTTTGGCAATTAATTGGTCTTTGACTATTAGCAGTAAATATCCTGTGATGGGACGTTAGATGGAGTGGGATCTGAGTTAATACAGAGAATTCTTTCCTGGGTGTCTGGCTGGTGAGTCTTGCCCACATGCTCAGGGTTTAGCTAATCGCCATATTTGGGGTCGGGAAGGAATTTTCCTCCAGGGCAGATTGGCAGAGGCCCTGGGGGTTTTTCACCTTCCTCTGCAGCGTGGGGCACAGGTCACTTGCTGGAGGATTCTCTGCACCTTGAAGTCTTTAAACTGTGATTTGAGGACTTCAATAGCTCAGACATAGGTTAGGGTTTGTTACAGGAGTGGGTGGGTGAGATTCTGTGACCTGCGTTGTGCAGGAGGTCAGACTATATGATCATAATGGTCCCTTCTGACCTTAAAGTCTATGAATCTATCTATCTATGAATTGCACTGCAGGGACTAACTTTACCATTGCAGCTGCAGCATTTGCAGTTCCTACACACAGTGGCACTGCGGCAGTCAGAAAAACATGACTGTGGATGCAACTGTGCCTAGACTGGCACTGAGCAAGTGCAGACGGGACTGTGGTGTGCGTGCCTGTGCATTGTTGGAAAAATGTGTCGGGTTGGGGGGGAACATTGTAGCAACTTGTATGGACTTGGAGGAAGGAGCCCAGGTTGCAGAGGAGAAGAGTCTGGAGAAAGCACCAGGAAGTCAGTCTATGTGCATATGGCTAGAATGTTAGCTGTAGCATCTATGTACATAGTTCTCTTAATAAAGAGTCAGTTGAATTTTACAAGCATGGAATCTTGGGTGTTATTACCCCCAGCATATGAAACAGACACAAGGTGTTTTACAGGCCTGGTAGGGTGCTGCAACACCCAAATGCTAGTGTTGACAAGCCTTAAGAGCTATATTATGGCTTTCAGGCAGAGCTCTGCACTGGGAGCAGTGTACTACACTACACAAACGAGGGCTGTCAAAGGCTGTCCTATCAGATTCAGACACAGTGCCCCCCGCCCCACCCCACCCCCGATCGCCACTGCTTCACCTTCCACAAAAGTGCTGTGTGCTCTCCATGTTATGTGAAGCCCTATATGCTGCTTGTGAGGGAGCAGGGCCACAGTCCCATACCCACCTGGGTCCTCTCACTTTGGAGTGGCTTGCTTTGCTTTTTGGTACTAGCCTCACCGAGTCCTTGAGCCCACAAGAGTGCAAGGACCAGATTGTACCAGGCCCCAACCCCAGGATAAAAAGCACCCTCTCTGCACATGTGAACCTGCACAGGATTGCACACAATGAAGCCCTATGGTGGTACCTGGCATAATCAAATACTGCCAGAATCTAGCTTGTTACAGCTTTTGTCTGCCTCTAGCAACTCTGAGCATGTGTAATCAGTATTCGTGGGTCAGTAGCGCACATTTGCAAATACCAGAAATTATAGTACTCCTCCTATGACAGAGAGATATTAGAGTAATGTAGAAGACATAGCTTAAAGCACCCAAAGATAAAATGCACAAAAACTTGTTACATGGAAACCCGGCACACCCATTAGAAAAGCTAACCAATAAATGTCTGAGCCTTTCACACTCACCAAAATGATGGCTATCCATTTACTTTCAGATGCTATTATATTTTGCAGAACTGTTTTGGGGACACAGGACTAGGCTAGGTCTGAACAGCCAAGCAGATGGTAAAAATAGATCCATCAAAACTGGGAACAGACAGGTCACAGTGCTATTTTCATGATCTCACCCATCTCAACACAGGACTTTATTGAGGGTTATGTTGATTTCTTTTTTGCTGTTGAGCAAAGATTAATCTGATACTTGGGTTCATCATCCAAGCAAATTAAAATATTTCCCACCTCTAATTTCTCTGTTGGCCTCTCTACTTTTTACTTACATAGTGTTTAAATACCACAATATCAGCACAGTATAAGAACCTCAACAGAATATTTTAAAATATGGTTTCATCGGACGGTCCCAAAGAGGTTTGAAAACGAACTTATTCAAACATCCCTTAGAGATAAAAGGAAAGGAGTACTTGCGGCACCTTAGAGACTAACCAATTTATTTGAGCATAAACTTTTGTGAGCTACAGTTCACTTCATCAGATGTTTTCAGTGGAAAATACAGTGAGGAGATTTATATACACACAGAACATGAAAAAATAGGTGTTTTTTTCATGTTCTGTGTGTATATAAATCTCCTCACTGTATTTTCCACTGAATGCATCCAATGAAGTGAGCTGTAGTTCACGAAAGCTTATGCTCAAATAAATTGGTTAGTCTCTAAGGTGCCAAAAGTACTCCTTTTCTTTTTGAGAATACAGACTAACACGGCTGCTACTCTGAAACCTGCCCTTAGAGATAGGTACTTTTTATTATACTAAGTTTACAGATGGATGAACTGAGCCATAGAGCTGTTATATGACTTGCTCACAGTAACTCGGTAGCAAAGCTAGACATAGAAGCTGGATGTTCTAGCACGCAGCCCTGTGATCTAACCACTAGATCACACTTCCTCTTCATTCCCTCTCATCTCTTCTGCTCTACCTACCTTCTCTTTTTGCTGATGTTATTGTTCATTTTATAAAGATTTTGAAGATACTGAGCAGCTGATGTTGCTACTCCATAAAGAAATCAAAGATGCTACTTTGGCCCAATCAAACTGTTTTAGATGAGCAGACTGACAAGGGATCAGTTCATCTTCACTTTTATAGATTGTCCCACAAAGCCTTTTCTGTGCTGATTTTTGCTGTCCTTTTTATTACATTTTTGTGTGTCTGAACATTAAATCAAAATTGATCCACGAACTGAAAATTACCAACATAAGACATGGACTCACACCTGTAGTCTCTCAAAAATGGTAAACTTAAAAAAATGATCTGATTACAACCCACAAAACCTACACAGTGGGCTAAACGAAGTTCTGTTGAAGCACGATTCCTTTTTATGGTATGTCACCCGCTTACACCAGGTCTCAGTTTGTTCTGATTGGTCAAGTGCAGCAAGAGACAACTGCAGCTTCTCATCACAGCGTTTTTTCCAGTGCGAGTCCTTTGTTCATGAAATGCCGTTATCTGTATTTTCGGTTGCCTTGTGCCTCCTTGAAAGCACAGCTCATATACATTCCAGCAGACTATCTGCATGTGACTGTATAATCCAGTGGCCACAAAAACCTGTCTTATCATAGAATCATAGAATATCAGGGTTGGAAGGGACCTCACGAGGTCATCTAGTCCAACCCCCTGCTCAAAGCAAGGCCAATCCCCAATTAAATCATCCCAGCCAGGGCTTTGTCAAGCCTGACCTTAAAAACTTCTAAGGAAGAAGATTCTACCACCTCCCTAGGTAACGCATTCCAGTGTTTCACCACCCTCCTAATGAAGAAGCTTTTCCTAATATCCAACCTAAACCTTCCCCACTGCAACTTGAGACCATTATTCCTTGTCCTGTCCTCTTCTTGTTTGCCTAGAACTAAACACAGTTACATGGACATCATTTAATGTCAAAAAAGAGAGACTATTACTGACTTCAGTAATGCCACAGATAAGAAGTTGCCGAACAAAACTCACTACACACCTAACCTTGCGACGCCTTCCACAGTTCACATCTTGTTTAATCCTCATTCTTTCACTCTCTCATTGTGATCCCATTTGTTGAGAGCATAAATTGGCATTACTCCGGCTCTGACAAATAGCTCTATAAAAAGTCAGTAAGCAGCAATTCAAAGAAAGCTCAGGTCCTGGAGATCAAAACACAACCAGCATATAACAACACTATATTCCGCAAATCTTAAATCCTCTGGGATTGAAAGGAAGAACTAGGAAAAGCAAATTATTTTCACTGCTGACCTGTTGGGAGCATATCAGAGTAGCAGACTGCCATGATGAGCAGGGTGGAACTGACATCATAGAGCAATAGTATATGCTAGAATAGGTGCAATTAAATGCCTGGAGCATTGGCCTTTTGGGGTTTGAATTTATTTGCAAAAAGCAGACTCTAAATTTTTTTTTAAATGCCCATCACAAAAGCCACCAGTAGAAGAAAACCTGTGTTGTCACTCTAAGCAGAGAGAGCCGTGAACGAAAGGGCAAGGAATTTGAACTACTCTCTGACCCCTGAAGGAAACTTTCCCAAAACACACCACCAATCGTGTCAATCCTGATTTGAAAAGCCTATGTTGAGGGATGACAGAGTAATTCAGGTTTTATGCAGGCAGTGCTTGGCCTCTCTGCAAACACCACCAAAAGGATTGTCTGTGTCATTTGTGATGTAAAAATATGTTCACTGAAAACTGGACTGAGAAGACCAAATTGATTTCACGTAGGCAACTGAATCACCATGAACATGTGAATCTGCAGTCATCGGGGTAACTCCAACTTGCAGTCCTAGTGCAAGTAACTCCCCAAAACTATGTGTACCTTTGTAAGGATGCAAATTGAAGGACATAGTATTTCTGATTGAATAAACAACATGTATGAAGGCAGAAAGGGTCCTACAGTAATAGGAAAGCCCACATATGTTGCATATGTAGAGTACTGATAATAATTTAACTTTCTTTTGATGCTCCCCCAGAATTATAAAAGGAGAACACTACTGTAATTATGAGCCTTTGGTCCTGATGTAACATTTGAGATATTTAATTGAGAAAGTCCAGTTGTTTCCCACTAGCTAGTACTCACATTTCACAAAAAGGCTAATGCTCCCTTTGACTGATTCAATGGAACCAAAGAAAGATGGGTCGCAATAATTTTTTTATGTTTCCTATACTAATTACACCACCTATTTAAAATTCAGACTGATTTTAAAAGAGTTCTTGTTTTCTCTCTCAAAACAGCTACTGGCCTTCCTGAATCATTTCTTTTTGTTTCTAACCCTACCCACGATTATTCCATAAGATAAAAATATACAGTGCTCAATGGCAATCGAGCAATGATAGATCAAAATACACATACATATACACAGTGCAACATGAGTAAAAAACTTAATACTTTAGATTTCTGTTTTGTGACGCAGCACAACTGCCTTGTGGACCTTGCAGTGTACTGAACTGGGGACAGGGGAGCAAGCTCAGATAAAGTGATCTTTATAACTAGATCTTCAGGCCTTCAGAGAAGTGGAAAATATAAGTTGGCAGTGTTTCCTAAAAGGATGTGCATTTATGTGTTAATACACACACTTGGGTGACTCCTGCTATTTACTTCAAAGGGACAATTGCTTAAAACTGACAATTATTTTGCTTCACAGCACTGATCCTGATATATCCCCACTCTCTCAAATGGTGGCAATTGGGATTGTTCATTACTTCAAGCCTAAATGGGATGCAATGACTCGCTCTGTAGCTATATGTGGTATTTTACTGTGCTCTGAGTACATGGCAAGAGTGCTGCAGAGAGAAAGCCAGCCAGAACATTCCTACTAGAGGAGACTGAAGTCTCTCTTTGAAGCACAGCCAGCTTCTGCCTATTATCCATATTTCAAAATGTAAGCCCTGATCCTGCAATGCGACCTGCTAGCATGGACTCCCGTGTCCATGGGACTTCAGCATCAGGGCCTTTCTCTCCGCTTGGAACACAATCTGCATGCTAGCTGTATGCATGTAACAAAGAAACTTTACCGTTATTTTTAGTTTAAAAGAGAGAGAGAGACAGAGCAAGAGAGAGAGAACAGTTTCCCCATTGGCACAACTTACACTTGTTGCATAGATGTGATACAACACACCCATTGGGCCAAATTCAGAGGTATTGTAGGCAGGTCAATGAAGCTGCACTATTATCCCAGGGATGAATCTAGCCCATTACTGTTATCATATCTGAGTAAGAATGCAGAAATCAGAGATAGAAAACACAAACAATTAGGTCACTTGATTCATCCACCTGCCAGTGCAGAAAGACTCCCTACACAGTATCTGCTAAACCTATTCTAGCTGTGACAAAAGATGGTGTTCCTGTCACTCTCCCTGGAGGACAACTGAACAGTCTAAGAAATCTCACTTTTAGGAAACTCCCCTTTCCCCCCTAATATTTAACTTAAATTCTCATTTTCTCTCTCTGGTCCTGTTACTCCTAGTTATAAGCCTCTTACATGGCTCTAAACAAAACCTCATTACTAAAGTATAAATTCAAAAAAACATACACGTATACTCAGCAAACTACGTGATCTGGTCTTCCTTTAACAAGTGTATATGGGAATTACTAGTAGTCTTATCAATTAGGATGGAATAAGAAATTAAAGTGTTGATTTATTTCAGTTTACAGTTAGACATACCGTACTGTGGAGTCTGTTTTTTTTAATGTAGTGGTGATTGTTTGCCACAATAATTTGTCATAATAATTTTATTTATCAATGAAGTCTTGACCCCCACCAAGGGGCACAAGATGATGGAAAAAACACAAATGGGGTAGAATGGCCTTATGGCTAATGCAAAAAGACTTAGAGTGAGGAGATCATTAAGAGCTCAGAAACAACTCTCAGCAATTTTTGCAGCACTGTATAATATTTTGCAAATTCTAAGCTGTCTTTTAAAAAAAAAATCAAAGTAAGGGTTTTTCACTGCTAAGATTTATCCCTCGTAACAGAGCAGTTACCCTGTTAAACTGTCTTGCAGAAAATTGTCTCAAGCCAGACAATAGCCCAGGCCAAGTGTATATGTGGGATGAGGAGGAAGGAAAAATGGGTTAAAAAGGAACACACTGTGGAGGAAATCCTATTCCCACTCAAGTCAATGGCAAAACTACCGTTGAGTTTAATGAGGTCAGGTTTTCACTGTTTTTTATCGGGTTATTCCATAATTTTCCACCCTGGGGTTTCATCCATCTTGCTCTGAAGCATCTGGTATTCACCCTTGTCAGAGACAGTATACTGGATTGGAATGATCGTTGATATACTCTGCTATCGCAATTCTTACTCTTATGTATAGCAAGATTAACTCAGCCACATGGCATATATATTACTATTTTCCATTTTGTTTTCCCAGGTAAGTATGCAGTAATATTACTTAATAGCTTACTATTTATGTTGTAAAATGAATACCATGCAAACATATAGGAGATGAAACACAGACAAGTTGATAGGTTTCAGAGTAACAGCCGTGTTAGTCTGTATTCGCAAAAAGAAAAGGAGTACTTGTGGCACCTTAGAGACTAACCAAATTATTTGAGCATGAGCTTTCGTGAGCTACAGCTCACTTCATCGGATGCATACCGTGGAAACTGCAGCAGACTTTATATATACACAGAGAATATGAAACAATACCTCCTCCCACCCCACTGTCCTGCTGGTAATAGCTTATCTAAAGTGATCATCAGGTTGGGCCATTTCCAGCACAAATCCAGGTTTTCTCACCCTCCACCCCCCCACACAAATTCACTCTCCTGCTGGTGATAGCCCATCCAAAGTGACAACTCTCTACACAATGTGCATGATAATCAAGTTGGGCCATTACGCTGACGTCTGCATTTTTCGCCTTTTTGATTTTAACTGTGCAAGTGTAAAACAGTAGGAAAAATGCTGAAAAGCCAAAGTGACAATATTTAAACTAGCAAGAGAGTGTAGGGCCCACGGGAACAAACGCTTTGTCACCCACTGACTTAAAGTGTGATGGTGGAACTGTAAAAGGGCGACTGATTTCCAGAGGTGCTGAACACCTACGCTACTTCCAGCTGAAGCCAGTGGGAGCTGCAGGCCCTCAGAATGCAAATAACCACCAGGACAAGACTTAAGGAGCAGGTCTCAATATATCCAGGCTCCTCTCCATTAAGAGCCCAAAAAGCCAAAAAGACCAGCCTCTTTATAGGCAGTCATTGCTAAGTTGGAATAATATGATCACATTACTCCTCCCTGTGAACAGGCACTCTACTGCCTCCTGCACAGGTCGCAAACAGCAAAGAGACCCAGCTGGAAGCCCTGCACAGAGGAAGCTACAATAACTGAGGAGTGATAATATTGCCATAAATTGACACAATTTTCTCCACTGTGGGAAGGAAACCTTTCAAATTGGAACTTCCTTTACTGTGACTTCTCATTTTCCTCTTGGCAGTTGCTGAAGTGACCTATCTACACTATTTTTACCATTTGATACGAAGTACAGCTTGTACCATCATTGGACATAATATCTTGCTTCTGCTGCTCTGTCGTTTGCTGCTGGGTAAAACAACAGCAGCTATTACTGTTGGCTGCTTGTACTACAGTAGCACCTAGAGGCCCTAGTGTGCCAGGCACTGTACAAACACATAGTGAGAGAAGGTCCTTGCCTCAGAAAAAGAGTTTGCAGGCTACCTGAACAAGACACACGAAGGGTGAAAGGGAGAACAGAGGTGAAGATATCTGCCCGAAGACACACAGCAGGTCAGTGGCAGAGCCAGGAATAAATGACAGAAAATAAACCAACCCTTTTCAACCATGTGGTAATATGCTGCAAGTGCAGTGAAACTGCCTGGCACCATTTTATTTAAGTTTCAGTTTTAAATGTACCCTTATGGCTATTAATTGACGTGCGGGGGAGTTTCTACAAATGTGTAGAAATGGCTGCACCATTAACTGAGTTGGTATGAACTAGAAATAATAAATAAAGGATTCGATTTTTTTTTCAGTTGTTTGAACTCGAGTTTGGATTTTACCCCTTTTCCTTTTTTCCACCCCAAAACAAAAGCCAAAATGCACCTGGTACAATTTCATAAAATAACTAGGGTGACCTACAGTTCTGGAGCCTTAAATGCTACCTCTTCTGGAAGTGTCATTTTTACAGGAACTTAATGTTATTCAATCACTGAGTGACAGGAAGTCTTCTACTGGCCAAGTGAAATGTTAATGTTTAGCACAGCAACTTGCTAACTGAATTTGGTTATGTAAAGGATGTAAATATTTGAAGTGGGTGAACTATCTGGGATGGTTCAAGGGATTATGTACCATACATAGGAGTCATTCAAAGAAATCAAGAAAAGGAAAATCTAGGCTAAATATCACGGAAAAATTCCTGACAGTGAGGTCATTTAAACTGCAGAACCAGAAAAACTAGAAAAGGCACTAGAAAATAAAGAATCACAAGGTCTTAGAATTCAGAGATGGAAAAGCCCTATTAAGCTCTTCTGTCTGAAAGTGCAGTAGTGATCATATCAGAGATTAAATTGATACCATACTGGATCATAGTAGTGAACAGGTTTCAGAGTAACAGCCATGTTAGTCTGTATTCGCAAAAAGAAAAGGAGTACTTGTGGCACCTTAGAGACTAACCGATTTATTTGAGCATAAGCTTTCGTGAGCTACAGCTCACTGCTGTAGCTCACGAAAGCTTATGCTCAAATAAATCGGTTAGTCTCTAAGGTGCCACAAGTACTCCTTTTCTAGTAGTGAACAGTCCACCCTACTAGGAGATCAGCTCCATAAACTGAAAGGTCTTTTTCATCACTGATTCCCACAACCCTATTATTCACGAGATGTATAATTAAAGAGGCACATTCCCCACTCAGTAAACACAATGTAAGCTCCAATAGCATTAATGGGAATTCTACGCACACAGAACAGCCAGGGAAGACTTTAGCCCTTACAAAGCAGGTGGTCTAATCCTATGTGAGGATAGGGTTTCCTGGAAAATACGCAACTCCCATCACTGTGTGACTACATGTCCATTTCACAGGCCTGATTATTGCCAAAAAAAAGCTGAAGATTCTAAAGCATTTAAATATCACTTTAAGAATAACTTTAGGAGATCACCACCAAGGCTGGACACTGGCAAATGTCAAGAAGATCATCAAGCATTTTGTTACAGTTCCATTAGTGATTTCTTTTAGTGGAGTCAACAGAAAAAGGGTTGCATTGTAAAAACCCATCAGGCAGAGACGTTCCAGGGGAAATTGCATGTGGATCACTGCATACACTGTTCCCAACTCATTGTCATCTTGTGAGGGAAGGGTTTCTCAGGACTATTACAGGAATGGGTGGGTGAGGTTCTGTGGCGTGCAATGTGCAGGAAGTCAGACTAGATGATCATGATAGTCCCTTCTGACCTTAAAATCTATGAGACTGTAGAAGGGATAAGACTACCATTAAAATGTGGATATTCCAATAGATCCACGGGGAAATCCTGCAAAGAGCCTGCATGATTCATTCTGAACTCTGGAAGCCGCACTGATACTGGCTCCCCTCCTAGATCTCCAAACTATCCCTACTCCAAGCCCTGAGCCAAAGCCAATTGAAAGCAATAGGTGGTTTTTCATTGACTTAATTGGGCTTTGGATCAGGCCTCAGATTTGGAAGAAGGCAGGAGCGAGAGTTAATACTGCAACTGTCAGCATTAACTCCTAATATAAACTCCACTGCGATGACAAAGGCGATACCATCCAGTTAGAGCACTATTAAACATTTTAAATAATATAGATACTACAACTTGAAATATAAAATAATGAAAAACAAGGAAGCCATATGGTCAGCCTGGTTACCTGTAGCAAGACAAGACGATTGGTGCTGCAGCCAGAGACAAAGGATGCTGCAGCTAGAGACACAAGGGAACAAACCCAGAAATGACACAGCCGCCTAAATTCCTACTGTAACGTGCAGTCTCGTGTTTGTGTACAGTATTACCCTCTACTGGATGGAACTGCTCAGTTGCATTTCATAGGTCCTACTATTGTAAAAATCACCAGCCTAAACATGTGAATTTGCACGTAAGGCCACAGAATACAGTTCAACATACTGTCAATGTAGCTTGAAAAAGATTACCAGTGTACAGAATTTCATTCCTTTCACCAATTTCTACAGGGGCTTTTGCTGTGAGAGCCAAAGCAATGTGCCAACTCCATTATAGTTCATTAGCTCTCGCTCTCTCACACCAAAAAGCCCTGTTCTAGCAAACAAAAATAACAGATTTACATGGTCTCAGAGTTAGTAAATAAAGCTGCAGCAGCGCAGGACTGCTTGTCACCTCAGGATGGACAGCAGCAGTTTAGACATGGTCATCTGGAAATCCTGGCTCCATCAACCATACCTGGTGCTCAGAGATGGTCCATTGGCTGCTCACATTCCTATGGCACTGCATCCTTCACAAGTTAATCTGACTCTCTGATTACACCATAGAGACCTACAACTTCAGATGAACAGCAGGTATAATATTCCAAGTGCCCTCTCTCATGCAGAAAGTTTCATTGCCACTGATGACACAGGCCTTGTTACAAGACAAGTTTGATTGCAGCAGGCAACTAGGCAACCCATCACAACCAGTGGAGTTCTCAACTTTTATGCAATATCAAAAAAATCTGCCTGGGGCAGAGCAGGGGCGGGGTGGGGTGGGGGCGGGGCTGGGAGCCATGGGAAAGAGGCGGAGCAGGGGCTGGAGCAGCAGGCAGGCAGCAGGCGGCTGCGTAGGGCACCAGGAAACTGTGTTCTAAAACTGAAAGGCTTCATATCTCCAGTATCCTGAGCTATCCAATCCCCAGTATACAAATTAATCTCCAGGCTTTTGTTAATATTGAAATAGGGAGTTCAGTTCCTTAATATGGTCACTACCCTGCTGATTGGTAGTAGATTTCTGGGTCTTGCAGGTTGGTTTCCTGTTGGAGAAGACATCAGTCTGGGTATTTTCATAGTATAGCTTGTTTACATATACTATACACAATCATCTTTGAACAGAGTTGGTCATAAATGGCATACAGGTAATTCCCGCTTTCAGAAACCTCAGTCCAACACCAATGCCCTGCCTCAGGAAGCAACTCTGCACAAAGAATTGACTCTAGCTAGACAAGGTAAAGCTGAGAGCAAACTCTCCAGCTGTTGGCAACAGCTCCCCCAAAAGGACTATACATCACAAAACTTACAACAATATGTATATCTTCAAAGACCGAACACTGTTTGCATGCCAAGAAAACAAACTGGTAATACTTTGTGTAACAACATCCTCCAATGACTCCCACCATAACAATATTAAGATCTTTATTTTTTCTTAGTATTGAAGACTGTTCTTTTAATCTGTGTTAACTGCTTAAGGTATAACATTAGCACTATAACAGTTAAATAAATATTATCTCTTATGCCAATATACAGTATCTATAATACTAACAAATTTCCCACGTACATTAGCCCCCAAATTAAATTGCTATACCGATCAGAAAGGAAGCATGATCCAGTGGCTAAGGTGCTAACTTGAGACTTGGGAGCCATGGTTTCGAGTCCCTACTACACTACAGACTTCTTGTAGGATCGGGCAAGTTCCTGAGGATACATCTACACAGCAAAGAAAAACCCACAACTGGTCTGTGCCAGCTGACGCGGGCTCATGGGGCTCAAGCTGCAGACCTGTTTCATTGCTGTGTAGACTTCTGGGGTCAGGTTGGAGCCTGGATGGAAGGGTCCCAGAACTCTGACTCCAGCCTGAGCCTGGAAGTCTACACAGCAATGAAACAGCCCCACAGCTTGAGTCAGCTGGCATGGGCCAGATGCGGGTTTTTCTTTGCTATGCAGACATACTCTTAATCTCTCTATACCTCAGTTCCCATCCATAGACTACTTCCTTACCTCGCTGGAGTGCTGTGAGGATAAATATATTAAAGATTGTGATATCCTCAGATACCATGGTGATAGAGGCCACTTAAGTATCTAAAATAGGTAAATTAAGGACCCTTTTGTGCCACTTAAAAATGTTGGTTCTGTAAATATAAAATATGTTACAAAAAGTGAATGAAACTGGATAATTTATTAAATTTACAAGTGTTCTCATGCTGAAAGTACTATTGAGTGAAAAACGACCGCTTGACACACATAACTTGTGAGAAGAGCAGATCCAGACCTAAAGTTGCTAAATTAGGTTAAAATTTTGGGCGGGGGGGAGGGAAGGAGGAGAGAAATAGGAAAAAAGGACTGATGGAACAGAACTATAATACCTAGGCTTGAATGCTGTGTTTTTGACACTATGGCCTTTGATGTCTTTTATTCTTTCAAAGGTTAATTTTGTATTTCCCCTTGGAGCAAAAGT
Source organism: Eretmochelys imbricata (assembly GCF_965152235.1). Classification (NCBI taxonomy): domain Eukaryota; kingdom Metazoa; phylum Chordata; order Testudines; family Cheloniidae; genus Eretmochelys; species Eretmochelys imbricata. The sequence goes on along the minus strand of NC_135574.1, from coordinate 135,125,662 downwards.
TCATTAACACACTGATCTCTTCCAGTAAGCCACATTGTTCTAGCATTTAATAATTTAACAATTAAGACATTACAGTGCTTTGTTTTACATATAGTACAATGCCAAATTCTGCCTGTATATGTGAATCCCATTTAAGTAAATGGAAACCATGCATGCATCTGGGGGCCCAAACCTGCAAGGTGTTGTACCCTTAACTCCCAATGATATAAATAGGATTGATGGTACTCAGCAGTTCTCAGTCAATACTCAGCACCTTGCAGGATCAAGGACAGAATTTGGCATTTGTGCTGCTGAAGAAAACATTTCCTTCTATCAGGGTCACCTAGCTTTGTGTCAGATATATTTTAGCAAGCACAGTGTACTGGTGCTTTTTGGATCACCGTAGAGCATGGTGATGTCTGAGGTATCTCTATGCCCCCAAACAGATTTACGCCGCACTGGAGTAAACAGCAGGATGTGGGGAAGCCTTTGAGGTTCAACTCCTGCAAAACTGTGAAATAGCGAGGTAGACAAAAAAATAGTATGTACTATGAGAGCAAACAAATCCAGTGAGATTTGAGTTGCTATGCAAAGGCATCAAGTCACAAAGCAGGGAAGTAATCGGTCCTCTATACAGTTCAAGTGAAATCATGTCTGGAATATTATATTCAGGTCTGGCCACCTTCATAACAGAAGGATATCAACAAGCTGGAGGCTATTCCAAGAAAAGGAACTACACAGTGTTAAAGGGGCTAGGGGCAACTGAAGATGTGTAGCTTGGCAGAGTGATGATGAAGGGTGTGAACGTAGAGATCTAACTGAAAGGAGATGTCATTCCGTTTTCTGTGTACTGCACCTTACATGTAGGGTCTATTCCAGCTGCATGGCCAGTCTCCTATGGCAAGCCACTTGTAGAAAAAACTGCATAAGCTCTGCTATGTCTGTCTCTGCCTCTAGAATTGAGAAAAGGGAGAATTGAGACAGGATGAAAGAGGAGGTGCCAGAGGAAGCTTCTCCTTAGCTATTCTGATGGTTCGGCAGAGGCACTTCTACACCTGTATTACACACGTGGACTCTGAGGTGGAGCACATGCCCTCTGCACTGGATAAAGTTCTCCACCAAGTCAGTTCAGCAGAGGGAATCAACATGACCAATGCCCCATCATCAGCACATGAACATTCATATCTCTGAATTTTATTTCTGGTTCCCTTTTCCAGTCTCAGGGCCCACTCACTGCTCTTCCATCATCAACAGCGGCATCTGATCCCCAACACCCTCCTTCCGGCATCTCATTGCCTCCTGAACCATCAGTGTAGGTGCTGGTTGACTTTTCTCCTACAAAAAGAACAGGAGTACTTGTGGCACCTTAGAGCCTAACAAATTTATTAGAGCATAAGCTTTCGTGGGCTACAGCTCACTTCATCGGATGCATAGAATGGAACATATAGTAAGAAGATGTGTATATATATATAGATAGATAGATAGATAGATAAGTTGGAAGATGCCATACAGACATATTTTTAAATGATCCTTGGCTATTTAAGGTTATGTGATGGAAACAATTACATCCAAATGATAGTGTGGGTGAAACGGAGGGTATACCCTCCAGATAGTAGGATTAATTGAAGTAGGCTAATCCAAGATTTAGTAGACTGAATTTCCAACTGTCTCCCCTGCTTTCTCTGAGGCTTTTTCTTCACAGTGCTATCTTTTCTTGTTAATTATATGTGACATTGCCACGCCCCTGCTCCCCCCTCCCCCAGTGTATGATTCAGCCAGTAATAGGGTAGATAGAAAAGTTTTCATAATTTAGTTTATCAACATGCTTTTAAAATGTTCACGAGTGTAAGATCATGTCTTCCACACCGATAAAGTGAGAAGAGACTCAGAAGAGACAATGCAATCTGAAGACCATTTGGTGTTTTAATATCCTTTTACTAGTAGGTGATCATAAGAAGATATATTTATGGTCAGACATCAGAGTATTTTTGAACAGTGAATTAATGCATATGTACTCTGTTAGATAACAGATTTCAAGCCTACCTAATTCAGTTTCTCTAAACCAAGATTTCAACTGAGGTCCCTTTCTCAGAAGTAAAAGCCTTCTGCATTAGCTCACTGTGTAACCTAACCCGCTTGTGTGTATTAAATGCAGTATTTCTCAGCACACAAAGCATATACTTCAGCTAGTGAAAGTTAATTTCTCTGCCGAGTCACAGTTGCTGACTGAGAAATAAAAAAAAATATTCGTTTTAGATTTAATACTTTAAAGGTTTTGTCTTTTTTATTATTATTAGAATACAACGGCATAAATATAGGAGGTGCATTTAAAACGTATTGTGCTTGGTTATTTTTTAACCTCAGTAACACAATTGCTCTGTGACAAAGTAGACAGAGAGTAAAATTTTCAAAAGCACCAATGTATTTCGGCCACCAAGTCCCATTGACTTTCAATAGGACTAAAATACCTAAGTCATTTTTGAAAATGGGACTTGTGTGCCAAAGCCACGAAGGTGCTTTTAAATATCTTACTCAGAGACTATAAATAGATATCATCATTATATATGCACACAAAATGGTATTAACTAACTTGTTTTTGCTTAAGAACCTAACCAGAATCAATAGCAAAAAAAATAATAAACAGCGACAGCTCAAATGCAGGGAGCAGGAACATCTGTTTTTAGAGTGAGCGCTGAATTTGTAATGAGCAAATCCTTTGTCAAGTAAACATAGAAGTTCTTTGTTAAAGTGCATGTTTTCTGGTCATAAAACATTTTGACTATGGGGCTGCTTTGCGTCATGGAAACACAGGCCACAAGGCAAAGGCAGAAAGTACAATCTTCAGACTATTTGTATGGTGTTTTGTTTGTTTGTTTTTAATAATTCTAGTAGCTTGCCAAAACCCTGGTGACAGATGTATAATACACTATATGTGTAGATAAAGACATTAAATAGAATAGATAGACAGGGCCAAACTGATTCCTGACGTAACTCCACTGAAGTTTATCTAGCTACAGATGGGATTGAAATTTGACCCTACAGGTTTTCCACAGCCTGAAGAAAGACCCATAGCTTAAAAAATCCCTCAAAGCTGCACCAGCATTTATGTTTTCTTTGCTCACACGCCATGCAGGTGATTATTGGTTTTCTACAAACAGTAAGTTCCTTGTCGTCTCACATACAAATGTGCAAATTATTAGCCTTTCCAGCACCAGAAAGCTATGCTGGGACCAAGATTTTCAAAAAAGTTTGCCCAAAGATAGGCTCCTAAACCCTTGTTTAGGTTCCTAAATAAGTGCCCTGATTTTCAGAAGTGCTGCATAGCCTGCAGTTCCTATTGAATTCAGTGGGAACTGATGAGTCTGGGTGTTCAATACTTTTGAAAAATCAGGGCCCTTATTTAGGTACCAGTTTAGGAAAGCATCCTCATCCAGGGCAGCACATAAACACATGCTTAACTGTAGGCATGTGCTTGGCCTATGTAGGGATGGATTTAAGCACATGTGGAAGTCTTTTCCTGAACCGAGACCCTAAACAAGAACTGAGAGCCTAATTTTTAGGCAGCTATTTCTGAAAATGGGGTTGAAATTTGTCCTGGTTTTCTGGATAACTGTTCATTTGTCCTCTAATGTATCCTCAGCTTACATTGACTTAAGCATATCGTACTACTCTTTAAAAAAACAAATAAAAACACACCACTGTGGGGCATTTACTATGTCAAGTATCATATTTTAACACAGTTGTCATCTAATCATGTCAGAGTACTAGATTTTTAAGGCCCAAGAGACCATTAGAACCCTTCTCACCTATGCAACACAAGCCATCAAATTACATCCAGTTGCCCCTGTTGTGTTAGAATGCATTAGTGATAGGACTGTAACACGATTCAGTAATGTGGCTAAAATATGGTTTGGTTCCATCTACACAGACAGAACCAAAACGGGTAAAATCTTTGGGACAGGTACTGTCTTTTTGTTCTGTGTTTATATAGCACCGAGCACAATGGGATCCTAGGCCATGCCTAGGGTTTCTAGTTGCTACAGTAATACGAATAATAAACAACAACATAATCCCACAACAAGGTCAAATTGCCTATGTAGACAGCCCCAAATCAGAGGTATTGGTAAGTGTGACTCCAAAAACAATGGCAAGGATTTATCATAGAGCTATGAAAAATATTGTCAGTCTTTAACTCCTATTGTAATTTTCTAAAATTCTACTTACCCACTCACCCTCGAGAAAAAATTTTTAAAGTAAAATATTATTCTTTTAATGATTATCAATTATCATTGTAAAATGGGCAAGCAAGTAGATTTTGTTGTTAAATTTTCATGACAGTGTTCTGCCTACTACGTAACTTTGCAATTTGAAGTATTAAAAAGTTTGGGTTTTTGGAAGAACTGCTTGAGTTAGCCAATGGAGGGTGAACTATTCACACTCCACCTTCTCTTTTCATGATAAACACTGAAGAATGTTTCTCACCACTAATTCAAGCTTTATCATCTTTGATCTTTTTCTGTAATGTGGTATGGTAGCTGAAAAGGTTGGAAGGAAAAATCTGATGGAAAAGGAAGCATGAATTTGCATTATAGGGCAAGGGCAATACCGTGGAGTTGTTGGCACAGTGGTTTTTATCTTTAAAGACCTAGATTTAATGTTTGGTCTTTCTAGCGCTAGTTGTTTTTCAGTTATGTGCATGCAAAATATTTGATCAAAAGTATGAAAGTGCTAGGTATTTTTCAAACAGAAAAATGATAAATGACAAAAAACATATCACCTGTGCGTGAACACATCACAAAATGATCTATCAGTCATCATCCTCAAAGGAAACCTGCACAAAACCTTCAAAAGACGAGCCTGGGTGCTTAAATTCGTAACTTTGCTAGACACTAAAAATCATGGTCTTAATAAAGATGCTGGCTTTATGTCTTTTATTACAGCAATTTGTAATCCACTAATCCCACTTTTTTGTCCTATGACTGGAGAGGTGTTAACAGGTCACTTTACCTTGAATGGTCTCTTAAAATATGTGTTAGCTACTTATACTAAACAATCTGTTCTACCTTGTATTTGGCTGTGACACTCTGAGTGCCTTTCCCTGACCTGCTGAAGAGCTCTGTGTAGCTCTAAAGCTTGCCTCTTTCACCAACAGAGAAGTTGGTTCAATAAAAGATATTGCCCTATCCACCATGTCTCTTATTATATCCCTACATTTCTTTCTTACACTTCTCAGGTTGTGTGTGTTTCTAGCAGAGGTGACCCATGGGGAGGGGGACGCATGCAGGGTCACATGCCCCTCCAGATTTGGTACTTGGCTTGTATTGAGCATGGTCATACAGACTGAGCACGATCAGTAAAACTGCTGAAGCCGGTTCCTCCCCCCCTCTCCACACACACTATCAGCAGGCATGGCTGGTCTCTGGTTTCTAATCTCCCTTCAGCTGTTTGGTATCTGTCCTCAGTTTCAATCTCCCTCCCTCTCAATTCTCTCTCTTTTCATTTCGCTCTCCTTCCCTCTCCTTCACCTGATTATTCAGGCTCTCTCTCCTGTTCCAACATCCCCAGCAACAGAGGAAAATCACCACTTACAGCAACTGAACCTCGGGTCCTACACAGTAATTCTTTCCCACCAGTAGTTTGAGAATTATTAGAATCACGCCACCCTAGTTAATTTAAAAAAGAGTTGCTTCCAGTACCACAGGGAAAAGTTACTGTATAGGAACAGAAGCACAGTCACAGAAGGTGATCATTCAGTTGTATTTTCCTGTTAAATAATGTGGAATAGGTAATCTTCTTAAATTCATGCCTGATTTTATAAACTGAAAAGGGACCATTGCACAGTGCCTGATGACATTGTGAATGGCTCTGCCCAATGGTCTCAGTTCGATGACATTGTGAATGGCTCTGCCCAATGGTCTCAGTTCGACTAAAATCCATCAGTGCTTTTTCTTTTAGAGAGCTCCAGTGCATTAACAACAACCTTGGTTGGCCCAAGCTGGTATACATGCAAGTCTGTTTGCAAATGCAAATATTACCAGTGTCTTATTACAACAGCCTGAGGTGCATATATTTCCTAGAAACCAACTATGATGAAAAAGGTATCTGTCTGATCATCCCATATTTTTCAATATATTTAAATTAACTTAAAAAACCCAGAAAATTAATTTTTGAACAATATTAACTTGACTGCGATGTCCACAAAGTTATGTTCCTTATCAGGAAGCATTTTAGGCAATTCTACTTCATATAAATTCTTCTCTCTGGAGTGTATCATATATACATGCCAGAGAAATTAATAATCTAACATATTCCTCTGTAACCAAGTTCAGTTCTAGAATGCTTAAATGTAGCCAGCTGTGTTATAAAGGACACCGAGTATTTTTAAAATCCAGTTGTTCCATCCCACTGTAATGAATTCAGTAGAACTGCATAGTGTAATACAGAATTTGCCCATTAGAAAGCAAAAGTGCTACATTCAGATTAGAGGATGACTATAAATTGAAAGGAATAAAATAAATGAATAAATATTGGTACTGCACCGATGCACTTATTTCTTAAAATAAAATGGTGTTTTGTTTGGGTTTTTTAAAAGGATTTCCCAATAGAACTATAAACTTCTGCCACCATGAAATATTGCTGGTTGAGATAGTTTCATAAAAGCTCTGTTTAATTTTCTTTTATATTCTGGGTACATATGGCCACAATTTTCATTTATTTCTCCCTCAGAGTAGAGTTTATTGATAATATTTAGATAAAATATCAAACACGCTGACAAAATATGGTCACTCTGCCACTGCTTCAGTGTCCTCCTCTCAGACACAATTCCACACAAGTCACATTAGCAAAAGGAATTCAGCATGTTACTATTTTAACTTAAAACCAATCTCTAAGGGCCTAATCCTGCAAAACAATCCACGTACACAGCCCTGACTCCTACATGGAGCCCTACTACTTTCCGCAGGATGCTGCACAAGAGGAGGGCTCTCTGTTTGTGGGTCCCTTTGTAGGATCAGAATCTACAATTTAAGGCATAATACTAGAAAATAGTTAATATATAATAACTTCTCAACAACCAACATTCTCTTCTGTTTAAAAGAGGAAAACCCTGACCAACTTGAGAAAAACACTTAGCCTCAGGGTGCGGAAAGTTTGCGATGCTAAGATCCATGTTGGATGCTTGCCCCGAGCCCAGCGGCTACACCTAATTTTCATATTATAGGCACATCATTCCTTTTTTTAAATGCACACAACCATGATATTCACTTGAACCTGTTGATAAATAAACCTGATAAATATAAATAGTTTGCTTTTTGCTGCTTTAATTCACCAGTAATTAAAAACTTGGCAGTTTATCAACTGTGTTCTCACCCAGAGGATACAGGGAGAGGATGGCTGGGAGTTGCATTTTAGGACTCTGCGGGTCACATGAGATATGATCTCCCACAACTGTCTTTGTACTTCCCTCCATGGCACTCCTTACAAACGGAATCCCTTCCCTAAGTTAGTCTGTAAAGCCACTTATCTAGAGACACACATCTACCGTAATGCCGACAAAAAATTGGCAATTAATATTGGCTAGGTAGTGAAGTAGCGGGAATGTTGATATTTATTTATTTTTAAAGACTGTGTTTTCATCCCTCTCCCTTACCCTTCAAACACTACTTGTTTCCTTAGGCCCTGCCCTACAGGTGCCTGTATAGAGCCCCATTAAATTCAATGGGATTCCATGTGGGCATAAGGAGACCCTGCTGTCTGTATCACATTGCTAGAAACTCTTCGGGGCAGAGATTGTCTTCATATACTATATGTCCGTGAATCTTCATGAGCAGACCTCTGCAGATACATAGAGCCATTTATTTCAATGGGGCTCTGCACAGGCACAGGTCTGCCTATCCAACTCTCAATGCAAAGTCGACCTGCAATTGGAAGGTGCCTATCACAATCTGTGGATACTATTATACTCCAAATAACAACAGTGGTGTCCTGGGGCACCCTTAAGTATAACAATAATATTTCTACATTTCCTAATTTTCCTAGTGATCTCCAACCAGTCCTGGCACCCATTTAATTTCTTTTTCCTATTTTATCCACAGTGTGTGCAACCCAGGCTTGATCACCTCTTTTATCCCAGAGGTGAGGAATGGGGCTGCTGCCTTCCATCACTTTAAACTTCTCCTCACCCTGTCAGACTTTTCAAGAAGGAGGGGTATTTCTACTGAGGCTACACTGATGGAAGCCAGCATGGACTCTGGAGTGAAATTTACTGTAACTATTTACAGATGTTGCCTACAGATTTATAGAGTCAATTTCTCTTAATTCCTGTTCATCAGTGCAATGCCACTGAACTCAATTAAGTTGCACACATTTAACTAGATGGATAATTTGGTCCATAATGGTGACTAGTCTTTCCTAAGAGAGTCTTCTGTGCCTATACTTCTAAAATGCAAACTTTTCTTATTTTCTAGTATGATGGAGGCTGTAATTACAGGATTTACATGCCAAATTAATACATCATAAAGGAAAAATTAATCTGTATATTGCCAAAGATTGGATATTTAGTAGGATACAAAACAATGTGTTTTTTTCCTGACAAGCCTGTTCTGTTCTGGCAGTCTTCACATGTGCATACTTCCCAGTGAAATCAAAAGGAGTTTTTCATGCAAGAGGAGTACAGGATTTAGCCTAAATAAATACTTTGAGATTTATTATTGTTTACATTAAGGCCCTTTGGTGCTACTCTAGCAGTGTAAAAAGGCCTTAAATTAAGCAGAAATTAAATTTACACCCACCTTAAAAGAACCCTTTATACCACCAGCGTAAATAAGATTAAGACTTCTTGTGCTGGCTTTGTCTATAATAGTATAACTAAGGCCAGAAATCTTGTTCCAGTACACTTTCTATTAATTTATAGGACAACGATAGACAATCATGCCTGAAGTACTGCAAAGGATGGTATGAGACAAAGATTTCTGGCATACACACTGCCCTAGTCTGCATATTCCCTTGTAGTTCAGATATCCTGAAGAGTGAATTGCACCTGTCCACAACCTTCAGATCTTTTCTTTATCCCAAAGGCTTATGATTTCCTTTAATAACAAACAAGAATGTTTTATGTCAAGGTTTAAAAAAACCCATAGCAATAAATCATTATATGACAAAAGCTGTCTAAAAATAAAACTTAGGCATCAGATAAATCTTTTTGTCCTTTACTTAAAAGGTGGCAATGTTTCTACTCAAAAGAATCATGAGCTTCCATGCATCTATCTGCCTAGGTAGCCACTAGATCAGGAGCACAAAGATTTCTAGATGGGCTCCCAGCATGCAACTTCTCCCTCTTCCCTATATTTCAGGTCTTCTTGTTTATCTGTCACTGCCAAAACAGACATCCCACTCTCAGCCCTGCACTCCCACTAGGGGCACTGATGTAAAGGTGGCTCTGCATACGAGCCTCCCAGAGTCACACACTTATCACCCACGTCTGAGATAGTCTCTAGAATGCAGCATTCTGTTCTCCTTGACACAGAAGATACAGTAAAAACAGGCTTGGGGTTATAACTCATTGTATTTTAATATCACATTGAACAGGTTAACATAATAAAAATTCCAATACATAAAGTATCAATAACAGCTTATTACCCCATGAACTATTATAATTCTGTAAATACAGGATAAGAATATTCAATAAAACAGTCTGTTTTCTTACTTAAATGTATCTGAAGTCAATATATACTTTCTGCCAGGTTTGGCGTTTTAACCAAATACATCTTTATATCTGGTTAATAAAAGCAGAAAAGACCAGCATTTCTCCTATTAATACACAATATGAAAGATCATCAGTGTGACCAAAGCAGTGTCCATTACGGTCATTCCATTTTTCTACTCTCATAACTTTTCCAAAACGTTCATCCTTTAAGAAGTTATCTATTCTTGGTCTCTGGTCAAAGATAATTTGTTTTTAAGTTTGAGCAAAATCCCTTCTGACATATTGTCTTTATAGTGAGAATGCAGGGAAGAAAAAGAAACTTTTCCCAATGGAAAACAATTCCAACTACATATTTTAAAAGCAGGGTTACAGCAAATGGGGCTGTAGGATTACCTTTTGGATCTCCTGACTTGCTAATGTTGAATATCTTAACTCATAGTATTTAATACATATCCATATATTCCTTTAAATAAACAATGTCTCTGGGGCCCAGAAATCAACTGTAATACAAGCAGTGTTTAACTATATGAAATTAAGTATTTAAATTCCATGTATGTTAAAGGTTAAAATAATATGGATGAACCTAATTATTCAATAGAGGTTTGAATACTTGGAGTTACAGTCTGCTCTCAATTCATATGTATAACTCCCATTAATATTAAATAGGAGTTACAGGGGCATCTCAGGACAAAAATGTATGCCCGCAGCATTTTAAAAAGCCAGCTTAATATACCTCCCTGAGTGGCAACCCCCCCGATTTAGAATTGCAAATACTATTCTCAACAGCATACTCTTGCTTCGTTAAGATAAAAGGTAAGCATTGAATTTTCCATAACATTTGAAGCTGTTATTCGTAAGAGCACCCATCCTTCACTCTGATCTGTGTGGGTGAACTGCTGCATCTGTGCAGAAACACACTGACTCCAGTGGGACTCTGCACAGATGTAAGGGTCTTGCCCAAATGGACTGTACAGCACAGCTGGGTCAATGACAGCCATGCACCCATTTTTACTATTGATTTCAAGGGGAGTAAAAGTTAAGTCAAAAAGTGTGCTTTTGAAAATCCCACTTTATGTGAAATATTTTAACTTGGATTAAACAAATGAAAAATAGACGGCTGCAAGCACAGTTTTAAGTAGTTGGCATTAGAGAGCGCCAGTGGGAAACAAACAAGCAAGTTAGCTAAAAAAGGAATAAATGAAGAAATAGTGATATAGCTTCGTACAAGTGAAAACAAATTTACTAGAATAACAAAACTAATTCCCCTGTAAATTACTACCCCTGGAACCCTCAGCACCAAGACACAGCCCCATCAGTGTTAGGACTGTAGGTTTCTTGAGGCAGGAATCTTATTAATAATTATTATTTACATTGTGATAGTGCCTATGAGCCCTGGTCAAGGACCAGAACTCCACTGTGCTAGGCACTGTACAAACACAGAACCGAAAGATTGACCTTTGTCTTCCTACCTATGTCTAAAAATTCGAGAGCACTTGTTTCTATATATGACATAAATAATAAAAGGCAATAGAATTTATTTTAAAAAGCCACCTATAATTTTAATCCAATTGATGACCCTGAAATATCAACGTCATGCCCTTTGTGGGGAAACCTAGGCTCAAGGGATGTAATGCCTTTCACATCAATGTCTTCAACATACATGCTGATACTCAGTCTTTTCACCCAAGCCTCAGCCTGAGAATACTCCAAAAGCCTTTGAGACTGACTCCAGAATCTCAAGACATTTGGTGATGCCACAGCCATCGGTGTCACAGGATCAGATGCCAGTTGTAAAGATGACATTCATTAAAACCGAAGGGGCAGGCAGCAAAGAATACAGGACTTCAGTTCTTGAGTTTACCATTGCCCCAATTTGCCTAAAGTAAATTGATAGTCTTTTCCCAATTGAATTATTACTGAAATATTTTATTGAAATGTATTAGATATCAGGTTTTTGTTTTGAAATAGCAGAAATCAGAAGGGAAATCTTAGGCTTTTAAATTTTCCATTGTCAGCAAGTATGGCTTTCAATTCATATCCAGCCCAGCTTAGCAGTGACTGAAAGGTATTATCTCCCATGACTAGTAAGTGGCCCAATATAAACTGTGCTTGATGGCTTCCTTTTAGGTTCAAATGAACAAGTGTCTACATCCACATCACTTGCAGAATATTTTTTAAACAAGCAAGCAAGCAAAGTGCATATTGACAATGGCAAAGCACTGTGTTTTTATTAAGCAGTAAACTTCCAAAGTACTAATTGACTCTGTTCACTTTCTCCCGAAGATGAAAACAAGACACAAAAATTGAACTTTTCTGATCAGCATGTATTGGAAGCATCTCTACACACGGCATAATGAAGACATACTAATAATCTCATAATTTAATCCTTTCAAACCTCTGTTTGAAATTCAAACCCTACAATCCCCAATTATGTTTTGCACCATTAGCATCTAATATTGTATACTGCCAACTGCTGCACTTTAGTGGTGTCCTTTTATACAGGTTAAACTTTGCGCCAACTGAAGCTTTCAGTTTGCAGTTCACGTTCACAACAGATACAGCAAAGCTACTCCCCAGCTTCCTTTTGTACAATGTACATCATATTTAACTGAGACTTCTGCAACAAAGAATTCCACAGCAAGAGCCTGGATTACTGCAGATCATAATACCCTATGAGCTGTGGTTATAATTAGCGTCATATCCATTGTAATCCTATGGACGTCATCGTGTGTTACCAGCATCTGTTGACAGATCTCATACCATGCATATCAGTGAAATGGCAAGTCTGGAGAGGGCAGCCAACAATAGAAACAATGGCATTTATTTTTGTCCTCTTCCAAGATTGTCTCATAGAACATATATGCTGCCAACTGCCAGGGTTGCACTGAGATCACTATTCATTATTATATTTGAACAAAGCTTTGTGCCCACCCAAGCATATACAGCCTTCTCTGGTAAATATGGGAATGGGGAATGTACTTTCCGTAACTTATTTTAGCACCCTGAAAAAACGATTTTGACACCCTTAGATCACTTCAGATCCATCAGGCCATCTACTGAGATATTATTAATCCAGGGGAAAATATACTGTCAGACTCCTTTCTAAACCAAGGAATAAGAATGCCCTCTCTTAGTTATTTTTAAATGTATGCATGACTTTGGCATTTGTTTTAAATGCACATGGCAGACAAAGAAACAAAACCACAATATAGCTAATCTATTGATGTGCTCTAAACTGCTAACTTTCCACGGAAGCACTGTCGAACTGGAGTGAAAAATCAAACTGGTATAGAACAAGAGATAGAAATGCTGAGTCCACAGTTTGTGATTCACATGAGCGTTTCCCTGTCCTACTCCCTCCACCACCCCAAACAAATGTTAAAAATGTGCAACAGATTAACTGCTAACAAAAATAAACCCAGATTCTCTGCATATCTGGTTTTCACTGTAGGAAAACTCTTCTGGACTGTCCAAGAGTTATTCAACTGCCACACTATTAAAAACCCCTCAGTACTTTGTCTTCTTTACCACAGCATTCTGTGCATCTGCCCACTCTGCCAAGAACATAGACTCAAATGGGACACAGGATCAGTTTTATCCTGGATGCTGCAGTCTTATGAATTCAATATTTTCAAGAAAAGTAAATCTAGCTGATGCTACTTGGAAATACAAAACTGTTGTACAAAATTGCAGTTGTTATGCAATGTGGTTTTTTGCTGCATAAGAAACTGTATTAGGTCCTTAGAGGAACTATAAGTACCATACTTTACAAAATGAACAACGTCAATTTTCTAATACTGAAAAGCCTTCCATACTTTAATTGCCACATAGGTTACAGTGCATCAGAATCACTTGTTCACCAGATAAAAAAATAAAGTCCAACTAAAATAAATCTAAGTGATGGCTGCTGTAGTTTTATTACTGGTCCGGAGGATACAATTGAAACAACAGATATAAAGACCAGTATTCAAGACATCCCACAGAGTGCACATTACCTACACGCAGTAGTATCTGAAAAGATGCTACCATGCCAGGTCCTGAAAACTAAACACACAAAAACAAAAAATAAAGGGAGGAGAAAGGTTTGCAATTTTGCTAGAAGTAGAAATTTAGGGTGAAATTCTTGCCCTATTGAATTTAATGGGGAAAAAAGACTCATTGACCTATGGTCAGGATTTCACCCTTAGTTTCCTGCTAAAAGCAACTAATTGCTCTTACATTGAGAAAGAGGTTATATACAGAGGGTAGGTGTTCAATAGGCTGAATTCTACCTTCAGATACACATATGCAACTTCCACTGAAATTTTCAATGGGAGCTCTTCACACATAGCAAAGGACAGAATTTGGCCCAATTGCCTGATGGATACTACATATTTTATTTCTGCAATTAGCAGATGACCTCATAACTCCAGATCTTACAGCTATAAATTTCAACATTATCTGTTACTTTAGGAAATAACAGAAATATTTCACAGGTTTCAGAGTAGCAGCCTTGTTAGTCTGTATCTGCAAAAAGAAAAGGAGGACTTGTGGCACCTTAGTGACTAACAAATTTATTTGGCATAAGCTTTCGTGAGCTACAGCTCACTTGATCGGATGTGATCATCCCTTTCCCATGTGCTGCTTATGCAACAGCTTAGGTGATTTCTACTTTGTCATGTTTTAATGAAGCCGTATTAGTGATTATCTAGTGGAGTATCAAAACTGTTAATCAAGTTGCTGATAAGATTATAAATACCACCTGTACTCAGCAACCGAGCATCATCAGCCTCTATGCTGGTACAACTGTTTTTCAAAATTCAGAAGATAAGAAGCATTTCCTCCACAGTAGGATGCTCAGGGCGTTTACAGAGTTGTCTCTGTAAGTTGGTAGGACGACAGCTGGGTACCTTTCAGTCCCTAACTCAGTAAATAAAGAGACTTTTTAAACCTCAGCCTGAACATTTCCCAAGACTATAGTTTCTTAACAAGACTGTTCCACTGGATTTGACAGTAAATTCTAATACGAGTCAACTCAGAGGACCTTAATTTCAAAAGTGGTCTCTCAGTTTGTTCCTGGAAATATGCAGTTGCAAGTGCATTTTGGGTAATTGCAGGCATAGCTTCTCATTTACACTTTCAATTACCTTATTTTTACAGGCAATCAGGTGAATTTACACAAATTCAGAGGCCACTTTTTGAAAATATGGCCCAGAAAGTGATTTTAGGAATGGTTAAAATCTCTGCCAACAGCCAATGTGAGCATGAAAAATATTGAATCAAAGTGTATCAAAAAACTTTCATGATATTCATTTAATTTCATATACAGCCTCCATTTATATATAAGAATTCTAAAAGTGAAAGTGAAGGACTATTTCATAAGCTATATATAACAACATAGCTAAAAATGTTTATATAAAGAGTAAAACTGAACATAGATTCCTTTGCAAAAATTATAGCACTTGAATTCGCTAGTGCACATTCATTTACAGCTACAAGATAAAGTGTTATAATAAGGCGGTGATTATTATTCCACAGACACACATCGACAGACACACAGTTTATTTTCTTTCCTGACCTTCCTTTGCTGTTTCTCCCATGCTGGGTCCAGGAGCATGTCCCTATCCCATTCTTCCTCTTGGATCATATACTCATCATCTTCATATTCATAGCTGTACTGCATACTTGTTTCTATCTGGTTCATATTGCTCAAGGACCAGATTCAACTCTACACTTGCTGTGGCTTTTATTACTTGATTTTTATTTTTTACTTTTTTCTTTGATTTCAGGCAGTGGTTTTTTTTCCCTGCTTCCTTCTTTCTTTTTTTTCTTTTTTCAAGGTGAGAGGGTGTTAATATTGATGAGTCTTGCTGGCAGGACAGGTTGAAGCTGTCAGGATACAGGTATGAGCTGAACTGTGATGACCTTCACTTCCCTCCCTCCCACTCTGCTGCTGCTGCTGCAGGTCCCTGTGGCTGAATCTCCAGAGAAGCCCCAGCTCCACCTCACTGCTGCTGCTTATTATCCCCACTGTGTCACGTGGCTCAGCAGCCTGGAATAGCCCCCACCTTTTTCAGTCTCTCGTTTACAAGTTGCAAGGCAGACCTTCAGCCTGATCAGCAGAAGCAGAGTGATCTGTTGGTATATAGAAGACTATGCAATTTTGCATTTGCTATTAAGTGTTATTAAACTGTTACACAAATACATGTAGGTATTTACTGTGCAGAGAAGAGCAATGATTTATCTGCAGGAGGGAAGTCTAATCAAGGAAATTCACCTCTGTATACATTCTCTGTTCAGTGGCTCTGAACATTTTCTGTGATTTGAATTACTGTCTTTTTTCTTTTAATAGCACTCAGAAACTGTTGAAGTTTCATCTTTTTATGTTCAGTGCATGCATCTGTAGTTTGGAGAGCTGATTACAATTTATAAATTAAAAAACAGAATCAAGATATATTATATACACACACACACATATAAGAACAACACGTTACTTACTGTTGGTCCAAAGCTTCAAGGCCCTTGACTCACTTCACCCCATCTCCCTTTTTGAAAAGGTTCTCATGAGTCACTATAGAAAAGCATTTACCAAGAGAAAACAAAATGACTAAATATATCAGGACTGGAATATAAACCAGAGAGAAAAAAAGCCAGATCTAGCAAAGCTCTGAGCACTCTCAGCTCCCACTGAAATCAATGGGATGCAGAGGATGTTCAGCAGTTTGCAGAATCTGGCCCCCTGGTTAGAATGAGAGAATTATAAATTAATGACTGCTAAGGCAATAATTTAGGAAAAGTCTTTTGGAAAATTCAGTGGGGAAACTTTTTGTTCTCTTTATGGTGCCTTGTGAACAATGAAAACACAATTCAGACAAGCACATCCCATGCTTCCCATGTCATAACATTTTAATTTTCCTGGGGAGAACATTTCTCTTGGGAACTGGCAGGCAGGTTTACTTTGTTCTTCATCTAGTCTATTATTAAACACTCACCTAAGCATTGCCAGCGAAGGTCATCCCTGTGCTACTGCTTGTATTGGACACAAACCTCTCCTCATCTACAAACCACAGGATCACAGAAGATCAGGGCTGGAAGGGACCTCAGGAGGTCATCTAGTCCCACCCCCTGCTCAAAGCAAGACCAACCCCAACTAAATCATCCCAGCCAGGGCTTTGTCAAAGCCTTTTGTCAAAGACAGAATGCTCAGCAAAATTGACCCCCAAACAAACAAGGTCAGATTTGGGGCCACTGTATTAAGTGGTAGGTGTCCCTTGAGATGCTAGGAGTGAACTACAAGGGTGAATGTAACATTAGGACAGCCTATAGGCAGTCATCCCAAAGGAACACAGTTTAGAAATATGCACATTATTACTATCCTGACATATTTTGTGATGGTTTTATTCATCAATTATACACACACACACACAATGTGTATAGTCATCTGGGTTTGGGTATTTACATGATAACTTTAAATATTTCAAAACCCAAATGAAAAGTCTTTTTCTAGTCATTAAACACTACAGGAGAAGGTTGATGTTTATAGATGAAAACTAGGCAAAAATTCCATAGGAAATTCTTTTTAATAAGCAAATTATGGGAAATGTTGACACCCTGTGTTTCTAAAACTTCTCAGTAATTTGTATCAATCTTTCCAGAAAAAGTCTTCCCTTGGATAAAATGTAGCAAGTCAAATTTCTGGTGAAGTTAGGGGGTGAGTTTTTAACATCAGGCTAATGGCTCTGATTCAAAGTACTTAGTGTTTGTTTAATAATTTGCTGTCTTAGGGCCTTCATCAGGAAGCTAGCTTCAGTCTTCATTACGGTGAGTCTAGTAAGTGCCCCTTAATAATTCTACAATTAAAATATTTTTTAAAATATTTTAAATAACTTTATATGACATACAATAAAAGTAGGTGAATAAATGGCAAAAAATAAACAAAAAATTGTATTGAGAATATTAGGTATAGTCATTAACTATATTCAATTGCTTACTTGTATATGGAAATCATTAGAATACTGTATACACAAAAGTAACAGACAAACTGCATTACAAGAGAAATGAGGAGTCATCCATCAAGAAATAAACTAGGGTCTCCGAAGGCCCTTGCATGTTGGTGGTATAGTCAGCTGTGTTCTACAGTCTCGACTGGAGCGGACGGAAAATTTCCTGTCTAAACTTTTACAACAGAAAATTGGAGTTTTCGACAAAACAGTTTTTTTTCCCCACAAAAAGTACCTGCTTTCTCTGGATATTTTTGATTTTTCATAGAAAAAGCAAATACCCAAAAAACAAAATATTTTTATTCCGATATCCTACTGTGGTGTTTCATGGGAGTTGCAGATCTATTTCTTCATGTCCCCATATGCCTCTATGGGCCAGGCTACCCAGGCAGACTACATCTCCCATGATGTACTATGGCCAGTGACTCCCAGTGCAACTATTTCCCTTACGTGAAAGGAGACTATGGTTCTTCATAGGAGATGTTGTCTGAGCAGGGACAACAGCCTATAGAGGAGAATAGGAACATAACGTACCCGAACTACAACTTCCATGAGGCAGCATGGGATCATTTCCTAATCAAAATATTTCCGGTTTTGATTTTTTGCCAAAAATGGAATTTTTAGCTAAAAAAGCCTATTTTGTGACCAGTTCTAGTCTCCATTCATAGAATCATTGCCCACTGGAATGAACAGATATCATGACTTAGAATAATGTGACCTAAAAATCTAATAACCTGGATCTGGGAATTATATTTGATATCTAATGACAGAAGGCAACTGTTTTGTGTTTAATGTAACTGAAAAAGTAGAATTACCATATCCCTTTCTTTTTAATCTTTGTAACAATCACCCATTATCATCATTTATAAAGCACCCTCTGCAAAGGCACTCAGGGTGCTGAACAACAATCTCAAAAACAATTTCTCATTAATAAAAAGAGGGTTACATCAGATCATGATTCTCCTGGCTGCTTGATATGGAAGAAATGAAAAGAATGGAATGTGCTTACAGTACTATTGCAGGCAGAGAGTGGAACCAACAGACCAGTGTCTATGCTGTATCTGAATTTGCAGAAGCCCTCCTCGTAAAAATGGCTGCTTAGCAGAGACCAGCACTGATCCCTCATGCTGCATGAAGGCTCCTGGTGAAAGCCAGTCTCTGGAAGCCTGAACCCTGAAAAGTTTGATGCTGGCAGCAAGAAAACACTTTAAAGTTAGTTACTGGAGCGCAAGAACAATGTTTCAAACATCTTGCAGATCATGAGGGAGATGGACAACTAATTATAGACTCGACATTCTGGGACATCAGTAAAAACACGTATTTGGGGCATGTACTCTGGATGCCAACATACAGATTCCCACACGAAGCTGTCAAGTGGGAACCAACTGGTCTGAGGAAATGAGGGTGGCCCAAGAGAAACCTTACAAAGAACCCCTAGCGGGGAGGGCAGAACAGTCAGTCAATCTCAACAATGTAGAGCAGATGGAAGCAGCAGCAAATGACAGAGAAAAATGGAAGAGACTAGTGTGGTGGGTTCTCCCTGGGGTGCCACCTGGAACTGGGGTATTACTGAGCCCTGTGACCCACCAGCCTGAGCTCCCTCTCACATTGTGTTGCCATGACAAGTTGCAGCCCTCCAAGCTTGCACTTTCACCAGCATTCACACAGGTAGGAATACACCCAGCTGCAGTCACATGCAGGCTCTCTAACCACCAGCCTCCCAGCCTAGGACCCCAGGGCAGTACCGTCCTGCCCTGGTCAAATCTGGCCAGTCTATGGGTTTAACACCTGGTCTGCCTCTCCCTCAATGTGAGGAGGACCATACACACTTGTGGTAACCAAACTGAGATTTTCCCCAGACACCTTAGTCAAACGCACACTGGTTTGGATTAAAACATAAAATAAGTTTATTAACTACAAAAGGATAGATTTTAAGTGATTATAAATGATAGCAAACAGATCAAAGCAGATCACCTAGTGAATAAACAAAACCACGAACTGAGCTTAACACACTAGATAGGGTGAGAATTTGCTAATTCATATCCTACCTGAGTGATAAACAGGCTGGCAGATTCTTAAGGCACAAGCTGCCTTGGCTTTGCAGCTTGGATTATCCAGGTTTTCATACACAGGCTAGAAAACCCTTTAACCTGGAGTCCCAGGCTTCCCCCCATTCAGTCTTTATTCTTCAGATGTTTCCAGGCGTGTTGTTGTTGTAGAGAGAGTGAGGTCCCATCATGATATCACTTTCCCCCTTTTATATCTTCTTCTCACTTGCTGGAAAGTAGTTTTGCTATGACCTAAGTCAAACAGTTTCCATGGTGTAGGGCTATCTCTGAGAGGTTTCTACTGTGCACAGTTCCTGGGGTAAACCCAGTGCTTGTGTGCATTTCCTCCACAAGCCATTAACATTGTTTGGCCTTTTTACTGTCATACCTGAAAGGCTGATTGTGGGCATTTTCAACCTCACAACAAGTTTCAGTAACACACACAGCGCCAGACTTCATAACTTCACATACGACGGCAGCACATACAATCCAATGAGATCTTACTGTCTATCCGATCAAGACTTTTAGAACGATACCTCAGAAGGCATACTTTGTACAAAACATTTCCTAATTACATAACAGTGGTGAATATTGGAGTGCCCGGGTGTCACAGCTAGTTTCCACCCTGAGATCTAACACGGTTGTGGAAAGGATGTAATGTAATGATGTAATGTAAAATGAACTATTATTATTTAATGTATATATAGTGCCAAAGGCAAGCAAAAAGACAAGGTTATTATTCCAAGGAACTTACAGTCTAATACTCAGCTAGCACAAAGAGTAAAGCCAACATCAATGGGAGGTTGGGCTGGGTATCAACAGTGAAGGAGAAAGAGCTCTTGGGGGCAGCATTTGATGTTTATTTTGTATTGCACGCAGATTTTTTGATTGTAAATAAAGAAAATCGTATTATGTTACAAAACTTTATTTTTATAAATAAATTGTGCAGATGGTAATGGGAAGTACCTGAGAAGTTAGTGATAGAATGTTAGCCAAAAGTGTGAGTTTTAAGGCAGAATTTGATGGAGACAAGGGAGCCCTCTCAGTGTTTTATGAGACAAGGGAAGCTGTGGCCGGCAAATGAAATGGCATGAAAGAAGGTGGGGTCATGAGTGGGAGATCATAAGCTTGATTGTGCTTTTAACTTGTGCTAGGGTAGGTCAGCAGTGGCTCCACTAAAGTTGGGGGAGTCACACAGCCAGAAAGCTGGTGTCAGTGAGGGAAGAGTCAGGCCAAAAGTGAGCATCGAAGCAAGTGAAACTAGAGAGAAAGACATGTGGAACAGGAAACAAGAACCCTGCTACAGGTAGGCTCAATCACAATGAACCTTGACAGGGGGAATGAGGAATTTGAATATGATGTGGAAAGGGACTTAAAGCCAGTAGACAGACGTAAAGTGGAAGTGACATACTTTAGCCATAATGTGAGGAGATGATGATTTTCAGAGTGGTGTTTTGGACAATTGGATGAAATGAGATGCGTGTCAGGGAGGTCAGAGATGGAGAACGTAGCAGTAAATTGTCAGAGCCTAGACAGAAGACAGCCCCTCCCCCTCCAACCATAATCCCCTCCCAGGGAGGCGCTGCAATGGTAGAATGTGACTGTCACCTCCCTTGCTCCAGTGGGGTATAGGAAACCAACACGTTCTAAATAAGTAAGTAAAATGTAATGCCTGGGTATAAACTCAGTCAGCATGTCCTCACAGTACTTCCTACCCATGGAGCACCTATGAAATTCATGTTATCAAAGGGAAGACACCGGTAACACTGCTTGCTCTCCCTTGCATTGAACCTCCTGTGATGGAATGCATCCTGTATTCACACCCTACACACTACTGTAATAATCTTTGTACCAAATATGCCTTGTGAGGTATCATTTGAAAACTCATAGCTTGCTTGTCAGTGTGGTCATAGTGAAATATACGTAGCAACATTGTAAGGGAAGTTTCCCCCTATTTTCATTCCTTTTGCAGTGAAATGGAGATGAATTTGCAGACTCAGTAAGACAGGCCTGCAATGAGTCACATAAGGAAAGACAGCTTTGCGACCAGAAGGGCTGGAAACTGCTTTTTTTAAAAAAATTGAAAACCTCAATTCCACAGAAAACTTTGGAAATACTAAAAATCCTAGAGAGAGGGAGAATCCATGCCATGTGTTAAAATCCTAAATGTTAATTCCATTGGCTTCACATTTCATTCACAAAAGAGTAAGAGAAAAAAATAAGAGAAAAAACCCTCAAAGTTAAAGGGTCAACGCCTTGGGTCAACTACCAACATAAGCCTGAGCCAGTGATCAAAAACAAAAAACCATTTTCCTTTCAACATTGATTATTGGTGTGGTTTCCAGTAGCCTTTCACTTGTGACAAATACTAGCTCTAAATTTGTTTGGTTTTTTTAAAGTTTAAATTAAAAAATTTAAGATGATTTTAAATGAATTTAAAGCAGACATTGTCAAGGTACGTTAGGCCAATATTCTGGATTCTGTTAAAAATGGTGAGTGGCTGAAAAAAGGAAATATAAATAGAAAGAAGTTGCATGTTATATACGTAATTTAATTTAAAATTAAATAAGTGAACGAAGTTTTGTGGAATATTTAGACTCTCTCCTTCAGGGCTGATCTACACTACGAAGTCAGGTCAGCTTAACGATATTGTGCAATATTGTGAAAAATGTCATGGACTGGAATGATGTAATTAAGCTGACCTAAGCCCCAGTGTAGACACTGCTGTGTCGATGGAAGAATTCTTCCATTGATCTTGCTACCACCTCTTGGAGAAGAGGATTTACTACCTTCTGTCACTGTAATAACCCCTTCTGTCACTGTAATAAGTGTCTACACTACAGTGCCACAGCTGTAGCTGTAGTGTTTCCAGTGTAGACATACTCTCATTTCTGTGAAGCCAAACGCAACCCATTTTGCTAGTGCAGAACCACCAAGAGGTGAAGTAGAATACACAACAGTAAATACATGTTAAATTGGCTTCACTGACTTAGTTGAGCAAAATAATAATTAAAAAGAGCATATATTCTGAAAAGTTAGGCCCAGATCCTGCACTAACCTCGATTCAGGTGGACACTTCTGTCTGCATACACAGGCCCAGGGGCTCTCTTTTACAGAGCTCACTGCAGAGTCTGGCCCTGTTTGATTTCTGAAATCAGTTTTAATCAGCTAAGGTATTATTAGCTATGTAAAAGCCAAGTATTATTATAATTAGGGACAGTGTGTCTTTAAAAAGTGAAAAATAAACAGAGCATGATTATAAAGAGAGTTTAACAGAAAAACTTTTGAAGTCAAGAAAATGATTTTTGAAGGAAGAGTAGGTAATTTCTCAACACAATAGGGATATATATGAATGATACTATTCTTATGAAGAAAAGTTATAATACTTAAAACATGTTTCAAAGTAAAGAAAAAGAAAAAAGAAATATAGAGTATTGAAAGACGTCTGGTTTCGTAACAACTGATATTGTCAAAGGATCCCGAAGTGTTTCACAATCTATATATAGGAATAACTTTGTCTGCCACTGAAACACAACCATGGATGAAATGCAGCAGGAAACATTTATAGAATATACAAATATTGCCAAAGCATGGCAGCTTTATGAGTACATAGAAGATGCTGACGAGACTGCAATCATCAAGTTTTGCCAAGTTTTTTGACAGAGAGGAAGGAAGGTTGTGTGGTTAAGGCTCTGGACTGGGACTCAGGAAATCTGGCTCTCCTTGACACTAACGTGACATTGAGTAGGTGAGAAATGTGGGGCAGAGACTTTCTTTCACTGCATGTTTGTAACTTGTCTATGCACGACTCCAATTCATAATAATAAATAATAATAAACAAACTGCACTGTGAATGTTGAAAGATTTAATATAATGGAGGACATACCCCTTAACAGTGACTGGACGTGTTGCCAATTTAGAACCCAGATTAGACAAATATTGCTACTTTCATGAATCAGAGGAACTCTCAGGTCCTAAATTTCTCTCTGCTCCCTTCTAAAATTCCACCCAAGAGAGGCCATGACACCTGCATCCCTAGCTCCACTAGGAGGCTGCTTCCTTGGTTCCATGCATCCTACCACAGTGACTATAGAGGTATCTCATAATAATGATGTGAATTAGTGAAGTGATAGTCCAAGTATCTTTGTGATTATTGGAACTATAATACCAAAGGAAAAGCTGGGAAATGTATATGGTAATTTATACACAGCATACCTAGTCTGTTAAAGTGCTAGAACTGCAGTAGCACTAGATAGACGTTACAATGTAATACACATGATGACAGGTGGGAAACTACAAATAGTGCTGGCATAGGATTGGAAAAAATGGTCAGACAGATCCAGGATTTAAAAAATGATTCAGTGATGAGAATGCATGGGGCAGGAGTAGGGGTATAGAATAGCCTATTACAAACTTTCAGAAGAACAGATATGTGTTCTCAGAACTTTGGCTGTGTTCCTGTATCATGCTGGCTTAGTCCCATCTCAGATAGATATTAAGGAAGAAATTACAGTTCTAGTGCAATGCTAAAACCTGTAATAGGCCCTTAGAACATGGATTTCAGGAATGTCAGCAGCTAAAAAATCTATCTATGAGCTATATTATGGGCTGTACCTGATTTAACCAGAATAGTTTCAAAGATGTGCTATATTGTTTCATAATGGTTTGGGTATTGCTGAACAAAGAGAACAGGCATGTGTATCGGGTAACAAGGACATGAATAATTCCATAAACTTTGCTGTACCTAGAATAAATTGGCAACAAACACTGACTAAACAGGAGTCCCAGGCAATAACTAACTATGATGATAAGTACAGGGAGGGCTGGCCTTGAAATTATTGCAGTGTGATCTAGAGGTTAGAAGTGGGTGTGGGGGGAGATGCTGGAAATTAGACACTGCTGAGTTCTAAACACAGCTCTTATACTGAATCCCTCAGTGACCTTAGCCAAGCTCTGACATCTCTGATCTAAATTCTCTCAGATAGAGTTTGCAACCCCACTGAAATAAATGAGAAGACAACTTGCCTTGTGAATCCAAAATGGATATAACTACTTCTTACATATTCCACAGGAATGATGTGAGGATCAGTTAATGGGTCAGATTCACCTTGGGTAAATGCCACCAAAGTCAACTGAGTTACAGAGGGTTGCATTTGAATCATTATCAAGCATTTGGAAGCATGAGGTTTTATTTTCTCTTTGGAACATGTATGTAGTACAAGATGGTATTGTCCAAAGATGCTGTTCTTACATTCTGCCTAGGAGAACTTTACTTGGACACTCAGCTGTATCCTTTTAATAGTCAGTGGAGAGAACTAAGCAATATTGCTGTGACGTGGGGGATAAAATTACTTGGGGCTAGAGTTCTCCAATTCCTATTTTGATAAGCAAGGGAAGATGAGTCAGGAGGTGGCTGTCTTCTCCAGTAATTATCAGACCCACTAGTCTTATTCATGTTCCCATCTCAGGAGCAGTGGGCATCAGCTGACACCTCATATTGCCCTTCATGCTGTCCAGTGCAAGTGTGGTAGCTAATACGTTCACTATCCCCAACTATAATCCATTCATGCAGGAGGCCCTTGACTTTGCTTGTAAAACCAAGCCCTGTCTGCAAGAGTCACCTTGTCCTTTATTGGCTTTACTGGGGAGACTATGTTATTTGTATATAATTTCAGCTGTAGGAAGTGGTTTGTTCACTTTGGATCAAATTCATCCTGAGTGTAAATGCACTGACTTCTTTCAGAGTAACAGCCGTGTTAGTCTGTATTTGCAAAAAGAAAAGGAAAATTTTGGCACCTTAGAGACTAACCAGTCTCTAAGGTGCCACAAGTTCTCCTTTTCTTTTTGCACTGACTTCTGTGAGGTTACACCAATCATGAATCTGGTCTCTTATCTGTGAGATATGACATAGGGTTACATTGGGAATAGCAGTGGTATGCAGGTCTCCTCAGATTTCAATCTGCGCTGCCTGAGGCCTTAAAATCTGAATCTGCAACCCTTACTCACATGGATAATCCTTATTGACACTCACAGTCAATGGGACTACTCGTGTAAACAAAGGTTGCAGGACTGACACCTTAATTTGTATTTGTTCTGCTCTCCATGATAGGACAGAGCTAGGACAAACAGCTTCAGCTTCTTGTTCTATGTTTTCAAATTCTGAGTGACTAAATTTCTCCATCCCCTGTCACCTTTTTCCAGACCATGGTGGGGACATGCTTGAAGAATAGCTGGTTTATTCCATGAAGTTTGTCTGCCAACATGTTTACACATTAGTCAGGCAAAGCTGAAGATACCAGCCAATATTTTGGAAAGATTGTTTCAGCAAATGAATCTAGAGAGGGTATCTGTAACTACTGCTTTCCCCACAGCACATTGCTTGAAATTAGATGAACACCTTGATTAAGGTAGCACCACCTATTATGAAATTGCCCAACATTTACCATTAAAAAGCCCTGTTTTCAGTTGCTTATGACTTTGCTAAACTTTAAGCACATGGGCTGAAATTTTACATGCTGGGTGTCTCCCTCAGTTTCAATTTTTTTTTCCAAAAAATTTCCACTAAAACAGTTTAGCCATTTCCAAGAATGAGGCTAGTGAAAGATATGCTGTTTTGCCTATGTTAAAAAAAAATTCTAATAAGCTTCTCTTTGAAAAGCTTTAGAGTTCCATTCTTTGGAGCAGGGACATGAAATTTGGCCGGGGTGGCCTTTGTATCAGGAATGTGCCTTTTGCTGCCTCTATGAAAACCAGTCTAAATTTGGCCAAGTTATGAGTCTTGCGGAATGAGGGGAGGAGGGGATGACAGTTTGCACATGCTCAGTAGAGACTTGCTGGAGCTTCACCTCTAAATTCTGTTTGCATTGAGTATGTTCCAGCCCAGGGCTGAACTGGACTTTCCCTACAATTGCAGCTCTGGGCTACTGCAGGCCGTGGTGAATCCAGGCACCTAAAATTTGGGCAAAGAATTTCTCTCTCCTGTGTTCTTAATGACACCCCTTCTAGACCCAAACATTAATTGGGAAGCTGCCTGATTCAAAAGCAGAGAGCCAGATTTACTGGGACAAGGAGCCTGGGACTGACTGGGCAGAGACTGGGACATGGTCAGACTGTTATAACTCTTCAATGGCGCAAGCACTGGATACCTTCCTCTCTCCTTAGCTACTCAAAATGAACCATAGGACCTTCAAGAATGAAAGATGTTGGAACAGGTAGTATCACCTATACTGCACTTCTAGCTCAATCTCTCTGCTAACCAGTTATGGAAAAGTCTGAGGAATCAGACAGAGACTACAGCAATTGAAGGAATGAGAGAGGGTAATGACTTGAACAACCAGTCGGACAAGAAGGACCATTATTTATATTTAGCATCTATAGATATGGAGAACACTATTTCTCTTTCATGGAAAGAACTGTGGTTCATCCTAACCCTTCAAAATATCTGGCAACTGGCTGGCTGAATAGTAAATAGAAGCTCAAACAGCTGTGCCCTAGGAATGGACAGCTGTACCATATGAGATCTGCTGCTGAGCCATATGTTGTGAACACGTGACCTACTGTTTGCTTGGATTACTGGTGGGGTGAAATGTGGTTTTGGGTACAGAGGGCAGAAAAAATTAGAAACCTGAGATGTTATATTATAGAAGACCTAAACTACATTGTAAAGTTACATTCTTCACCTCTTTCCCTTTAATTGCTATAATTTATATATTGTTTTAGTGACTGCAAGTGGAATCTTCTACTTGACTAGTGTCCAGGAGATAACAGATGTGTGCCAACTAAGAACAATAAATCTGCCATTCAGAGCTAATCTAGATACTTATACATAGCACAATCAGTGGCAAAACAAAATATATTCTTCAACCAGATGTTTACCTTATTTTGCAAGAAATTTACCTGTTAAATCCATTACTCGAGAACATGATGTGATGGTGCCCCCCCAAAAAGGCTTTATGAAAATATGCTTATGAATGTATATATGACATAACTAGAATATGTTTTATGCTACATATGCCATGTAACAATCTCTGTAAAGGTTATGATCTACTGAATCTATTAATCCTATTTTATGCATGTATCATTTTTGTATTTGAAGTTAAGAATATTGGCTTGATTTTTAAGTAACCTTTATAAAGCATTTGGTCAGTTTCTTGAGAAAGAAATGTGCAAATTAAGTGCCCAATCAAGAAGCACTTAATGAACAATGGATCTTGGAATGCTCTAATCCACATAAGAAGTCTACTTGAGGACATTCAAGGAAGCATGTGAACCATGTTCTGAGTCATGCATGGACATGTGACTTGCCCATGTGACTCCAAAACTCCATCTTGTAGCTGGACTTCCACACAAAGGGAGGGAGGATTGTTCACCCACAAGAGAAAGTCTATTTAAACCCTGGGGAGACCCCTCCATTTGGTCTCCAGCTGCCTAAAGAGAGAGCCTCTCCACCCCCAAGGATACCTGAAAGAAACTGGAACAAAGGACAGTAACTACAGGGGGTGAGTAATTGCTGGACCCAGACTAGAAGGAGAATAGTCTGTAAAAGGAAGCTTATTGGAAATCCTCTAAGGGTGAGGTTCCCGGCCAATGGGAGCTGCAGGAAGTGGTGGCCTGGCCTGCGCTGCTTCTCGCATCTCCCATTGGCCTGGGATGATGAACTGCAGCCACTGGGAGCTGTGAGTAGCCATACCTGCAGACGCTCAGGTAAACAAAGTGTCTCGCAACCCGCCAGGGGCTTACCCTGAACAAGCCGCAAACCAAGTTTGGGAAACCCTGCTCTAAAGTTTTACATTCTTTTGTTTTTGAATGCAGTTATTTTTTTACATAATTCTAAATTTATAAGTTCAATTTTCATGATAAAGAGATTACAATACAGTACTTGTAATGGGGGAATTGAAAAATACTATTTCTTTTGTTTTTTTACAGTGCAAATATTTGTAATAAAAATAAATATAAAGTAAGCACTGTACACTTTGTATTCTGTGTGGTAATTGAAATCAATATATTTGAAAATTTAGAAAACATCCAAAAATATTTAAATATATGGTATGCTATTATTGTTTAATTGTGCGATTAATCTTTTTTAATCGCTTGACAGCCCTAGTTTCCAGCTTTTGTATCTCTTAACCAAATCTTTTCAGACATGAAATTCTCATGCTAATTCTCACAGGGGATTAAGTTAGTCACAAATGTAGATACTTAAAGCAAGCTATTTTCTAACTATGAATTCACAAAAATCACAAAGATTTTAAAACATAAAAAGTTGTTTTCCCCCCCAAACACAGAATTCGAAAATGGCTTATCTGATTTACTTCAATCTTCAAAAGCGATTACCAGTACCTAGTTACAGGATTAATCTGAGCTATGATACCTTTACCATAACGCAATAACCATTATCAGGGCTATGTACTAGCACCAGAGTCTGAACAACTTGAAGTGACGGCTCAGGCTTAAACATAAAAAAAGCGTCTGAAGTTCAAAGTTTATCTCAGGAGTCCTAGTTTAACACAAATAACACAAACTTGAGAAATGTCTCTGCCTTTATTAAGCTTTACTGTTAGGGAATTAAAAAACCAACCAACCAACCAACCACCTTTCCCCATAATCCCTATATTTATATATTTTACCAGAATTCCCGATGCTAATGTTTGATCAAAAACACCTCTGTCTTCCCACAGGGGAAACGGCTCAGTCAGCTCCCCTTTAAGTGCACCTAATTAACTCCATATGGGAGCTCTTGAGACGATTCTGAACCCTTGCTGCTTTGCGTTTAACAAAACAAAACAGCAGACACTCCAGCCTTAATGAGGCGTTTTTCTAGGGGTGCATGAAAAACCTGTAGAACTTTCAGAATTTATAACAGAGCACTTCCTGTTTGCCTTTTCTGAACAAGAGTATTTGAAATAATCATATTGCTAATAAATACTGATTTTAATGACATGTCTATGGTAACCTGGTAAACACTTTTTTAATAGCTCTGTCTTTTGCAAAAAGTATACTCTTCAGTAATGTGTGGGGTTTTAAAACATGGAAGTGTGCTTTATTAAGCACACAGAGGGTTAAACTATGCTTAATAAAAGAGGGTTGCAGGACACCCTTGTGGAGGAAAAAGATGTACATAGCAGTAAACTATGCAGAAAAATGTGAAACTAGCACCTTGATTTACAGGCAAGGTACATGCCACTTAACCATATAAACAAGCAGTATCCTCTCCATAATCCCCTATCATTAAAACAGCAGTTTAGTAACCCTAAACATCTGTGCACGATGCAGTAACAGTAGCATGCACTACCTTTATCCCAGATGTATGCCACATTAACAGTAGCTACGGACTATGCAAAATTAACTCAATCTCTCTTCTGGTGCAGGAAAGACATTCTCAGGAATGAGATCAGCCTTCAGTTGCTCTTTGTGGCCTAAGTCCTATAAAGATTTACACACATGGTTGACTTTACACTGTGCATAGTCCCACTGAAGTCAATGGAACTACTTCTAGTATTAAAATTAAGCACGTGCTTATAAATCTTTCCAAGATATAGGATTATACTTGTATTGGTTGTTTGCATTTACATTGCATGGCAAGTTATTGCTGCCTAAGGTAGCATTAGTGGGCAATAAATTTGTCACGGTCTTAATTGTAGAGGAAAATAATTTCACAAAAATGTTCGCAGACTTTCAAAATTAAAAAAGTAAATCATTTCCATTGTTTGTTGAAAAATGGGTGAAAAATCAAGGAAAACATGAATTATTTGCTTTTGGGGATCAAATTTTGATTAAAAACAGAATCAAAATTTTAAATTAATTTTTATTGGCTTTAATTTTGATTTCCCCCATATTTCTCCCACTTTCTCACAAAACACATTCTCATTTTGGTTTTGAGTACATTATCCCTGAGTGTAACAAATAAGGGTTTTAAACTGGCTGGTGGCTTTATATTACACAGCACGGGACCTTCTGAAGCTATTTGGTAGGAAGATGGGTCATTTTTCAGCATTGCCAACCCCAAGCACTCAAAAATCAAGAGCCGTTCTTAAAATTAATGAGATTTTACATTAATAATTATTTTCAGTGGGGCTTAGAAGACCCTGCTGCTGTGCTAGGTGCTGTACAATCCCAAGGCAAAATAATGGTCCCTCTCCCAGGCAGCTTCTAAGCTTAGGAAACTGACACACTATGGGTAGTTCTTATTTGCCCTCTGGTTTTTGGGGCCTTGGGGCTTCACAGCTGCAATGGTCCCGGCACCACCACGCGAGCTGGAAGCTTGCTTCAAAACATCCCGCAACTCCCAAACCACAGAACTGGCCGCGCTGCCTCCCACCGCTAGGGGCGCCCCGCCCCACAGCCAAGGCGGAGCAGGGACGGACGCCTGCTTCCACACAGCGAACCCGCGGCAGCGCGGCTCAACCCCGCCCCATCCCACGCAGCGACTGCACGCGAGAGGCTCGAGCGCTCTGCTGTCGACTGCGGCGCGGGTCGCGCGCACTCCGAGCCAGCTCGCGGGCCCCCAGCCCCGCCCAGAGCTCGCCACTTGACTTGGGGTGCGCATGCTCAGTCTCCCAACTGGCCGTGCCGGGTTTTTTGTTGTTGTTTTTTTGCCCCCTTCAGCGCTACCGGTTCCGGGTCAGAGGTGAGGCTGCTTTACGCACGTGGCCGCGGGGGTAGGTCGCCTCGCTTCTCTGCCTCTCAAGGCGCGTGCGGCGGGAGCTCGGTAGGGACCGGCCCTCCCCGCCCCCGCCGTGAGACGGGCAGAGCCATTCCCCCCCCCCCCGCCAGCTCCCGGGTGCGTGGGCGGCGGGGACCCCCCATGAGGCTCGGGCAGAGCCAGCGTCCCCCACTCCCGCCCCCCTCTCGGCCCGGCAGCGCTGGGGTGTCTGGCCCCTGCTGCATGGAAACACCCCGGGTGCTTGGGCAGAGCTTGTGCTCTGGGAAATTTTTCAGCGCGCTGGGCCCGGCCGCCGGGGGGTGATGAATTGCTCTGTGTCGGGGTGGTGGCGAGTCACCGGGAACGCAGCAGTGTGAACGTACAAGAACTTGGTATGTCCCGTCCCCGCGCTACACCCGCGTGGGCCCGCTGAACGCCTTGGTACCAACTCGCCTTCAGTCAGTTGCTCTGGTATTTTATTGTCGGTAAACTCAGGCTCTGCAGAAAACTAGGGCAGAGATCAAATGCAGTTTGTTGCAGGGTTGCTTTGTTTGTGTGTGGTGAGTTTTATTTTACTTATTTTAACATTTAGGTTTTTGCCAGAGAAATATAGAAAATGACGTCCCTCGCCCACCAGCTGAAACGGCTCGCTCTCCCTCAGAATGACCCCAGCCTTTTGTCTCGAAGTGAAGCAGCATCCTTGCTGTTTGATTGCAAGGAAGCTGCCAATATTGACAGAGACACCTTCTTTGCAATAGGTAAGTGCGACGATTGAGACACTGTCAGCTTACAGAGTAACAGCCGTGTTAGTCTGTATTCGCAAAAAGAAAAGGAGTACTTGTGGCACCTTAGAGACTAACCAATTTATTTGAGCATGAGCTTTCGTGAGCTACAGCTCACTTCATGGGATGCTTAAACGCCACATTTCTGTCAGAAAATGTTATGATCTTCTGTTGTGGGTAACACTATGACTGAAAGTGATTAGAGGAAAAAATTGTCCTATTTTTCTTTGTGCCTTTGAAAGCACTTCGATTTAGTTAGTTTTCTCTTTCTCTTTTATAGTCTCCCTATTTGTGTAAGTCTTTCCCACTGGAATGTAGGAGAGTAAAACTTCTTAAAATAGAAAAATGTGTTTGTAAAACCTCAGAAGTTACGAGAGAGATTCCGGGGCAAGCGTAGTACCTGAAACTACTTTTAACCTAGTTTATTAAATCGACCTCGTTTTAACATGATGATGACCTTTTAGCTTATCTCAATCTATATCTAATGTAACATAGGTATCTGTTAACTTTGAATTTAAGCACCAAGAGAATCCATGTATTTCAGTGGATCTCAAACTTTTGAACTGTTGACCCCTTTAACATAGCAAGCCTCTGAGTGCGATTTTCCCCTCCCTCTTTATAAATTAAAAACACTTTTTAATATATTTAACACCATAATAAATGCTGGGTGTAAAGCGGGGTTTGGGGTGGAGGCTGACAGCTTGCAACCTCCCCTATAATAACCTCACCACCCCCTGAGGGGTCCCAACCACCAGCTTGCGAACCCCTGATGTATTTGAACATTTGTTTCTCTCATGTCTCCCTCTGTTGGTTGGTTTCCTTGCTTTACTTGCACCCAAAGTCACTTTGCACTTAGTTTGTAGTATTTACAAGCCTGTCTACAATAATTAAATAGTTTTTTTTTAAATTTTATTATGCTGTAAAAGGAAGAACAACTCATTGGCTATATACGCTGTTCTTTGCATCATGCCTATGTATCTCATAGATCAGAAAATAATGTATTTTAGTTTAGTTCTAAAAAGTTTTTAATTTCTTATGCTTGTATTTTGGTGAAAAGTTATGTTGTACTTTTCCCCCGCCAATTTAAAAACTGTCTAAATGCAGCAAAAGCTCCGCTCCTAGACATGTTCAGTGATCGTCTGTAGAAAATTCCATTTTGGTTATTCTGCTGTGTGTTCTGTACATAGTAGACACTTAATACTTTTTACCATTGTTATAGCGTTTTGCTCCTTGTAACATTCCTATAAGGCAAGAGCAATAAGTACTGATTTTACAGATGAAGAAACTGAGGCAGAGGGAGGGTATGATTTGTCCAAATTCACAGATGGAACTTTACTGTCAGAGTGGGAATTAGAATTACAGAGTTACTGGTTTCTACTCCTGTCCCCAGATCTCTAGTAAACTATGCTTGCCTGCTTGAATTGTTGTCTATCTCTAGTGTGGCAAAATATACTTTGTGTAACAGTATGACATTACAGTTATGGGAGGGGGGAAAACATTTGACCATAATAGTTTAGTTTGCATGACTCATTCAATGAAAGTGATGTACAGGAGTGCAGTATGAAATAGCAGACTAATGTTGATGATTCTTCGATGGGTAGGAGAAGAATGTTTTGAGGTAGAGAACTTGTGTTGTGTGTTAAACCATTTTCACCATTTTCTCTCCTAGGGTGCACTGGCCTAGAAGAGCTAATGGGGATTGATCCTTCTTTTGAGATGTTTCATTCTACTTTGTTCAGTCTTACATCAAAGGGCTTGGAACGCAGTGTTCAGACTAAAGCAGTAAATGAGCAGCTGGATGAGAATATTTCATCATTCCTGATTCATTTGTCTCCTTACTTCATGCTTAAACCAGCACAAAAGTGCTTGGAGTGGCTAATTCACAGGTAATCATATAAATCGCATGCATAAGTTTATGAGACACACACCTTTTTTTTTTTTTTTTTTTTGTTAGAATAGTTTGGGTGTGATTTGAACTTAGATTCCTTGAACTACAGGTTCAAATCCTGGCACAATCAACTCAGATGTTCATCTTTACTAGGCAAGATAAATTTAGTTCCTTGCAAATTAGAATATGGGTCTGTTACAAGAGAATTTAACAAGGGTCTGTATGCTCTCTGGGACTATTAAAGATTCCATGGCATTCTGTGTAT
Source organism: Eretmochelys imbricata (assembly GCF_965152235.1). NCBI lineage: Eukaryota > Metazoa > Chordata > Testudines > Cheloniidae > Eretmochelys > Eretmochelys imbricata. Next base: position 135,091,377 of record NC_135574.1, on the reverse strand, counting down.
GGGTTTGTCTAATTGTCCTTTACCAAAGTTTCTCAGTTCTGTGGTTGGCTCTTCTGGGACGGAGAAGCAGCTGTTAACATTTTGCAGGATTTTATGAGGTGTTATACCAATAAAATAAAAACCAGCAGGATCTTATTAAAGGGGAAAAGGCAAAATGCCACATTTATTGTGTATACAGGAAGAATCATAGTAAGCAGTTAGTTATAACTGTAACATTCCATTCAATTCCATATTTGTTCACACACACACATTCTGCAAGGTTGTTATCATAGTTACCAGCCTTAGAGTTGCTCATGCCAAGCCACTGGCCAGGTGGCCTGCACATGAGGAGGGAGCAGGGCCTTGTCAGATGCTCATCTGATGCTCCTGGAAGTTGGTTTGCAGAATCAGACCCCAAAATTCTCACTTTCTAGAGTCCATTTTTATAGGAATTTCTTCCTATGCCAGTCTATGGGAATTTCTTCATCATGCTGTTGCTGAATCAGTCAGCAGATGGCACAGTCCTGAAGGCTCCATGCTGCCAGATGTTATCTTGTTCTTTGGTTCTCCCATCCTTGAGGCTGTTGGGTGGATTCCAGTCTTCTCTCCGGGGGTCCTCTGGTTATTTCCACTTGACGCTTTCTTCAGCTGATGGACACTACATTCTTAGGCTGGCACCTCCCTGATCATTCAGTTATTATCCACACCAAGCATCCATCCACATACATCCTCTATCTCTATTTTAATCACAATTGTTAACAAAGCGAGATGAATATGACAAAAGGGCGGGGAGTCTCTGGGTGCTGTTTCTGTTGTTACAGAGTATTGCTTTGAGTCTCTCTCTGTGTGAGTAGTTTGTTGTTACAAAGAATTGCTTTGAGAACAGACTCTGTCTTAGAATGTACTAACACAATTAGCAGCTTGCAAGTTTCACACATAGAGCGAGAGAAACCGTACCAAAAACCAAGAGATCTCTTAATTAGTAATACCCTGGAATTTAAACTATGGGGAATCAAACTCATTTGTGATTTTAATACAGAACTTCTTTAATATGATCCAACAGAGGCATTTATTTGATAACGTTCAGAATGAAAGAGGCTATGTAAAATTGATGTATTTTCAATGTAATATGTGAACTCTGTCCGGTATAGTCTAGTGTAATATATTGGTATGTGCTAAATATTTTTTAATTCCAAGGAACTGAAAAGAATGGGAGATAAAATGGACTAAATATTTTCTAATATGCTACTGTCCTTATTTACATAAGATGTTTGCAAATATAGAAAGTGGAAAATATTTAATAATACTGAAGCATGAATGGCTGTTGCAAATGCATCCATTGGGTTGCAGAATTGCTCTGCCCTGTTATGCTGAAGCTCAAACTAGGTTATCATAATGATCCTCGCTGGCTTTAAAATCTTTGAAAATGAAATGTTTGTTTCCCTTTAGCAAGAGTTGTCAATTAATCGCAGTTAACTCACGCGATTAACTCAAAAAATTAATCATGATCAAAAAAATTAATTGCGATTAATCGCAGTTTTAATTGCACTGTTAATAGAATACCAATTGAAATTTATTAAATATTTCTGGATTTTTTTCTACATTTTCATATACATTGTATTCTGTGTTGTAATTGAAATCAAAGTATATGTGTTTTTTATTACAAATATTTGCACTGTAAAAATGATAAACAAATAGTATTTTTCAATTCACCTCATGCAAGTACTGTAGTGCAATCTCTTGTTGTGAAAGTGCAACTTACAAATGTAGACTTTTTTTGTTGCATGACTGCACTCAAAAACAAAACAATGTAAAACTTTAGAGCCTACAAGTCCGCTCAGTCCTACTTCTTTTTCAGCCAATCGCTAAGATAAACACGTTTGTTTACATTTACAGGGGATAATGCTGCACTCTTCTTATTTACAATGTCACCAGAAAGTGAGAACAGTCATTTGCATGGCACTTTTCAGCTGGCATTGCAAGGTATTTACCTGCCAGATATGCTAAACAACTGTATTGGCCCTTCATGCTTCAGCCATCGTTCCAGAGGACATGCTTCCATGCTAATGACACTCGTTAATTAAATTTGTGACTGAACTCCTTGGGGAAGAATTGTATGTCTCCTGCTTTCTTTTACCCGCATTCTGCCATATATTTCATGTTATAGCAGTCTCGGATTATGACCTAGCATGTGTTTGTTTTAAGAACATTTTCACAGCAGATTTCACAGAATGCAAAGAGGGTACCAATATGAGATTTCTAACTGACCCGAGATTTAAGAATCTGAAGTGCCTTCCAAAATCTTAGACGGACAAGGTGTGGCGCATGCTTTCAGAAGTCTTAAAAGAGCAACACGTTGATGCGGAAACTACAGAACCTGAACCACCAAAAAAGAAAATCAACCTTCTGCTGGTGGCATCGGACTCAGATGATGAAAATGAACATGCCTTGGTCTGCAGTGCTTTGGATTGTTATTGAGCGGAACTGTCATCAGCATGGACACATGTCCACTGAAATGGTGGTTGAAGAATGAAGGGACGTGTGAATCTTTAGCGCATCTAGTACATAAATATCTTGCAATATCGGCTACAACCGTGCTATCTGAACACCTGCTCCCACTTTCAGGTGACATTGTAAACAAGAAGTGGGCAACATTATCTCCTGCAAATGTAAACAAACTTGTTTGTCTTAGCGATTGGCTGAATAAGAAGTAGGACTGAGTGGACTTGTAGGCTCCAAAACTTTACATTGTTTTATTTTTGAATGCAGGTTTTTTGTACATCATTCTACAGTTAAGTTCAACTTTCATGATAAAGAGTGCACTACTGTACTTGTATTAGGTGAACTGAAAAATACTGTTTTGTTTTTTACAGTGCAAAGATTTGTAATCAAGCATAAATATAAAGTGAGCACTGTACACTTTTTATTCTGTGTTGTAATTGAAATCAAAATATGTGAAAATATAGAAAACATCCAAATATATTTAATAAATGGTATTCTCTTATTGTTTAATAGCGCGATTAATTGCGATTTAATTTTTTTTAATCGCTTGACAGATCTGCTTTTAACTAATTAGAGTAGAAAGACAATTTCCCTGTGAGCAGGTTATTCCATAACTGCTGAGTGCAGGGTGTCTTGCTTTTTGGACTGAGCATCTGGTCCTGGATGCTGTCGGAGACAGTATACAGGTCTAGATGCACTTCATGCCTGATTCAGCATGGCATTCTATGTTTCAGGTTTTTATTTGCAACCTGTGTTGCAAGAATAGCATGTATGGACCTCGTGCTATGAAATTTCTGATTGTGTTTGCTTTTTTCCTTAGGTTTCATATCCATCTTTACAACGAGGACAGTTTGGTTGGTTGTGTCTTGCCGTACCATGAGACTAAATTGTTTGTGAGAGTTATTCAGCTGTTAAAAATTGGAGACCCAACTCATAAATGGAATTGGTTGCATCCAATTAAGGTAAAATAGCTAAAAGATACAGTTCAGAGGATGTATGAGAAATAGAACTTAGTAAGGTCCTGGTCCTGATATTGTATCTATTATCATGCACCTCCTCCCCCCAATCCCCTGTTTGCAGCTCTATGGATGTGGGTCGTGGCTACAAGATTCTGTTGCAGCATTGGGACTACAACATCCACATGTTGTTCCTGATCTCTCTCTTTAAAGGAGAATTCATTACAGCCCTGGTTTTGGCAAAGGGAAAAAAAATCTGCTTTTTATTATGCAGTATGTTTGCAGTCAACTTGGAAACATATAAAATTATATGTACAACTAATTGATATAAAATTAAGGGGATGAAATGAAGTCCAGTGAGAGGAAACCATTACTTGTTTCAGTTTAAATCAGGATATCTGTGATCATTTAATATGGTTTGGAGAGATGAATGAAGTTTGTGTGTGTGTTTGATTTCACTTTAGTATATTCTAATTTTATTTATATTTTTTAAATCCTTTTTCTTTTATTTTTGTCTTGGACAGAAACCAGGAGTCCCCCTTGCTAGGGGTGCTTTGATTACACACTGCTACAAAGACCTGGGTTTCATGGATTTCATTTGCAGTCTGGTGACAAAATCTGTAAAGGTTGGTAAATTGTTCTAGTTCTGCTTTCTGTCTGTGTGTCTCTTCCCCCTCCCCCCTTATGTATTTGCATCATGATGTGCTATTTTTGCACATTCTGAATTGTGTAGCACTAAACGTACTCAATACACAGAAGCGTCTGAAAATCTTTTTTCTTTGCGCCCACTCTGATTTACAGAGATGTTAGAACCTAATAGAAATTAGTGTAATATTGTTATTGGGAACAGTATTGAAAATTCTATGGATCAGACCATTGGTCTTTCTGCTCTGATGTGTTGCTTCTGGTGGTGGCCAATATCTGAGGCAAAATTGGAAAAATCCCGAGTGGGAGAGACAAAATGTGCAGTTGGCTAACTTCAGCACTGTATATACAGTGAGAGGTGAAGGGGAGAGGGCACTTTAGCTGGAGGAGGCTGGGGCAAAGGAGATTTGTTTCTTGGTTAATGCAGGAAATTGACTGATGGCCCAGAGTGACTCCAGAAGATTTTTACTGTAATCCTTATGGAGAAAATTGAGATGCTTTAAGTTTATTTAAAAAAAAAAAAAAGAGAGAAAAAACCACCTGATTCCTGTCACGCTGTTTGAAAATAATTTTTGTGCTTGGGCACCTCTTTGTAGTTGTCATGGCTATTTTAAGTTTGTGCTTTGAAATGTTAACAATAGTTTTAAATTGTGGATGTTAGACCCATTGATCTCAAGGTGGTAGAAAGAATCATAGTTTTAAATCACTGGCCCAAAAAAACCCAAAAACCTTGTAGTAATAAAATCTTAGAAGAAAGACAGATGTAGCAATTACATTTTCTTAAAATTTTGGAATATGCCAAGATAAGCAAAATGCAAATACAGTGGATTACACTTATTAGCAACTTCTCAGTTCCTGACAAAGGGTTGCTGTTATTTCGAAGTTGCCAATAAACGACAAAGTAGGTTTACCGGGCTGCAGCCAGGAAAGGAAGCTCTGGGGCTTGCCGAGCATCAGCCGTAGGCATGTTTGCAGAGTTGCAGCTAGGAATGGCACATCCTAGTGCTTCCTTCCCTGGCTGCAGCCCCTCAAACCTGCCTGCAGTCAGGGCCTTTCTTTCAAAAGAGTTCAGTCAGTGGCATGCCATTGCCAGTATCCAAATCTCATTAACAATAAAGTCAATGGGCCAGGATTGGTTCCTGGCGAAATGTTGCTGTTAATCAGAAGTTGTTAATGTCAGAAGTGCTATTAAGCAGAATCCTGTAGTAACAGGAACTCTTAACATGAGACCTTAAATACTTTAATTATGTTTTTGATCATCATCCTAATGCCTAAGTAACTATTTCCCCTTCATTCTAGATCTTTTCTGTACATGATGGCAGCGTCTCTCAGTTGAGGGTCCTGTTTACTTTTTACGCCTCCACCATTGTGTCTGCTCTTGGTGCTGTAGAGAAGATAACAGACACTATAGTCTCCAAACTGCTCCCTTACGTACAAAAGGTACCCAGTATTTCATTCTCTTGCATGATACAGTGTGGCTTATTTTGCCAGCTGGAATCCTGTAATTAGCTTCCAAAAGGGATTTTCTCCCTGGAATAAATTAGAAAAGAGACTAGGTAAACAAAACATAGCTCACTTTTCTGTGTTCCTGTGGCTGCTTCTGCTAACTATGAAAGATGTACAATACCTGTTTACCTCACAATCCTGCATGATGGAGTAAACCTTGACCAGTTCAGGATTGCTATTGTTGGACTGTATAAGGAGCTGTGTCCGCCTGGCTTTGATCTGATATGCTTCTCGTAATACGGCACCTCAAGGCTAAGGGAGTCTGGATAACCATAGCTAAAGCCCTCCCAACTTCGTTGGCCGTGAAAAACGCGTCATGGACTGTGAAATCTGGTCTTTTGTATACTTTAGTGTACAGATTTCATGGGGTAGATCCGCCTTTCTCATTCTGGGGGTCCTGACCCAAAAGAGAGAGAGATGTGGGGAGGGAGGGGGAGGTTGCAAATTTATTGTAGGGGGAGTGTGGTATTGCCACCCTTGCTTCTGTGCTGCGTTCAGAGTTGGCAGTGGCAGGAGAGCAGTGGCAGCTGGCCAGGCGCCCAGCTCTGAAGGGAGCACCCTGCCAGCAGCAGCGGAGAAGTTAGGGGGCAATACCATACCTCTCCACCCTCACTTCTGCACTGCTGCCTTCTGAGCTGGGTGGCTGGAGAGTGGTGGCTGCTGACTATGGGCCCAGCTCTGAAGGCAGTAGCGGAGAGGTAAGGGTGGCAATACCATAACATACCATCCTTCTGCGCTGCTGCTGGCGGTGGCTCTGTTTACCCGCTTTGCTACAGTGTTAATGTCTTTTTAATATGTCTTTTTTTCTCTGTCTAGATTTGAAGTTTAATTAGCTCACTAAAGCTTTAACATGATGAAAAGGGGATAATGCAATTGCATTAGTGTTGGCCAAAGAGTATCCTGTACCCTTATTTAGACAGACTTTTTTTAAACTTAAACTTGGCAGAAATGCACTTTGAATTCTTTCTCTCTTGGTAGGGTTTGAAATCCTCTCTAGTGGATTACAGAGCTGCAACCTACATGATCATCTGCCAGTTGGCAATGAAAGTGACAATGGAGACCTCCTTGGTGCAGTCCTTGACATTACAGATCAGCAAGAATTTGACCAAAACACCTTCTCTAGCCAGAGAAGGATTGGCCTGCCTGCTCGTTCTTCTTCAGAACCAAAACGGAGAGGGTCTTGGGAAAAAGTAAGTGTACATGAGTTGACAGATTCCCTTTTAATAGTTGAGTCCTAAATATCATTAGTTTCCATCTTAAAAGGATTCTGTCATTACGATAGGGTGGTCACAGCACTATAGTTAAGGCTGAGACTACCATACTGTTTGACAGTCAATATTTCAAAGTGCTCTAAAATCCACCTGCGTAATCAAGATTGTTTTGAAGATTTCTGTGTCTCGTCAGGGGTAGAGTTAGTGGTACAAGTTTGAGGTCTTTTTGTCCAGGTGTTCCTCAGATATAGCTCCTCCCCAGAAATAAGCTGCTTGTAATATTCAGGTATCAATCGCAAAAGCATGAGGAGATTAGCTTGAAAACTGGCATGCCACAAGAGAGGCTAGGGTAGAGTCCATAGTGCACATTTGGGGTAATTTGGTCAGTGGTTTTCTGAGTTACAGCCCCCCTAAAATGAGCTGCTTATAATATCAGGTTCTTATTTTTTTTATGCAGAGTTAGAAAGAATTTTTCTTGACATGTATAGCATGGGCTGCTCCTGGAACGGATATTGACCAGTACTAAGAACCAGTTCAAAAATATTTCTGAAGTTACTGCACTCTGGAAGCTTTATTGCTAATGCTTATTCATCTGTGAGAGCTATTGTTTCCTCAGAAACTCCTTAGAGAGTGAAACACAGAGTAATGTGTTCACATGGTGGCTTAGAGGAACAAGCACTTGAATGCCAGAGCCATTAGTTAGAATCCTCTTCTCTGGAGTTCTGCATTCGGAGTACGTTAGTGTGGTCAACCCACCTTTCCCTTGGTGTCCGGGGCCATTATGGTGCTCCTTTTGGAAGTGTTAATGGTGTATGCAATTCTGAGGAATTTTAGCATCTACTTATCTGCCCAAGTCCTTCCCTGGGACGGTTTGGTGGGCAAGACTGTGTCCAGGATGTGAAGCCTGGGGTGGGGACAGAATGATACGGAAGAACTAGTTGCCACATTGCAGATGATAGCAGAGAGGCCAGAGCAAGAGTTCCAACCAGAAATGAATCAGTTCTCTTGTGGGATAGGTTTGCTGAACTCCTGCTGGGCACTGGGAACAGACATCCTTGGTGCTTGGCACAGGCACACAATGCTCATGCAGTATGGAAAGCTGGTAAGATGCATAATCAATGTGTGGCACAGCACCCAGGCACTGAGGTGGGGGTGAGAATATCCGCTCAGATGAATGGAGCACTTTGCAGTAGCTCAGAGCTATTGTTTCAGGTCTCATTCATTACCAAAAGGGTGTCGTCCTTCCATCTGACCACATCCCATTGAGATGAGTATGCCTCTGCAGTCCTTCTGCTCCCTTTCCCCTTATATCAGCCCCAGAGGCCATGCAGAACAGTCTGCCACCCTGATCAAAACTTCGGTGTGCAACCCCCTCCTCATAGGCCTCGGGTGGCAGATTTGGCCTGGCTGCCCCAGGCAGCTGCCTAGTTCACATGTAACTAGAGAGGCCTCTGCCAACCCCCTTTTCCTCCCCCCTCCCCTGAAGTGGAGTAGAGATTCTGGGGCTCCCCTCCCTTTAGCTGGTAGATGTGCTCTTTGCAGCCCACAAGTTACCACCTTCCCTTCTGCCCTTGGATCACCTGTCCTAGCCCAACTGGGCACTGGAGGAGGGCGGAGCTAGTAGTTGAATGGTGGTGAGGTCTTCTAAGGAAGACCCACTCATCTCTCCCCAACACATACAAGTACCCCTCAATCTTTCCCTTTTCCCTACCACCACTACTTCAAGAAACAAGGGAAGTAGACTGCCCAAAAACAAGGCACAGTTATGGTTGATTGGCAGTACCTTGTACCTTTGCAGAATGTGAAATGCACCAATTCTTAAACCGGTGAAAACTGGGAAATGCATCCCCTGTAACCCTTTTTATTTTTTTGATTGAGGGTGAGCCACTTCACAATATGATGTGGACAGTTGAAAGTTCTATATAATAGAAGGTGATGGCTAAGCTATAACCCAGAGCAATATTCAGTCTTTCTTTTGGTGTTCTCCTTTGCAGGCCATTTCGTTACCTGTGTAACATTCCAGACCTGGTTACTATCCTGCATGGCATTTCAGCTGCATATGATGTCACTCCCCTTCTGCGTTACCTGCTGCCGCACCTGGTTTGCTCCATTATTGACTGCGCTGCTGGTATATTAGCATGTGCCCAATGTTTTTTCTGGGTAAACCCTTGTAGCAACTTCGCTAGATAAATCAGTTTTAATTGTTCCTGATGATAGACTACTCCAAACTGTGAGGAACTGCTCGTGGTCTTCTTTCTATGAGGCTTGTGGAATAGCTTTGTTTTTTTTAAATGCAACAGCAGATTAGTGATGTGCTAGGCACCTAGATATTCATTTGCAGTGCTCCGGTGAGACTAGATCTAGTGAGAGCTAGTCTAATTTTACGAAGATCCTTGTCAAGTGCTGCACATAGAACGTCGCTTGAGAGACCATATGTAACAGTTGCCACAATTTTTACTCCAGCCATATAGTGATAATACTGAGCAGCTCGTAATATTTAATCATTGAAAGATCTATAGGAAATAAATAACCTTTATGGTCCCCATTTTACAGGTTGGGAAGGTAAGGTACAGCACATGGTTACTTGACTTGACCAAAGGCACATAGCAGGATAGTGTTACAGATGGGGTACGTTCCAGTCTCCCATTTATGTGCTTAATCCACAAGAAACTGCTGTCTCTTTTTTTTCTGTGGTTGTTGGTGTAATAAATGTAGAGAGTTTATTTTAAAACAACTGTTCATCTTGCTTTTAAAAAATGTCTAATTGTGTGTTTCTTCTTAAGAGGGGCATGAGGAATCTGAAGTGACAGATAACCAAATCTATAAGAGACATCTAGAAGCCATACTTACAAGTGTAGCACTGGAAAAGGATTTAGATCGCCTTTTGGCCTGGTGAGCTAATTTCGATTATTTTCCACAATGTATGTTAACTTCAGCTACAATAGCACCTAATTTGTGACAACATAATTAGCATTGTGTCAGAATGTCTGTTATCTTCCCAGCTTTCATGGGTTCCTGACGCGCCCTGATCCTGCAGACATATTGGTGTTTGAACTCTGGGTGTTTGACTTCACTGGGATGACTCCTTTGAGCAGAGTTAAATACATGGATAAATCTTTGTCGGCTTGGGGCCTTACAAAGAGAAATTTACTTCGGGGATGAAATTTAAACTCAGAAGAAAACCTGTATTTATAACATATGCTATGAATCACAAAAACTATTCTATTCGTCTCAATTAATAATGCTGACGATTAGTGTTGTCTTGTCTACATGTCTGTTTTATTTGTGTTTTTGTCACTTTAGTAAATTTCTTGAAGAGTTTATTTCCTATGGTGTGGAGAATGAATCTGATTCCACCAAAATGGCTGTGCTCAATAAACAACTTCTTCCTCTCATCAGACTTCTTGAAAGAAAGTAAGTTACTTTTTATTTCCTATGCATTTTGTGCAGTATGAAAGTATGGTAAGTCAACTGTGAATCAATATATTCTTCTGTTAGTAATTTGTGTTCATATGGCATTTACCTAGGGTACCTTTATCCTAATTGTGACTTCATACTTGTCACTTAGGTATGCTGAGTGATTTATGTAAGCATAATTTTGGTCTTTACAGTACATGTAATTAAAGCCAAATCTATCCTTGTACATTCCCCATCACCTTAATATCTGAGCACCTCAGCTGTTAGCCTCTCCCAGCACTCTTAAGTTATACTGAGCCTTTTCTGTTAATCATTTATACTAGTGGTTCTTTATATTATTGACCAACTTTATGAAAACACGATCAGATTAATACCCTTTGAAGAATTACTTGTAAGTGGATGAAGCTTTTTTTAAACAACTAACAAAATCATCCAAAGCACGGGACATGGTGGTGATGGGGGACTTCAGCTACCTAGATGTCTCTTGGAAAAATTATTATTATTACCATAATAATACCTTGAGTATTGCTCATTGCATTCACTGACAGTGCTATTTTAAAGGTGAAATTGTAAAGGGAAGATCTGCCTATTTTAGCTATGTATTTTTTATCAACTGCATCTAAAATGATAGTACCATAGAGTAACAATTATATTTTTTGCTCAAACATGAAAATTCAAGAATAGTCCAGAAGGAAGACAGGTAGTCCTTAAGAAAGGAGTATGAAATAAAAAAGTTCACCAACATGAAGATCCTGCATGTTCAGACATGTTCTGTTCATCATCTTCAACGCAGCTTCCTCCTGAGAAGGAACACTTCTCATGATGTTGTTTCATTTGGGCCACCAGGCCTTGTATTTCTGTGTCGTACTGTTTGCATTTTGCACACATGCCGGTCTTACCCACAGGTAGAGGAACTTCATTTAAAATATTCCCAAACTGGGTTTTTTTTATGGCCTGCTGCCATTATAGGTTTGCCCTTCTAGTGAGAGAATGGTACTGTAGATCTCAAATCAATGAAGGCTATACTCAGAAAAACCTCAAGACTTTGGGAATATGCTGCTTAAACAGTTTCACTTTTGTTTCTATTGCCTGTCCCTCCCTTCTCACATTTTCTCCAGACTTCTTCTCCTTGTCCAGATCTATTCCACCCCCAACCATCTTCTGTTCATTGAACTTTTTGAATCTCTGCACTTTTAGAGAGAAGTAAGGGTTTGACTTTGTGTACACAAGTTTGCAGAGGGACAGTAGGGTTGAGGTCTGTTGTTTCTCATTTCTAGGTATTATTTATTTACAAACATTTTTGCTATTAATAAGTATGTTATCTCTGGAGACACAAATCCACAGTTTGAGAACTGCAAAACTAAGCATCTCTGGTGGTATCTTCTAGACTGAGTACTGAGTCCCGTTGGGTAGATAGAAAGGTTAACCTAAATAATCTATACAGAAGCCCCTGGAACCCCATAAGATTGGGTCCCTTAATCTGTGAACTTTTGGAACTCATTTACAAAACCTTTTTTAAACATTACATGAATATATTGTCTCATACTATAGAATTAGAATTTATAATCCCTATTCCATGTTGAGATACATTATAGCTCAAAGATATCTTAATTAAAACTATCTTTAGACAGGCTTTTTCTTCAAAAAGCATTTTATCCCAAAAATCCGATTTTATTTATTTATTTTTATGTTATTTTTATTTTTGAAATTATTGATATCCATCCTGGAGAAGACTGAGAAGCGACATAACAGTTTTCAAGTACATAAAAGGTTGCTACAAGGAGGAGGGATAAAAATTGTTCATAACGTCTGAGGGTAGAACAAGATGCAGTTGTCTTATAAATTGTAGCAAGGGCAGTTTAGTTTGGCCATTAGGAAAAGTTTCCTAACTGTCAGGGTAGTTAAGCACTGGAGTGAAGCGCCATGGTAGTTTGTGGAATCTCCGTCATTGGAGATTTTAAAAAGCAGGTTAAGCAAACAGATGGTCTAGGTAATACTTAGTCATGCCTTGAGTGCAGGGGACTGGAATAGATGATCTCTCGAGGTCCATAGAATCAGTCCTATGATTCTGTGATTCAAACAAGTGTTCCAACATTCTGTATCCTCTGCATGTATTTCTGTTGTAATTGGTGCATAACTTCTATAGTAATTCTCTGTGCATTGTTTCTCTTGGTTGTTGGCAGATATCCTAAAGCCTTAGACTTGGTACTGGAAGAGTATCTGAAAGATGTTATAAATCAGAATGAGCAAGATCTTTTCCACCAATTTATCTCTCTCTCAGTGAGTGGCAGTAAATATCAGGTAGGTAAGGACCCAATTTCTGGACCTAAATCAACTCTGGTATGCTGCCTTGAAGCCAGTAGTATTATACTGGAATGTATCTGTCGTTTCTTGTCTCTCTCTCTTTTTTTTTTTTTTTTTCTTGCATTGTGACTGATTTAAGTGCCATTGTGCTTGATCAAAACTGTGATAATGTCTACAATTATCAAATGTAAAGAGCAACTTGAATAAATGGCTAGTAGCTTATATTGTGCTGCTTTGGTCATGATTTCTGCTGTGTTGTGACAAGGTCACATGTGCCCCAGTGTTACTTTGGGACATTGTCAATGTCTTGCAAGCTGGACAGAACTGTCAAAATTAGAAAAGGTGGCAGCGGAGTGACGACCATTATTCTAATCAAGGAAGGTTGTGAAGACATTTTTCATAATGTTGTTGTGTTGATTTTTACTCATTTCAAAGGCTGATGATATTCAGTGACTAGAGGAATTTAGTGACTCTAAGCTTCTTAGCATGCTGTCTCCAAAGAGAAACAAAGCCTGGGCATATCACATACCAGTGCACAGCAAAATCATTTGTACTCCACGCTTTTTTTGTCAAGAAAACATTAATGTGTGGTTTTGTTTTTTGGTTTTTTTACATTCTTTTATAGCTAAATTTCTTCATATTCAAAGCTGGCTACCTCCAAATCAAACATGCAAACTGGTAAAGATTATGGGCCATTAAAAGCCGTGTTTCAGACACTTTAGGCCAATTCAAGAAAACATAGCTGCATAAATAGCGCAGATTCTATAAATGGGTGGCCAACTGATGAAATCATGGTATGTAAAATTAGGACACAGGACTCCGTGTTCAAGCAACTTCAGGGTTGCTGAGATAAGCTGCGGGCATCTGGTCTATTCGAGTTACCTTCTTAGCTGCCTCTATCTGGGTTCAGTCATTCAAGTTTTCTCAGAACCCTTAGATAAATGCAGTGTGGGCGCTTCCTTACCTTGGCAGAGTGAGAATTTAGGGCTTGTGTACACATGGACAACAAGGAGTCCGGTGGCACCTTAAAGACTAACAGATTTATTTGGGCGTAAGCTTTCATGGGTAAAAAAAATCACTTCTTCAGGTCCATCTGAATCGCAATTAATCGCAAAGTTTAATTGATTAATTTTCAACATACATTGAGCAACTGTGCAATGTACATTTCAGTTTCTGGAAGACTCGGATACCTCTCTGGTGCTTAGCCTGAATCATCCACAGCCACGCGTCAGAGTCTTGGCTGTTCAGCATTTGAAGGAGATCATTGAAGCATCAAAGGTTGGTACCTCTGTCTCTCATTTAAAGAAGTTAAATGATGTCTGTTATCTTCAGAGGGTCTTTTTATAGAAACTTTAACTGAAGACAAGACAAACATCACACTAAAATATGACAAATACATTATCCTTAATGTTGTTTTCAATCAGTTCAGTTGTTGTTTCTTTAAACTTGGATCCTGTCATCCAGAGTCTGGGTTTAATTCCAGTTTATGAAGCTGCTTGTGGTCCCACAATGGAGTCTGATACTTCTGTTTCTTTCTTCCACTGGTATTAGCAGTTAGCATCTCCCTAACTGAGGCTTTTATTCTCCTGTACTTGAGTTCATATGTCATGAAAGTTATACTGCCAAGAAGGCTTTAGAAACTAATGTTCCTTAACTGCTTTTCCCTCTTTGTTCAGGAGGGCTTTGACAAGTCCTTCATAGAAGAAGCCATTTTTGCACGACTTATGGATGACAACGTGGAGGTTGTTATGACTGCTCTCAGTGCCTTGGAGGTAAGTCAATGTTTCCTGATAGGTCAAGTGAGATTTTAGCTATTTCTCTATATTCAGAAGCGGTCTGGAATTAATGCTTTATATTAATTGTGCCTTCCCTTCCACTGACCCCACTGGCATTGACAAGAATTTGTGTGTAGCTCTATCCTTTTAATAGGACCAAGAAGCAAAAAGCTAGCAGACTATTCCTTACTTTACATTTTTTTTTCTCTTCTTGGAGACTACTAAACCCAGGGTACTGTGTTGATCTGGTCACTAGAACATATTTTAATCCAGAGTTCTGCTCATCCTATAAACTACTCTGTCCATTTTATGCAAATAAATAAGAGGATCCTTCAGCCCCCTCCCAGAAAAGCTCTAGGTGTTAGGAAAAGACATCTGTGTCAAAGTTTTTTGGTCTTGATAGGGATAAGCATGCATGCATTCTTTTTTTTTTTTAAACACAGTTGATTAGAGACAAACTTACTAAAGTCTTGCCTAATATTTCTACATCAGGCAATACTGTATGTTGTGGGAGAAGAGATCATTACATAAACTATTTTTAATTATTACATCTATTAGTATTTCTGGTAGGATTTTTCCTTGTGACACTTGTAGAGTGGTTGATTTTAAGAAATGGTATACCAATGACCACAAAGAGAGATGAACAGAACACATGAATGATCAGAAATAAAACTTTTTGTTAGCATGTGTTGGGGTTTTTTTTATTTGCATTTAACAAATACTACATAGAGGAAAAACTTACTTCATTATGAAACATTCTGGTTGTTTCAAAATCAATGCATTTTCCATCCAGCTGTGCATTCAGACCATATTCTTCATGGATCTAGTAAACCAGAGCTTGCTAGAAGTTACTTTAATTTTCTTTTTCCTTATAATAAACATACTAGCTGATCAACATAAGTTCACTTATCAGTGTTTAATTTTTCTATTTAATATGATCAGTGATGCACTTGCTATCACAGTTTCATAGATTATCTTATATCTTGTATATTGGTCATTTAATTTTTGCATCCGTTGATTTGTTTGTAGATTTACAAGGGACAGATCAGTCCAGAAATAACTGTTTCAAGTCTGTTGACTCTATTTCAAAGAGTTGATCTTTCAAAGAATGGGAAGTGGTATGTGCCTGTGTTTCTTTTGTCTTCCCCTTTCTCCCCCCCAAGCTTTTAATATTAATGGATGGAGCTTGGGTTGTGAGGTGGTTGTTGTGGGTGGTGTGTGTCATATCTTAACTTTGGATTCTTTTAGTTGTGGTAATTTTATAGTGGTAATTTTATATTGAGAGAGACTTGAAATTACTTGATATTTTTTGTGACTTTCATTTACTCTCTGGCTTGCTATTCAAACTCTAATTTGAATCAATAGGAAATAGAAACAATTTGGAGAAATGTTATTGGTGATGTAATCAAGTGGTGCTCCTTCAGCGTTTTTTTTTTTTTCTTTTTTCCTGCGTTCTAGGTATAAGGTTCTTGAGGGAGCAATAAACATTTTATTCAAAGAAGAGATTCTGAATGAGAGGGAAGAGCTATTAAATCAAATAGTAATGCAGTTGCTACCATTTATGGTAATCACTAATAATAATTCAAAATCTGCAGAATGGAAAATGGCAGTTTGTCTATCAGAATCTGGCCTCTGCTCCCTACATCCTTTGTTGAAGGGCTGGCCAGAAGGTAAGCTGTTAAAAACAATTGGTTTGAGTAAAGAAAAAGTATTGGACATTAGAACTTGATACTCATATAGGTGGTAGAGAGCTGGGCCACCACTAAGAAGTTATCACCCCTAATGTGTGTCTAAAAGCTTTGGAAAGTGGGTTATGTATTCATACATTAAACTCTTGTGATTTATTTATTCATTTATTACTCAAATTTAAAGAAATACTTTGATATGAAGTGGGATTTTTTTTCTTTTGGTTCATTTAACATCTATAATTGTAACTGATTTGAGGAGACTTTTTTTGGGACTTTGATTTGCCATGTTGAGGCCAAGTCATCTGGACTTTAATGAGGCAAAATTCTAGTTGAACTCAGGTTTAAAAGGAACTTTAAACAATAGAGGAAACAGTGAAACGGGGGTGGCTGACATGTTGAGTAGTGGGATCTTTTTTATTTTTGAAAGAATAACATGTTCTTAGAATAAACTCTTCTGATGCAAACAGAGGAGTGGGATTAAGCAAGGGAGGTCAAGAGGCAATGCACATGGAAAGCTTCAATAGTTTGAGAGCTTAGTAAAGAAAAGCAAGGATGTTGGTGATAAGAAAATTAATTGCTTAAAGTGTTTAAATATTTCTAAATATTGTCAAGCTATCAGTGTTTTCACTTGTGATTCATGTATCCACCTTTTCTGTTTTATGGAAATAGCTTTTGAAAAAGTGATAAAATCCATCAAGTCTGCAGATTTGGTTGGTATGGCCAATCAGAAGATGATCCTGCTGTTTTCTGATAACATAGCTTCAGGGGATCCTTCCTTAATGTTACAGATGGTATGTGCACAATTAAAATACATTCTTTTTAATGGTAATCCAAACTTCTGTATGTACTTATAGATGATTGCTATAGCAGACAGAATGAGATTCGTGGGACCGTGAAATATGCTGTTTGTTACATTTTACAGCATTATCCAACTGATGATACAATATATTTATGGCATAGTACCAAATGTAATGATCAGAATAATTTAATGCCCATTAACTCTCTCATAAAAAGGAAAACCTTGTATACGACACACAGAATACTACATTTAGGTGCCTTATTAGTGTAACCATAGCAAAACTATTTTATGGGCATTATGTTTCCCCCAAAACATTTGCCAATCAGAGAACAAATATGTAATGAGTTTGAAGGTCTCTGTCCAGTTTAGACAGACAGATGTCCATGGGCAAATGTTCACATTGCCTATTGCAATGGCATTTTCTGTATTGATTGGTACCCTTGTTGGAGGAGAGACCAGTGACTGAATTGGCCATAGAAACTGACCTCGCACCAATAGAGGTGTTAATATCAGGTCATAATTAAGGTAGTTGATAAGGAAGTGTGGGAAAGTTTAGAACTTCTGCTGCCTGTGACATTGCTGGAGCAAGGACATAAAAAGAGCATATTGTGACGTCTCTTACACTGTTGTGGCTTTTGGGGTTTGTTTGTTTGTTTGTTTGTTTTTAAATAGGTGGAAGGTCTGATACATGTAGCTGAAAATGAATCTGACAGCATGAGGCAGAAAGTAACTGCTCACGTAATCAGCTTTGTGCTTGTCCAGTGCTGCTGTAATTCACAAATGGAAGAAAGTTATTGGTCATTGGCTCTCAGAATCTTCAGTCTTCTGGAGGGAAAAATAAGACAACTCGAAGGCAGTCATTCTGCAGAGGTAAGAATTAAGTAATTTTGTAGATGATACTCCTTTTGTTGAGAGTAAGGTCTCTTTCATAAGTAGAGTAGCAAGATCAGCAACGTTGGGATGGACAGAAAATCTTGCCTCTGTTCCTTTAAAAAAAAAAATACACTTGTCAGCATTTTCTTAAGGCTGGTATTAAGACTTCTAAGGGTATGTCTTCACTACCCGCTGGATTGGCGGGCTGCGATCGGTCCAGCGGGGATCGATCTATCGCGTCTAGTCTAGATGCGATAAATGGACCCCTGAGCGCTCTGCCGTCGACTCCCGTACTCCAGCGCCGCAAGAGGTGCAGGCAGAGTCGACGGGTTGTGTGGGTGTACATTCAAGTTATGTTTTCATTCTCAGGTGATTCCTGCAAAATGGCCTATTGAGTCAGTGCCTGGGGGCTTGGTGTCAGTCGAGTTGTTGAATAAATACATAGAAAAGCTCAACTGTGGTCAGGCTGTTGATGTAGAAGATTCAGCCATGCTCATGCTTCTCTTGAAAAGCTTTGTTAGTGGCCTGAAGCCTCCCATATCCTTTATGAAAGGTAAGCTTCAGAACTCAAACCGCGAACCTTCACAGACCATGTGAAGTAAGGAAGAAAAAATTAGGTCCATGGGATTTTTTCCCCATTAAAAGTTGTTCTCCAAAACACAGACTTTGCTTTCTTATACTATTTTGTTACACTAAACAGATTTCTAGAAATTTCCTTTCTCTAGACTTGAAAACGGCCACATTTCTTAGATTCTTCAGCTGCAAAGTTGTTGGGGGAGTTGTTTCAGGGGTATGGCTATGCTGCTGACTCGGGCTTGGGTTGCAAAGCTATAAAATTGCAGGCTAGATGATTGGGCTTTCAGCTGGAGCCCAGGCTTTGAGGCCCTGCAAAGGGGGAGGCTCTGGGAGCCCGGGCTCCAGCCTAAGCCCAAACGTTAACACTGCAATTTTACTGCCCCGAAAGCCTGAGTCAGCTGACCTGGGCTGGTCATGGCCATGCCTTACGTCCTTTTTCACAGGGTGGACATACCTTGAAGGTACTTTATACAACTAATAATGGGGTTTTTGTTTTTCTCCGTCCTGCTCATGGCCATAGATGAAATCTGGTGGAATCCTGAAAGTTTGAATGAAAAGAGCAGAGAGTATTTACACCTGTTGTTGGGGCTGTTTGACGTCATTGTCAGTGGAGCCAGTGAGGGAGCTGATGCTCTTCAGTTCAGAGCACTGCTGAGTCTTTTGTTCAAGGTATTTTTGTGTGTGTGTTTTTTTGTTCTTAGTGAATATTCTGAATTATTTCTTTAACTTGTTTTGAATCGCTACATAAAATTTAAAGAAAGCTGAGAACAATTCCAAGGGATCCTGCTTAAATATTTATTTGCTTCATGGTAACATCTGAGTGAGAATGGAAGACTGTTTAAGCACTAAGCAATGTATTTCTGTAAAAGGTTTGGTTGTGGGTTGTCTGAAGTCCATTACGATTTCTAAATATAATCTAAGACTAAATACTGTATAGTGCAATTCAGGTATTTTAACATAGCTTTTTGTGCACTAGTCTTCATTGATATACAGCAGAAAGCATTTAATAAACATCCTATAATGGTTTAAAATTTGGTCTCAAGGTCTTTTTACAGAAGATTTCATTATATGGACAGTTTTTATAGCGATTATGATTGCCTGAATGGAGAAATGTTTAACACTGCAAGGCAGACCTGCTTCAAATAGAGAAAAGTAGTTGTGCTTAACTATGTCCAGTTGTATATCTTGATAACATAACCCATGAAATCTAGTTAGCTGTTTGGTTTACCATATAACATGGTAAGAATGCATGTAGTATGTTCGGGGGGGAAAATGACCTGGGGGCCTGGCTGCAGGGTATGAGTGGGGTGCCAGAGCTTGGCTGCAGGGAGCCAATCTCCTGGGCCAGGCAGCCCCTATCCCTCCCTGGCTGCAGAGTGTCCTGTGAGCCAGCAGGTGCCAGGCCCAGCCAGGGTGTGCTCAGTGGCCAGTCTGCATGGAATGAGAAGGAGCCAAGGACGTTATAGACAGGACTGGGTGGAACTAGGTATGGGCCCGCCCAAACAGTGGAGCCCCCCATAAGGAGCAGGAGCCAGGCACAGGTAGTGGAGAGGTGGGGATCGGACAGGCTTTGTGCGGGGTCACTGCCTGATCCCCTGTCCTCCCCCATTTCCTCACTGCCCCTATTGTCCGCCCAGCTCCCCTCTCCTCCCTACCAGGGCTTCCCACTGCCCCCCTGCCCAGCTCCCCTTTTCCACTGGGACTCAGATTTCCCAGGGCCACCTACCTCCACATACATCTTTTGTAGTGACCTCTGCTACTTAGTGCATAACCTAGTCTCCCTCCTTAGAAGAATTCTGGTTGCGCCCCTGAGGATGGTGCCAAATTGTCTTTCAGTACTTTACTCTCAAAAAAGCTGTTTGAGGTAGGGGCTATGTTTGTACACCACTTAGCGCAGTGGGGCCTCAAACCAAATTGGGGCCTTGGGCACCACAATACTCATATTTAATAATAATTATAAGTTAGAACAGATCATTAGATGACAACCACAAATCAAACTGAAAAGATAAGGTTCC
Source organism: Eretmochelys imbricata (assembly GCF_965152235.1). Lineage (NCBI taxonomy): Eukaryota > Metazoa > Chordata > Testudines > Cheloniidae > Eretmochelys > Eretmochelys imbricata. The sequence continues at coordinate 135,071,131 of NC_135574.1, read as the reverse complement.
AGTTTGTATTAAAAGTACAAGAGCTTCAGAAATCCTTGTGTCAAATGACATTGATTTCAATAGTCTCTGAAAGAAAAAGTTTAAAAAAAAAAAAAAAGACTTCAGTTGAAGTAAAATTATAGAAAGCTCTCAGGATGGCATAAAGAATGCTGCATGCAGCAAGGGGTTAACAGCTGCCCAAAAAAGGACAGAGTCCTCAAACAAGGAATAAAAATTCTTAATGTTAGCTTTATATTATGCTCAACACTTTTAGTCTCAATCTAAATGAAATGGGTGTTTCTGTAAATACCTTTTCAAGCTATAATAGAAAATATAAGAGAAAAAGTACTTTGCATAAAAGAATGTAAAGGTACACAGGACAAAGAGGTAACAAATATATTTAACTTTTTATTTTAAAGGTACATTTAGAAGATTCAGAGGATCTGTTCAAATTCCTTTCAGTTTTATGGACCTATAACTATAACCTCTCAAATCAGCTAAACTACACAGTGAATGCGATGCTACAGACTCGAGCTTTGTATATAGGGTGTGCAATGCTTACATCACAGGCTGCCCAAAAGAAAAAACAGCTGGTATCAGCCTCTTCCCCAGGTACAGGGAAACCATATACTTCTGTCTTGCTAAGGCTTAGTCACATGTTAATAAAAAGTGATATCTGTGCTCTAGAAAAAGTGTTAAACATTCATTTTCTTGTCATGTTGTTTCTGTCTGTATTATGAGTGCTACATTTCTTGTTGAAACCATACATTTGAATTTCCTTATGTTTTGTCTTTGACAAATCAAAACCATAACAGAGCTGTAGTGTTGTTTTCATATGTAATACTTGTGCATGCAATTGTCAAATCACCACCTGCTTTTGAAATTTGTGTCTGAGAAATCACACCATGTTTTTATGTAGAGCGTAACACAAATTTTAAACAAGAAAAGGATGCTACATAGGCTTTAGTAGTAAAACTTAAGTCCTTCATTTTTAAACAATAATATAAGCATCTTGGTGATGAAATTTATGGCCAGATTTCAACATGGCTCATATTAGAAATAGTTACTGTATATCCCTCAAGATTTTTAAGGAAAAGAGCAGACCCTTTAAATATAAAGGAATCTGTTGGTATTGCTGTAGATAATAATGTAAGAATTCTAACTGCTCAGTTTTAACAAATTTTTTCCATTTTCATTTTTAGTGGTAATATCTCTGCTGATTAACTTGGGGAGTCCCGTGTGTGAAGTGCGAAGGGCTGCTCTTAATTGTCTTCGTTCCCTGACTGGAATAAAGGAGTCTCCATTTCATCCCATTCTTCATAATCTGGTACAAAAAGCGGAGGAGATCTTAACTGATCCCCTCTATGTGACTCAGGTAAGATTTTTGTTGAAGTGCATGTGAATGAAATAAATTTTCAGGGACCTACTTGGAATTCCATCTTCTCTATTGGCTAGTAGAGATCATGTTACAGACAAGGTGCTTGTCTATTCTCTCCCACCCCTATTTGGTTTAGGAGACCACTCATTCTGCTTTCTTGAGTGTGAAGGGAAGAGCCATTATTGGCATTGAGAAAGTGGAAAGTCTGGTTTTGGGGAAGGAACTATCAAAATATTTGCCAGGAAAACCAGAATGCAAAAGAAATTGCAGTGGAGCTCACTTAAATACTTGAGGACTGAATAAATATGTTTAAACCACTGTTCATATAGTGAAAAATTAAATGCGACTTGAAAATCAGCATGTGTGTCTATAACAAAATTATATAATTTGCAGATAATTTGTATTTCAAAACATACTAACTTTTAAGATTTTTTTTTTTTTAAGAGATCCTCTGTTGAATAAGTAGCCACATTTTCTTGGACAATAATTACTAATAAAACTAGATGTGGAAGGCAGGGCGGCAAGGCTATTGGTGAGAAAGCTAGCATTTATTGAAAAATTTGGTGGTTCTCGCCCTGTGTCATTTTTCCCCTGGAATCCAAGGCAATTTCTGCTGGGCCATTGGGGTGGAAAAAGAGGCCACAAGCCACCAACCCTCTTCTCCAAAGGTTGCGCTTGCTTGGAGGAAAAAGGCCCAGGAACTTGTCTGTTTTCCCCTAGAGAGAAGCTTGTAAAGGGAAAAGTAGACATTTGAAGCCTCTTCCCACAGTTAGCCCCCTGGATGAGAAGGATTGCAGATTTCAGAGTAATAGCCGTGTTAGTCTGTATTCACAAAAAGAAAAGGAGTACTTGTGGCAACTTAGAGACTAACCAATTTATTTGAGAATGAGCTTTCGTGAGCTACAGCTCACTTCATCGATTGCAGAGAAGGCAATCCCAACAATTTTAAAACACACACTGAGTTTACATTATTCTTTCAAGCAGTGAATGGGCTGTTTTGCTAATGTCCTGTGAACCAGCCAGATTTTGTATAGAGCAATAGATTCATAAAAGCTTGTATCTGTACAGTACACATTATTTGAATGTGGAGTGTTCATACGTCTGTCATGTAAGAGAGTTTGATTTTTCTCTTTCAGTCAGAAATAAACTTAAGAAGGACTTAAAAATGAATAATCTATTAAATTTACTCACATCTGCCTCACATTGCATTCACTTTAAAATGTTTCAGCTTTCTGGGGCCCTTAACTTCTCTTGGAAGGACTTGTTTTTCACTTTTTTTTTTTTTTTATCAACTAGAGTTTGGGAAGCTTGTTTGAGGAACTGCAGACAGAAAGTAAACAGAAATCTCAGCAGAAGAAGCTGTTAGAAGCTTTGGAACACATGCTTGATTGTGTACAAGACCCTGGTTGTCCATCATATGTTGCAAGAAGCTTGATGAAGATTCTTCAGCAGGTCAATGGTGAGGTGCGTGTGGGCTTTCTGGTTTTAAATTTATTTTATGGATAGGATGTAAGATTTGTTGGGCTTTTTGTTTAAATGATGGAAGTATCTTGAAATGTAGAGAACTCAAAAGATGCAGCTTTATTTAGCAACGGTAACTTTGAGTAACTGCTGACTTTATGTTCTAGTATTTTTGGCAGACATTTGGATGATACTTTAAGATGGTATGCAAATGTGACACATCTGCAAAATATAACTCAAAGATTATCACAAACATTTCCATGCTCCAGCCATGCACTTTTTCTATTGTAGGACCACTGCACCAGAGTCCTTAGGCAAATTTAAAGTCCTCCTGGCTCTGGAACAAGGTCTCAAGAACATTTTTCTAGAAAGATTTCACTGAGAACTGCAATAACAAATGCTCTGTGCATGTTCAGTATTTTAAAATTAAATTTATTTTGTGTCTATTTAACTCCCTTTTAAGCAGTGTATTCGGAATTCCTTGCTTTGTACTGCTTCCGAATGCATTAGTTCACTGCGTTAAAACCAGGGATGGTGATAGATGTCCGTGTGAGTTTTAATACATTATAACAGGCTATCCTATTTAAAAGGATTGTGAATGGCATACTGGATGATTGCCATTGTTGCCAGAAACTTAGGGTTTGTAGGAGCTGTAGTAATCATAAATATTCTGAAAAACCGAGCATAGATTTTATGCAGTGGTGTTGTATCCATGTCACTCCCAGGGTATTAGAGAGACAGGGTGGGTGAGCTAAATCTTTTACTTCGAGTATACGCAGAGCTCTTCAGGTCTGGAAGAAGAAGAGCTCTATGTAAGCTCAGAAGCTTCTCTCTTTCACCAACAGAAGTTGGACCAATAAAAGATATTACCTCACCCACCTTGTCTCTTTTTAATATCCTTGGATCAACACAGCTACAACAACACTGTATAAATCCAGTCTTTCTGTTTAGTCCAAGATTTTTAACGTCTAGCATAACTAATTCATAACTTTGCTAGACACTAAAAATTATGGACTGAATAGAGATACTGGATATATGGCTTATCACAGCAATCTATAACCCTCTTAACAGCCCCGTCCCCCAGCTGTCTTTACCACCCTTCCTTCTCCTCCTCCCCCGTTACTGGAGGGGTATTAATGGGCAAAGTCCCCTGCAATGCCACGTTCACATTGGAAGGCGCATCCTAGAGGTAAAGACATGCCCTGACATGTAAGTATAATAAAAAGTAACGCACAGTGTGATGTCAGTGATTGATATTGCACTAAAAATGAAACTGCTCTTCTGAAAGTTTGTTAAAGCAACAGGTGATTTAAAAAAACACCCTCTTATAAATGTTCTTCACTTGTAGATGATACTGTCTCACCTGTTGCCTGCAATAGATAGATTACTGGAGAAAGTGCTAAAGGAACCCGAGACAGTGTTGAAAGATGAAGTTGTTCTTCTATATCTCATCCTTGGGAAATACAGTGAACATTCAGCTGCCCTCTTATGTAAGGATCAGCAGAGTCTGGATTTGTTCATCAGAAGTCTGCACATTGCAAAGGAGCTTTACAAAGGAATTCCAACTTTCCAGATCACAGCACTTGGGCAGGTAGGTATTTCTGAACAAATTTTTTTTTTTTTTTTTTTTTTAAATTCAAATAGCAGATGTGAGTGTTGATGAGTGAATTTAAACAGACTCTTTCAAAGTTAGAAGGCCCTAAATTCTGAATGAAACTATTTTACGTACCAGCTTCCCAGATCCAGGTAGCTCTTTTGAAGTGTTTTCAAAACAGATACCTCAAAGCTCTTTGTCTTTAAAATGTTGAAAGGTAAAAGTGTTTTTTCCCTTTTATTTTTTTGTTTTGAATAAGATAAGTATCCAGGGTTGCTTGTGGCGGCTGCTGCTGCTGCTCCATTTTCTTTACTTTTCACCAGCTACTGCAGGAGCTTTACCTCAAATTTTTGTCTTTCAAGAGACAAAAAGAAAAGATATAATGTCAAGAAGTAGTAATAAGATAAGTAAGAAATAACTTTGCTTGGAATAGAAATCAACTGTTTGTTTCAAATATTGTATTACAGTCACAAAAGTGGGACAATGTGTACATAAATGTGACTGGCGTGTCTGTGTGTGTATATGTAAATCATTATATATACAGATATAAAAATAATTATATTTTCCCACGTTTCACATTTTGCCATTAAAAAGTATATCTGTTTTTGGCTTCGTTAAAAAATATATATTTTTTTTTAACCTTGCAGATCACTAAACCATTCTTTGCTGCAGTGCCAGATGGGAAGGTGCAACAGAAGATACTGAGAGTTCTGTTTGATTTATTGTTAAATTGCAAAAACCCACTTTGTGCCCAGGCAATTAGCAGTGTTTTTAAAGGGGTAAGTTGCAGACTGTTGGGACTTGGGAATCTAGTCAGAATTGTTAAGATATTTCAGGTTAAATTGCAATCAATAATTATATTTATTGCTTATGAAATTCTTAACATGATAGTCATCAGAAGCCAAATAAACCACATTAAAATATAATTTAATATGCATTAAAGATGCATTAAAATAGTATTCCTAAAAGGTAAGTATCACATCTGTATGAATTCATTATGTTGTAATGAACTTCAGAGGAAGGAGGAACAGTCCACTCTGCTTCATTTTTATTTTCTGTATGAAAAAGTAATTTGTCTAGAATCAAAAAGTGTTACTCCAAATATATTGAGAGTAACTGTTGCTTTAATAGTAATTTGTTTGTTTAATACATAGATGAAAACTCTTCTTGCATTCTGATTGACATAAGAAATGCAGTTAGGACAGGCATTCATAGCTATTATGATGACCAAGGCCAGATAAATACTTGGGTGGGTGGATAGATGTTTGTTGCTCATATGTACTTAATTTATTTTATTTTTTGCTCTAGATTTCAGTTGATGCTGAGCAGATTAGTGTAGAGCTAGAACCTCCTGAGAAAGCCAAAGCTCTGGCTACCGTTCAGCAAACTAGGAGACAGAAAATACAGCAGCAGAGGTAATGGGCATAGAGATGTTGAAGCTACAGCGTTTGTCTGTATACATTTAGAAAACACCACTTGTTGAGAGAATGTCGTAAAATATATAGAAGGCATAGGAACTTCTCTGACTACATCGGTAAAGAAGAAAAAAATCCCAAGGACTTCAGAGTTTAAAGCCTCCCCATATTATTTAAAAGAGCTGATAGAGTGCTTGATACAGAGGACCGCTATCCCTACCCAACAACCTTAAAATCATATATTGAACTTGCTGTGCACCGTCAGGCCTGAGCTTATTTTTATGTGTCTTTACTATTAACATATATGTAAAGAAAATGCATGGGTGAGTTTTTAATGGATATTGACAAAATCTTGCCATTCAACTAAAAAGCAATTACTATTTTATTTTATTTTATTTTTAGTAAAAGCTTCAGTCATATTATTTTTATAACCTCACTAAGTAAATTCCGGAGAGAGAACCTTCATTCAGTTAGTCAGTCCTTCTCTTTCTGTCTCTTCATCTGTATGCAACCACTTCATCCACTTGATTTACAGAGGGTCTTGCTCATTAAATTACTTCTTAGATTGTGTTTGTCAGAGGACAACTTCTAGAAATGTATGCTGGAAGGGACCTCAAGAAGTCAGTTCCAGCCTCCTGTGCTGTGGCATGACCACGTAAACGTAGACCATCAATGACCAGTGTTTGTCTAAAGTGGTGTTAAAAACCTCCAATGACGGGGATTCCACAACCTCCCTTAAAAACCTATTCCAGAGCTTAATTACCCTTATAGTTGGAATGTTTTTCCTAATAGCTAACCTAAATCTCCCTTACTGCAGATTGTCCATTACTACATGTCCTGCCTTAAGTGTACATGGAGAACAGTTGATCACTATCCTCTTTATAACAGCCCTTAACATGTTTGAAGACTGTTATCGAGCCCCCCCTCAGTCTTTTAATAATTTGTTCCAGTATCTTTCCAGGTATCTAAGTTGGGCCGACAGGTCTATAATTCCGCTGGGTCCTCTTTGTTCCCCTTTTTAAAGATAGGTACTGTGTTTGCATCTCTCCAGCCTTCTGGGACCTCATCCGTCCCCCAAGATTTTTTAAAGATAATAGTTCTGAAATTGCGTCATGTAGTTCCTAAAGTACCCTGGGATGAATTTCATCTGGCCCTGTCAAATTGAATACCTCTAATTTATCTAAATATTCTTTCCCTATTTTGGCTTATGTTCCTTCCCCCTTGTTAATATTAATTGTGTTGAGTATCTGGTTACCCTTAAACTATAGTGAAGACTGAAGGAAAATAGGCACTGAACACCTCAGCTTTCTTGATGTCAGCTGTTATTAGCTCTCCTTCCCTTCCAAGTAGAGGACCTACACTTTTCTTCATTTCTCTCTTATTTGTAATGTTTTAAAGATCCTCTTATTGCCTTCGATGTCCTTTGCTAGGTGTAACTCTCACTTTGCACCTTAACCTTTCTGATTTTGTACCTACTTGCTTGTGCTATTCTTTGTCCTCTTCCTTTCCATTTTTGTCCATGTTTCCACTTTTTGTAGGATTCCTCTTTGATTTTCAGGTCATTAAAGAATGGTTGATGGAGCCATATTGGCCTCTTACTATTCTTTCTATCCTTTCTTCGCATTGGGTAGTTGGCAGTTGTTGTCTTTAATATTGTCTCCTTGAGGAAGCTGCCAGCTCTCCTGAACTCTTAGATTTTCCCTTAGATTTCCTTTTCCCTTAGATTTTCTTCCCAAGGGACCTTATCTGCCAGTTCTGAATTTGTTTAAGTCTTCTGTTTTGAAGTCCCTTGTCTTTTTATTTTATTGCTCTCTCTCCTTTCTTTCCTTGGAATCATGAAATCATGGGATTTCATGATGACTTTCTCCCGAATTGGCTACCATCTTCAGATTTGCTACCAGTTCTTCTCTGTTCATCAGAAGCAAGTCTAAAATGGATGTCCCTCTGGCTACTGCTTCCACTTTCTGGAACAAAAAGTTGTCCCCAGTACATTCCAAGAACTTAATTAGAAATTTTGTGTTTTGCCATATTACTTTTCCAAGAAATGTCTGAGTAAAGTGCCCCATTATTACCAGATCTTCTGTTTTGGACACTCTAGAAGTGACTCATCCCCACCTTCTCCAGATTTGTGGTCTATAGTAGACCCCTACCATGGTGTCACTCCTATTTTTTTTAACCTCTTTTATCTTTACCCAGAGACTTTCAACTGGTCTGCATCCCACCTCCTTCTGGACCTTAGAACAATTGTATATATTCTTGATGTATTATGCAATACCTCCCTTTTTACCCTGCCAGTCCTTCCTGAACAGGCTACACCTCTCTGTACCAATATTCCAGTCATGAGACTTATCCCAATGTTAAGTTAATGATGCCAATTAAGTTATAGTTTAGCTTGTGCACAAATGTTTCCAGTTCTTCCTGTTTATTCCCCATACTCCTTGCATTTGTGAATAGACATCTAAAATGTTGAGCAGATTCTCCCACTGATTTTCCTCTCGTCACTTCTATGACCCTGCTGTAATTGTCCATGTCCTTCCCCTGCTCTCAAATATCTAATCCTCTGCTGAAGTTACCTTCTTATATCTTATCTGTGGGCTTTTGTCACCTACCCCCTTTGAACCTGTTTTAAAGCCTTCCTTATTAGTTGGAGTCAGTGCATGAAGATGCCGTGCCCCTTCTTGGTCAGGTGGACCAAGTTCAGTCAGTGCCTAGCCACCCAGAAGTTAAAATGAGACTATTGTCCATTAGCAGGATGCCCAGCGGGTCAGCATTGGGAGAACTGACTAATAACAGAAAAATAATTTCAGTTGCAGGAACCCATCTTGGAATATAGAGTTGTGTTTTTGGTGTGTGTCTGTATAGTAGGCATGCTGTAATTTTACTTTTTTTCTTTTTTTACAATTGGGTCTGTTTTTTCTTTTGATAAATCCTATTTTTGTTTGAAAGGCCATGCAAAACCTTTGCAATCTCTACCCAAGTGGTGGTGGTTTCTTTTCTAACAGTGAGCTGTGCTCAGTTCATTTTCTTTGAATGAATATATCTTAATTTTCTTGAGTTGTAATCTTTTTAGAAAACCCCAAGTTCTGGAATCAGTACCGGAAATCAGCAGTGTGAACTGGCAGAGAGTTACACTCATCCTGGAATTACTGCAGCACAAGAAAAAGATCAAGCGTCCTCAGGTGCTAGTACCTGTACTTTTTAATCTGCTGGCCAGGTAATGACACTTAATTAAAAATTAGTAAGAAACATCAGTCATTACCTGTTCTCTCCTCACTAATAGGGGATGTAAAACATTAGAGTGTGGGCTAATACCTAAACATTGTGGCAGCAACGTATCGGTGCGCCCTTTGTTTTAACTCCTTTAGTCAGGAGAGCAGGACACAGGGCTGCTGTCATTATTGTATATTGTACTGTGGGTCTTTGAGAGTGGTACAACACACACAGCTTGTCAGACATGTGCTTTATTTCTGTATTAAGGGGGTTGGGAGTGCTACGGTTTCCCTAAACCCCGATTTTCTGAATGGTCATGCAGATCTCCACTGGTGGTTGTGGTGGCAGACTGACCTTGTGGTTCCTAATTCAGGGCTGCTGAAGGATGATTTACAGAAAGTAGTAATATTGCCCTTTTTAAAGCAGCCTAATGAAATTACAGCTATTCCTTTCTTGCCCCATTTCCGGATGTTTACTGGTTTTTACATATACCTCTCCCAATCCCCCAAAGAAGTACTCAAAGCCAGATGTTACTCAAACATCTTGGCAGGTAGAGCCTTGCTGAATTGCCTGTCTGCCTCCTTGGGACCTAGTCTGTAAAAATTAAATCCCTAAATTTCCCTTTATTTTGTAACTTAAATTTTTAACAGATTTGGTGATTAGTTTTCAAACCTTCAAATTTACCTTTTACAGTCAAGGGAAGATGGATATTTCAAAGGAAAGTGGGTGATTCAGTGAGCTTTTCCTTTCAGTGACATTAAGTGTTCAAATGACATTTCAGTGCACAGTGATTATTTTCTGAGGGGCCTGTAATGAAGAAAAAGTACAAATTGTTCGTAGTTGGAAACTTCTGGCAGCTTTTGTAAAAAGAACACTGAGATAAAATAGGAAATTTCTCCACATACTGTGTAAGATTAGTGATGTTTTTATGGAAGTCTCTTTGTTTGAATATTATCTCTGGTTTGAATTTTTAAGATGTGACTAGTCCACTAGTTTATCTGAAATTTATTTTTCATCCTTCCACTTCCTACCCCTGACTACCTCCTGAATCATTTAGATGCCTGGAAACTTCAACAACAGAACAGGAAAATATGGAATATACAAAGCAGCTAATCCTAAGCTGTTTGCTAAACATCTGTCAGAAACTGTCCCCAGGTGGCAGCAGGATCCAGTCAGGTAAAAATTACAGCTTCCAGTTCTGAGCAGGAAAACTTTCCCTAGCTTTTGTACATTAGCTGCCTTTTAGGATTGCAATAATATGTCTGTCTGTTCTTAAGACTAGTGATCTTTTTTTAAAAAACAGTACTAAGCAAGATATTTTTCCCTCCTCTGCAGATATCCTTGATAAAGAGAAATTTAATGTGGAGCTGGTAGTTCAGTGTGTCAGGGTTTCAGAAATGCCTCAGACACATCACCACGCGCTGCTACTGCTTGGTACTGCTGCTGGCATGTTCCCTGTAAGTTGTGTGTGAGGTTTATTAACAACTCTTCTCTTTTTTTGTCTCTGGTTTTAAGAGAGGGGAAGATAGAAAGCTAAGATAGAGGGGAAGATGTAGAGGACTTCAGGAGAGAAAACTACTGAAAGAAATGGGACAAAATTAGATGTCCCTTACGTTCTTTTGAAGAGATTCCCACTCCCATTTATTTATTTAAAAACAGAAAGATACTTTGCCATGGTGTTGTTAATCACTAATTATCAAGGGTCTTATTATCCCTCCCTCAGAAAAACCCTTGGGGAATGGAGAACTTATTACAAAAGGGCAATATGGTTCAGCATGACATTATCCCCCTCAGGTTAAATGGCTCACCCACCCTTCTGTTGTGTTCAGGGCCTTTTGCACCTCCTTTTCTTCTTTCTTCCCTCCACGCTATGCAGCATAGTGGAGCGTCTGGCCCAGATATGACCATGAAAGGTGGTATTAGTGTGTTTTATCTCATGCAGCAGTGTAATGATTGTATTTAATAATGTTTTAAGTCTTTGAAACTGCTTCTGAAATAGGAGTTCTCTTCTGTGGGCTGAAATTTGAATATGCAACCATTGTTAAAATAAGTTACGCAAGTGGTGTTAAAGTGTATCAATATATAGAGGCATATATTTGTTGTTCAGTCTGCCAGTTGAGAAGTTGAAAAATAAAGTGCTCCTCTCCATGATTAAACTGAAATTTATTCAACAGGTAGTTCTTAATTGCTTTAGGGGAACCCAATATATAACATGAAAACAATTTTCCATCCTTCTTTAATACCGGGTCAGTGGCTGGTTTTCGTGTTTTAAATAAAGTAAATATTTGCCTGGAATATTAAATACCTTCCTAAAACATGGCATATTTATTCTGCTTGTTAAGCCTGCATGGGAAACCTGTTCACAGCTCTTATAAAACCAATAACGCACAGGCTTTAGCAAGATGGTGCCATCAGCAGTACTCAAAGAATTGTCAGAAGTTATCTTTAGAGCTTTCACAGTGCTAGGCTACATTAAACTGAAAAGTTTCAAATTGAATTTGTGTTTAAGTTCATATTGTGGTTGTGAGGTAGCCTAAAGAAGTCAGAAAACTAAAAATTAAAGCAGCTGCTCAGTCATTACCTCACATTGTGTCACCTTTGGTATTGCAGGTATTTGAAAGATAGAGGGGCAATTAGGTGTCCAACTTCCATTGAGAGTCAGTGGGAGTTGTGTACTTAATTGGCATTTGTGTCTTTGAAAATCTACTCATAGGTGATTTTGCATACCACAGTACTGCATTATCTGGATATAAGAGCATGATAGACTTAGTCAGCCTTAACTCTCAATTCCTTTTCTTTACTAATTTACTTAGATTTTTGTTTTGATGTCTAACTATTATATTCCCTTTAGCATAGTTGCTCTCTATAACTTCAAGAGACACCGTCAACTTGAAATCTAGTCAGTTCAAAAAAAAAATTGAATAAAGAATTGTTCTCTAATTTCTTTCAGTTATAGTAAACTTTAAGTACTGTTTCTAAAAAAAAAAAAAAAGGTTATTTCAGATAAAGAAAGGGTCAAAAAGCCTTAAAGTATATTGACAGGTGGCAGGTGGGGAGGGAGAATGGAGGAAAAGCAAAACCACAAACACATACACACCCCTTACAAAAATTAGTAGCTTTAGTATCTAAAACTGAAAACACTAACCTTCTAGTTTTTTGGGGCTTTGTTTTTCAGGACAAAGTTCTCCATAACATCATGCCCATTTTTACATTCATGGGGGCAAACGTCATGCGTCTAGATGATACTTATAGTTTCCAAATAATTAATAAGACGGTGAAGATGGTTATTCCTGCTCTTATACAGGTGAGATATGTTTTCTTTCATTAGAAGCAGGAAGAAAGCTCTGAACAGTATTTTGGGTGTGGGTTTTTTGTTTTGTTTTTTTAAGGCACTAGTAAATTATTTATAGCATGTTCCTTGAGATTTCTATTGGGTATAACAGACATGACCAGCCCTAAGGTCCAATAAAAAGTAGTACTGAAAAAGCATCCTCCTTATCGAGGGAGCGGAAATGGATTTTACAGAAGGTGGAATGAAAGTGATGACTTACATAGCTGGTCTGGAGCATGTATTTTGGTGTACAGGTCTCAGTGACATACTTAAAAGCCGAGTAATGATTTGATTAAAACACCATATGTTATCAGATTGTATGACTGAATGTGGCCTGAAATGTTATAAAAATATTTTGTAACTTACTTAGCAAAGAAATATTAGGAGTATCAAATCTGGCCTTCGCTGGTTTTGTTGGACTCATATAGTATTTATTTATGGGAATGGGAATGTCATTTCTTTTCTTCTAACTCTCTTTATTTCTGGCCATTTGAGCTAAATGAATATAAACCCAAAACAAACACACACAAAGAGTTAGAAAAAGACTTAATAAAAGCACTTTCCCTGAATCTGCTTTCACTTGACAATCCCTAACATTCTTCAGTAGTCCATGGGTTTTCATGAAAAACGTGGGTGAGATCTGAATTTCTAAAATAAACACAAATCTCTGGTTGGAAAACCTTTCAGGCCCCCTTCATACATCATAAAGAAACAAAAAAGAGAGAACCCTTGTTTTACTTTCTCTGCATGTCACTTTTAGAGAAATCAGGCTGTTCTCCAGTACATTTTGAAAAGTAACTTGTAATTACTGACTAATGGAGCCATTATCCAATGTGAAAACAAATCTATGTATGCATATATGTGTATACATAATTATTACATATAGATAGTGGTCTGTTAGTGAGCTGATATTCTCTAGGTCCTACCAAAATTGTTTTTATTAAAGTGTAAAATTTGACCAAGAATTAAAATGCATGCTGAGGGTGAGATTTTCAAAAGTGCTCATCATTGGTCTCCCTTGAAAATCTCCTGTTGACTTCATGGGCATAAATTGAGATTGTTGCTGAGTAATTTTCAAAATCCCAGTCAACTTGAGAGCAATTTAGTAAAATACTTTCCTAAAACTCAAAAGAAAATTTGAGGACTGAAAACTGGTTAGAAAAACATAGTCTTTTGTTAGCCCCACTTTGCACTGGTGCAGCACATCTACATTAATAGGGCTCATACACCGTTATGCCAGCGCAAACTTTTGTAATATCAACAAGCCTTACATTTTTACAGGATGAAGCCTTTAGATGTTTATCTTGTGATCATAATGTTTGGCGATGGTCTTGCTTTATGTGCCTCACAAAAACAATTCCCACCTCTTTATTTGCTTTTATGTGCATAGAAAATCCTCATTAGATTGTGCCCGTGTAGGATAATTTGTTGAACCCCCTAACCTGTTTATAGGCTGAAGATGGTGGCGCTCCAGAGGCTGCACAGAATGTGGAGGAGGTAGTTATTAAAATCATACACGTGTTTGTGGATGCCTTGCCTCATGTGCCTGAGCACAGACGCCTTCCCATCCTGGCTCAGCTGATTGATACGTTGGGAGGGGAACGATTCCTCTGGGTTCTTCTGGTGCTCCTGTTTGAACAGCATGTGACCAAAACCGTGACTGCAGCAACCAATGGAGAAAAGGTCAGAACAATGAGGGGGTGAACTCTTTAACTGTAAAAATGTCCAGACTGAAAATAACAGCATGTTTTCGAGGTGGTGGTGGTGTAGCCTCATCAGTCCCAGGATATTAGAGGCAAGGTGGGTGAGATAATATCTTTCATTGGACCGTCTTCTGTTGGCGAGAGAGAGAGAGAAGCTTTTTAGTTTACAGTAAGCTCAAAAGTTTCTCTTTCACCAACAGAAATTGGTCCAATAAAAGATATTCCCTTACCCACCTTGTGTCTCTAGCATGTATTCCATTCAGTTGTGAGATAAGACTTTTGCCTACCCTACAAAAAAAACCATCTGTGTTGCTGCCAAAACATGAGGATAATGTTTATTATGTGTATTGTGGTAACACTGAGGAACCCCATCGTAGCCTGGGACCCATTCTTCTAGGTACCATACAGACATGGTATAAAAAGGTAGTCCCTGCCCCCAAATTGCTTACAGTGTAAGTAATTATGTGTTAAAATTTCTTTTTCCTTGGCTGTGTGTCTTACTGAAATGAGATTCTCTGGTGTCGATTTTATTCTTCCACATAGGTGGGAATAAACCATATTATATTGCAGAAATGTATGTGTTTTTGTCGTGTAGCCAGGATCTTCATGTAAAGTGTTAAAGGGAGACTGTTAGAATAGTTTAAGCTGAAAATTCAGGGTGTGTGTTTTATTTTTTTAAAGGGGGTGGTTACATTTTTTTATAAATGGAGATTTTTCTAGTCATAGTCCCCAACCACGTTGTGACCCCAAACACAACAGCACTTTGCTATTGCAGGGTACCCGGGAAGTGAAATAGATCAGTCTAGTTTTTGTCCAGGCTGAGTGACCTACTGAAAGTATTCAGACAACATTAATGGGGAAAAGTTAGGTAGATTACAACTTTCAGTTTTAACTATCACATTCAATGTTAATAGCACAGCTGTTGTAATATTTCATAACCTATTGGGCCAAATTCAGCCCTACCTAGGTTGCTGTGCATGTGGTACTCCAGTCTTGGCTCAGCTGGGCCCATATTATTTGCTTTGTTTGTTTTAAAGACCAGGTCAGGTTTTTGAGAAGTTTTTTTTCTCCTGTGCAAAAATCAGCAAATACAATAAGTTTCCTACTGACTACTTTTCTAATGCATTTAGAGGTTAATTCTAATATTCAGTACATGGTACCTGTCAAAAATTGGAAAAGATTCAGTCTGTGCTGTAAAAATCATTGTCATCATCTTATTTTTGCTCTTGTTTAGCTGACATTTTTGTGGGGTTCTATTCTCATGTGCCAGTTCTGGCCATCTTTGTGGGATGGAAAAATCAAAATAATCTTTGGCTCTAGAAATCTAGTAGTTTTCTGTTGGGCTTAAAAAAGACAGATGACAACAAAAAATACCCCACCAAACTGACTAATGCAGTAGCAAAAGAGATTTGTTTTCTCTACCTCAGATAATTTTTTCAGGTGCACACTAACTGGGTTAGAGGATTTTTAATAGAATATTGTGGAGCATTTCACTATTGATCAGCTGGATCTGAAATAGTGATGTTAGTGGTAAGCCATAGTCATTACCACAGTACGGCTTTTCGATAGCCTTCAGTATGTGGAATGAGCTGTTGGTCTCTGCCCATTCACAGGGGACATGAGTCCAATACATCTTGCTGTTGTTATCATTAATAACAGTTCCAGCAACATTCCCTAGGACCGTACATTCATACACATTCAACAACAAAAGTTTTTTCTCTTATTTTTAGTTCTTGAAATAAATATTTTCTCTGTTTAATCCCTAAACAGGATGCTGTTTTGGAAACAGACGTTGAATTTTGGATTACTGTTTGTTGTGAGTTTAGTGTTCATCATCAGTTCCAGAGCTTGATGAAAATAATCCAGTACTTAACAAAACTGCCAGAGAACAAAGAAGGTAACCACAAAACGGACTTGCTCTGCAGATGCTTGTGAATCTTAATGTTGCTTCTGTTGTTCAAGGTTTTGGGCTGCAGGATTACCTTAACTGCATCTCTCCTTCTCATTCAGTTAGAACTACAGTTAAGAAGTATATACCTTTTTTGTGCCAAAAAATTTCATTTCAGAATACTATGAATTAGCATTCAGGGCCAAATAGTACTTTTCCTTCATAGAATACAGTAAGATTCTCCAAAGTAGTTTAGCTTAAAATAAAAAGGGACCAACCATAATAATTAGTGTATGGAACATATCATGTGTAATATAGCATATGCTTGTTTTATAAGGCTGTTCTTTAAAGCAAAAAATAAAATATATATATATAGGGACTTAACTCAATTTTAATGCATTTTTTTAAATGCAGGTTTCTGGTGGAGGCACTCATTGAACAGTATGTCTTGATACTTTAAAAAAAAAACAAAACAACCATTATTTAAGTGTAAGGAGTTTTCCCTTCCTTGTTGATATTTACATGACTCTTTCCAGCAAAGGGAGACTGGACAGGCCTGATAGCAACATTTCCAAATATACTTAGTCTAAAATTTTGTGACCCAACTCCTTCCCCCCCCGCCCGCCCTCCCCTTTGGTGCCATCCTATTCGTGGCCCATTTCCCATATAGCTTTTTCAGAAGATGCAAAAGAAAATATAAAATATATACAATTTACAATACAGAAAGAATCAGACAAAATCTCAACATTTGTATTAGAAGTTAATGAAGTGGAGACGTTCCCCTCTCCTGTATTTTAGTGTCTTGCTTCTGACTTAATATAGGGATAATTCTGGGACTTTTGCAAAATGAATAGGACTAGCACAAAACTGACTGGAGTTCAGAACAGTGTTTCCGCTGTTCTGCTTGAGCCCTTGGTTTGCCTATTGTATAATATCACTGATGATGAAAAAATTAACACAGTGGGGAGAGAAAACTGATGACTTTCAGATGGCATTTTGTAGGAGAATATATTGAAAAATATAGAAGACTCTTTTGAGCCTGATCCTTCCATTCTTGCACAAGCAAAACTCCTGTTGAAGTCAATGGGGATTTTGCCATTGTGAGGACTGTAGGGTTGGACCCTATATCTTAGTTACCCAAGTTTACCTCAACTACTGAACAATGCAGCACTTACTTGCCCTTTAACTGTTGCAATATTTTATTTCAGTTTTAGTAATTGGCAGTCAAAAACTTCTTTCCTAGTCATGGCTGCAAAAATAATTTTTGTGGGGGATGTTTTATCAGATGATCCTGGACCAAAAAAATTAAGAACACGCAAGATGAAAACACAAGATGAAGAAGTGCAGCTTTTTAATGTGGAGTCTCACTCAGGCAAACAACTGCGACATTTTAAATTTTTATCTGTCTCTTTCATGGCACAGCTTTTGGCTTCTCAAAGTTTTGTGAAAAAGGTAATGCAGATTTTTTTTTTTGTCAAGTGGTTTGGTTTTCTTTTCATTCTGAACACATCTGTTCTTTTAGCTTTCTGAAGTATATTTGGCTGACTGCCTTTTACACAGTTCTGAAGTCTTTTTGCAATTTATCAGTAAAAGTTTTGGGGGGTTTCTTTTGGTGGTATGTTGTTATTTTCTTTGTTCGTTTCCCCCCCCCCCTTCCCCCCTCCAGTTCTCTTACAAAGAGACTTAGCCTGCGTGATTGATCATTAGGTAAAAGACAGAGTAAATCCTGGCTACAGTGAAGTCAATGGCAAATAGTGTGATATCAATCAGTTATTGAGACTATCTGGATTCACCAGATTCCAGTATTATAATTCCAAGGTCTCTTTTATTTTGTGATTTCGAATTACATATTATAAGGTATCTTTTGAGTTATAGTGTTGGAATTTGGTGAATCCATGTAGTCTTGGAATCTGGTAAAACTCTAACTCAGAGGTAAAAAATTATACTATTAAATATTAAAGAACCAAAAAGGTTTTGTTTTTTTTAAAAAATATCAGTTATGGGGAACTGGGTGGCTCAACAGAGAAGTGATGAGATGTGAAATTTTTCACATGTAGGTCAATGATTCAAATCTAGCCCTAGTTTGTAGCATTTTTCTATCCATCTGACTGCAGTTTGGTGGCTTACATGAAATGAGTCAGTGTTCTGTCTCTTTCTTGTGGATAAGTATCTGATCACGAATCCACATTGCAATTGGTATTAGTAGGCTGGGCACTGGTAGTCTCAGCAGAGAGGCCACAGCTTGAAAGGACATGGAAACTCAACTCCTCTTTTTAGAGGTGATCCCTCCATCTCTGGTTTGAAACATATTGATAGAATAGTGTTAGGCAAGCTTTCACTGCAGGTGCCAATCCTGTGCTTGCCCAGAGGACTTCAGTTACCTGAAGTGTGGTAATCCAGTGTCATTCATCAGCAATGTTACAACAATCTTTAGTTGAGTTTCTTGGGTTTCATCCTGTCATTAGTTTTTGGGGTTTTTTTATGACTAAACTACAGCTATAGAAAAATTGTAATTAAATGTTAACGTATCCTTCATGGAAGCAGCTCCAATGTGTTACTGTAATACAGTCCTAACAACTGTTTGTTTTTTTGTTTTTCTTGTTAATCAGATAGTCGAATGTGGCGGAGCTGAAGAGCTTCAGGAGTTGGAGCAGAGGTACATGTGCTCGCGCACACAAAAAAACCCCCTACAATCTTATGTCTCTGTAGTTTATTACAAGCAGGTTGTTTTTCAGTTGATTTAGCTGTTGTCTGATTTTTGGGTTTTTTTTTGTTCTTGACAAGTGAAGTGCTTTTTTAAAAATTAATTCTCTCCTCTTTGCGTGACTTCATGTATTTACTTTAATGTTTACATGAGCATGTAGCTGCCATGATAAGAGGGTCTCTAAAAATCTGAAATTATATTTGAAATTCTTCTAGCCACAACACTTGTTGCTCCTTCACTCCCAGGAAAAATCCCTTATCGATGTAAGCCCGTTTGTCAGAATGAGAGTATTACAGTCATCACAGATGTAATTTAGAAGAGCTGACTGTAGTAGATGTTTCAGTGCAGCAAAATTTAGGTTTTGGGGGGGAAGGTGTAACTTGCGTGGGATGACAGTAAGTAAAGAAGGGATGTGTGGCACAAGTGAAGTGCTGCACCTCTTAGACCTGTTTCCGGGCTTTCATACGTTTCCCGAGGTGTTTGGGAGACTACTTATCCTTTGGAAAGGATGATAAATGGTTGGAGGGCTAGATGGACTCTTCTTAATATGTGCCCCCAGCCTGAACTATTTCCTAACAGGTTTTTGTATTTTAATATCTAGATCTAATGTAAATAGTTTTCTGTACGGGGTATTTTATTAACCCTCATTATTGTCTGTGAAATTTCTTGCCCTCCAGGAATAAAATCACTTTGTAAATGTTACTCATGAAAAAACGTTTCTCCATTTAGATTATTAGAAGAAGTTCTTTGCTACATAAATGTTGTGGCACACTCAGTGGAAGAAAATGCAGACAAACCAACAGCAAAGTTTTGGAGGGCTCTGCTCAATAAGTCTTATGATATGCTAGATAAAGTAAGTTTTCATTACTCCATTTGTTGGCTTTGTTTTTCCTTCTCCCTTTTTTTTTTTAACATGATTATAACATTTGTTACATTTTAATTTTTGTGAGAGAAGGTGGGTGAGGTAATATCTTTGTTGGACCAACTTCGTTGGTGAGATAGACAAGCTTTCAAGCTTACACAGAGCTGTTCTTTAGGTCTGTGTAAGCTTGAAAGCTTGTCTCTCTCACCAACAGAAGTTGGCCCAATAAAAGATAATACCTCCTCCATGTTGTCTTGCAAATATCCTGGGACCATCATGTTTACAACAGCACTGCATATAACATTTTATCTTTGCAACGTTTGTATAAGGTTTTTTTGTTGGTGGTTTTATGTTACATAATTCATTAGTAAGCTTTACCAACCAATTTGGGACCTGATGCATTGTTACTTTAATTTTCTAGTGCCAGCAGTATTATTAGGCAGAGCAAACAAAGTGAAGTAAACCCAGTGATGGTTATTTTTCTGTTAAGTGTCCTGGTGGTTGGAAAGAGCCATCTAGATATTGTCAGAAAGAAAATAGCCTTCTGGTGTTTTTTCTAGTTACAACTTTTAACGTGGACTTTTAGTTAGCTAATATTTCTGCAGAAGAATTTACATGAAGTGACAAGCCTTGCTATGTTTTTCAAGTCTTTTTTTTTTTTTTTAAAATCAGAAGTACAGATGCCATGTTGGCTTGGTGCCCTAGCAGCAATAATGGAGCTATGGATCAGAGTTCTCATCAGTTCTCAGGGTGAATGGTGCTGAATTTTCTTCCATTAGCGACTTAGTTGTCCCACCACTCCGAGCCAGTGTGCATGGAGCAATGTCAGAAGGATTATTTTGGTGGCGAGTAATATCTAGCCAACTGCAGCCTGGAGTGGAAGAATATTGTGTAGGAATCCTCAGGGTTAAATGAGGCAGAGCAAGTAGAAGGTAGTTTATTTCCAAATTGGTGGTTAGCAGTTACGGTATGAGAATTAAACATTGTAGCAGGAACTTACTTTCTCCTTTTGCTTTCCCAAACAAAGCACTATCAGGACATGCTTTCCCTTCTTTTCTGATCCTCTCTTTGTTCTCAGGAAGTGCACATTTCTATACTTTTTGGGGGGCTTGGATGGTGCAGTACAGGAAAGAACATTTCTGTTGTTGTGTTTTTTTTTTTTTTTTACAGGTCAATGCCTTATTGCCGACACAGACATTTATCCCTGTCATTAGGGGACTGATGACCAACCAGCTGCCTTCTGTGAGACGTAAAGCAATGGATCTCTTGAACAATAAATTGCAGCAGCGCACACGTTGGCAGAAGGTCCAAGTAAGGCAAAGGGTTAAGCCCTTTCTTTTTGTTTAAACTGTTTGCACCTTTCCGCTAATGTAGAAATGAGATGTCGTGTAAGGGCAGGTGTAGAACTTTCAGATGGAAATGTGAGTTTTTGAATACCAAAATGTGGTCCGCCCACCCACATTAACTTGCAGGATCTGGACCTAGCTATGTTTTTAATTTCATATTTGTGTGTTCTTTTGTTCTCTTAGGTTTGGCAGCTCTTAGAACTAATTCCAGAGCTAATCACTATTGTCCAGCGTAAAATAAATGAAGAGGAGGAGGAGCAAGCCATCAACAGGCAGACTGCTTTGTTCAGCCTCAAATTACTGTGCAAATGTTTTGGCACAGACCATCCAAAGCCTTTTGTGCCTGTCCTGAAAGCCACCATTGACCTGATTTCTTCAGAGAGGAAGGAAGAAAGGAATGTGATGGGAAGTGCTTTGCTGTGTATAGCTGAGGTCACCTATACGCTGAAACCACTAGCAGTACCTCAGCTTCCAAGGTATCGTCCATTTTCATAAAAGGGTTCGCTGCCGCAGGAACTACGTCAGATGAAATGTATTACTAGAGGCTGGCTTAAAGGCCTGTTAAACTAATTGGCAGCCTGTATGTGCACGGTGTGCTTTGTAGAAATGGATAAAGGCCCAAGAGTCCTCCTGAGTACTTATAGCGAGAGAACTCCGAAGCAAATGATGCACTAATTGTGTAAGAATTGGAGATCATTCAATAATCCCAGAAGTTCTTGCAGAATCTGTCAAATGGCTATATTACCACTGTAAGCCTGACTGTATTTAAAACATAGAAACCTTGTTCAGCACAGTTGGAAAATAGCTACGATACAACTCTGTTTGGTCCTGCCTGTTCATATGGAACTCAGGCATTTAATAAACAGCTTTTTTAAAAACGCCTTAGCCTTAATAAGAATGCTCAGTTTCATAATGTAGCAGGGCCTTAAATCTAATATTCTTCTTCACAGCTTTTTGAGAAATAGAATAGAGACGTGAATCCCAAAAGGCCGGGTTTTCAAAAATAGATTCTGCAATTGTGCGTGTTAGACGTTTTAGACATGAAAGTTGTGCCTGTAGTTTTATAGGCTGGATTGAGGCCTGTTTGGAAAGTTACCTCCCAATGTGCAACTGGCAATGGCTTTACTTCTCTGTGCGTTTTTACTTGATTATTTGCAGGCTGATGCCAGCCTTGCTGAAGACACTAAAAGACAAAAAGGAGCTGGTCTCTAATGAGATTTACTTGCTCAGCGCGGTGAGTGCGCTGCTGAAAGTTGTGGCAACACTGTCACACTTCCTTAGTCCCTATCTGGTGGATGCTTTGCTGCAGGTGAGCCATCGCTGTCTTGAGAGGGTGAGGGGACAAGAATGAGGAAGCTCAAATTATGGAGGTCATGCAGGATTTTGCAGTGAATTAAAATGAGAATTTGGCCATCTGGGTGGTTGGGGGAAATCTCCTGACTGCTTCTACTCAGCCTCCGCGAGCAAATGGAATGATGTAGCTGGTGTTCTCCTCCTGCAACCTTGCAGAGACTTAGCTTGCTACTTTAGGAGGCGGGGTGTGAATTTTGAGGGTTTTTCTCCTGTACCAGTAAGTTGATCAAATGTGTATATATTAATAAAAACTCCAGCTTTTATAAATAGAGTGGATGTAATGATCCTCTGCTTATTCCACTGATGAATCCCCTTTTTCAGTTTTCATGTATTGCAGGAGACAAAGTCTTATATACAAAGTTCATAAATTGTAGTGTTTAAAGTAGTAACAGACAGTAGTGCTTTTTATTTCCAAAATGCTTTGCTAATTAAACTGAGTATAAACTTTTTAAATTAAGTAGGTGATTTCTTTGTTGGTTCCTAGACCGCAATATTTTTCTGGAGGAGATGATTATGAAAACAGCTCTTGAAAGATTTGTTTTACTGGTTTTGTTGTTCTTGGATTTTCTGATAGGTCGTTCGCTTGGAAAGGATTGCAGTGGAAATGGGCCCTTCGTCCCAGCTTAATCTCCGTTTAACATCACTGAAAACTATGTTAGCTACACAGCTTGGTCCCAGAGTTCTGTTGCCAGCGATTACCAAGTGTTACAATGAACTTGCAAATGCTTGGAAGGTTATGATTTTTTCATTCATTAGTAAAGTGAATGGAAATGTAATTATAGTTTAAATATGCATTTTTATATTAAACCAGAAAAGTTAGAACAGGGAAGGATCCATCAGGCTCTGGAGTATTCATATGCTAGATGGCAAGTATGGAAGACAGTTCTGTTCATTAAAGCTTTCATTTATTTGCTAGGGACATACGGATAGCTCAGTGGTTTGTGCATTGGCCTGCTAAACCCAGGGTTGTGAGTTCAATCCTTGAGGGGGCCATTTGGGAACTGGAGCAAAAATTGGGGATTGGTCCTGCTTTGAGCAGGGGGGTTGGACTAGATGACCTCCTGAGGTCCCTTCCAACCCTGATATTCTATGGTTCTATGGAATTGCAGCTTTCCTCTGGCCCTTGCTACTATCTCATGCTTGGGCATTTAAAATCTGCTGCCAAGATGGGGAGGGAAAGAAAACTCTTTAAAGGGACACTGCCTATTTAAGTCAAATCGTAAACAAACACATCTTCACCTTTTATTGATAGTGCCTTAGATTACCAGAAGTCAAAGAATTTTATAAAATCCAAGTTATTTACAACCTGTCAACTTTTTTATTTCTCTTAGCTTGGGCAATGAAAATCAGTTTTAAATCAATTTTATTTTGTTTGGTCAGATGCACCTTTTGGGTTCTTAATGGTGCAAATTTTGGGTTTCTAACATTGTGAATGGGGATGTTTATTTGTTTAAAGACCATGATTTTCACCTGTATTTTTTTTAAAAATAAATTGTGGAAGGAATTCAGTTGATCTGATGATCTATGGATGTGACTTCTTTTTAATTATGGGGTAACAGCTGTCTTTTTTTTTTTTTTTTTTTTTTTAATCTTTTACAGAACCGCCTGGGTCCCCTTATGGACATTCTTAAAGAGCACATTGCAGTTATGGAGAGAAACCAGCTCATCTCCCATCAGTCTGAGCTGACAGCATTTTTCATGAAAGCCCTGGACTTCAGAACAGAGCACTCACAGGTGGAGTATTGGCAATTCTTAAAGAGCAAGAATGGATGTGGTTTTCTACTAGATGTTAATTTTAGAAGTTCTTTACAAGAATGTGTCAGGTTGTTTCCTGCTAAATGCATTTTCTGCACTTTTGAGAATTGTGTATTCAGCTAGGAGAGAAGTGAGAGAGTGCTCCTTGTGAATAGAAAATTTTAGTTACACAAGTATCTTGGACCTAAACATAGTAGAGATAAAGTTAGACTTTGTAAAAGGATGCTCATCAGGCTCTGAGTCTTACTGTATGGATTTTGAATTATACCTTTCACTTGTTCTAGGATGATCTGGAAGAAGTTGGTAGAACAGAGACCCATATTATTAGCTGTTTAATTAGCATGGTCATGAAGCTTTCGGAGGTTTCTTTCAGACCCCTCTTCTTCAAGGTAGGAATTTTAATATAGTCCTTTGGTATTAGCACAACTGTATTTACAACTGCGTTAATGTAGAACAAACTTCTCTCTCTCATCAGTTATATGATTGGTCCAAATCAGAGGTCACCTCAAAGGACAGACTGTTGACATTCTACCGGTTAGCTGATTGCATTGCAGACAAGCTCAAGGGTCTTTTCAACCTGTTTGCTGGTAATTTAGTGAAGCCTTTTGCTGATACCCTGAACCAGATTAACATCTCCAAAACTGGTAGGTCTCCAGTTATCAAAGAAGGAACAGTTGAAATATAATATCACCGTAAGCTTGCTGTCTCTGCGTGCCTCCCACCCTTGTCTCCTAACACGTTTTCTTCCCGCTTTCTCTTGCATCTTGCAGCAAGGTGGCTTACTCATTTGGGGGATGCAAAAGGATGTCTTCAGTTGGGGGGTGTGGGCCAGAAGTCCAAAGAATGGCATATTCTTCAACTAGGGGAAGTCATTCCACTCATGACATTTCTCTTGGAGTCAGCCAAAGTTGCAGTTTGTGAGATCAGTGAAGCCTGTTTCAAGACCCTGTTCTCTTACGTTTCACTCATTGCCTCCCCTGACATGGCCATATAGAACACACCAGCCAGGCTTGGGGTCCACAACTTAGTTGATGAAATATCTGCTGCTGTTTTGTTTCATTTTCCTCTCCCCATTCAAAACTCAGGCAACCAGCAAATGCATTGGTGACAGGATGTTTCCATACCTAGGCAGCCTGTACATCAGTAGCACTGATTGTCAGGTTCTTCAGTTAATCCCTAGCACCTTTTCCCACAAGCTGTGTGCTCCCCTTCTTCCCCAGCTGTATGCCACATCCAGCAGCAACAATGTTAATCTAAGCAATAATATTCCAAACTGCAATGAGCTAAAAGGCCGTATTGCACATTGCATTTCATGTGGACTAGATTTAATCATGGGATATCCAGGCCATAGGCCATTTACTACTTACTTGTTTCTTAAAAAGAGTGTTGGTAACATCAACTGCTAAATAATCTCTCCTTTCATTATAGCCAGTTCCATGAACAGCTAACAATATTTCTAATTCCTGGTGTTTGCAGAACGAGTGGCTTCTTCATGGTTTTTCCTTTCCTTCTTTTCCCCACGTGCAGATGAAGCTTTCTTTGACTCTGAGAACAGTACTGAAAAGAGCTGCTTATTGCTGCAGTTCATCCTTGACTGTTTGCACAAAATCTTCCTCTTTGATACCCAGCGTTTTGTAAGCAAAGAGAGAGCAGAAACCTTGATGGTGCCCCTAGTTGACCAGGTACTGACACGTACATTGAAAGGAGACTATTGCTGGATTATCCAAGTATTGTATTCCCATTTCGTTTAACAGGTTTATTGCTGACTATTAAATATTCAGATTATATTCCTTGTAATTTGTCATGGATTTGGCCTTCTTTGGATTAATCTCTCCTTGTTCCCGTTTTATTTTCAGTAATCGTATTATTATTATTTTAGTATTTGTCTTCAAAGCACTTCAACGCGTTACCTAAATATAACCCTGCACCTCAGTTTTCTCATACTACAAAATAGAGAAATTAATACTTACCTACCTCACTGGGGTATTGGAAGGATTAAGTGACTTGCCCAAAGCTCAGGAGTTTCCAGCTCCTTCTCCTTTGCTCGGACCTTTTAAACTGCCCCATCACACAATTAGATATTCTGCAGTGCCAGCCAACACCACTCCCAAGTTGGATGGGTCATTGCTGCATGAAGAAGTTTTTTCTGTCTCCTCCCCCAACTCCTGCTGGCCAAGTACACTCCCTCTGCGGGCTCTCAGACAGCATTTATCAGTCAAAGATATGGCACCCCAAAGAATTTAAACCTGTATTTTTCATGCGCCAGTAAACAATGGTACCATTAAATCTTAAGCCCAGAAGAAGGAGTTCATAGCTGAAAGATTTTAGGGGAATCAACATTTTAAAATGTAACTTCTTAGATTTTTCATCTTACTGCTGTTTATCTTCCTTAATACTCTGGCCTTTGGAATCTCCCTCCATTAGGCTTTGAACTCGTGTGTTGCGAAACGTTAACCTGATGTTGCAGGGTGAGAGGGCAGCAGGATGTTTTTAAGCCTCAGTTAAACAGTTGGGCCTTTCTGTTTGACTTGCTTTGTGATCATTTTACTCCTGCAGCTAGAAAACATGCTTGGAGGAGAAGAGAACTTCCAGGAAAGAGTGACCATGCACCTGATTCCATGTATAGCTCAGTTTTCAATTGCAATGGCAGATGATTCTCTATGGAAACCACTAAACTACCAGATTCTGCTGAAGACAAGGCACACCTCACCTAAGGTATGAAGCTGGATTATCTCCAAGTTGAATATGAGTGTGTTTAAACTGCTGTGCATAGAAAGCAGATTGTGGGTTGGCTGGGTCATTGCTTGACATGAAATTTGCTCTTTATGAGATAACACACTGGTATTATTAATACAGATGGTCCTTTACTATAGTGTGAATGCAATAGCTTCAGAATGGATGCCAGAAGATAATTATGGGCAATTGTTCATCAGCCCCCAAGGACTGACCTATGTTTTAGCAGGGTTTCACTGTGTCTTCCTTTTGTTCATGTTCCACATTTATATTTATATCTAACACATTTATATGTGTTAGATACACTGTAAATGTTCCACACACATTTATAGTATATCTAAGTGTGGCAGAATTCAATGTTTATATTTGATAATTTTAAGATATCCATGTTCATCTTTAAGCATTTTTTCAATTTTTATCTATTTACGTTTTCACGGGGGGGGTCAAGCAATTTATTTAATGACAGTAGATGTTGAGATTCAAAAAGTTAAAACCTTATAACCATTAAAACACAAATTGTCAACACCACATGTCAAAGTATACAAACCAAACTCTTAAGTTCTCAAGCAGCATTTTGATTATCAAAGGAAAAAAATCTTCATGGGTTTGTTTGTGTATGGTGACATCTACATTTATGGATAAAAATCTAATCCTCCCATGCCCAAGTATATTAGGCCCTTAGGATGGTTAATGAGGAATGACAGGTTGTGAGGTCTTCAGTAAATTGATAACACCCAGCTCTATTTCTGCAAGGCTTGCTGATGGAGCAGAACAGTTGACTTACTGTCTTGTGAGTGGGATTGTGATGAGGGCGAACTGGCTAAGACTCAGCTAATTTTGATAGGTTGTGGGGAGCAACTGGAAGAATTAGGAAGCGTTAATCACAACTTCAAAAGCAAACATAGCCTATCTTTTTGAGCCTGGTGTGTAGTCTATGGATCTCATTGGACCCCATACTAGTTAGGAGCACAGCTTTCAGCTTTTAATACAAAGAGAGACCTTTTATTTTGTATATGAACCTGCTACACTTATTTGTCGTTTTGTTATGAAGAGGCCTTCAATAATGCATTCAATTTGGGCTACACCTTGAGACCAGCTGGAGCCTAGAACTGACATAGAATGCAGCAGTCATTTTATTAAGAGGGCTAGTATTTCAAGAGCACAAACACCAGAGCTCTGTAAGCTTTGCTGGAGGGTTATAGGCTCCCTGGTGGGATTCAAGCTGTTTGTCTTGATGTTTAAGGTATGTCTACACAGACCACGGAAGTGAGCCTCCCACCCTGCGTGGACACTCAGGCCTGCGGGGATCACATTAGCGCTCTAAAAATAGTTCTATAGACAGTACTTAAGTTGCAGCTTGGGACTACACTTGATGTCCTAACTGGTTTGGGCTCTTCCTCTTAAAAGACTGGTCTCGCTCCTCCAATGGTATTGTCGCCATTGCAGTCGGCAAAAGTGCTGGAGCTCCACTGATGTAATGTAGAGGGAGGTGGTGGCAGTGTTCTACATGGGGGTCCTTTCACTTTGCCGTTCTGTTGGTCAGAATCATTAACCGTCTGGGTGTGCTTCAGGACCCATTGGAGGTGGAAATGTTTTGAAGACTTCATGAAAGGAGTCCAGTCTATCAGCTAACTTTGAAAATTTCCTCCTCCTAACAAAACCATCCCTCCTTAATGTCTCTAATCACTTCAACCAGGCTTAATTCTTGACTAATTTTCTGTCCTTTTCCCCTGCAAGATGTGACTGGCTCTAAATTTTTATGTATATGGGAGACTGAACTACATTAGCCTCTCCTGTAGAGTGCAGGCTCTCTGGCTCCAAGTAGTTTAGCAAACTTCAGTTCCCAGAATTCACTTTATTACCCCTCTCCCCAAATAAAGGCACTGGGAGGAGAATGGAAAGGGAACTAAATTGATCTAAGACATGGAGTATTAAAAGGTATGTTTGAGAATATGCTGTATTGCTTGTTTCCCTATATAGTGGCTTAGGTTTGGTTTTGGTTTTTTTATTGTAGGTCCGATTTGCTGCTCTGCTTACTTTGGTAGAACTTGCAGGGAAACTAAAGGAGAACTACATGGTGCTGTTGCCAGAATCCATCCCTTTCTTAGCTGAGCTAATGGAAGGTAATGTCCTACAATGCTTCAGTTGACAACCAAGATATTTGGGTTGTCCATTTTGAAATACTCGTACAATACAAAACAAACCTTTAACAAAGACAGTGATCGACCACTGACAAATATTAAAAATCCACTGTCCTGAGTGTTAGATAACTTCTTTTTTTAAAAGAATAATCAGTGACTATGACATTGGCTAAGTACACCAATTAGTATACTGGGACTTGATACGTGAGGTGTTAATGGGACTTTTAATTTTAGTTAACAAGTGGATGCATTGTTTTAGGAGCCATAGACTAACTGATGGGAATTCACCTCTGTGCACTGGGCCTGTGCACCACTTAAGTCCCAAACAATCAGACTGTGGCACTGGTTTTAGGACAGGTTTTTATGAAGCGTTACTACATTTACCGCACTCTTGTGAGTGGACAAACCACTTTATTTCAGAAATATTTTTGTTGCATTATCTTTTCAGCTGCAGTAATGCTCAACTAGTAAATGCTTCCCAAACACCATAAGTGCATCCCGAACACCCTGCCCAAAGGAGCATACAGTGTGAAAAGACACACCCATGAAACGGGGTGTGGGGAGATCTTACAACATAAGAAAAGTGGTGAGGGTGGAGATAGGGCATATAGGTTAGTTACCTCTTTGTTCATGTTTGCTTTTTAGATGAATGTGAAGAAGTAGAACACCAGTGCCAGAAGACAATTCAGCAACTGGAAGTTATTTTAGGAGAACCACTCCACAGCTACTTCTAAGAAACACCATTGCCTCTTTGTCGTAACGTCTCAGTCATGAGATGTGAATGTCTGTCTCACATAAAAGAGCTAATCATATTGCCACAAAGTTACTATGTCACTCCAATTAAGAGTAACACCTTTTTTTTAGTAGACTGTGAAGATCTTGCCTATATGCTGTTCAGGGTCATGACAATTTCCATGGTTATTAATAAATTGAAAATATTACAGGATGGCTTTTTGACTTCTGTATACTGTGACTTGTAGAAACCGTTGTATGAATTCAGTTCAGGAAAGACAATGGGGATGAATTTTCATAAACTAAAATGTGCTGCAAGGTTTTAGAAGGGACAGACTTCTGGATTTTTTGTTTTTTTTCCTAAACTTAGTTTCTATCCTGTTAAGTTTGTACTGCAGCTTTTTAGTCATTTATGGTGACCGTAAGCATTTTCTAGTAGCAGAGTCCCTGACTACAGAAGCTACATTTTTGTGAGACGTTTTCTTTACAGTAGTTAACTCAGTAGTTTAAATCACTCATCCTTTATGCTCTGTGGGATTTGAGTCTCAATTATACCAGCCTATAACCTCAAACAGTAGTTGTTAAATTAGTGTTTTCTTTGTAGCTGTTTTCTTTAAAAAGTGATTACTATAATCACCATTATGCCATAAGTCTGATACGCCACAGGGATGTGCACGTTACTAGTGATGTGAATTAGGTTCTTACAACTGTGTGTACCCATTTGTGAAAATCAGGTATTTTGTCTAGATGTGCTAGTTTAACTACCTTGGTTTCAGAATCTTTCATGAAGAATGAATGGGCAGATGTTACCTTTTCTATTCCTGTCTCTTCTTTTTAACTGTGGAAGAAAATAAGTGAAGAAGCCAGCAATACTCCATTTAAGGCTGTTGACCATAGATGACTATACAAGAATCCAACTTCAAAGGAGTTTAGAAAATAAGAACTTTGTTCGCATTGCAGGATTTACACTACAGAGCAGAAGTCAAACTTACACAGGGACTTTAGGAGAAAAGTGAAATTAACTGAAAATAATCTTTACGTAGTGCTCTTTAGATAGCCAGGCAATTGCGGTAAAAATCAACTTTTCTTAGGCTGAGGTTAAATGTTTAGTGAGGAGGCTATTTACAGAAGCATGTTTTAGCTGGAACGTACTTTTCATTTAAAAGACTTAACAGTGAAAAGTAAATCTAAATTACATGCCAGTGTAACACTGTCTAGTGTGGGCACTTTTAAATGGGCCTGATTGAAGGATTCAGAATAGTTAGTCTGTATCCGGAAAAAGAAAAGGAGAACTTGTGGCACCTTAGAGACTAACCAGTTTATTTGAGCATAAGCTTTCGTGAGCTACAGCTCACTTCATCAGATGCATGCAGTGGAAAATACAGTGGGGAGATTTATATACGTAGAGAACATGAAACAATGGGTGTTACCATACACACTGAAACCAGAGTGATCAGGTAAGGTGAGCTATTACCAGCAGGGGGGGGGAGGACCTTTTGTAGTGATAATCGAGGTGGGCCATTTCCAGCAGTTGACAAGAACGTCTGAGGAACAGTAGGGGGGAAAATAAACAAGGGGAAATAGTTTTACTTTGTGTAATGACCCATCCACTCCCAGTCTTTATTCAAGCCTAAGTTAATTGTATCCAGTTTTCAAATTAATTCCAATTCAGCAGTCTCTCGTTGGAGTCTGTTTTTGAAGTTTTTTTGTTGAAGAATTGCCACTTAGCAGCAGAAGCTGACATAACTATGAGAGTCAAGGAAGTGGCTTAGAGCATCTGTGCTGCAGTGCAATAGACAAGAAAATAAAATATCACTTGGACCCCAGGGAGGGTGTTTTGTTTTCAAAAAAATTCAGCAAAGCTGACATGCTGTGAGGTAGCTTAGGTTAGATGTTTTAGGTTTGGGGCTGAAATACCTTTTCAAGATGTAGAGCTACCACTAACGTTCACTAGTTTAATATAGCAGGGTTCTGATTCATCATAGCATTATTCCAGTTTACTACTAATTTCAAGTTATATTAACATAAAAACCAGATTTCAGAGTAGCAGCCGTGTTAGTCTGTATTCGCAGAAAGAAAAGGAGGACTTGGGGCACCTTAGAGACTAACCAATTTATTTGAGCATAAGCTTTCGTGAGCTACAGCTGTAAGGTCTCTAAGGTGCCCCAAGTACTCCTTTTCTTTTTATAAAAACCAATGAGACTGCAGATATGCTCTCCCTAAAATTAGAGTACATTCTTTCCTTACATAATTCCTCTTTAACATTGCATATAAACAATAAGGCTTCAAATATACTTAGAACTTGATTAGATCTCAAGAGGTTGACAGTCCATTTTCAGATACAGATCATATTTCAGTCCAGCTCTTATCAACAGACAATATTGAATTTATAGTTATTAGCATTCCATAGTACAGCCTTCTGTGTTCTAATTTACAAAATATTTTGCAATTCTAATACTATAAAGCAAATCTTTATATTGCTAGGTACAGTAATTGAATTCTTCATATAACAGGAGATCTATGCCTACTGAAGCAGATAAAGTGACTTTAGTTTGCCAAAATACTGAAAACTGGGGAAGATATAGTCTAATAGGATTTTGACTCCTGGGGCTCAACTTTGTGATAAGCACCAATACAGAAACTTGGATAAATGGGACATGGATCTGGGCTATTCAATACCAGTTTGTACTGAGTAAAGGGCAACAGAGGGTGGAAGAATATGATGCTACAGGCTCCTCACATCCAGTAACTGAATGTCTCCAGTAACCTCCAATACGCTGATCTTTTCAAGTTGTTTAAATCGATGCTTGTACTCCAGGATGTGCACACCATTTATAGCAACCTTGTACTGATGAACATCACAGAAAATTAACAACTGAAAGCAAGAACAGGAACACAACAGGTTTTCACTTAAGTTTTAATTTGATTAAAATGAAGACTCTGGTGGTCTAATTCAGAATCAGACAAACCTAGCTTCCGCTCTTAAGTGTAGGACCTTACTAAAAATATATATATATATTTTAGTTTAATATTAAAACTGCAAGGGAAAGAATGCAGCTTGGACATACAGAGCATAGTTTACTGAAAATATCACTTGCAACAGGTAAAGGCTAATTCAGGCACTTTCACTTGTTCAAAGGAGAAAGGGGGGTTGAAGTATTTTTTTCATAGCAGTAACATACTTTGAATCAATTTTAACTTTTATAGCTGCTTTTTTAGATTCAGTCCCAAACAGTTACACTCACATTTAAGAAAGTTATTGTCCCTGAATCTTAACTCCTGCTAACTACATGAGATAAAAAGGCTATCATTTAACTATTTCCATTCATTAATACACAGGCATTGTTTGGTTTTTTAATCCTAATTGATGTAACCTTACCTCAAAGTACATTCCTGGGCTGAAAGGGAAATTAGTGACATCTTTTTCCTCTTCTCCCCAGCTATCACAAAGGTAGGAATTTCTCACGAAAACTTTTGTTTTCATTCGGGGATTCAGATGCAGTGCAATATCCTTTGAGTCACTTGGTTTTAGATTAACAGCAAAACTGAAAAACATTTTAAGATTACCCTTAGCAAGAGACCACACATACATCCCAGACAGAGTGCAGCACATTTAATGAAAAATTCAGCAAATATACAATAATTATCTTAGCGATACACTGAGTTGTGTTGCCCGATTCATAGATAGATTCATAGACTTTCAGGTCAGAAGGGACCATTATGATCATCTAGTCTGACCTGCACAACGCAGGCCACAGAACCTCACCCACCCACTGATGCAAAAAACCTCTCACCTATGTCTGAGCTCCTATTAGAAAAGGAGTACTTGTGGCACCTTAGAGACTAACCAATTTATGTGAGCATGAGCTTTCGTGAGCTACAGCTCACTTCATCTTAGAGACTAACCAATTTATGTGAGCATGAGCTTTCGTGAGCTACAGCTCACTTCATCTTAGAGACTAACCAATTTATTTGAGCATGAGCTTTCGTGAGCTATAGCTCACTTCATCTCCTATTGAAGTCCTCAAATCGTGGTTTAAAGACTTCAAGGAGCAGAGAATCCTCCAGCAAGTGGTCGGTACCCCATGCTACAGAGGAAGGCGGAAAAGCCTCCAGGGCCTCTTCCAATCTGCCCTGGAGGAAAATTCCTTCCCGACCCCAAATATGGCGATCAGCTAAACCCTGAGCATCTGGGCAAGATTCACCAGCCAGATACCCAGGAAAGAATTCTCTGTAGTAACTCAGATCCCACCCCATCACAGGCCATTGGGCCTGTTTACCATAAATATTTAAAGATCAATTAATTGCCAAAATCATGTTATCCCATCATACCATCTCCTCCATAAACTTACCGAGTTTAATCTTGAAGCCAGATGGGTCTTTTGCCCCCACTGCTTCCTTTGGAAGGCTAATCCAAAATTTCACTCCTCTGATGGTTAGAAACCTTCATCTAATTTCAAGTCTAAACTTCCCAATGACCAGTTTATATCCATTTGTTCTTGTGTCCACGTAGGTATTGAGCTTAGATAATTCCTCTCCCTCTCCGGTATTTATCCCTCTGATATATTTATAGAGAGCAATTATATCTCCCCTGATTTAGGAGGTTAATAATATACTATCCAAATTAATGGGTTTTAGGCTTGCCAATTTGTTTGATTAGAAGATAAGGTTTTTGTTCCAAAGTAGGCTTTACAGAGGACCCTTGGTGGTATGACAGGAAGCTCACACTGAGACAAATATAGCCTTAAAGACTTTTTATTAAAATAAATGAAGTTTTAATTAAATGGTAAAATAATTAGAGTTACAAAGTTAAAATTGTATTACTGCTATTTAAAAGATACATATGGTATAATTAAGCTTTGATTAATATCCTTACACTCTTTTTTGATAACCTGGTGGTGAGAGAGACAGGACCAGTCTCGCCTTTGGCGGTTCAGGTTCCTTAATTCTTGAGTGAGAGGTGCAAATCTTAGAAGAAGCTAGAGCTAAGAGCTATTGAAGCTAACTTAGAGTTTATATAACTAACAAACTTAAAACCTAATAAAACTAAGAACAAAAGCTTAGGGAAACCAAGCTTAGCCTAGTCCCCTTGGAACTTAGAAAGTTTAAGAAAAACAAGTACAGGCCTTCTAGCAAGGCCCTCTTTTATAGGGCACAGGTGTCTGAACCCTCCTTTTATGCCCAAACTTTATTTTTTACCCACAAAAATGTAAGGGTACACTTACTCCAGAGGCTAGTATGTTTGTACGTATTGATGACATGTACACACATATTAATTACATTAGATTATACACACGTTATTTTTGTTCTCCCGGTTATTTTGGTTCTTTCCTTGTGGTGTACCTCTTAAGCTTGAGGGTATAGACTTGGAAACCCCCTATGCCATTTTACCATTATCTATCTAGGTGAAAGATCCCAGACATAGATATGCCAACTTTCCCTTAGCTCAACATACAGGATATGGCCTGTAGAGCCCTTGCATTACAGCTGAACTTTCTTTAAATATAAATCTATAAACCTATTACAATAAACCAAATCCTTAAACTATACGAAAAGATATATATGCAAGCAAGCAG
Organism: Eretmochelys imbricata; assembly: GCF_965152235.1. Classification (NCBI taxonomy): domain Eukaryota; kingdom Metazoa; phylum Chordata; order Testudines; family Cheloniidae; genus Eretmochelys; species Eretmochelys imbricata. Next base: position 135,035,970 of record NC_135574.1, on the reverse strand, counting down.
GTTAATCCTATAGGCTACAGCTGTTATGTTCATTAGGCACTTAGCAAGCATCAAAGCTGTTAAATCAAAAAATACTTACCTTGACATAAATCCTAGTTGGAAAGATTGCAAATCTAGTGCCTCGATCCAGCAAGAGTCACTACACTTGTACATAATTGTTTGCTGGATTGGACCCTTACATTTTTCTCTTAGATCAGTGTTCCTTTTTCCTGCTGCTCATCTTTTATTGAGAATCATTTTTAAAAGAGTACATATACTTGTCTTCTGTCATAGTGTCCATAGCATCACACTGAAAATTTGTTTCCTGTGACAGGAAGAATTGTTCAATGCTAAATCCAGCGGGCACATATGAGCGTCTTACATTGTTAGTAACATGATGCGTAGCGTTGGTTTGATGTTGTGTGTTATAAATTAAGGCTACACTGAGACACTCCCAGTTTAGCTCCCTGTATTCATTCTCCATTCTGAAATACTCAGTTTGGTTGAAATAGTCCATGCCTAATCCTAACACAAAAGGTGAGATTACTCACCTGGAGTTCTTCAAGATATGTTTCCCTATGGGTGGTCCACTTAAGGTGCGCATGCATCTCCTGCACTTTTGATCAGAGATCGTCGGTACCAGTGCCCATTAGGCTCATGTATGTGCCCTCCACGCAGCCCTGTGTATCCTTAGTATGGGGCATGAGGCTGCGTGGGTGAACCCCCCTTGTTCCTTCTCTACCACAAAGTTCAGCAGAGGAAACTCCGAAGCAATGGGGAAGGAGGGCTCATGGGCACCTGAAGTGGGGCACCCAAAGGGGGACACATCTTAAACACCAGTTACTACACAGCATAAGTAACCTCTCCTCCTTTGAGTAGTGTCCCTATGTCTGCTCCTCTAAAGGTGACTTCAGAGCAGTATTCCTGTAGGGAGAAGTGATCTTTGGAATAGAGTCTAATGCTGAAGACAAAACTTCATTGCCAACTGCAGCATCAACTCTAGAGGCATGAACCAAAGCACAGTAGTTTGAGAAAGTATGTACTGAGGTCCATGTTGCAGCTCTGCTAATTTCAGTAACTGGAACATTGAGCAATGCCATGGAAGTAGATTGCAACCTCATAGAATGGGCTAAAATTCTACAAGGAGACTGAATGTTGAGTCATAACATGAAATGATACACTCAGAGATCCATCTTGGAAGTCTGGGTGGAGACTGTGGATCCTTTGGATCTTTCTGCAATTGACACAAAGAGTGTGGGACACTTTCTGAATGGTTTAGTATTGTCCAAATACCTTCTGACATCGGGGTGTGGAAGGCAGCTTCCTTCCTTGTCTGATGCAGTTTTGGGGAGCGGGGGGGAGAAACAAAACAGGAGGTGAATGATCTGGTTGATAATATGAAATTCAGCCAACACTTCAGGTAAAAACTTAGGATGTGATCACAACAAGACCTTTTCCTTGAAGAACACTGTAAATGGGGAAAGGTGGTTTCTGCCATTAAAGCCCCCAGTTCTCCAACCCTCCTGGCAGAAGTGTTGGTCACCAAGAAAGCTATTTTCATTGATAGGTCAAGCAACGAACTTATAGTTAGTGGTTCAAAGCAGCGTTTTATAAGGCATAAGGACAAGGTTCAAGTCTCATATAGGAGTATGTTTTCTAATTTGTGGGAAAAGATTCGTCAGACCTCAGCAAGCAATCTTGACAGAGTGAACAAAAACCAAAAAGCCTTCGACCAGTAAATGAAAGGCTGTCATAGCCACCAAGTGTACCTTGAAAGAACTTTCTCCCAGCAGGCAGCTGACCCACCAGGAAATATCTGTACCTACTGTGGTTGGATCTGTGGCATCTCAGGACCCATATGTAAATCTGTGTTACCGATCATCCTCGAATCGAGGGATCGCTGATGAATGAATGACAGAACTCCTAGTAAGAGCTGATTTTTTAAAATTCCAACAGGTAGTGTAGGACAGTGAAAAGAAGAGCAGATACACCAGAAGTAATATCTCCTTCCCTTCTGAAGTTAAGTATGTTGCATGGACTCCTTTCTACTGTTTAACAGCACATGTTGAACAGGAAGTCTCTAACTCCAAGAACCATCAAGGAGCCATGCCTGGAGCCGCAGAACTTGCAGCTTGGGATGAAGTGTCTGACCGACATCCTGCAATAACAGATGGGAACTGATTGGAAGTTGCCACAGTGGGTGAGAAGTAAACCAAATAAGACGAGGATAACAAACTTGTCTTGGCCAAGTTGGAGCAGACAAAATGACCTTTTCTTTGTCCTGCTTGATCTTGTTGAGAACTTTCAAGAACAAGGACACTAGTGGATAAGCACAAAGAAAGCCTTTGTTCATTAAATGAGGAAAGCATCTTGAGATTGATGATCAATACCCACTCTTGAGCAAAACTTCTTGCTCTTTTCTTTGGTTGCATTGGCAAGAAGTTCCACTTCTGGAAATCCCCAGGTTAGAAATATGCTGTTGAGGACTCATGAATCCAATTCCCACTCATAATTCTGGGAGAGGTGCCTGCTGAGATCATCAGCCATGGTGTTCTAGATACCCAGAATGTGAGAAGCTGAGAAGAATATCTGGTGACCATGCACCAATTGCAGAGTTTTATTCCTTCAGCACAGAGTGAGGAGGTGTGTGCTCTCCACCCTGATTGATGTAGAACATGCAGGCCACATTGCCATGATCTTGATGGATTTGGCTTGGATCAGCGGCAGAAGTGGAAGCAAGCTGACTTCCCTCAACTCCAGAATGTTGACATGCAGAAGACTCTCTTGTGAAAACCATTTGCCCTGGATGATGCGAGTGCCAACATGCTCTCCCCATCCCAAAAGAAATGAGTCTGAAATGATGATAGCAGTTGGAGCAGCTGGAAAGAAGAGAATTCCTGCACAGACTTTGAAGGTGTTCTTCCACCAACTGAGCAAGTCCAGAACCCAATGAGGAATGGAGACCTGTCTGTTGAGACTGCTTATTGGGTTGTCGACTGTCTTGCGCCATTCCTGGAAACACTGGAGAGTAATTTGGCATGCTGGATCATGAAGACGCATGCTGCCATATCACCCGACAGCTGAAGACACAGTTCCTTGATGAAATCTTAGCAATAAGTTTCTGTAGATTCACAAACCTGTCCACAGCTGTCACAACCTTGAGAGGCTCCTATGAAATCTGTTGAACCTGAATCAGAATGATCTTTTTGAGACTGATCTGGAGGCCGTAAAGGTAAAACAAGGACTTTGTCATTTGTACGGCCAATAGAACCTCCTGATTGGCTACTCAGGCTGATTCCTATCATCGAGTTAAGAGAAGACAGTTACGCCTAAAGGACACTCAGGAGCAACCACAACTGCCGGGGCCTTTGAGAATACCCTGGACACACAGGAGAGGCTAGAAGGGAGCACGCGGTATTTACGTGGCTGACCTGTAAATCAAAGGAACCTCTTGTGAGGGGGTGAATTGCAATATGGAGATGTGTGTCCTGAAGGTTGAGATATGCAAACCTATCCCTGGAATCTAGAGCGGGACTTATACCTGTAATGATCACCATCTTGAATTTCTGTTTTCTGCTAATATTGGCCTTCATCCCCCATTCTTTTTGGAGACTAGAAAGTACTTTGAATAAAACCCTTTTCCCCCTGTGCTGAAGTGGAACTGGTTCTACGGCTCCTATGCATAGGAAAGACGCAACTTCCTCACTCAGGAACTGATCATGAGATAGGTCCCTGAAGAGGGATGGGGAAGGAGGGCAGGAGGGAGGGATGGACGGACATGACCTTGATGGAATAACCCCAATGTTAAGACCTCCAAAACCCATATGTCAGATGTTATGTTCTCCCATGCAGACTGAAATTGGGAGAGGTGGTATCCAAAAGGGGTGAGGAGGATGGAATAATGCTGCAGTAAATCTCTGTGGAGTGAGTGGTTCAGACTCTTGGCCAAACCATCAAAACTGATGCTTGGATGACATGGTGGCTGGGATGAAGTAGCTATGGCATCAGCAGTCTTCTTTTTTGAATATTCAGGGCCTCTTGGCTGAGAGTTTCGGTGAACTACAGAAGCTAGAAAAATGGGTGAGATCTCTGACGTCTGAGACTAGCTAAACATTTTGTTTGCAGGCGTATAGATCCCAGTGGATCTAAGAGTAGCCATCAAGTCTTTCAAGGTGCGAAGGGAGTAGTTGGTAGACTCCAAAAAACAATATGCGACCATCCAAAGGAAGGTCCTCAAGAGTATTATCTACAGTACCTCCATAGGGAAGCCTGACAACTGGAGCTATGTTGCTTGTTGCATCATGATCACAGTGGAAATGGACCATGCAGCAGTATCAGTTGCATCTATGGAGGCTTGCAATGAGGTTCTCACTAAGAGCTGACCCTCCTGGCTGATGGTCTTGAATTGCTCACAATGCACCTTTCATAGATATTCAGTAAAGGTGTTAAATTATTGTCATTTAAATAGTCATAGCTTGACATAAGTGCCTGATTGGTTGTAAGGATTACTGCTCCGCAAACAAAGAGGTTGAGCTTCTTCTGGTCCTTATTGTAAGCAGATTTAGCACAGTGTTGGCTATCGCGCTCATTAACCTCTTCCACTATCAAAGTTTGGTGAATAAAAACTCAATCTCTGGCTGGGATGTAGTATTTTTTTTATAACCATGCTTTACAAATGGGTGGTACTGTCACTGGAGTCTGCCAGATAGTCTTAGAGGGCTCCAATAAAACTTCATTGATTGGAAGGGCTACACATGTGAAATAAGTATGCAAACTGTCCAGGAATTTATTGTGGGAATCCTGGACCTCTTCTAAGGTGATTGGATGCACTTAATCAGTGATGCATTTCATCAGCTCCTGGATCTGTCTGAAGTAATCTGCCATGGAAGGTGAGGTGTTACGACTGAAGCATCATGCACATGTGTAGAATAGGGCTGCACGAAGAACTGTACTTTCCATCATTTGTATTTGGTTGGTTGATAAGTTGTGTCAACATGTTACACAACTGTGATGGTTCTGTAGAGCTGAACATAAATTTTAAACTCAACAGCCTGTGGCCCTGAGTATACACAGGGTGCAGATCTTAAACAATCACTTGTGAGAGTAGAACTCCACTTTAAGCTGACTCAGGAGCAGTGCTGATTGGCTCCTGAGAAAACGACATCCAGATCTCTTCAGATGGTCACCTTGAGGTAGGATTGAGGATCTGTGTCCTCTGGGCAGGTGCAGGTAAGGAAGAATCAGACTTGATGACAAAGTAACTCAGATATTAATAGGAGTAATGAACAATGACAGTATTACGTTACAATTTAATCTGCTACTAGAAAGTAAGAGCACTGCAATTTACTGACCTGTTTGGGTTTTTATTCACTTCTCCTTTGATGACAACTGTCTGTCCAGGACGAAGTGCAGAATTAAGCCTTGCAATGTAAGGAACCACCTGAAAAGGCAACCGTGCTCAGAGTTATAGCCTGTGGCTTTAAATACACATTCTGATGACCCCCATTAGTCACCTCCCTGCTGACAGTCTCTGCTTTTGTATTTTTTTAAGTAATCTGAACATGTCTACTTGTCTTTTTCAAATTTTCCATGTCTTTTAGTTAATTATTTTCACCCACCACTAGGATGATCTAAGTTATGGGTGGAAAGGCAAATAGGCATGTTCATTCCAGGATCCTTTATTTAGTGTTTATAATTAATTTTTAAAATCTTTTGGATAATCAATGGGTCTTTAAAATACTCCAGACAGATAGTACAAGGAGCTTCATCCAGGAGATTTTTCTCTGCAGCCATGGCTACTGCTGGACAATGCAACAGACTAAGTTTCACTTTCCTGAGATAAGAAATTTGTCCTACCTGCAGTAGCAACTGGGTGTTTCCCTTCATGGAATTGACTTGTGCTGTTTACTGAGTTGGAACAAGCCCATTGTTAACATTACAGCCCTGAAGTTGTGAAAAATGTACCAACAGCCCTCTGATTCTGCAATCAGCCCCCTGTGCTGGTGTGGAGGGTCCCTGAGGCTTCACATGGGCATCATCATCCGCCTGAGATGATGAACCTGCCGGTGCAGGGTGTGTGTGTGTGTGTGTGTGTGTGTGTGTGTGTGTGTCAAAGGATTGATATTAAATTCACAGGCTAAAAACTTGTCTAAGCTGGAATCAGCGTTTCAAAGGCTTCTCTGGCTCAATTTAAAGGGACTTCAGTGCCAGCAGTGTTGCCAACTCTCATGATTTTAACACAAGTCTCATGATAGTTGACATGTCTGTTAAAACCCCAGCTCCTGGAAGCATGTGATTAGGTGAGAATCTTGCAACTCCTCTCCATGCAGAGCTCTTACGCCTACAGCCCTCATGATGTACAGGAACTCCTTAATATACTATTATTCCTCCAGCAGTGTGGGCCCTGGCCATGTTCCAGGCACAGGCCATTGGTGCTGATATCAGAATTAAGGATTTGTGCAAGTAAGATGAATGCACTGAGTGTAGTGTGTAGAATTCTTTCAGTAGAAGGTACTTCTCTGGGATGGGCACCATCCAATTGACAATCATTGATTTCAGGAGTGTGTCACAGGGTATTTCCTTTAAATCCATATTTCCTTGCTTTTAAGGGTTGGAGCTGTAGTGGGAATCTGCACTTGAGCAAGCTTATCTGCCTTTTTGGTAAGTTTTTGTGCACAGGATTAAAATTTCACCCATTAATTCAGGCCATGTCTACACTAGCGAGCTTACAGCGGCACAGAGGTACCCATACAGATGCGCCACTGTAAGATGGCTTGTGTAGCCGCTCTGTGCTGACGGGAGAGAGCTCTTCCATCGACATATGAAAATCACCTCAACGAGTGGCAGTAGCTATGTCAGCGGGGGAAGCTCTCCCGCCAACATAGCGCTGTGCACACTGCCACTTAATTTTTTGGTTCAGTGGCAGTTCAATAAAAAACAAAATCGGTTTGGTCAAACCAAATTTTTCAGAATTTTCAGTGATTTGAAAAAGTCCATTCTGAATGTGTTCCACAGCAGGGGTTTAAACCTGAGTCTACCCCATCCCAGGAGAGTGCCCTTACCCACTGGGATAAATGTTAAAAGGGGAGGGAGGGGGGACACCTACTCCTCTGGCCACTTTATGAATGGCCGAAACTCTTTGTTTCAAATTTGCAAATAGTTTCAGGTCAGGACTTGATTACAGTCTATAAGCACCTACATGGGGAACAATATTTAAAAATGGGCTCTTCAATCTCGCAGAGAAAGATATAACACAATTCAATGGCTGGAAGTTGAAGCTAAACCAATTCAGATGTTTTAATATTTGCAATTTTCATATATAAAACAATACTTACAAGTTGTGAACCATCAGGCACTACTCCCTACAAATAAATAAATAAAGTTAACTAGAACATCAAAGAATGGGAAGATCACATAACCACAGTATAGGCATACGTACATTTTCTGAGTTTATCTTTGTTATTCCTAAAGATGATGGCTGAGAGCCTTGTGAAGACTGCAGAGGAAAGATATTTAGAGATCACTGATCACATGTTCAAGAATTCTGATTCTAAACTAAGTTTGTTAGAACTATACACAAAGATGTGTGGCTTTAGACTACTATGGAAATCCTGTGACTATGGTTAAAAGTTATTCAAAAGACTATCTAGTGAAACCACATTGTGCTGTCTAAAAGGATCTGGCTCTAGGTTGGACCCTCACTTGACAGGCCTGAGACCTGTCATCTTGTATTGCTTTTGAGTAACCCTTCAGGCAGATGCTCAATATAGTACTAATGGGATTTTTTGGAGGACACCACATTCAGCATTCCTAAATGGAATGAGGAAGACAATTCTGCAGGGCTTTTAAGGGATAGGATCCTAGAGGATCTTGGGATTTCAGTCATCTGGTTTTTTACATTACATAATTCACATGGTGTGAAACTTGAATCTTGAATTTAAATGTTGCTAAATGTGAACAAGCTTTGGCCTAGCCACTTTCATATCAGCTCACAACCTCAACCTGTTTGGTTCAGGGCAACCCTCGCCGTTCTTCATTCATAAGCTAGCAGAACTGTCCCCACTAGCAGGGAAGGAAAACAGAAAGTAGAGAAAATGAAACAACTTTGTGGTCAGCCTCAAAACAGCAACAGAGAAACTATAAAGATACAAAAACAGAAAACCTGTGATTACACAATCATTTTCTTCTACGATTAAGAAAACTTATGTGTTTTTCTCTTTGTATTGCACTTGGAGGCAGAGGTCAAAATGTTCAACACTTGCTGGCCCCAAAACTACACCCAGAATCAGTCTTCCAAAACTGAAACATTCAACTTCAGGTTAACATTTAATCCAGGCATTTAGATGTTGAAGGCCATATAAGTACCCAGATATAGAGCTACATACATGCTGCATATATAAAGGAGCTTGGTGGACACCTCTTCAGAGCTCAGTTGCTGTTTCTTTCAGATACAAAAGAATCTGCCTCTCTTCAATACAGTTATTACCCTGGTGACCTGAGTCAGGCTAGAGGTTTGGTAGAAAACAAGGAAGATTTAAGTTGTGATTAGCAGGTAGAAATCCAGGGAGCTTTCACACAGAAAAAAAAAATACTTCCGCCTGAGTTTCTGAGGAATTTTACTTCTTAGGCAGACAAAAGGAATGAGTCAGAGTTTGGTATGGAAGGGGAGAGAACTATTGTCCTACCTAACTGCATTTCTGGGCTGTTCCCCTACCCCTTGTGCTGTGCTGCCTTGTTGCACTCACTAGCCACTGTCTGCACTGGTGTGAAGAGGGGCACTTCCCTTACTGTTTTGCTGGCAATCCCCATGCTGCTGTCTACTGCAGCAAGCTTAATCTCCTCATGCTAGGACAAAGAACAGGGAAGCTGTTGCAGTGGACCTGGCTGCTTCACAAGGGCCTCATTTGACTGACAGCCCAGAAGGCTGAGCTTCACCTCCAGAATAGTAAGGGAGGGATGGGGAGACTCTCATCTGCCCCTTCATACCTGAAGAGTCTGTGGGGTTTTGCATGTCTCTCCTGTGTAATAAATAGAAGTCTTGTCTTCTAATACAGGGTTGTGCAGGAGAGAGACCGACTGAGCAGTTCCCTCCCATTGGTTCACCTTCAACAGATTTGGCAGTTTGTCTGAATCAATTAGGAGAAAGCACTGTGCTGCTCCATATCATCTCAAAGCATTGAAGCCCAGCCAGTGGGTGACTCAAAACTCAAAAAGGTACATTCACCATCTAATCAGCCAATTTAGAGTTTGTTTTGGTCGATAAAGTAAGGTCACATATACAAGTAAACACTCTGTAAAGAGTTCTAGCTCTGTCTTAATGCAAGTGTTTGGAAGTAGATTATTCTGGGAAAGATGCTCCAGGGATCATTTTGAAGCACAAGCAGCTGAAAATTCTGGTCTTTGTCTCCAGGGCGGGTAAATTACACATGCCTATTTCTGCATCCAATCTGTTTTTCATATTAACTGTGATGTAAGTTTGTAGGCTGGGCTTCCCTCCCCAACACAGAAAATTCAAATCCAAAATAGAAAAAAAGACATTCGAACACTGAGCAGAGGAATGATTAGCTGTAGCTCTAGACAAGGCTCAGAGTTGTACAATATAACCTTGTTTATCTGACATTTAAGGAACAAAACATTCAGATAATATTTTGGGGGGATGAATAGGGGAAGAAATCATTATACTGGATATGTCAGGAGACATTACTGAACTTCTATATTGAAGTTAATATAGATTTTATTTCTGTGTTACTTCATTTTCACTGTTGATATCTTAGTTCAGTACAGCACAATATGAAGTAGAAAGACATAAGGAAAAGCAACCCAAAATTAACTATCCAATTCAGCAACTTACATTGTTAGAAACAAACGCTATAGTCTGAATCTGTACTTTCCCATATATCCCCAGTGTATCTATTCTTTCCAGGTTAACTCTGTGGTTGTACAGCAGCAAATGTTTTTCATTTACAGACACCTAAAGAGGCAGAAAAAGGCAGAAATGTACTGATATCTGAAATAGTATTTATATACTCAACAGAAGATCACTACTAAACCTTTACATTTCTCTCAATTTTAGTCAGTCGTGTTTTGTTTTAGCTTCTTGCTTTGGAACATGCCTTTGACAACAAAGAATTTAGGTTTAAATTCATTTTCTTTTCCTTCACATTTTGAAATTGAAATAGTGAACATGATGGGTAATATAATAATCATGGTTAAGTTGCATAAAGTCTATTGACTGTTTTGGGGTCTGATTTTCTTGGTTTACCTTGTAATCGCTGACTTCATTTCTTTTTCTTAATATGTTATGTTTAAATATTCCCTTCTCCCCACCCACCCACCCACAAACACTTCCGCTTCTATATATTAGCACCACACCATAATGACCCTACTACACAACCTCACTAGTGTTACTTGAAATGAATATGGTAATCTGTTTCTTTAACTCAAGAACTACAACGTAGTCCTCAAGTAGTGTGGAGAAAGCTGTACTCCAGCCACTCTGAAAAGCCCTGGAGATAAAATCAAGAGAAGACTAGATGTAATAACCAGGAATTAAACAGCTGTGGAGACAGAGATATTGTCATCTTCCTCCTCCAGAACAAGGTTAAAGTACACCATGGTTCATGGGGTTTGGTAGAGAAACAGAAATACTTGCCTAGTTATGTTTCTTTACAATAGTGTGGAATATTTAATGGCATTCAATAACAAAGATAAATTTACTGCACATTTATACTTTGGTTTTGATATTTCATCTCTCATCATATTTTGATTCTCTCAGCACATCACCATTTGATGGCATATGGACTATAGACTTATTTAGAGCCAGGGCTTTGGAGCCGTGCTCCGGCTCCGCCCCAGCTCCAGGCAAAAACCTGCAGCTCCACTGCTCCGGAGCTGCTCCGCGGGCTCAGCTCCAACGCCCTGTTTAGAGCTACACTTGTCTTATCTCAATCTGACGGAGCTGGACAGATATTTGTTTCTCTTTAGTACTTCCTCTGACTGATGCAGAGAGCATTGTCCAGCACTCTTCTGTGTGCAGGAAGGCTGCCGCGTTCAGGAGAAGCCCTTTTGCACACGGGAAAGGAGAGGGGTTGTGTAACAGCTCGTATAATCAGGAAGATATTTGCTCCCTCAACACACAACTCTTCAGGTACAAGTATATAAAAGTAAAGGCATACATTACGCCACAGTGCCCCCCTTTCAGGGAAAGCCTATAGTTTCTCTTTGTAATTAAACTGTACATAACAGTAAACAATACCGACACTGATGCTTCCAAATAAGTTTGCGTTTATGGCATGACAAGTGGCTAAATATTCACCTTCCTTAGGGACTCACCTGGAATTTATCCTTCAAAACCATAAAGACAATCTTAAATGGCTTTCCTTTTTGAAAAGGCATCTCATAAGTGATCTCCTCCCAACCCCATCTTTCTTTTTCCAGAGTGTTACAGATTATGGAACCCGATTTTTTGAAGCGGGGATTGAAGTGAAAGGCCACATCAGCACGAGGTTTTGTGCTACTGCCACATTGGAAGTCCACCTGGAACCTGACCACAAATTAAAACACACATTCAGTTCAGCTCATCCAGAAGTGATCTCTCAACAGATTCATATATCTAATTACATTTTGGTTGTTAATACAAAAACTTTGCATTAAACCTAGTTATGGTGTTTACAAAACAGTTAGAAGTAAAAAACTGAAGTGTTACATACATAATACTAATTTATATCTAACCAAAAATGGGAAGATTTTTAAAGTCACAATGGACAGTTATGCTCCCAGCTCCCACTGAAAATGAATGGGAGTTGGGTGCCTTACTCTCATGTGTTTTCAAAAATCTTCCCCTTAATCTACTACTGAGAACTAGAATAACTTATAAGCATTTCTCAGGTGCTAATCACCATAACATCTGAGCACTTCATACACTTCAATAAATTAATCCTCATTACCCCTCTAAATAATCCTCATTCCCATTTTAAAGATGGAAAAATAAATTAAATGACCAAATTCACATAGGAAACTTGTGGAAGAATAGGTAATAGAACCTAGATCTCAATTCCCTATCCTGGACCTTAGCCACCAGATCATGCATCCTCCCTGCTATTTGAAGCCTGATTCTTCCAGGTGACAACACTTTTATTATTTCAGATACTGCCCTTAGAGAGAAAAGGTTTCTGGATCATAAGAAGTTGAATAAGATCAAAAAAGGGAGGAAACAAAGGGAGCCAAGCGACGAGACAAAAAAGTGGGCAGAGGCCAGGGAGCAAGGTGCGGAGTTACTTATTCTCTTTAAAATTTCACCTTGAAACCTTTATTTACTCCTTAGCTTCCTATTAACACACACACAAATTCAGCATTGTGTGACACTACTGTATATATTCAGAGCATTTTATAAATCAACATATTTTATAAGTGTCTATGGTGGCAGTTCTCAGTTTTTAAATATAAATTAAAGATTTAAGGATTGTGTCACTTTGAAATATAATGTTAATTACTTTTTCAAAACTGAAAAATGTTTGTTATTGAGGCTGTGGGTTTGTTTCCAAAGATCTCAGCCATTTTCAGTCACACAACTTGGGATCTCATCCAATGTTCATTACAGTAATGAGCCTCTCCACTGACAGAAGCAGGATCAGGTTTATAATGCCCCAATTTTATGATAGAAAAATTAAAACATTTCCAGTGAATGTGTATCCCACAAGCTATGAAAAGCTGTTTAGTTGGGTTTTGATCAGCTTGCCTTCTCAAAGGCTCATTCACAATATAACCTCTTAAAAGTCATATGGCTTTAGACATTACCTGTCGGAATCATCAGGAACACTTCCCTGTATTACAACTAGTTCTCCAGGAAGGAGACCACTAAGGATTGTCCCAGTGTATGGAATAACCTATGAGAAGGAGGGGAAAATAGAATAAATTCAAAATAACATTTGGGGATGTTTAGGTCAAAAAGAATTATGAAAACAAAACCAATATAGCAAAATTCCCAGTTTTATCTAATGATTTGGAGAGCAAGATTTTCTAAATAACCAACATAACAAGAAAGATGGCCAAACTGCCTAAAAAACAACATGGTTTAAACGGGGAGTGAAGGCAACTATACAAAATAAAATAAAAAAAATAATAAATGTAAGAAAGGGAAAGCTGATAGTAATGGATATAAAACAGAATCTAGGAATTATAGAAAATTGATAAGGGAAGCAAAGAGACACAAGGAAAAATATATGGCCCGCAGAGTTAAGGACAATAAGAAAAAGGTTTTTTAAGTATATTAAGAACAAAAAGAATCATGACAATAGTATTAGTCCATTACTAAATGGAAATGGTAGAATTATCAATAATAATGCAAAAATGGCAGAAGTGTTAAATAAACATTTCTGTTCTGCATTTGGGGAAAAAAACAAATGATGCGACAAAAATTATTAGGGATATGGAACGGCTTCCGTATGAGGAGAGATTAATAAGACTGGTATTTTTCAGCTTGGAAAAGAGATGGCTAAGGGGACATATGATTGAGATCTATAAAATCATAACTGGTGAAGAGAAAGTAGACAAGGAAGTGTTGTCTACTACTTCTCATAGCACGAGAACTAGCGGTCACCAAATGAAATTAATAGGCAGCAGGTTTAAAACAAATAAAAGGAGGTATTTCCTCACATAACGCACAGTCAACCTGTGGAACTCCTTGCCAGAGGATGTTGTGAAAGCCAAGACCATAACAGGGTTCAAAAAACAACTAGATAAATTCACGGAGGATGGGTCCATCAATGGCTATTAGCCAGGAATGGTGTCCCTAGCCTCTGTTTGCCAGAAGCTGGGAATGAGTGACAGAGGATGGATCACTTGAGGATAACCTGTTCCGTTCATTCCCTCTGGGGCACCTAGCACTGCCCACTGTCGGAAGACAGGATACTGGGCTACATGGACCTTTGGTCTGACCTAGTAGGGCCATTCTTATGATGTAGTCATTTCATATGCTAACACTTTCCATTCTATTAGTATCTCAGGAGGGTGTTAAATAGCAGTTACTAAAAGTCAGACATTTTTAAAACAGCAGGTCCAGATAATTTGACCTAAGAATTTTAAAAGAGCTAGATGAAGAGCTCACTGGACTGCTAGTCTTAGCACACTAGGAAAGGTCCAGAAGATTGGATAAAAAGATAATGTCGTGCCAATTTTTAAAAGTGTAAACAGGATAACCAGATAATTATAGGCCTCTCAGCCTGACATCCATCCTGGGCATGATAAAAGGGCAGTTGATATGGAATTACAGGAAGGTAACATAATTAATGACAATCAACATGCGTTTATGGAAAGTAGATCCTGTCAACTAATTTATTTATTTTTTATTATTGGATTACAAGTTTGGTTGATAAAAGGTAATAGTGTTGATGTAATATAATTAGACTTCTGTAAGGCATTTGACTTGACTTGTATGACATGATTAAAAAACTAGAACAATATACAATTAATATGGTATACACTAAAAATTAAAAACTGGCTAAGTGATTGGTTTCAAAATGTAACTGTAAATGGGGAATTATCAAGTGGGTGTGTTTCTAGTGGGTTTCCAAAGGAATTGGTTCTTGGCCCTGTGCTATTTAACATTTCTGTCAATGATCTGGAAGAAAACATAGTATCACTGATAAAGTTGGTAGATGACACTAATTGGAGAAGTGGTAATAACAAGGGGACAAGTCACAGATATACAGCTATCTGGCTCGCTTGGTTGGCTGGGCGCAAGTGCATCTCAGAGTCACACACACAGCTCCCTGTCCCAGTCTTGTCCAAACTATCCCAATTCTCCCACCACACTGTCTCTTCATCAGATCTGTCCCTCCCACACATTTTTCCCAGCTTCCCACTGATTCCCATTTCCAGTCTCTACTCCCAGATTCTTATCTAATCTGAGTCTCCCCCTCCCATACCTACCGGCTCCCAGTCCCCTCCTAAGTCCCAGTGTTCCTACTCAAACAGTCCCAGTCCCTCCTCCCGCAACTCCCATTCCCAGTTTCCTGCTCCTCTTCATCAGCCTCCAGTCCCAGTTTCTGACCCTGACCCCTTCTGGTTTCTTGTCCCAATCTACTCTCCCTGCCGCTCCACAGGTCCAGATCTTGTCCTTGTCTTGAATTATGCAGCTTCCTCCTCTATTCTGCCTGGGCCCAGCAGCGGGGTCATTGAGAGCACAGGAGAGACAGGCGCCTTGCTCTCAGTTCACGTGCCCGTCCTTTCATAGCCCATAGCCGTAACTGCAAGTAAAGTCCAGATAAGCCCTGGACTGGAGCATGCTCCATGTGGACAGAAATTTCTGGAAATGTAGCAGTTAATATCTAAGAAGTCTACTGAGCACGTTCAATTTGAGATTTTTCAGAGACTCATAACTGGGCCAAATTTGAGCAAATTTTCACGGGGAAGGCAAAGGCACATCAATTACACAAAAGCTACCCCTTCACCCCCCACCAAATTTCATGTTCCTGCTCCAAAGCATGGACTTTCAAAGAACACCGGATGGCCATTGACACATCCTCGAACATCAAACATTCCAGTATTTCCGCAACAGCGTGGGCCTGCTCCTGCCTGCATGCCCTTGCATGCATGATGATACTGGACAAAACTATGTCCAGTGCAGGACAGGGACAAACCTTTCCAAAATCAGGACAGTCCAGCTTAAAACCGGACGAATGGCCTGCCTAAAAGAAAAGGTCACCAGAATTTTTTAACACGGGCAAAATAACACTTTTTACTAGCCTCATTCTTGGAAACAACTCAACCATTTTGGCTGAAATTTTCTAGAAAACGTCAACCCGACTTAGACACCTAGCAAGGAAAATTTTACCCCAGTCAACGTATGAGCAAAGTTATAAGCAACTGAAGACAGTGTCTTCTACTGAGAAGTGTCGGGCAACCTTCATAATAGGCAGTGCTACCAGCTTTGCCTGTAATATAGGCTCATATGTATTTTTATTGGAGGGTGCTATTCCCTTCATAGTTAAGTTTGAAACTAGCTTCCCATTCAACTTCTTCCCTCACATAACCAAAATCAAACCGATACATTAATACATCTTCTGCAAGAACAAGGTCGTGAAACCCACACAAACCTAGAACTATCAAATAATAAAGAATAACACAATGCTGGGTTCAGCCCCGAAAAAGAACATGGAAATTATGAAGAAGAATGGGGAAGATACAGGTAGTTGTTCTGCATGCCAAAAAGCCCAATTCTGTCTCCTAAAAAGGGTATAGCTAAGTGCTCCACCAGATTTAAGTCTCACATTTCCACTGAGATGGGGCAATGCTGACACAGCACAATGATAAGACTTGTGATACTCCAAATTTATGAGTGCTCTCTCCTTTTTGGATACACTCTACTTTAACTTTGAAGATACACACAGCTCCAAGTCCCCTACCCCTGTTAACAGGAACTGTACTGAAAGCAGCAGGTGTTGTTCTCATATACAGAAGAAATTTGGAGATTTCTCAATATTCCTATCACCACACAAACAACACACAGTTCTGACTAGCTGACATGTAAGAGCAAAGTCCCCTGGGGTAAAGCTGCCCAGTGTTCTCAGGGAGAAGCTGTTTACACAATGGGGAATTACCGGGTTATGGATTGTCTTCTGCAGTTGGTCCAAGGGCATCGTCTTCCCTCCTTCAGCCAAGTCCGTTGGCTAGGTGTGACTGGCGATGGATTTTAAATATAGTTAAATTTCTCACTGTTTTGTTGGCATTGAAGAAAGGATACCTTTGGAAAACCAAAATTAAGTTTTAATTAAAAAAACAATGAAGTAATCCTTGTTCAGCCTTCAAAATATTAAATCTTCTTCATGCTTTTTGACATACTATTTTTAACAAGAATTTGCTGGCTTAATTTTACAGTTTCTACAAGATATGAAAATTAAGTGCTTACCTTACCATAGGGCAATGTGTACATAGCTACAAAGCTTGCTTGAGAACTCTGGGAATGATTGGTTATATAATCTCTCCCACAGCTCCCCACTGTGCCTGGAAGTGTGGACAATGCACAGTCCTTAAGCATGGTCCACCATTCTCCTTTCTACACAGGTGTCTAGATCTTCTTGTTAGCATGGAAATTGTGGGAGAAGAATGGAGTCACAGTCCCACAGAGGAGCTGAGAAGGAATGGTCCCTGCACCCAGGGACTGCAGTTGTTCCTGGTCCTTATGTGGAAGTGCAAGATGGGAAGGCTCTTTGCACGTTCCTACTTCCTACACAAGAGCCAAGCAAAATCTGGTCTGAAATAAGCAAGAGAGCAATTTTATTTTCTTCTTTTGCTAATTCCTAAATCTCCTGAGGGAGAGTCTGTAGGCTGACCGTTGCTTTCTCCTGACCAATCAAAAGGCCATGGGTTCTCTTACCTTTGCTAATGTGGTGAAAAGACGAGGAAAAACTACAGCTAAGATGCAAAGTTTCTGTTTTCTATGTCCTTCAGCATATACAATCCCAGATATCAATGAACATTTCAAGGACAGTACTGACAGAGTCACTGAACAGATAGCACTGGACAGCAATGAAACTACAGCTTCTTAGCGTATCTTGTACTCAGCAACCCCTCCCTTCTTCGGAAGGGCATCCCACAGTGACCAGAATGTAATACCCAAATGTAAACCAATAAACAATAATATTATTTATAGCATTCTATTATGCAAACAAAGGCAATTTCATTTAAGCAGACTTAGTGGGGCCTATGTTTGCTGTATTACTGCCTGATATTTGTTACAATATATTTGACCAATCAGAACAAAGTCGACTATTGTACTCATGCATCATGATTTCTTTACTTCAGTCTCTCAGTGGAGGTGTGGCCTATTGTAACTTTTTTTATTGTATTTTAATTTTTTCTATATTTTATTATTATGTGGCAACAAAACACTTAGTTCTTCTATCACGTTTTTCACCCATTAATCTCAAAGCAATTTACAAAGAAAGGCAAATATCATTTGCCTCATCTTAGAGATGGAGAAACAGAGGCACAGAAGAGATATGATATTCCCAGTACAGAGAAGGCTAGTAGAAGAGCCAGAAATGGAACCCAGATCTTATGACTCTTAATTTGGTAGCCTATTCACTTGACCATGCTGCTGCTTCCCATGACCTGAGACAGCAATCTAGACTTCATTAAAAAAGAGGACTCTGGGACTATAGAAAATGAACAAGCTTGAGAATTCTGTGGCACATGTACAAACTGGCATAGCTATCTGATATTAAGTGTCTCAGCCTGTGGTGCATTTGAAATCTTGGCAGTGTTGCTGGATGCCTTGGACAGTGTGGCAATTTCATACCAAGAAAGTGGGGCATAACATGGAGAGAAAGTTGGAATGTAGGTATTTCTGTATTTCTGGAATGAGGGAATGATATATAATTGCTGGGTTCTGCATGTGGGCGGGGATTCACTGATAGAAATGCACAGCAGGTGCCCAAGTTCCTCTCTCTGTCAACAGAGAGAAAATTACTTGCAATATTCATTAAGCTAAAGCACCAATGCTGAAACTGGTGAGCTGCATTATTTCTATTTCTAAATGCGGAGCGGGACTGAAGTTAGGGTTTTCTGGTAAACACATTTCTGCTCCAAAATGAAAAAAAAAATTGTAATAACCTTCAATGTCACAATGATGTAATAATATCTCACTAACTCCAAAATATTCCTGGTAATAAACACCAAATAGGCAAATAATCCTGCCATTTGCTATAGTCAGTCAGATTATCATTCTCCATGAGCTTTAAGAATTACTTTAAGAGATGTGGTCAGGTCAATTTAAACGCAAACCACAGATATTGTAAAAAACCAAGTTTTACATAAAAACAATAGTAAGAGAAATACCCCCTTTTTTAAAAGAAGCAGTGCAGTAAAATTGTTACTTTTGATATAAAGGTTCCCCCTGTAATGTCTGTTTCCCAAACTTTCCAAGATTGTGCTAGTACATCAGAACTAGAAAGTGAAGACAGACTTGTATAAAGTGAAAGTGACTCATTTGAGAAAAACCTAAACAGTAAACAAAATAAGACTAGTGTAAAATAAATTAGTTTTTAAAGGTTTCAATTTTAATAATCAGAGGAGTTTTTAACAACACAAGTAAAGGCATATTTTTAAAATATGATTTTAACCTTGCAGGGTCCTTTTAATTTTCTAGTTCTTATTTCTTTTGTATGCTCCCCTCAATGGAGTCAACCCTTTTTTCTGCATCTAAACACATCTGCGTTTTTAAAATTTCAAGTTTTTTTTTCCCCTGACAGGACACTGTCACTCTGTTTAAATCATATTTAATTTATATTTAACTTACCTTTGTAAAGAATAACCTCTTCAAAGCTTCAGACTGAAATCTTACTGTAAATCAAATGCATCTGTTTCCATTTTGATCAGTTGTGGGTTAATTTAGCTAGTTACTCTGTTTGCACAGCAAAAATGGTTCCTCCACTTCTATTTCCTGGTTCTCATGCACCAACACAATGACATCACCACATGTACACTGCTCAGAAAGCCTCCTCCCCCAGGCGTTCCTTAAAGAACCAGTGTGTTTCACAGTTCGCTCACTGATACATAGCTTTATTTTCAGCTGTTCTGTTTCCACCACATGTGGATTACTGTTTCAGACTGTCTTTTTGAAACAAATTGCTTTATTCTTTTTATACTTTATTTTCTTTTCATGCACTTTAAAATAGTTGTTTGAATTTAATCATGGTGAATGAATGAAATTCTTTCTTAAGCTGGATGCTAGCTCTCAGTGCTAGCATCATGGCCCCCGACCATGGCAGCTGGTTGGTATAGGGTGGGGAACTTAAAATCAGCCCCATAATTGTCTTCTGCTTCATTGCTTCCAAAAACTTATCAGGAGGCCTGTCAGGAGGATACAGATTTTGCATGACACTAGTGCCTGCAGCCTTGTCTTTCCAACTCACCACTGAACTGTTTACAGGTAACAGACGGTTGTCTGCAGATGCTCTCCCATGCCACCTAGGACCGCCATGGAGTCTGCTGGGCAGGCAGCCATGTGACCTCTCTTCAGCTGGAGAATGAGAAGGCCTCAGCTTCAGTAGGACAAGGTAAAGAGGCCCCAATATTGGCCCTAGAGCCTAGACTCGCTACCCTCCAGGTTCCTATCACAAACCCCATCCAAGTAACCCAGGCACCCCTCTGAAGTCCCAGCACAGCCTCCCAAAGCAAACGCAGCAATGTGTGACAGCTTCTTTCCTGTCCCTTAAGTAGTCCTAGCTTTTTCATTACTGTTCTCATTCTCCTTACTTCCCAGCCCCATCACATCCACTCCAAGTGTCTGCTTATCTTTGGGAGTGGTTTATATATGTAGAATTGGGATTTGTTGAGTACCATCATGCAGCTGGTACCCTTTGGGAGACTTCTTTCACACCTGTCTCTCCAGCTAGCCTTGATTATGGGGTGCTGTTTGGTGCTTAGTTTCCTCCTAGTGCTCCTTTTAATACACAGGGAGACAAGTTAAAACGCTGAGTCTCAGAGAGAAAACCTCACCCTACAGGGAGCCTGGTCAGGGCCCGCAGCTCCTGGCACAAGGTGGGATTTCCCCCATTTCCCACTTCCAGATTAGCTGCAGGAAGCCAGACATCTTGCAGACATCTGCTACATTGTGAGAGTAATGCAGCAGGATCACATCCTGTTCCAGATTGTCTCTGCCAGCTCTCAGAATCTGCTGTTAACTTGCGACCTTACTTCCTTCTGCAGCCTGGGTATGGAATTGATGACTGGTGAGCATAGTCTGTTTCCACTGCATTGCCATGGCCACCGTGGTCCCTCTGCACTGCAGCTGGCAGGTGTAATTGCCAGTTTGGGTAGATATACATGTGCTAGCTCTGCTCAAGATAGTGCACTAAATTAGCATTGTGGCCATGGCAGCATGGGCAGTGGCTCAGGCTTGTAACTAGAATCTCAGACGGGGTTCAGAGTGGTAGCTGTGTTAGTCTGTATCAGCAAAAACAATGAGGAGTCCTTGTGGCACCTTAGAGACTGATGAATTTATTTGGGCATAAGCTTTCATGGGCTAGACCCACTTCATCAGATGCATCAGACAGGGTTTCTGTTTTTATGATCAGAGCAAGTGCATGTGTGTCTACCTGAGCTGGGCATTACATCTTGAAGCTACGGTTGCCAGGTGTCCGTTTTTTTTACCAGAACACTCAGTCGAAAAGGGACCTTAGTGGCTCCAGTCAGCACCGCTAACCAGGCTGTTAAAAGTCTGGTTGCCATTGCAGCGGGGCAGGCAGGCTCGTGCCCAGCTCTGCACAACTCCTGGGAAGTGGCCAGCATATCACTTCAGCTCCTAGGCGGAGGGGGCCTGGGAGGCTCCGCGCACAGCCCGGTGAAAATGAGCAAGTGAGTGAGGGTGTGGTTCAGCAAACAACAGAGGGAGAGGGATGGAGTGAGCAGGATGCGGGACCTTGGAGAAGGGGCAGGGCAGGGAGGGGCCTCAGGGAAGGGGCCGGCACAAGGGTGTTCAGTTTTTTGCAATTAGAAAGTTGGCAACTCTACTTGAAGCCAGAGGTGCTGGAACACCTTTTAGAGTGGGGGGGCTGCACCTCCCCTGATCCCTGTCCGCGCTGCCCTTTGCCCCACCTAGAGTTGGGGCCAGGAGCAGGGCCTTGGCTCTGGGACAGGGGGACATGGACAGGGATAAGGGAGCTGAGGCCACAGCTGGGGGCAGACGCGGAGCCCCAGGCGCAAGGCTGACAGCTGGGACTCCGCATGCGGGACCAAGACTGGAGTCCCAGGCAGCCTCAGATTAGGAGTGGAACCCTGTGTAAAACCTGGCTGTGCTAAGCACCCCCCACACCCTTAGTTCCTGCACCTATGCTTGAAGCTGCAGTACAGACCTAGCAAATAAGTGGCTGTCTTCTCTATCAGGAGCCACGAATGGGCAGCAGAAATCAGGAATCGCCCAGGTGTGTGGCACTGATCTGAACCCATGGATGGGATTTCAGAAGCCTACAGTTATGTAAAAATAAGCTCTTCGTGGGGTTGCTGAATGTGTTTGTGCTTTCTCTTGGCTGTGATGGGCAGCAACAGTCCCATATACAGTTTGCAGCAGGGAGGGTCAGATCCTCGTGTGGGCTTAGGAAGGGATTAGTGAGAATGGCAGGCAGGGTATTTGCCCAGAGATAGTACCGGGGAGCCCAGTCCTGAACTGAGTCTGTCAGTCCCAGGGTTCCCAACCTCCGCTGCTAGTCTCAAGAGCAGCATTTGACTGGGCCTACTTAACTGAAAATATCTGTTCTAGGAATAGTGAGTCCCCTCTCATGGTAGGGCTTGTTTCTCTGGAGTTAATCATATTGCTATGCAGCGGCCTTTTCTTTCCCCTAGTGGGGTCTCTGGATCCCCTCAAGGTAGGTAGGGATCCTGAACAAGCTCAGTGCTGACCCCCCAAATGTCAAATATTATAAAACATTCAGTTATTTGCAGCTTGCAAGTTCTAATTTCCTACTTTTAGCCATTAGAAATGAAACAAGAATCCACCTGCCCCGTCTCATCTGGGTGCTGATGCTTCAAAATGTCGCCAGCTTAAATGCCTGTTTATGTAAATAAATATGCATTACTTCCTCATGTTCACAAAATAGAGTACTAAGTTATTTCCATTTACATTGTAAAATAAACCTCCAAGCACAATATTTGAACTGTTATAACTTGTCCAGATTTTCACCAGGATCCTGAAAGTTACCTCTGTTTAACACCTCCCCTGTCAAAGGCAGACTTTTTACTTCCACCTAATGAAGTGCTACTGCTGTTCAAAACAGGCTATCGGAATTGTTTTATAACGGATGAAGGGCCCTTTCCTGAAATGATCACAACCAGCCCTAATATTTACAGGGTTTTGCCCCCTTTTTCCTAACATTTGCCAACCATGCCAAAATCCTCAACTGGGACAGACAGGCCTCCTAGCTCCCACATGTGTGGCTTCAGCTGGTAGAGCAGATGCCAGGTGGGGCTAGCTACACCACAAATAAAGGAGCATGGAGGTTCTTCAGCAAAAACAACTCATTGGTGGGAAGTATTATCATGTGGCCGTGGTTTGCTTTAAGCCATTTTCAAATCAGAGAGTTGCTAAAGACAGGAAATGTTATAGGAAAATATAATACTGTTTATATCTGGAGTGTCTGAGAAGCCGTGCAATGGTATTCCTGCAAAATAGTGATGACCCTGAGCAAATATTAATAGACAGCTACATACCATCTCCTATCCCACATAGCTAATTACACATCACTACCCTCCTGCTAGCTGTACAACCAACTGTCATCCCCAACTGTTCTGGAACCTTCTGGCTCTAGTATTCCACTACTCTTGGAGTTAACGAGAATGCATCAAAACAGGCTTTCCACCTCAGCACTGAAATGTGGTATTTCCACAGGTGCAACACTCCTTCCCTTACTTCTTAACCCAAATTTTATTAATTTTTATTCTTATCATTTTGTTAACAAAAACATATTTTTAAGGAGGATTAGTTGCTGAAATCCTCATAAATCTGGGTCTATCGCATCCACCCCCTACAAACATTCTCTCTGAGGCAAGAACTCCTACTTTGTCTGCAGTTCTTCCAGCCCAGCTAGTGGGAGGCTAAGGTATAACAGAGAAGAACATCATGAACTTTAATATAGCTGCTAAACTCCGGCTTACATGGACCTTTCTCTGCCCTTAATTTGTATATCCCAAGCCAACATACCTGATAGGACCCATTTCTTCACCATCAGGCACAACAGATATTTCCATGACTTATGTTCCCCTAATTCCTCAATAGCGTTTCCAGCCAACTACAATGACACAGGCAATCTTGATAGCCCCTATTTCTATGGCTTCATACAGCTGTGGCAGAATGGATACCTGGAAAGTCTGCAACCAGGGTGGATTTGATTTAAATCAAATTGATTTAAATAATGATTTAAATCACTAGTCAGGAAGACTCAATTTAATCGTGGATTTCTACATAAAAGTGCATTCTTGTTGGTTGTTATAACCTTAATACATATTCTTCACAACTCATAGATAGATTTAGGTTTCATTTTTAGAAGGTACGCACTATATATTTTTAAACAATGATTTATTTTGAAAACTTTTCAGATTAGTTTTACAGCTATATTGGAAAATGAATGATTGTTTGGTTATTTGATTTACCAAAGGTAACTGAAGCAGATATTTATGAAGTCATTGGGAGGTGAACTATCTCCAGTTCAACAGGTTAATCATTAATATTTGGAGGATTTTCTTGCAATGCTGTATTAAGAGGAAAACATCACCAGACGGACATTTAAATTGTTTTATTTAACTAAAACAATGTTATGTATTCTGGATTGTTTTTCTTCAACAGCAAACATAATATTTTAACAAAACAAACATATGAATTTTGGAATGGAGTTAAACATTCAAGTTTTTTAAAATCAGAGTTGTTTTTGTTAAAATTGTTTTTAACTAAAAAAAGTTAAATGAAATATTTAAAAAACAAAAACAAAAATTAAATCAACTATGTCAGCCAGGTCAACATGAGAGACTTAAAATATTGGCTTCTGCAGCTAACTGAGTCGTCTTCACCTTCATTTTCCTGTTTGTTCATAATCTGGAAAAGAAAAACAAGCTTTCCTGCTTTTTCAGGTCCCAAACAATTTCTCAATTTGGAATGAATTAGTCCAAAGGAAGAAAATAGTCTTTCTACTCCGGCAGAAGAAGCTACTGCTGTTAAAAGTGAGATTATCACTTCAACAGTCTCTGAATCCAAGTGCTTAAGTGACTTCCACCAGTTCTCTGGTATCACTTTCTTTAAAACATCAGCAGCAAACATATATTTCTTGAATGGTTCTTATTCCCAAACAGGGTCTCTTTTACGGCCTACTGCCATTATAGGTTTCCCTTTTTAGTGAGAGAATGGTATGGTAGATCTCAAATCAATGAAGGCTACACTCAGAAAGACCTCAAGACTTCTGGAATATGTTGCTCAAACAGGTTTCAGAGTGGTAGCTGTGTTAGTCTGTATCAGCAAAAACAACAAGGAGTCCTTGTGGCACCTTGGGCCTGGTCTACACTACGAGTTTATGTCGAATTTAGCATTATTAAATTGAATTAACCCTGCACCCGTCCATACAATGAAGCTATTTTTGTCTACATAAAGAGCTCTTAAAATCGATTTCTGTACTCCTCCCCAACAAGGGGATTAGCGCTGAAATCGACATCACCGTTTCGAATTAGGGTTAGTGTGGACGCAATTCAATGGTATTGGCCTCCGGGAGCTATCCCACAGTGCACCATTGTGACCGCTCTGGACAGCGGTCTGAACTTGGATGCGCTGGCCAGGTGTACTGGAAAAGCCCCAGTAACTTTTGAATCTCATTTCCTTTTTGGCCAGGCGAACTCATCAGCACAGGTAACCGTGCAATCCCAGAATTGCAAAAGAGCTCTAGCATGGACCGAACGGGAGGTACTGGATCTGATCGCTGTATGGGGAGATGAATTTGTGCTATCAGAACTACGTTCCAAAAGACAAAATGCCAAAACATTTCAAAAAATCTCCAAGGCCATGATGGACAGAGTCTACAGCAGGGACGCAGAACAGTGCTGTGTGAAACTTAAGGAGCTCAGACAAGCTTACCAGAAAACCAAAGAATCAAATGGATGCTCCGTGACAGAGCCCCAGACATGCCGCTTCTACGCTGAGCTGCATGCAATTCTAGGGGGGGCTGCCACCACTAACTACCCCACCCCAGTCCATGGACTCCGATGATGGGGTACTCTCTGCCATGCCTGAGGATTTTGCGGATGGGGAAGATGAGGAGGAGGACGAACTTGAGGAGAGCACACTGTTCTCCCTGGCAGCCAGGATCTTTTTATCACCCTGACTGAAATACGCCCCCAACCCAACCAAGCCAGAGAAGGGACCTCTGGTGAGTGTACCTTTTTAAATATAATACATGTTTTAAAAGCAAGTGTTTTTTAATGATTAATTTCCCCTGAGGACTTGGGATGCATTCGTGGCCAGTACAGCTACTGGAAAAATCTGTTAACGTGTCTGGGGATGGAGTGGAAATCCTCTGGGGACATCTCCATGAAGCTCTCCTGGAGGTACTCTAAAAGCCTTTGCAGAAGGTTTCTGGGGAGAGCAGCCTTATTCCGTCCTCCATGGTAGGACACTTTACCACGCCATGCTAGTAGCAAGTAATCTGGTATCATTGCATAACAAAGCCTGGCAGCTTATGGTCCTGGTATTTGCTGGCATTCAAGCAACATCCGTTCTTTATCTCTGTGTTATCCTCAGGAGAGTTTTCAGAGTAGCAGCCGTGCTAGTCTATATTCGCAAAAAGAAAAGGAGTACTAGTGGCACCTTAGAGACTAACCAATTTATTTGAGCATAAGCTTTCGTGAGCTACAGCTCAGTTCATTGGATGCATTCAGTGGAAAATACAGTGAGGAGATTTATATACATAGAGAACATGAAAAAATGGGTGTTATCATACACACTGTAATGAGAGTGATCACTTAAGATGAGCTATTACCAGCAGGAAAGGAGGGGGGGGGGGGAGGGAAGAAAACCTTTTGTAGTGATAATCAAGGTGGGCCATTTCCAGCAGTTAACAGGAACATCTGAGGAGCAGTGGCGGGGGATAAACATGGGGAAGTAGTTTTACTTTGTGTAATGACATATCCACTCCAAGTCTCTATTCAAGCCTAAGTTAATTGTATCCAGTTTGCAAATTAATTCCAATTCAGCAGTCTCTCCTTGGAGTCTGTTTTTGAAGTCTTTTTGTTGTAATATTGAGACCTTCAGGTCTGTAATTGAGTGACCAGAGAGATTGAAGTGTTCTCCGACTGGTTTATGAATGTTATAATTCTTGACATCTGATTTGTGTCCATTTATTCTTTTACGTAGAGACTGTCCAGTCTGACCAATGTACATGGCAAAGGGGCATTGCTGGCACATGATGGCATATATCACATTGGTAGATGCGCAGGTAAACGAGCCTCTGATAGTGTGGCTGATGTGATTAGGCCCTATGATGGTGTCCCCTGAATAGATATGTGGACAGTTGGCAATGAGCTTTGTTGCAAGGATAGGTTCCTGGGTTAGTGTTATTGTTGTATGGTGTGTGGTTGCTGGTGAGTATTTGCTTCAGGTTGGGGGGCTGTCTGTAGGCAAGGACTGGCCTGTCTCCCAAGATTTGTGAGAGTGATGGGTCATCCTTCAGGATAGGTTGTAGATCCTTGATGATGTGTTAGAGAGGTTTTAGTTGGGGGCTGAAGGTGATGGCTAGTGGCGTTCTGTTATTATCTTTGTTGGGCATGTCCTGTAGTAGGTGACTTCTGGGTACCCTTCTGGCTCTGTCAGTCTTTTTCTTCACTTCACCAGGTGGGTACTGTAGTTGTAAGAACACTTGATAGAGATCTTGTAGGTGTTTGTCTCTGTCTGAGGGGTTGGAGCAAATGCGGTTGTATCGTAGAGCTCAGCTGTAGACGATGGGTCGTGTGGTGTGGTCTGGGTGAAAGCTGGAGGCATGTAGGTATGAATAGCGGTCAGTAGGTTTCCGGTATAGGGTGGTGTTTATGTGACCATCGCTTATTAGCACCGTAGTGTCCAGGAAGTGGATCTCTTGTGTGGACTGGTCCAGGCTGAGGTTGATGGCGGGATGGAAATTGTTGAAATCATGGTGGAATTCCTCAAAGGCTTCTTTTCCATGGGTCCAGATGATGAAGATGTCATCAATGTAGCGCAAGTAGAGTAGGGGCATTAGGGGACGAGAGCTGAGGAAGCGTTGTTCTAAGTCAGCCATAAAAATGTTGGCATACTGTGGGGCCATGTGGGTACCCATAGCAGTGCCGCTGATTTGAAGGTATACATTGTCCCCAAATGTGAAATAGTTATGGGTGAGGACAAAGTCACAAAGTTCAGTTACCAGGTTTGCTGTGACATTATCGGGGATACTGTTCCTGATGGCTTGTAGTCCATCTTTGTGTGAAATGTTGGTGTAGAGGGCTTCTACATCCATAGTGGCCAGGAGGGTGTTTTCAGGAAGGTCACCAATGGATTGTAGTTTCCTCAGAAAGTCAGTGGTGTCTCGAAGGTAGCTGGGAGTGCTGGTAGTGTAGGGCCTGAGGAGGGAGTCTACATAGCCAGACAATCCTGCTGTCAGGGTGCCAATGCCTGAGATGATGGGGCGTCCAGGATTTCCAGGTTTATGGATCTTGGGTAGCAGATAGAATGCCCTGGGCCGGGGTTCCAGTGGTGTGTCTGTGCAGATTTGTTCTTGTGCTTTTTCAGGGAGTTTCTTGAGCAAATGCTGTAGTTTCTTTTGGTAACCCTCAGTGGGATCAGAGGGTAATAGCTTGTAGAAAGTGGTGTTGGAGAGCTGCCGAGCAGCCTCTTGTTCATATTCCGACCTATTCATGATGACGACAGCACCTCCTTTGTCAGCCTTTTTGATAATGATGTCAGA
Organism: Eretmochelys imbricata; assembly: GCF_965152235.1. NCBI lineage: Eukaryota > Metazoa > Chordata > Testudines > Cheloniidae > Eretmochelys > Eretmochelys imbricata. The sequence continues at coordinate 135,007,546 of NC_135574.1, read as the reverse complement.
GTTGTTTCTGAGGCTCTGGATGGCATTGTGTTCTGCATGGCTGAGGTTATGGGGCAAGTGATGCTGCTTTTCCACAATTTCAGCCCGTGCACGTCAGCGGAAGCACTCTATGTAGAAGTCCAGTCTGTTCTTTCGACCTTCAGGAGGAGTCCACCTAGAATCCTTCTTTTTGTAGTGTTGGTAGGAAGGTCTCTATGGATTAGTATGTTGTTCAGAGGTGTTTTGGAAATATTCCTTGAGTCGGAGACATCGAAAATAGGATCTTAGGTCACCACAGAACTGTTATCATGTTCGTGAGGGTGGAGGGGCAGAAGGAGAGGCCCCGAGATAGGACAGATTCTTCTGCTGGGCTAAGAGTATAGCTGGATAGATTAACAATATTGCTGGGTGGGTTAAGGGAACCATTTCTGTGGCCTCTTGTGGCATGTAGTAGTTTAGATAGTTTAGTGTCCTTTTTCTTTTGTAGAGAAGCAAAGTGTGTGTTGTAAATGGCTTGTCTAGTTTTTGTAAAGTCCAGCCACGAGGAAGTTTGTGTGGAAGTTTGGCTTTTTATAAGAGTATCCAGTTTTGAGAGCTCATTCTTAATCGTTCCCTGTTTGCTGTAGAGGATGTTGATCAGGTGATTCTGCAGTTTCTTTGAGAGCGTGTGGCACAAGCTGTCAGCATAGTCTATATGGTATGTAGATTGTAATGGATTTTTTACCTTCAGTCCTTTTGGTATGATGTCCATCTGTTTGCATTTGGAAAGGAAGATGATGTCTGTCTGTATCTGTACGAGTTTTTTCATGAAGTTGATAGATTTCCACTCCATATGGCTAAATGTAGTGCCTTGCATAATGACAGGTTTCAGAATAGCAGCCGTGTTAGTCTGTATCCGCAAAAAGAAAAGAGGGGGTACTAGTGGCACCTGAGAGACTAACCAATTTATCTGAGCATAAGCTTTCCTGAGCTACAGCTCACTTCATCGGATGCATTCAGCGGAAAATACAGTGAGGAGATTTATATACACACAGAACATAAAAAATGGGTGTTAGCATATACACTGTAAGGAGAGTGATCACTTAAGATGAGCTATTACCAGCAGGAGAGCGGTGGCGGGGGGGGGGGGCGGGGGCGGGAAGAAGACGTTTTGTAGTGATAATCAAGGTGGGCCATTTCCAGCAGTTAACAGGAACGTCTGAGGAGAGTGACATTGTTCATGGTAACCTGTTGAAATACGGGAATTTAATTAAGGGGACATTCAGAGGTGGCCGTTCCTACTGGGCTGTTTGCCTGTGGCTGAAAAGAAATCCTCCCTGCAGTTAGCCAAGTGGGTGCCGGGGGAGGCATTGGTGCTGAGCTGTTTGTGTTTGGCTAGCAGGGATCTTCCCTGATACCAGTCAGGCGATGGGGAGAGGAGTAAAACAATAATTCCAGAGAATTGGATGGGGGCCGGGGTTAGTTTGGTTTCTGCTGCTGCACGTTAACATGAAAACCGCAGCACTAAATGGCCAACTCAATGGGCTTTGCTTGGTATGGGAAAGGAGGGCGCTGCTGTTCTGAAGGTTGCAGAAGCTGAAAGACTATGGCTTACCGTGGCCGCCTGCAAGCCGAATTCTGTTGCCCGGCACTGTGTGTGTGATCTCTAACACCAAAGCCACAGGCACTCAATATAAGATGCAAAATGCGACCTTGTACTGAAATCACATGTGCTGTGTAATGTGAATAATGTTGTTCACCGTGAAAGAGTATAGCCATTGTTCTGTAAATGTATCTTTTAAAATACTTCACTCCCTTTTTTTCCTCCTGCAGCTGCAAATGTTTCAAGCCTCCCTCCTCCGTCCCAACAGTTATCTCAGAAAATGCAGCAAAAAAAACGCACGTGCACTGAAATGTTCTCTGAGCTCATGCAGTTGTCTGGCACTGACAGAGCTCAGCAGAATGTGTGGAGGGACACAGTAGCACAGTACAGGAAAGCGGCCAATGAACGTGAGGACAGGAGGGACGATCGAGATGAGAGGTGATGGCAGGAAGATCAGAGGAGGCAGGAGGCAACGCTAGGGCTACTGCGGGATCAAACGGACATGCTCCGGCGGCTTGTGGAGGTTCATGAACGGCAGCAGGATCACAGACTGCCGCTGCAGCCCCTGTTTAACTGCCTTCCCTCCTCCCCAAGTTCCATAGCTTTCTCACCCAGACGCCCAAGAACATGGGGGCGGGGGGAGGCTCCGGGCACCCAACCACTCCACCCCAGTGGACAGCCCAAGCAACAGAAGGCTGTCATTCAACAAGTTTTGAAGTGGCCTTTTCCTTCCCTCCTACCCTCCTCCCACACCCCACCCGGGCTACCTTGTGAGTTATCTCCCTATTTTTATAATCAATTAATAAAGAATACATGTTTTTTAAATGATAGTGACTTTATTTCCTTTGCAAGCAAGCTGTGATCAAAGGGGGGAGGGCGGGTGGCTTACAGGGAATTTAGAGTCAACCAAGGGGGCGAGAATCGAGGAGAAACAAACGGAAGTGTCACACAGTACCCTGGCCAATCATGAAACCGGTTTTCAAAGCTTCTCTGATGCGCAGCGCTTCCTGCTGTGCTCTTCTAATTGCCCTGGTGTCTGGCTGCAGGTATTCAGCGGCCAGACAATTTGCCTCAACCTCCCACCCTGCCATAAACGTCTCCCCGTTACTCTCATGGAGATTGTGGAGCACACAGCAAGCAGCAATAACAATGGGAATATTGGTTTGGCTGAGGTCTGAGCGAGTCAGTAAACTGCACCAGTGACCCTTTAAACGTCCAAATGCATACTCTACCACCGTTCTGCACTTGCTCAGCCTATAGTTGAACAGCTGCTTACTACTGTCCAGGGTGCCTGTGTATGACTTCATAAGCCAGGGCTTTAAGGGGTAGGCTGGGTCCCCAAGGATAACTATAGGCATTTCAACATCCCCAACAGTTATTTTCTGGTCTGGGAAGTAAATCCCTTCCTGCAGCCGTTTAAACAGACCAGAATTCCTGAAGACACGAGCGTCATGAACCTTTCCTGGCCATCCCACGTTGATGTTGATGAAACATCCCTTGTGATCCACCAGTGCTTGCAGCACCATTCAAAAGTACCCCTTGCGGTTTATGTACTGGCTGCCCTGGTGGTCCGGTCCCAAGATAGGGATATGCGTTCCATCTATCGCCCCACCACAGTTAGGGAATCCCATTGCAGCAAAGCCTTCCACTATGACCTGCACATTTCCCAGAGTCACTACCCTTGATATCAGCAGCTCAGTGATTGTGTTGGCTACTTGGATCGCAGCAGCCCCCACAGCAGCCCACTCCAAATTTATTCCCTACTGACTGGTAGCTGTCTGGCGTTGCAAGCTTCCAGAGGGCTACTGCCACTCGCTTCTCAGCTGTGAGGGCTGCTCTCATCTTGGTATTCTTGCACTTCAGGGCAGGGGAAAGAAAGTCATAAAGTTCCATGAAAGTGCCCTTACGCATGCGAAGGTTTCGGAGCCACTAGGAATCATCCCAAACCTGCAACACTATGCGGTCCCACCAGTCTGTGCTTGTTTCCCAGGCCTGGAATCGGCGTTCCACGGCATGAGCCTGCCCCATTAACACCATGATCTCCAAATTGCCGGGGACCGCGGTTTTAGAGAAATCTGTGTCCATGTCCTCATCATTCTCGTCACTGCGCTGCCGTCGCCTCCTCGGCTGGTTTTTCAGGTTCTGGTTCTGCATAAACTGCACGATAATGCGCAAGGTGTTTACAATGGTCATTGCTGCAGTGAGCTGAACAGCCTCCATGCTTGCCATGCTATGGCATCTTCTCGGGCAATCCAGGGGAAAGGGCGTGAAATGATTGTCTGCTGTTGCTTTTACGGACGGAGGGTTCACTGACATTTACCCTTAACCACCCGCAACAAATTTTTGGGCCCATCAGGCATTGGGAGCTCAGCCCAGAATTCCAATGGGCAGCGGGGACTGCGGGAACTGTGGGATAGCTACCCACAGTGCACCGCTCAGAATGTTGATGCTTGTCACGGTACTGTGGACACACATCGCTGAATTAATGTGCTTAGTGTGGACGCATGCACGCGACTTTATACAATCTGTTCCCAAAAATCGACTTCTGTAAAATTGGAGTAATTCTGTAGTGTAGACATACCCTTAGAGACTAACAGATTTATTTGGGCATAAGCTTTCATGGGCTAAAACCCACTTCATCAGATGCATGGAGTGAAAAACACAGAAAGCAGTACAAATATTACAGCAAATGAAAAGATGGGACTTGCCTTACCAAGTGTGTGTGGGCGGGGAGGGGGAGCGTCAGTGCTAATGAGGTTAGTTCAATTAAGGTGGAAGTGGCCAAATAGGGTTTTAGCCCACAAAAGCTTATGCCCAAATAAATCTGTTAGTCTCTAAGGTGCCACAAAGACTCCTTGTTGTTTTTGCTGCTCCAACAGTTTCACTTTTGTTTCTACTGCCAGTCCCTCCCTTCTCACATTTATCTCCAGACTTCTTCTCCTTGTCCAGATCTATTCCGCCCCCAACAATCTTCTATTCATTGAACTTAAAAGATTATATTGTGTTTTTAGGTCAGTCTCGTGATTTTTGAACTCCCTCTGCCTATCCCCAGGGTGTGTGCATGTGACAGTTAGTGTTGCCAGCTCTCCCACATGCACTGGATAAGGTGATTTTGATCCCTGCTGCAGAGCTCTCATCCCACATCTGCCCATCTCCTATCCAGCAATTAATCCTGTCCCACATCAGTTCTGTCCCCACTCAACCTCCCTCAATTCAGCCCCCGCTCAGTTCAGTTCCCCAGCCCCATTACCACCACCCCATCAGTTCAACCACTTACTCCATCAACCCCCACCAATCTCAGTTCACCTTCCCAGCACTCACCCCATCTACTCAGAACACACCATCAGTATAGCCCTCCCATTCCTCCTCACCCCAGCCTCACCTCTTTTCCCACTTCTCAGACTGGCAGGGGAGCAGCCGCTTTGGGGCTGCTACTCTCAGATGTCAGGCTTATTTTTTCCAGTCGATTCAGTTGCTTAGTTGAGGGTTGGCCCTCCCCCTTCTTTATATCACAGATGAAGTTTCTCGTCCCTGCTGGGGTCTAACGAGCTTTCTCTTCCCCCCCACTTATTAGCTTGATAGCTTTGTTTATCTGATATGTAAATGAATTCTCATTATCTTTCAAAGTTTTTTGGAATTAACTGCCTGATGGAGAAACCTCATTCCTTGGTTTAGGGTAGGATAACTCCTGTTTGATTGGAAACACATTTGTGCCACTGCTGGGGGAAAACATCCTGACATTTGAGAGTTCTATCCTGCTGAGATCATGAGTGAGGCTTAATTTTACTCAGAAATCATGATTCTTGCCATCAGTTCATGAGAGTTGGCTTGGCTGCAGTGCGTATAGACTTTCCTGTTGATCTTTTCTCCTTGTGACAATGCTATTGTTAAAACTGTGACTGGTGGTGGTTGTGAATGGCAAAAAGAATTAGGCCATAGTAAGAGACAGAAAATGCAAATCTTAATTCAGTCTTTTAGTTACAAAATCAGGACTCAGATGATAAAACTCATGCACCCAATAGAACACTCACAGGGTAGGATAATTTTCCCACTAATGTAGTTTAACTCCTTCCACCAGAGCAATATGTTGCTTGCTCATAAAACAGAACAGTCCTATGTATTTTGTATAAAAGTACAAGGAAACCATTTCAATTGAACTGAGTTTCATGACTGTTCCCTTTGCCTGAGTGACAGTAACAGCACTGCTGGCACCATGAAATTTGAACTTTGATCATCCCTTTCTGCACAAAAAATATGTTGGGAACAGTACCGTCAATTTTTCAATCAACCAATTTGATTGATTCATAGAAAATTGTAGCTGTTGAATTGATAGCAATTTTCCAAGTGGGGAATTGCTGAAGGAAGGAAGGAAATGTTCATGAACAGTGAAACAGGTTGTTATTGTTTATACCTGGTGTGTCTTTCTGAAGGTTCATACAAGAGTTATACTGCAAAATACTGGTGACAACACTGTGTATGCGCTGGGTGCTACAAATGCGCATCACTGACCACCCAACCCAGCTGCCCCAGGCACAATACTCTCGCCTCCTGCTAAGGAGACACCCAGCTGCTGTGGAAAATTCTGGCTCCTACATTCCATCTTTTTCTCAGTAAACAAAAGTCAAAACAGCTGCTCCCACCTGAGTAATGAATTGAAACAATAAGCTGCACATTCAGCTCTCTTCCACTTACAGCCCACATCTGATTTTAGCCCACTCAGCATTTTAATTCTTACTCTGTTTATAAGAGCAAAATCTCTATGGAGGATTATGGATTTGTTCAGCTCCTTATTAAGATGTGCTTACTCCCACGGTACAAGAAAGTCTCTGATGGCTAAATAAGGGAGGGCTTCTTTTCAGAGGTGATGTGCAGCTGCAGTGCCCACGGTTGTCAGGGGAATGCTGTAGGAGGTGCAGGTGTTCTACAGGCGGCCTTAACTTTAAGTTGAAAATGCTGGCCTACAGACTTTGTCCACTTGCATCCCTGTGTAAATCTGTTCAACAATAGGCCATGTGTTCCCTTTTCAATACCCAGAGTCAATACATTTGTATGCAAACCTAAAAGATTTTGAACATTTTAAATAATAAATACAGAATAATATTTTACATGTTTACAATAAATTTTGGCATAAACATATCACCACAATTTACATTCCTGCTAGTTGGAGGCGATCCAACTACTATTAGTTGTAAATTTTAGCATTTTTCATGAAATATATTCTTCCATCATTCAGCAGCCAGTTTTGCCCCAGTTTCCATGGTTATCGAAGATAAAAATAGGTGATAATGGACTGATTGATATGCTTTGAAGAAGTTTTGGTTTTGTTAGTTTGTTTTAATTATGCTCTGGGTTAGAGGGCAAGTTTAATGCTGGTTTTATACCCTGGGAAGGGTTTCTTGAAAGTAAACGAGATTGTTGGGTTCACTCTTTTTTTTAAGTGATTCCATATCAAACTCTCTCAATTCACACACAATAGTTTCTAAGTACCAGGCTTGTGAACTCAACCTGCGATGTCCAAAGGAAGCTGCTTTCTTTCTGCCTTGTACGTTGCCAGTAAAAAAGGTCTAATAATCAAAGTGTAGTTATTTTGTTGTTATGTAGATATTTTGGCTGATTCGTTAACAGGAAGAGCATGTTTATTCCCCTGCGCTGCCACTGTTCCCCACACGGTTCTTGTCAACTGCTGGAAATGGCCCACCTTGATTATCACTACAAAAGGGTGGTTTTTTTCCCCCTCTCTTGCTGGTAAGAGCTCACCTTACCTGATCACTCTGGTTTCAGTGTGTATGATAACACCCATTGTTTCATGTTCTCTATGTATATAAATCTCCTCACTGTATTTTCCACTGCATGCCTCCGATGAAGTGAGCTGTAGCTCACAAAAGCTTATGCGCAAATAAATTTGTTAGTGTCTCAGGTGCCACAAGTCCTCCTTTTCTTTTTACCCTAGTAACTCTTATGATCAGGGCCCTCCTTAGGCATAACGGAGCTGCGTAGGTCACCATGAAACTTGGGGCACCAAATTGCCCCAAATTTCATGGTGCCCTAGGCAGCTGCGTGCTGCATATGCCTCAGCACCAGCCCCTATCCCTCGCCCGTCCGCGCCCACTACAAAGGGCAGGGCCCTCCCTAGAGCGGTGTGGGGCCCCGGACAACTCCCTCCGCCCTGCCTCTTCCCCTTCCCCCCTGCTCTGCCTCTGGCCCGCCCCCATTCCACCTCTTCCCCCAGCGAGCCCGCACTCCCCGGCAGCGGCGGGAAGCGGAGTAGCCCGGCCCCAGCCCGCTCCGCTCCACTCCGCCAGCTCCCAGCCGCGGTGCTTCGCTTCCCGCCGCCGGTGAGCGCGAGGAAAGGACCGCCCCGCCCCCCTCACCAGCGGCGGGAAGCGGAGCGCCGCGGCTGGGAGTTGGCGAAGTAGAGCGAGCTGGGGCCGGGCTGCTCCGCTTCCCGGCGCTGCTGGTGAGTGGGGGGTCCCTCCCCTCAAGCGCCTTCCTCCCAGCCACGCACGGCTGCGGTCAGGGCGACGGAAGCGGCGCGGGCTCCTCCAGACCCTCCGCTAATCTCCCGGTCCACTCTGGGCCTGTGGGGCCCCCAAAAGTGGCACCCAAGAGCTCCTGCCTCGCAGACCTTGGCGGGGGGGAAGGCCTGGCGCCCCACACGGCCCCCCCAAGGGGGGGCTGCATAGGGCACCCAAATGGCTAAGGAGGGCCTGCTTATGATTATTATAAATGGATAAAGTCTGCTTGTCTTAAACCCAAGCTCCATTCCGCTCTCAAAGTGGAACAAATATGTCTATTTCACAGCATCAGAAGCTTTGGCCAAGTTAGTGATTAAACATTTCCTTTTATTATTTATGTGTGAAGGTAATATTGATCGGTTTTCTTAAACTAATAGTTCTGGATCTTCCTTGTATGTGGATTGGTATTTGAATGACTGCCACTGTTTGGTTTTTTCCCACTAGTCTTAATGTTATACAATGTGCCAGAAAGACCAGATCATTATAGAAGAGCACAAGCAGCCTGTAGTCCTTAGTTTGTAAAGCTGTAAGATTAAGGGCCTGATTCTGGTATCCGATGAAGTGAGCTGTAGCTCACGAAAGCTTATGCGCAAATAAATGTGTTAGTCTCTAAGGTGCCACAAGTACTCCTTTTCTTTTTGCGAATACAGACTAACATGGCTGCTACTCTGAAACCTGATATCAAAACAGTTTTACTAACTTCACTGACTCAGTGGAGTTATTCCTGATATGAACCAGTGTGAGATCAGAATTAATCCCTAATAGTATGTCTACGCAGCAATGGAAGCCTAAGGTTAGTGGGACTCAAGTCAGCTGAACTATGTCCGGAAACCCTGGGCTTAAGCGTCTACACTGCATTTTAACCCTAGGTTAAGATTTTCTGACCCATGTTCGAACATGGTTCTTTGGCGTCCACACTGCAGTGTTCAGACCTAAGTCAAAGTAACCCTATTCCAGAGTGTTTAGCACCACTCCCCACTTCATACTGTCCACACTGTAGCCCTACAAATGTGTTGCACTGTAGAAAACTCTACTGCCCACCCTGTTTCCTCACTGTGACAGTGCTATTGATGAGACTCAGGTGCCCATAAGGAGCACATGAGTACATAAACTACATAATTAGCTCCTTTGGTAGCTGTCTCAGTAGAAGAAAAGGAGTACTTGTGGCACCTTAGAGACTAACCAATTTATTTGAGCATAAGCTTTCGTGAGCTACAGCTCACTTCATCGGATGCATACTATGGAGAGTGTAGAAGATCTTTTTATACACACAAAGCATGAAAAAATACCTCCCCCCACCCCACTCTCCTGCTGGTAATAGCTTATCTAAAGTGTTCACTCTCCTTACAATGTGTATGATAATCAAGGTGGGCCATTTCCAGCACAGACTCCTTCCAGACTCCTCCTGAAGGTTGAGACAGCAGACCGGACTTCTACATAGAGTACTTCCGCTGACCTGCACGGGCTGAAATTGTGGAAAAGCAGCATCACTTGCCCCATAACCTCAGCCGTGTGGAACACAATGCCATCCACAGCCTCAGAAACAACTCTGACATCATAATCAAAAAGGCTGACAAAGGAGGTGCTGTTATCATCATGAATAGGTCGGAATATGAACAAGAGGCTGCTCGGCAGCTCTCCAACACCACTTTCTACAAGCCATTACCCTCTGATCCCACTGAGAGTTACCAAAAGAAACTACAGCATTTGCTCAAGAAACTCCCTGAAAAAGCACAAGATCAAATCCGCACAGACACACCCCTGGAACCCCGACCTGGGATATTCTATCTACTACCCAAGATCCATAAACCTGGAAATCCTGGGCGCCCCATCATCTCAGGCATTGGCACCCTGACGGCAGGATTGTCTGGCTATGTAGACTCCCTCCTCAGGCCCTACGCTACCAGCACTCCCAGCTACCTTCGAGACACCACTGACTTCCTGAGGAAACTACAATCCATCGGTGATCTTCCTGATAACACCCTCCTGGCCACTATGGATGTAGAAGCCCTCTACACCAACGTTCCACACAAAGATGGACTACAAGCCGTCAAGAACACTATCCCCGATAATGTCACGGCTAACCTGGTGGCTGAACTTTGTGACTTTGTCCTTACCCATAACTGTTTTACATTTGGGGACAATGTATACCTTCAAATCAGCGGCACTGCTATGGGTACCCGCATGGCCCCCAGTATGCCAACATTTTTATGGCTGACTTAGAACAACGCTTCCTCAGCTCTCGTCCCCTAACGCCCCTACTCTACTTGCGCTATATTGATGACATCTTCATCATCTGGACCCATGGAAAAGAAGCCCTTGAGGAATTCCATCATGATTTCAACAATTTCCATCCCACCATCAACCTCAGCCTGGTCCAGTCCACACAAGAGATCCACTTCCTGGGCACTACAGTGCTAATAAACGATGGTCACATAAACACCACTCTATACCGGAAACCTACTGACCGCTATTCCTACCTACATGCCTCTAGCTTTCACCCTGACCACGCCACACGATCCATTGTCTACAGCCAAGCTCTGCGATACAACCGCATTTGCTCCAACCCCTCAGACAGAGACAAACACCTACAAGATCTCTATCAAGCGTTCTTACAACTACAATACCCACCTGCGGAAGTGAAGAAACAGATTGATAGAGCCAGAAGAGTTCCCAGAAGTCACCTACTACAGAACAGGCCTAACAAAGAAAATAACAGAACGCCACTAGCCGTCACCTTTAGCCCCCAACTAAAACCCCTCCAACGCATTATTAAGGGTCTACAACCTATCCTGAAGGATGACCCAACACTCTCACAAATCTTGGGAGACAGGCCAGTCCTTGCCTACAGACAGCCCCCCAACCTGAAGCAAATACTCACCAGCAACCACATACCACACAACAGAACCACTTACCCAGGATCCTATCATTGCAACAAAGCACATTGCCAACTCTGCCCACATATCTATTCAGGGGACACCATCACAGGGCCTAATCACATCAGCCACACTATCAGAGGCTCGTTCACCTGCACATCCACCAATGTGATATATGCCATCATGTGCCAGCAATGCCCCTCTGCCGTGTACCTTGGTCAAACTGGACAGCCTCTACGTAAAAGAATAAATGGACACAAATCAGATGTCAAGAATTATAACATTCATAAACCAGTTGGAGAACACTTCAATCTCTCTGGTCACGCGATTACAGACATGAAAGTTGCGATATTACAACAAAAAAACTTCAAATCCAGACTCCAGCGAGAGACTGTTGAATTGGAATTCATTTGCAAATTGTATACAATTAACTTAGGCTTGAATAGAGACTGGGAGTGGCTAAGTCATTATGCAAGGTAATCTATTTCCCCTTGTTTTTTCCTACCCCCCCCCCCAGACGTTCTTGTTAAACCCTGGATTTGTGCTGGAAATGGCCCACCTTGATTATCATACACATTGTAAGGAGAGTGGTCACTTTAGATAAACTATTACCAACAGGAGAGTGGGTTTGTGTGGGGGGGAGGAAACCTGGATTTGTGCTGGAATTGGCCCAACTTGATTATCATACACATTGTAAGGAGAGTGATCACTTTAGATAAGCTATTACCAGCAGGAGAGTGGGGTGGGGGGAGGTATTTTTTCATGCTTTGTGTGTATAAAAAGATCTTCTACACTTTCCACAGTATGCATCTGATGAAGTGAGCTGTAGCTCACGAAAGCTTATGCTCAAATAAATTGGTTAGTCTCTAAGGTGCCACAAGTACTCCTTTTCTTTTTGCGTATACAGACTAACACGGATGTTACTCTGAAACCTGTCTCAGTAGAGTGACTGCAGTGTGAAAAGGCTGGATACTGAACTACCACCTGACCTGAGAATTGGGCTCCCAACCTCTATGCTGAGTCACGTTGGCAGGACAATGCCCATATGCACGTGTTCTGAGGATAATTAGGACATCAGTCTCCAGGGCTGTCAGACTATTAAAATGAATGCAATGTTGCAATTGTTAATTTTTAAAATGAGATATTCAATGATGGTGTTTTTGTTTGGTTGGTTTTTTTTTAAGGTGCCACAAGTACTCCTTTTTTTTTTGTGAATACAGACTAACATGGCTGCTACTCTGAAACTTATTTATTTTTGTCTGTTTTGAAGTTTGACAAATGTAAGTTTCAGAGGGAAAACACACACACACACACACCCCCCACCCCCCAGCCTGGCATCTGCGGAGCAATGAAGTGCAGCCACAGTGTATGAGATGCAGCGTGCTCCAGCACCCCCCAGGAATCCCATATCCCTGTCCCCTTTCCCTGCACCCTAGGAGGCAGAGATAAGGGATCCCTGGGAGGATGTGGGGAAGTTTTGGGGCTGGTAATTATAGCCAGATGATATCTGAAAACCCTCTGGCTAAGAAGTATTTCCCAGCTTGCACAAAGATAAACCATTCCTGCTAATGAATAAACCAAACATAAAGTGGCTTGCAAATGTTTTGTGCACAAGACACAACATTATGAGCAGGACCAAGCATCTGCCTTCCTCAGCACAGCCAAGGGAGGGATGAGCCCCAATATCCTGGCAGCCAGGAGCTGCCTGTCAGCTTTTCTCCCTGCTCCAGGCAAGCTCTGTGCAGCAGCAAGGAGCAGCCAGAGCCACGACTGCAGGAGGCTGGGGGGAGGTTTTGGGGCTGGCTCCCATTTGCTTCCCTGGGGATGTGTGTGCAGATGCTTGGTCCTGCTCCGCTGTTTGGCCCTTGCTTCCAGCTCCCCCAGCCCTGATCTCCCTGGGGCTGCATGTGGAGGGGTGCCTAGGAAACATGCACTCTGAGGCAGTGAATGAGAGCCAGCCACCACCTTGTGGTACAGTGTGGTTTTACAGTCTTTTAGTCTTTAGTAGTGAAAAATGTGATGACTTCTTGAAATGAAAAATGGCTAAATATTTTTCAGCAACGTCTCAACAATAAGCTGTGCAACATTTTAAAACCCAAAAGACAGGATTGCCTTGTGGTTAAGGTTCTTCACTGGGACTCAAAAGAGTCTTGTTCAAATCTTTGCTGAGAACCACAAACTTCCTCTATGACCTTGACTGAGTCACTCAATCTTTCTGTGTCTCAGTTCCCTAGGTGCAAAAGGGAGATATTTCCTCTCCATCATGTCTGTTTAGATTGTAAGCTCTTTGGGGCCGGGGCTGTCTCTTGCTAAGTATTTGGATAGAATCTAACAAAAGGGAGCCCTGATTTTGTTTGGGTCCTCTAGGTGTTATCGTAACACAGATAAATAAGATACAATCGCTACCATTAATTCTTTGTACTAAGACAGAATACCATAATAAAAATTAGAAGGCTATCTTATACATCATGTCGTTGATTTTTAATTAGCACTCCTCCAGGATTTCAATAGGTAGGTCTGATTTTAAAAGTAAATTATACTATGGCCTATTTGTTTTTAAAAAATAAGGAAGAGAAATAGCTTTCAATATCCTTTTCACTTGAAGTAACATTGGCATTGTATACACCAAGTATATTGGATACTAATGCAGATTAACTAGTACTCCCTGAAGCAACACAGCTATGGTATGATTAAAGGAATAGCAGTTAGAAGGCTGTTAACAGCCTCCTGAGGTGGGAGGAGGCCACATGCATCATGGTGCCTATAAAGCTCCCTGATGGAACTATATGAAGTAACAGGGACATTTATGTTCTTTCTGAAGCACCTGTAATAGTTTGATGCAGCGTCTGATTCACAGGACTGACCTTTTTGAAAAATCATTAATCTATCAATCAAACCCAGAACATTAGTCAGTGCTAAAACATTCACTTACCAAAGAAGAGATGCAAGCGGCCACTAAAAACTTACGATCAAGAAAAGTGTGTGAACCAGATAGCCTATCAACTTATCTAATCAATTCCTAATATAATAAAATTAATGATCCATTATTTAATACTGCCTATCCAGTTAAAGCCTTCAAGACTCTTAGGGTACATCTACACAGCATAGTCAGCCCAGGTTTGAGTCTGGGCTCAAGCCTAACCCACGTTGCATCTACACACTAGTTGTATTAACCTAGGCATAGATGCTGGAACATAGATGCTGCTACACCTCCTGGCTTGAAGTGGTTTCCATTGTTAATAGAGTTTACAGTTTGGTTCAATGACTCTCAGCACCCCCACTATACATATTGTTCCAGCACCTCTGAACCTAGGGCTCAAACCTGGAGTCCCCAGATCCTGCAGAGCTAGAGGGTCTGTGCCGGTGCTAAGTTGGGACCTAGGGTCCAATTTCTATTGCTTTCTTGCATGTATGCTGCCCTGGCCTGACTCGGGTCCCAGAAGTCCTCCAGATGTATCCCAGAGTTCCTTGGGACAAATTTCTTTGTACTGTCAATGCCAACAATCTGTGGTGCAGTCTCTTGCACTCTGTTGCTAATGGCAGCAGCACAGATCAGTGTTAACCCCTGGTCTGCTGAGCACCCGTCTGCAAGCAAACTGTCAGAAAGCCTGCAGGGTTTTCAGTGGAGACCAGTCAGAAGAAGCCTTTTGCAAAGAGAGCTGTGCTTCCTGATCACAAGAGCAAAGCCAGATTTTGGTGCTTGCTGCCAAGGTGCCCCTGCGCATGCAGCCCCAGAGAGGGAAGGGAGGAACTGGGAGCAAGGGCCAGAGAGCTGAGTGGGGACTAAGCAGCTGGCCTGCAGGGAGGGGGAGCAGCAGAGCTTGGCCTAGAGAGGATGACCCTCAACACCCAACTTGCATAAAAAGCCATTTGGAATTAAGAAAAATGTCAATTTGGATAAACCATTCCTGTTAATGAATAAACCAAACAACATATCTTGCAAATGTTTTGTGCACAAGACACAACATTAAGAGCTTCACATATCATTAAGGGCTTGTTTATGCCAGTATGCCTGGCAGGAGTTGGATCCTCATCCATCCAGTTCCCCTGCCAGCCACATTGGCCACATAAACCAGCTCTGTGTGATACATGAAGCTCTTTTATATAATTGACATCTAGTGAAAAAAGCATCCCTGAAGCAAGCAACATTTGTTGTATGTGTTAGTCCATGCATGGTTTACACAAACTGACTTGTGTCTTCCCAAGCTTTTCCAAACATGCAAGCATGTTTTTATGCTTTAAACTGTAACCGTTCCTTTTTTTGTAGATACACATACAATTGTATAGCTCACACTGATTATCATATCTGGTGGATCTCAAACACTTACTGGTTTGTTTATTCCTACAAATATAACTTATCTATACATATGGCTTTATTTCTGGGTTCTTACAGTTGAAGTCACTGAATGATGTGACTGTATGGACTAGGCCCGTGTTGACCAAAGAAACTGCTTTTCTGCATACTTCTCAACAAAGGGCTAGTCTACACTGGCAACGTTAAAGCGCTGCATGGCAGCGCTTTAATGTAGCTTGTGTAGTCGCAGCAAAAAACCCACCTCCATGAGGGTCGGAGCTACCAGCGCTGGTGCACTGTCTATACTGGCATGTTACAGCGCTGAAAATAAAATAAAAACACTTTTTTATATTTAACACTATTTTAAATGGTGGAGGTGAAGCAGGGTTTGGGGGTGGAGGCTGTCAGCTCGTGACACCCCCCATGTAATAACCTTGTGACCCCCCTAAGAGGTCACGATCCTCAGTTTGAGAACCCCTGCCTTAGCTTGTTTAGACTTTCAAAAGATCAGGCATGCCCCCCTTTCTTAATATGTTAGAATTCTATGAAAGAGTTTAATAAAACAGACATAGTGAGGCAAAATTTATCCTTATAAAACCTAATCTGTGTGCTATCTAACATACTTATATGGCCCTCAATACCGTAGTATCTGAGTGTCTCACCAGCTAGACTAGTTATCTTCACAATACCCCTGTGAATGAGGAATCCCATCTGTAAAAGAGCTGAGGCATAAGTAGTGTTTCGATGCCATAAGATGCAGATAGACATCTAGTATGATGTACAAAAGCACCTAAACAGATTAGACACTTTTTAAAAATCCCAGTAGATGTCTATCTGCATCTTTAGGTGCCTGAATACCTTTGGAAACTCTGTTACTAAGTGACTCACAGACACAGCTCACAGTAACACAGGAAGTCTGTGGCAGTGCACGCAACTGAACCCCGGTCTTCCAAATCCTAGGTTAACACCCATATTTCTAAATCATCCTTTCTTTCTTCATCATTTTCTTACTTCATAACTGTATCTCTAATGTTTTTCTCAGCAGTTTTGCCCCAGTACTTAGGTAACGCTCACCAGCCTACAGTTCCCTTGGATCACCCTTAGATTTTTTTTTCTAAGATAGGGTACAATGCTGGCTACTTCTCACACTATTTATAATGACTTAACACATTTTTAGTAGCTCAGCTGCTTGAGTTTTCCGTGTCCTCAATCTCTTGTCTAAATAGCATCTGGTTCTTGTGACTTACTGTAAAATACTTTTTTGAGATGGGGGGATGATGATAGTAAAACACTGTAGGAAAAAGCATCACTGAATAATTCTGATCTATATTCATTGACTTCCATTGCAATCTTTCTCTTCATTAAAGGGTACATAGAATGATGTGTGACAGCAATTATTACACTGGAAAGGATTGGAACACAGGACAATAGCAACACAATAGGTACAACTAAATCTCAATATTCTCTCTCAAACAGTTGAACAGATTTAATCTACTAAACAGAAAACAAAACAAATTCCTCTTTAGGATGAGCCCAAACATGTTAGGTTTCATCCCAACTAAACAGTTTTTAGGAACGTCTGAGCAACTGGAAAAGAAGGGATCTCAGACTTAATTATAGTGTTGGCTACCATGAATGCTATACTCCACAAACACAACATGAGAGAGGATCATGTTAGAAACCTAAGACGCAAAAGCAGCTGTAAATTATAATCTATCATTTGGAAAAACGTCTTCCATGAAAACCCTGGTGACTTTTACCAAGCTAAAATAATTTAGCCAGGATCAACAGGTACCATGACTGATAACAAAGTGATTCAGCACAGACAGCTAGGAGATTAACCCATTTTTAATTTGCTGAAAGACGTTCCATAGCCATCTGCATGCAAGAAACTGCAGACTAGACTTGCAGGCCCCAATGTGGATCTCCTTGATCTATGCACAGAGCTAAGGTGTGAGGGATCATCTTGCACTTATTAATAAGGCAGATACTGAAAGCAATGCATTATGGGCACTCTCAGCTATAGCAAGAGACACGTTTGTCATTAAAAAGTCAATATTTCAGATAGACAAGCTGGATGTGGTAATGTCTTTTATTAGACAAACTTCTGTTTGTGAGAAAGATAAGCTTTTCTGCTGACACAGAAGTCTTATTCAGCTCTGTGTCAGCTCAAGAGCTCAACCACCTTGTTGCTCTAATATCCTGGGGCCAACATGCCTACAACATCACCGCATACAATATTTCAGTTAGTTATCTTAATTACCCCATTGACTTCAAATACTTAGACAAAGAAACCACTGCATCTCAGATGCTTCTGTGTAGTGTTGATTTTTAAACAGTGATGACTCCTGTAATTTAGGCCAGAAGGTATATAGAGCAAGGTACCAAGGGAAATTTGTACCTCTAGGAACCATCTCCACACTTTGTTATAAAGAACATAGCCATGCAGAAGTAGGGTGAAACTGTGTTCCTGGGTGCATTATGACTGCGTTTGATTTCTCAGACTCACTTCTTGCAAAATTTCAAGGGCCCATTCCCCTCAACCCCCACTGATCAACTTAAAATGTCATAGTATTGCATACTAAACATTTCACATTGAAATACTAGGGGAAACATCTATGGCATCGTTTACCTATGTAAAAGGAAGCCAAGAAGGATAAAGTAACACACACACACACCCTTGTATTACACAGAATGCACCAGGTCAGACAGGCATAGAAGCAGCCACGGATAAATGCACTCTCTTTCCACTACCAGATGTAACACAGATCTGTGCCAGGTGTTGAGATGCTCAATTTATCCACCCTGTTGTTGGGCTAAAGCAAAGGGTCAAGCATACCCCCTTCAAGGGGGACAGCTACCATATCCCTCCGCAGAATGGGAGCATGTTATGGACTAGGTGAGAGCGGTCTCTTGTCACCATAGAACTGCTGTCACTCAACATGAACAGGCAACGGAAGAATGCTAGACTCAATGGACCCAATGCCTAAAACCTGAGAACAGTATTTAAATGAATGATTATTAGCTGGTTACTCTTCTTTAAAGAATGGTGGCTTGAGGAAAGAAAAGCCACAAGGAGCTACAGGCATCAACGATCTGTAACATGATCTCTTGCTTGTTAAAGGACAAGCACTTTCTTTACACAAATCCTTAGGCAAGAGGAATTACTGAAATGGCCAAATAAATTTGGTCACAGGCCAGAAAGTTTAGCCAAGTCAAAACTCCTGTGAATCAAATATTCTGCAGATACATTAATCCTCACTTGTTTTATATGTTGGCTTAGAATTAGGAAGGGGAATCAGGCTAATTGGAGCTATGCAAAACTTACTGGTTTTTGCGTGTGAGCTGAAATGGACTGAGTGTATTTCATACTGGTTTGCAGCCCTTTATTTTTGCTTGGAGTTCCAAGTGCATCTGCAGGATATAGGGTTTTTTTAAGTTTCACTATAATTGCCCTCCAGACAAGCCCTTGGAACCTTGCTGATCACCCTCTCTCTTGTTTAGGTGTCTTCTGGGATAGAACTACAGTCTGCAACACCTTTCATTCCTCTATATATGTCTGACGGGAAGGGACATGTATAGTCTGACTTCTTTGGGGTGTCCCATAGATGCAATATAGCAGGATTTCAGAGACCAGACTGAGGTTACATTTTATGTAGGAGCCTTTTCTCCTCATTGCTGCTGCTGTCAGACTACCTGTCATCTGCAAGATGCCAGGGGAGTTAAAGAGGAATAGGCTAGTTTGCCATGCACCTCCTCGAAGACGAGTTTGAAAAGGGCTCTCCTAAACCCATCAGGATGGTAGGGAGGATGGGCAGTAACTCCCCTGGCAAAAGAGTTAAAGTTAAGTGTGAGGATTGTGTCCTGATGTGTGAGGTTAAGAAGAAAGTAATGAGATTTCAGGTCTAGGTAGATTGTGCAAACCTTTGAAGACTAACTGCTAGCCCAGGTTCACAAACCAATTTCTAATATAAACCCAACCTATCGAGGTTTCACACCTCTCTAGTCCCAATCTAGAAAAACTGTAGCAGCATTAAACATTCCCTCTGTTCTCACTGTCTATCTCCTTATCTTATCTTTCATGAGAGAGGAGGAAAGGGGTGTGCTTCATAATGTTGCAGTGATGATGCATGCTGATGAGAATAAGACAATATTTGTTGCAAGCATATGTAGTCTAGATTCCACACCTCTGATCTAAACATTTTTTCAGTACAAAACTACTTGCCGGTATTTTGGTGGTACACAACGATTGTTGGATTTGAGTACTTCAACACCAACCATCTATAAATCTGTATTCTTTTAAAAGTCTTTTTGCTTACCCTAAGAAATGAAAACAAATACAGTAAAATTAAACATCTAAGGTTTGTTATTTTTTTTACTAACATAGTATACATTATAACAGATATGAAACATATTCAAAGACTGATCAGACCAATGTCTTGTAGACATGGATATTCAAGTATGAAAATATTTGAAGTGTCTAACCCAGTTCATGCCATATCAAGGATAAAAACATTAAATAAATCCTATTATGTCAACTATAGTAATAATGAGCAACTACAGGTGTAATAAAGTTTAAGGCTAACCTTTTCAAACCAAGCTGCCTAAAGTTAAACTAAATTCATTCTTGGGCTCATAAATAAAAGTGGCCTTCTCTTCAGAGGTGCTGAACACCTGCAGCTTGTACTGACTTCCTTGAGAACTGTCAGGGCTCAGAACTTGAGCTAGTTGGGAAAATGGGGGGGGGGGTTGTTTCCCCCCAGTGGAAAACTTTGATTAAATGAGATTTGTTTTTCTTACAAATTTTCCATGGAAAAACTAATATTTCTGCTGAAAACTGAAATATTTTGATTTGGAAATACCAATGCAGTGCCTCATGCTCCCATTCTCAATAAGTCAGGCTCCCGGGGTGGACTACATCTCCCATTATACACCACATTGTTCTAAGTGAGAAGAGGCAGTGCATCGTGGCAGTTCCATGGGTGTAGAACAGCGGTTCTCAAGCTTTAGCAATCCGAGGACCCCCATTTTGATTTAAAATTTTTCAGGGACGCCTCCCACCCCCACTCAGCCCTTGCCCCGCCCCTTCTCCAAGGCCCCGCCCCCCACTCCATCCCCCTCCTCCGTTGCTCGCTCTCCCCCACCCTCACTCACTCTCACCAGGCTGAGGCAGAAGGTTCGGGTGCAGGCTCTGGGAGGGAGTTTGGGTGCAGGAAGGGGTGTGGATGCTGGCTAGGTGGGGCTTACCTTGGGCAGCTCTCAAAAGTGACCGGCACATCCCTCTGGCAGTGGCTCCTAGGCGGGGGAGGGGGGGGCAGATGGCTCCACATGCCGCCGCTGTCCACAGGCAGTCCCCACAGCTCCCATTGGCTGCAGTTCCCAGCCAATGGGAGCTGTGAAGTTGGCATTCAGGGCAGGGGCAGTGCACGAAGACCCCTGGACCCTCCACCCTAGGGGCCGCAGGGACATGCCAGCTGCTTCCCTGAGCGGCGCAGAGCCAGGGCATGAAGGAAGCCTGCCTTAGCCTTGCTGCGCCGCCCCCGTCTCCTGAGCGTGCCCCATCCCTGCTCCTCCCCCTCCCTCCCAGAGCCTTCTGCACACCGGGGAACAGCCGGGGAGGAGGAGTTGATCAGCAGGGCCCACAGACACCCTAGAGTGCCCTTGGGCACCCTTAGGGGTCCGTGAAGCCCAGTTTGAGAAATGCTGGTGTAGAACGTCATGGGAGATTAAGCCTGGCTGGGGAGCTCGGTCCATAGAAGGAAATAGGAGCAGAAAGTGCTTGAACTACAACTCCCATGACGTACCACAGCAGCATTTCACATTCAAAATATTTTGGTTTTCTGCTGAAAACGTCTCACTTTTCAAACATTCAGTTTTTCAATGAAAAAAAATCAGTTTTCCTGCAGAAAGCAGATACTTTTCATGAAAATTAATTTAGTCAGTAATCCAATTTGCCATCCAAAAAACAGTTTTTATGGAAAATTTGACCCTTCCTACTCAGCCTCTGAAATCATGTCACTTTATTCTCATCTTTATTGAAGTCAGTACAACAACAGTGATTTATGCTGCCTGCAGATCTGGCCCCTAGGTTTCAAAATGATGGCCTTTACCTCTAGCTGCTCAGTAATCACCCCCACTGATATAAAATATACACAGTATAATATGGATTAGGCCTTGTGTTGTCTTGAAGTAGGGATCTCAATGCACAATCCCTCTTTTGGCTTCATGCATGTTTGGTGCTGAAGTTTAGTGATCATTCCTAATTTATCAAACTAAACACTACATGAGCCGTAACCCCATCCTAGATTTGGCCTGTGTTTTGGTACGTTGTCCACCATTATTTTGCTATATACACCAACGTACTAACCCAAGATGCTTTAGTTAACATAAAAGAATGTCTAAAACTATTTGAATAGTATTACTAAATGGTTAACAGCATTCTCATAATTCTTGTGACACCATAGCGATAAGTGCTCTGTTGTAACACTGATTTTTTTAAACTGACTTTACAATATTTGAACATATATTGTAAGAATTGTAGGGAAAAGAGCAAAATCAGTTATTGCTAATCCTTTCTAAAATACATTTTAAATTTAAACATTTAAATTCAAAGTATCAACAAGACCAAATCCCTGGGACAACTGATAAGTTTTAAACCCTCTTAAACTCTCCAGTAGCCACATTATGATGGCTTTAGTGACACAAAGGTGTTGGGTTGTTTTTCAGGCAGGAAATGGTCTCTAAGTAAAGAGTAAAATGGGTCAGCCCACAGGACTGTTTTGTGATCTCTTATAGAAAACCACAATCTTTGAACAGGAAAATCCTAGTGAGTACTGAGGACGCTGTGGGTGAGGCTACAACTATCTTCCCACCTCAAAACAAGAAGCATTTGAGAAAAACAGATAAGAATCCCCCTACAGAATGTTTTCTTCAAAACTCTTGAAACTCATTTTTAATATAAAGCATTTTCTCAATTGCTTTTTTGTCCCCAACTGTTGTGGGCCTTGGAAATTCTCTGAATTCAATGTGATTTCTTCCATAATCAATATATAATTTTAATGTAGTAGAATTACATAACAGTTTCATTTAATGTCATATAATATATATATATATATATATATATATATATAAATAAAAGAGTATCCAAATGAAATTTTTGCAAAATGGGGTCTTCAAACATTAAATTAATCCAATAATGCAAAAGCAAACTGATCTTGGAAACACAAGAGGGGTTCCTACACCAAAAATATTTAAACACTTCTAACAGCTCCTTTTATTCCTCCTGTTAGGTCTTGAAATATTACCAGACACCTACTAAATAGAAGCTGATATGAAAGATGGAGGCAGGGCTACCAGTAATGGTTCAAGCATCTTGGCTGCTGATCAAAACTTTACAAATCAACAGCAGTGGGAAGCTGACATTCTTGTCAGTTTCACTCCTTTCTAGGTTCTAAATTGCAAGGGTCATATTGCTCAATGCTCTGTTATTTTCACTCTGCTCCTTCTTGGGAAATCTATGAGCAGTGGAAAAGACTTAAAATGTTTGCAGACTCAGGAAGACAACTCTGTATTAGTAATGTTCTCTTCACATTTGGAAGGTTATCTTTGTTTGGAATACATATATAATAAAAGCTTGCATTCTGCATAAACTGATGGTATGCGCCCTTTCACTGACAAGGAAAGCTTCCCTCTCACTAGTGGTAATCAGACAAGTCAATTTTTCAAGCTAACAATTTTCTTTGACCTAGAAGTGATTCTGATAGGTTCCATTCCCTCTCTTTGGCCATTCTTCCTCCACCCACTTCAGCAGCACTTTCACAACATCCATTCTTTGATATAATTTACACAGATCAATCAATTGTTCCACAGTCCTGTCACTGTTCCGCAACAAAAATTCCAACGTAGGGCTTTGTTGTTTCTGTTCCAGGAAACACAATTCATCATAGGTCATTCCCCATTTGCTTGCAAAATTTCTCCAGTTTTTTACTGTAGGGTGGCATGGATCCAACTTTATTCTCATTGTGTACAACAAGTCCTCATCATTGAGCAAGTCACTGATGGTTGGAGCACGAGACAAACATAAGGAGCAGGTGCCATTTTCTTTGCAGGAGCTCCTCATATCTACAATTATAAACATTACATTGAAAGGTTAGAATCTGTTCTGTCTTCCATAGCTTCTTTTTATGGCACAAACCCTCAGGCAATGCTGAAGAATATCATGTTGCTTAGAACTATTTCTGAAATAATAATGGGGATATAAAGTTTCTTTCCCTATTGAATTAAACTACTTTTAAGTTTTGTTGATGTTTTTCTTTGCTGTACACTGAAGATAAAACCAAATAACAATAATTTTTAAAAATATACACATTCATTTATAACAAGGGTGTCAAACTGATTCCACTTTTCACTATGATGTGTGGGCTGGGCTACATGGCCTGAAGAACTTCCTTCGCTTTATGGAAATTGCCATAACTTTCACTTGCACAGCCAATAGTGCTATACAGAAAGGATCTCTGTTAACATCTCATCTAGATAAATGTTACGATTATGTTGGTAGATGTCACAGCCTGGCTTAGTGCATCCAAAATGCCATCTTTAGAACAGTGCAGACTTAAGAAAATATTTGATGGTCTTCTTTCAGTAGAGATTTTCTTTGCTAATGGACACACACAAAGCAAATGCCTAATATGTCCAATGATACGAAAGTGCACCTTTCTGTTGTGTTCTGTGAAGGGAGATTATTTCAAATATATGTAACTGAGGCAAATGCTTAGAAAAGTATTCACTTCGAATGGTATCCCTATTTTCTTCATACAGCTAAAGAGCTGGCTGAAGCTCAATGAATTACTTTCTGGATATGAAAGTATGGTGGTGAAATATTCTTTATCGTAATGACACCAGAGATTGCCATTTAAAAGTCTTCCAGAAAGATTAAAAAGGGTCCTAGAGAGACACTAAAAATGTAACTTCTATTAGTTTGTGCAGTAACAGCCTAGAAGAAGGCAAAAGCCAACATTAGTAATATTGACCTGCAAATACTTTTTATTAGGCCTTACTCCATCCATCAGGCCTATTGTGTGAAAGTATGCTAGGACACTTCTTCAGCAGTTAGGCTTTTGGAGGGAAATGGGTAAACCTTTAACTTTGCCATGTAATGGATGAAGAAAGAGAGAAGCCCCCATGGTCAAATTGACACTACAACAGAAAGGTGGATAAAGTGCACAGCTTATAACCACTTGACCTTTTAAAACTTCTGTTTACCATACAAGTTTGAAAGAGGAATATAAAACCAACCATATTCAAATTAAGTCTGGAAAAACAGATGCTGCAAGAGGAAGTATTAATCAAAAGACTGATGGAAATAATGAGTACACAATATCAAGGATTGGTTTAAATACAATTAGAATAGGAGACGTGAATGGTTTAACTATAAAAGGGCAAATCATATATTCAAAACCACCTACTCTCATAGATAATCCCACTTGTTAATTATTTTCTATTTTTAGGGACGTCCCCAGAGCTGATCTCAGTGTCAGTTGGGTGTGGCCCTGCCTGTGTGTGTGCTGGAGAAGGCTTAATAGCCTGGCTCAGCCAGACAGGTAAAAAGGGGGCCCATGTCGGCAGAACAGGCAGGCTCAGTGGTATCTCAGCACATCAGGTGGCACCTTAGGGGGTCCAACCTGTCACAATGTGCAACAACACAGTTTTATGAGAATGTATAGTCACCCATGGAGGGGACGCACAAGCTCTCATGACCTAGAATCACAGAAATGTAGGGCTGGAAGGGAGCTGGAGAGGTCATCAAGTGCAGCCCCCTGTGCTGAGGCAGGACTAAGTGAACCTAGACCATCTCTGACAGGTGTCCTTTGGTCTGGAATGGGCGTCAAGGGATGACCACTTGATAATTACCTGTTCTGTTCATTCCCTCTAGGGCACCTGGCATAGGCCACTGTCGGAAGACAGGATACTGGGCTAGATGGACCATTGGTCTGACCCAGTATGGCCGTTCTTATGTTCTTATGTCTGTCAGACCTTTTTTTAAGAACCTCCAATGATGGAGATGCCACAACCTTTCTTGGAAGCTTATCCCAGAACTTAACTACCCTTATAATTACAATTTTTTTCCTAATAGCTAACCTAAATCTCCCTTGCTGAAGATTAAGCCCATTACTTCTTGTCCTACCTTCAGTGGACATGGAGAACAATTGCTCACTATCCTTTTGATAACAGCCCTTACCACATTTGAAGATTGAAATCAGGCCCCCTCAGTCTTCTTTGCTCAAGACTAAACATGCCCAGGTTTTTTTTAACATTTCCTCATAGGTCAGTTTTTCTAAATCTTTTATCAATTTTGTTGCTGTCTTCTGGACTCCCTCTAATTTATTTAAATCTTTCCTAAAGTGTAGTGCTCAGAATTGGTCACAGTACTCCACCTGAGGCCTACTAGGGCTGAGTAGAGGGAGACATCTCTGCTTTCAGGCATTCCATAAGGCCTTGCAGGTTTTTTTTATAGCTAAATATAAAGGTATATAAGTAATACCGCTTTCCTTGTGATGAAGTCAATGGGCCAAATCCTGCTCACTTTACTCAGGTATGAGCAAAGCTAACTCCATTTGACCTAACTGAAGTTCTGGCTGTGCAGAGAATGCATTATTGGCCCCTATCTTAATTTCATCTCATTCTGCTGTGTGTGCTCAGTGAGGTGAATTTCATCAAAAAAAAATTGACGAGCAGTTTGTAGCTATCTATAAATCAAATAAACTTCTGGCACTATGCCCTGCACGGAATATTAAAAGCAAAAGAGAGAAGCCTCATATACTCTGGATCCCCAAGCCTTTCTACGTAATTCTAAACATCATCCTCACAAAAACTTTTCTGAAGAAAATCTATCATAAAAAATAACTACATACATATATGGTAAAGCCAATAAATTACCTGAAAGTGATTCTCCAGTATTGCTTTGACTATCACTCTCTTTTGGCTACAAACAAAAAGTAACCTTGAATTAAAATCATGTATTCAAATAACACGCAATAACTTTATTGATCTAGTTTACCAAGTGGAGAGTCAGTTTAGAAAGATACTGACTTAACTGATTAACTGAACAGAAAATACTTTTTGTGTGTGTGTCTGTGTTTCCTGACAATTTGCAAATTTTTTATGCAACATATTTACATTTTGATTCATCCTATGATATAGGGTTAGAGTTTTAAACAGTTCTTGCACTGACCTATCATTTTCACTCTCAGTAGTGACAGGTTTGTATTAAAACTATTTGTGAACAGAACAGAAAACAACAGCACCGTGTATGTAACTATAAATCTCTGCTGATCAGTCTTGGGGTTGCTCCCACAGAAATTCATGACAGCAGTGGATAACATGTTAAGTGAAGACATCTACAATCTTCAGGCTAATTTCACCTCTCAGTTACACCAGTACAAATTGGGAGTAACACCTTACTGTTACACTGGTGTAAGTAGGGTGACCAGATGTCCTGATTTTATAGGGACAATCCCGATTTTTGGGTCTTTTTCTTATATAGGCTCCTATTACCCCCCACTCCCTGTCCCGATTTTTCACATTTGCTGTCTGCTCACCCGAGGTGTCAGTGACCCCAGAATTGGACCTTCTGGTTATAGACATGTTGAATGTTAGAAAACTGTTGAATGACTCACTATCCTTATGATTATGCAGTACCACACTCCATCTTGTATATTTGTAATAGTTCGTGCTCTCTCTCCCATGCTATCCTGGCTTGTTTAATTTTCCTTAATGACATTTTATTGATGTTAGTTCATTAAAGTACTCAGTGTTTGAAAATGGTAGGTTGGGCAATGTACAACAGTTACAAGGTGACTTTCCGGCATATAGGCATGAAATATTATTGCAGAATTGCAATTAAGAGTCACTAACGTGCCATAATCTTGGGGGGAGTCCTTAGAATTTTTTTTATAGAGTACCTACAGCTTTTCAGTGATTCAGATTGTTTGACTTAGAAGATTTCCATGTCCCATCTTTTTTATTAGAGGGTGGGCCAGATCCTCAGCTTGGCAGAGCTTCTTTAAAGGCTTTTTATATATAGGAAATAGTTCTAGACAAGGGCTGGAATTGAATATTTCTGCTGGCTCAGTTCAAAACCGTCTTTCTTTTGAAGCTAATGTTCACTCAACTGCTTTTTGTCAGCTAATTAAATGTAGAGAAAATAATGTAATAGTTTGAGGTGACAACATGTGTCATTGCAACATCTATATTCCTTGAAAGCAACATCTAACACCCAAAGGAAGGCACTATGACCCTGTGGCTGAGGCAAACTGAAATGAGTAAGGGAGTAAGAAGACATGAGCAGCTGCCCTCACTCGTTGTGTGGGTGCAAGCCCAGATAAAATGGTTTGAAGATGAAAGCAGATAGGGTTTCCTCTTTAGACAAGTGCAATAAAATACAGCAGACTTTTGTATAGTGTCATTGATTCAAAAGTATCATAGAGTACTTCACTGCATTTTGCAGGCTGTGCATGCAAATACAAGTAAACTGTGTAACAAGATGCCCTATTCCTACTGACACTGTATTATTAAATCCATTACAAATAGTTGTGCTTGGAAGGATTAGATTATTATTTGTAAACGTCAATTTCACCATTGAGAGACAAACTGACAAAAATATATTTCCATTGATAAAAATCAAGATTTACAGATAGGCAAAGAAAAAAAAATGCTGCTTGAGAACTTATTCCAGTTTCATTTAGGGATATTTATTTTGTACATTTTCATATGTGCCAATCTGGGTTTTAACGGTTATAAAGCTTTAATTTTTTGAATCTCATATCTATTGTCATTACATAATTATTGTTTGACCTTCCCAATTGTCTGGCACACCCCATCACTTCCCACAACTGTTAAAATTTAAATGAATAAAAATTAAAAAATGCTGAAAATAATCATTGATATTGTCCATCAAAATTATAAAAAAATAAAAATTTGATTTTTGCAAAGCCTATAACCAGTAGAGGTAGTTTCAGCTGATGTGGTGAACACATATACACACATGATCTCATCCAATTATGGGGAAAGTAAATTTGTACAAGATATTCTATCAAAAATTCCCCACATTTCCCCCAAAAGGGAACATTTGCATGCTGTTTTCACTATCTCCCCTGCCACACCCACTACTGCAGTGGGCTGGATGGTCACAAATGCAGATGAGTTTACAGATTTCTTTCTGTTCTCTAATGCACAGTCTTCCACATCACAAAATGATCACAGTGTTTGGTACATGCTCAAGAAAGGTTCAACAATGGATGCACCCCCCATCAAAGTAAGAGGAAAGTACTTGCCATCTTCTCCAAGTACTTTCCTCCTCTTACCAGCATCATTTCAGCTGTAGCTAGATAGAATGTCAGCCCCGGGCTTTTCATTCAGCAGCTTTTAACTCAGGATCTTGAACAATGACTGTCTAAAAACGTTGGCCAGAACTGGATGTCTTGCTCTTGAATATAGAGATAATTTACGGTCATATTATGATATGAATCTGGTTGAGAAGTGTCTATGAGTAAGTCAATGGGTGTTTGATATATCGGAATTGCAGTTTTGCCAACCCAAGCATTGAAAAATTGAGTCTGGCCCAAAATCTGGAGAGTAAATTAAAAATCATGATTTTTTTTTACAAAAATATTAAATTTGGGTTCTTTTTATTTGTCTTATGATTTCTGAGCCATTAGAGTGCATTCACGTATATTTTCATATTTTTTTTCCTGCAAACATGAGGCCTCAAATCTATTTTTTTTTTAAAATGAGAGCCGAGATACTCATCTAAGTGCTTTCAGAAACTGGGGTTTTAACATCAAAAATCTCAAGACTCATGATCAAATCATGACAGTTGGCAATGGTAGGACTGCGACAGCATGGGCAAAGAAGGAGGTAAAGTTTTATTTCCCATGGACTCAGAGTCCTCATTTTTTTTTGTTTAATAAAAAAATATTTTCTTGTAAACTATAGGATTTCAAAAGGCCACTTATTTGTGACATACACATTTTTTATTTTAGCAGTTCAGCTATCTTCCACATATCAACTCTGAAGCACAGAGGCTTATCCAACATCACTTTATTGCAAAGATATGTAACTGTCCATTAAAATATTGCTATTTAACAGGACTATTTTATTGCCCACTAATTAAAAAAACAGCTTTGTTTAGATTTGCAGTTATACATTTGTCTTATGTGTTTGCAGAGGGACCAGAAGAACAAGCTACCCTCCAGGCAAGATAGGCTTTTAGAGGGCCCTACAAATCTAAAGCCAGTGAAACAGCTGTATAGTGAAGTGTTTTGTCACTATAAAAAGCCTTCATTATACCCAGTTTCAGTATAATTGAAGAGGGACTCTCAGGCAACAAATTCTCTCCACTTCATGATAAGAAATCCCTTCTCTCCATGAGATAGTGCCAATCTGTCTTCTCCTCTGCTCAACCCAAAAGAGAAAATCCCCAGGAATTCAGCCTCTAACACTATCTGGTAGGTGATAACTGTGACATGCCAATGGGATTTGCACAGTGTTGCCCATTTACAGTGGAACATTAGAGTGAAGCTTCACTGTGGGAAAAATACTATCTCAAAGTCCATGTATAAGGACTTGATGCAGGGGAGAAATAAGACAACCCCAACCCCAACTCCGAGGCTGCTCTGCAATAACCACTTCCCTGGTTGCAAACCCCCATCTAGGGGAAGTGAAGGCTGGAGGAAAAAATGATGGCTCTGTATAGCTGTGAATCCACTAGCCCTGTTTTTAATCCTATCCCCCATATCAGTGTGAAAGGAATTCTGGTAGAACTGGATTCTGCAGCATGACCCTGCCTGGGCTCCAGGCTCCCTGCCCACTCAGCACAGTGGAACTACATCTGTTCTGCCGCAGGCTGAGTGGGGATGGCGTGTGGGGGCAGGATTTGCCCTTGTCAGAAGAGTTCAAGCCTGGGATGCAAATTGAAGCAATTTTGGATTTCCACTGCACTATAAGTACAGCGTCACTAGAACTAGGTTCACTGTAAACAAAACTCAATCCTAAGCAAAGGAGTCAGCACAAGACCTATTCACCACTCAAGTCCCACTTAAGCCCCTCAAATAGGGCTTACAGAGTGCATAGGCTGTGTCGTATAGAGTACATTTCACCCAGCATTCTTAAATGCAAAAAGAAAAGGAGTACTTGTGGCACCTTAGAGACTAACCAATTTATTTGAGCATGAGCTTTCGTGAGCTACAGCTCACTTCATCGGATGCATATTGTGGAAACTCATGCATCCGATGAAGTGAGCTGTAGCTCACGAAAGCTCATGCTCAGATAAATTGGTTAGTTTCTAAGGTGCCACAAGTACTCCTTTTCTTTTTGCAAATACAGACTAACACGGCTGTTACTCTGAAACCATTCTTAAATGGATATTCTATTTCCAATCTCATTTTATTGAATGACTCCATGCAGTCTAGAGAAAGTTGTGATTAATATTAATAGCTTTCTTTCATCAACAAAAATAACTTTAAAAGCTTAGTTTAATATGCACTCCTGGGTTTCTCAAACAGATAGTTTAAATTTGAAAAGCATTTCCCTTACCTGTTGTATTAGGTCAGAATCTGATGTAAGACTCCTGATGTTAATAGATGCTATTTCCAATGTAACTTTATCTGTTAGGTACTCCTCATCTAAGGCAAAGAGATTCTGAAATGTTGGTCTTTCACCCAAATATAAGCTTAAGTAACAAGACTCTCAAACAAAAAATATGGCAGACTTCATACAAGTCTAACACACAAGATTTAATCGCATACGATAATGGGTCATTGGGAAATGTAAAAGGGATTTAACATAATCTTAAATTGTTAATGACTGGACTGTGCAGATAGAAAGCACTATCAGAGGTCACACATCAGGGTATATGTAAAATGTTTACTCTGCATCTCCAACACACTATTATGGATAGCAGGGCTACACTCTTCCTTCAGCAGATTGACCAGGAGCAGCACCAACATAGTGTTTACCCAGCCAATAAATCAAAGATAGCTGAAAAAGTGAAAGTACTTGACAATCAGCAAAACTCCTTTCTCTTTGTTTTAATGACTTTCTAAAAATTCTCGATATTCTGCCTTCTCCTCTCCCCAAGTTTGGATTATGCTCATCCTGCTCCGGACCCTTCCTGAAGCACACGTACTCCCCCTCCCCCCAGGTTTTACTCACTGCACCTTAAAAACTGTCTATACACCTTTGTGAGTATATAGAGGTGGGTTGAAATTCACCCTTATGCATAGGGACAGCACAAAGTCTATTTACCTTTTATCTCCAACTTAGGCTCTCAAAATAGGAATTAAGTGATACATAAGCCTTTTGCCAGTTCTGTGCATAGGGTTGAATTTCACTTTGTGATTAATAAGGCCCCAGTTCAGCAAAGCATTTCAGCATGTGTTTAACTTTAAGCAAGTGTTTAAATCCATATGTTAATTGCTCTACTGACTTGGGATGAACTGTTGACTTGTGGCTGAAAGGAGGTTATCCTAGACATGTCAGATTCCTCCAAGACTCTTATAATGTTGAACGGCTTTTTAGGGATAAAAATGCATATGAGTTTATTATTCTCTCTAGCAATAAGACTCCTATTAAGAAACAGTGGAATGCCTCAACTGTTCTTATCTTTTTGAATACTCTGGTTAGAGGAACGAGACATATATACTGGCTTCCTTACCTCCATATCCCCTTCTGGTTTAAATAAACAAACAAAAAAAGTAAGGATTTTCTTTTCTTCTTTCACTTAGAATTTGCCATTATTTATTAGACCATTGATCCCTAAAATCCAATAGCCTGCCTCTGACAGCAGCTGATATCTGACACAGACTCCTTATTGATGATCTTGAACAGGGTTCAAAAAAGAACTAGATAAGTTCATGCAGGATAGGTCCATAGAATCATAGAATATCAGAGTTGGAAGGGACCTCAGGAGATCATCTTGTCCAACCCCCTGCTCAAAGCAGGACCAATCCTCAATTTTTGCCCCAGATCCCTAAATGGCCCCCTCAAGGATTGAACTCACAACCCTGGGTTTAGCAGGCCAATGCTCAAACCACTGAGCTGTCCCTCCGTCAGTGGGTATTAGCCAGGATGGGCAGGGATGGTGTCCCTAGCCTCTGATTGCCAGAAGCTGGGAATGGGCGACAGGGGATGGATCACTTGATGATTACCTGTTCTGTTCATTCCCTCTGGGGCACCTGACATTGGCCTCTGTCGGAAGACAGGATACTGGGCTGGATGGACCTTTGGTCTGACCCAGTATGGCCACTCTTATGTTAGGATTCAATGAAAAGAATTCAGCTGACATTACAAAAGACAACCTCCAAAATTTCACTTGGTCTGTTCTTTTGGCTGTTGCCTCTAATATTTGGGTGAGGCGGTAACTATGATGAAAAAGTGAACTTGGAGAAAAAAAAAATATGGGCCTAATCCTGAAAGGTGATGAGAGCCCTCAACTCCCATTAAAGTTAATTAACTTTAATGGGAGTTAATTAACTTTAATGGGACTTGAGGGTGCTCAACATCTTGCTGGATAAGGCCATATAATTATTTTTAAACAAGGGGCCAGATCCCGTACTCTATTTAGATAACAATTACATTAAAGCCAACTGGAATTTTCCCTAAATAACGACTAAAGAATCAGGCCCATAAACCGTATAAAGCAAACTCTTGTAACACATTTTATTCACTTATAGATTCAGCAACATTTATAAAACTATTTTTTTTTCCAAATCATGTTGAATAGTGATGAAAATTCAGGCTCTCGAGCAGATCAAGAGGCCAATATCTAAGGAACAATCTAAGATTAACGTCATACAGTTTCCAAACCCACAACAGTGCTAGACTTTTGAGAAAATTAATTATAAGGAAAATTTTAGACTGCAGAAGTTTACAGAATATTAATAGGTGTTTCACATCACTTCCCATTCTCAGACAGGAAATGTTAAGCTCCATTAATACTTTTATATCTTTACACTGATCATGATGAAACTTCCTTTCAACAGAAAATGCTACAATTTCCATTTCCCTTCAATTTTACTTTTAATTAATTGTATTAAACATGTTGATCAGATTTTAAACAGCTTTGAAACAGTTACATGTTTATTTAGAAATCTGATTTTCTTTGGAGGGGAAGATACAATGAACTAATGCCATAAGAGTAAGAAAAAATACAATTTAGATAGGAAAGCTATAGGGAAATAACCAAAATTTAAGAAATTTTAAGAAAAACCACTTTGAAGAGGTGAGCAGTCTGCCTGCAACTGAACAGGTTCAAAGTACTATACCCTTCTCCCCTCCAATCTATTCCCCTTCTCTTGGTATTCTCAATGGCACCTCATTTCTATTGCTGGCTCCTTCAAGTCTCTTAAATAATCCTCAATCCTCCCTTGGAACCCCAGTTTTAGTTTACCCAGCTCATCAGTCTTTACTCTAACTTTTTCAATGTCTCTTCCCAATTGGATCCTGGATCCGTCCTCAGGCTTTACATGCATCATAGGATTCAGAACACTATGCTTGGAGGAGTACTGAGGCTCAAGGCACTCTCAGGACATTCCTTGGAAGGAAGCCTGCAGCAGGGTCTGGGATGCAAAAATAAAGAAGAGGGAGAGGTCAAGGGAGCTAGTGTGGTAGAAGGATTAAAGGCTTAATGATGGGATTGGTTGCAGGGCTCAGGATCTGATCAGTGCAGAAGTCCACTGAATATTTCTGGGCTCCCAAATGAATTTCTGATCACCTGCAGACACACAGGTAACCCTCTCAAAGCCATTTTTCAAATATTTGTATTTCCCTCTAATCTGGGAATTGTGTGTGTGTATGTGTGTGTGTGGCATTGGCTTATTATAACTTCCTTCAAAATTGAGAACCAAGATCTTCTGTTGATATAATCAGCTTTTAGACCAAAGCTGAGCTCTGATGGCAAACACCAGAGGTAACATTAATAAACACATTAAAAAAAAAATCATTACACTGCATAAACTGTTACAATGTAAAAATACAGAACAAATGAATAGACTATTTCAGTGTGTTTCGTATACCTATGTACTACAATAATGTACCATATTTATAATAGCTGGAGTTTGCTGTGCTTACCTTTAGGTAGCCGTGTATCTTGGACAGGATACTTTTCTCTCTGTCCAAAAAGACCAAGACATATGTTTGTTATTTCCAGTACTTAATAAAAAGTACATTGAAAACTTTATAGTTACCACTATGCCTTTTTAAAATGGCATTTAAGTTCACATCAATATAGTAATGAATGATTAGAGATGGGCCAAACAGTTACTAACACAGGTAGTTTGGGGATTATTTACAATCCTAAATTATATAGTTTGTTTTTGCTGCAGTTTCTTGAAATGCAATGTGGTTTAGTAGACTGAGCACAGGACTGGGAGCCAAGAAATTCTGAGTTTTAATTTTTGCTCTCTGCCAGTGGCCTCAATTTCTCTGGGTCAGTTTCTCAGCTTACTGGTGTGTATCAAGAGTAGCCACAATAATAAAGATGGTCCCGTTATTACAAGCATTCTTACTAAAGAACAATGAAAGGTCTCTTTGCTTGCAAATTAAAATTAAAACCTGATTAAAATGCAAAACTAAAATACAGCTACCCAGTTTATGGACATATCTGCTGATTTACAACACAAACATATTCCGACTTCTATGCTACAGTTTACTACGAGACCTAGACATCTGCTTGCTCCCACGTTACCTCTAGCAGCGTCTAAAGACAAGACGACGCTTCCATCAGTTTTTTACAGACTCTCGCACCAAACAAATTAAAATCCTCCTCATTTAGAAACAAAATAATTAAAAAAAAATAACTTGCATTTGTATCAGACAAATATAATAACTCAGTTAGAGTTAAATTATTCCTTAAAGACAGTTGAAGATCAGAGTCTTTAATTTAAGCAATCACACACCACAAAATGGCAGTAACAACCCCATTCCTACATCAAGGTCTGCTAGCATGGACCTGTGCAAAGTCCCATTTATTTCAGTGGGACTTCACACATGCTCAGAAGTTGGCACTAATGGATCACAATACAGGATCAGGACCTAAATTACTAAACTGATTTTCCCAAAAAAGCCACAGGCTAAGGTCAATATTTACACTTCTTCTCTGTTTTCTGCTGATACTTCAATACTAGGTTTCTGAATTGGAAGAAGTCCCCCCAGGAAAATAATAGCTTTCCCTCTCATTATTCATGTTGCTGCGTGACAAATCCACAATTTACAAACAAGATAAGGTACGTTTAAAAACACCCATACTGATACATTATACACTAATCTACTCTGGGCTGCATAATATATTTATCATCAGTCTCTTTTTTTATTTACTGTTACCCAGAGTAAACAACCTAGAGCCAAATTCAAAAAGTCTTTTTAAAGATTACAGAGCATTTAAATATTCTTTTTACCCAATATACTCCATGTGCCAGCATAAGATTTGCTTCTCTGAATATCCCAGGACACACCAACAAAGAAAAGCATGCAGTGAAGGTTGTAAATCTACTAGTCAGTAAAACATCTCTTCACTCAGTTCACCCCCACATCTGGCAGAACCTTGTTTTTTGTCACATGCATTTCTAATGCCTTATCTAGCTATCAGCCACAACATTTAAAGGAAGCGCTTAGACTATATATAAACAATAATTAAGTTTCTGGGTGAATATCTCATACCAATTTCTAGGGAGATGCACAGTACTATTATTACTGTTTGTACTATAGCATCACCTGGAAACTCCAACAGAGATCATGACTCCTGTATGATACATGACACTGTATAAGCACCTAGTGAGAGAAAGTCTTATCTGAAAAAGATTACAATCTAAATGTGGGTTTCACCCATGATTATTTATTGATTTATTCAAGATACATTTGATGTAATGATTCATTTTTTTAATTTACAACTGAGTTGAAGTTATCTGCATAACATTTCATTGTGTACAATGGTGTTAATTACCTAGTAGACAATCATGTGCCCAGTTTCAGTCAAGCATACTCTTGGGTTTTTGAGAGCATCCCAGAATTAAATATCTGTAAAAAGCTATAAACTAAATATTAGATAACCAAGTATTAAAGTTATATTGGAACAAAAGCAGACACACCTACCATTTCTAATGGAAAAGTGCTTGGATCTGTATCTTCCACAGGCTCTTTTGCAGCATGATCTGCCAGAAGAAATAAGTAAGCTTTTTCATGTTCCTCAAACTATGTCTGTTTGGTCACTCATGCACTTTCCCTCACCAGCTCACCAAGATGAAACTGTACATCAGTTACACAGGAGTTCATTTACGATGGGAACACGTCATAAAGTATAAAGGGTTAGTCACAGGTGCTAGCTGACAGATGAGAAATTCTTCTCAACAATACCATCAGAGGTTATATCTGATAACAGGTAGGTGCAAATAAATATTTTAAATTATTATTTTAAAAATATCATAAATAGTTCAACAATAAATAATTAAACCAGAAAACAGCTAAAATG
This sequence comes from Eretmochelys imbricata, assembly GCF_965152235.1. Classification (NCBI taxonomy): domain Eukaryota; kingdom Metazoa; phylum Chordata; order Testudines; family Cheloniidae; genus Eretmochelys; species Eretmochelys imbricata. Next base: position 134,970,780 of record NC_135574.1, on the reverse strand, counting down.
GATAAAACATTCCTTTCTCTGAATAGCTGTACTCAGTTGTGCATTAGTGGCCTTCTCCAAACAGGGAAATACCCCATATAAGAAATTAATAATGAAGAGGACTAATATAGTATTATAACAACAGAATATAGCTCAAAACTTAATGGGAAAGTAAATCTGGACTAAAGATGAACTATATTTAGTGCTTCTGTTTTTCGGAATTTATTAATTTCATTGGGGGAGTATTTTTAGCAATTTTTGAATTTTATGTGGATGTTCAAAAATTGAGATTTTGGTGGCTTTCCCTTTCAATATACTATAATGAGTAATGTATACTGTAGTATATACTCTAGTGAGTAATCTCTCTATAATGTTCCCTAGTGCACTTTAATGTAATATTGCTTCAATCAGTACTATGTTAAAGCGCACGAGGGAACCATTAGTGTACACCAGCAGGATCTATTCTATGCAGACCCACTGCAGTTCCTGGCCAATTGGAGCTGCGGGGGCAGCACTGGGGGAGGGCGGGACGCAGGGGATTTGCGTGAAGCTTCCCTGATTGCCCTGGATGCCTGGCAGCCCTATTTATACGGCATTTGGGAGCAAGCCTTCCAGCCCTAGTTTCCAGACTTGTGCTGGTGGGGCTTGTGCAAGCATGCTAAAAATAGCTGTGTAGATATTGCTTTGATGTTGCAGCTTGGGCTGGAGTTTGGGCTCTCAGGCCCCTGCAAGCCTGAGAGCCTGAGCTCCATCCCAAGCTGCAGTGTCTACACAACTATTTTTAGCACGCTAGCACAGGCTCCACCAACACAATACTTTGAACCCTAGTTGGGAGGCTCCCAGATGCAGTGTAGACATACCCTTCAAGGCCCAGTTAGCCTGGGAAGTGAATGACAAAGGTCATAATGTAAACTCCGAGTTCTGTAGTGGCAATGAGTTGGATGGCCCCTGACACGTCCCCAGAATACTGGACATTCTGGTACTTCCAGGAATGGTGTTGGTCAGCCCCCACCTACATGATCCTGCCCCCACCAGTATGACTTCCCACATATCCTGTCATGTGGGGGCAGAGCGGCATGCTCTTCAAAATGGCTTTCTCCATTCAGTTTTTTCTCAGTACCAGACAGGGGACAAACCACAGAAAAACAAGACTGTCCGGCTTAAAACTGAAGAAATGGCTAGTCTAGCAACGGGCTGCATGGCTACTAGTCTGTCAGCTCAATCTAAACATGTTTTTAATAGGGCTGTCAATTATTCACAGTTAACTTACGTGATTAACTAAAAAAATTAATCGTGATTAAAAAATTGCAATTAATCGCACTTATAACAATAGAATACAAATTGAAATTTATTAAATATTTTTGGATGTTTTTCTACATTTTCAATATTGATTTCAGTTACAACACAGAATACAAAGTGCACAGTGTACACTTTGCGTTATTATTTTTCATTACAAATATATGCACTGTAAAAATGATAAACAAAAGAAATAGTATTTTTCAGTTCACCTCATACAAGTACTGAAGTGCAATCTCTTTATCATGAAAGTGTAACTTACAAATGCAGATTTTTTTGGTTATATAACTGCACTCAAAAACAAAACAGAGTAAAACATTAGAGCCTACAAGTCCACTCAGTCCTATTTCTTGTTCAGCCAACTGCTAAGACAAAGAAGTTTGTTTACATTGACAGGAGATACTGCTGCCTGCTTCTTATTTACAATGTCACCTGAAAGTGAAAACAGGCATTCGCCTGGCACTTCTGTAGCTGGCGTTGCAAGGTATTTACATGCCAGATATGCTAAACATTCGTATGCACCTTCATGCTTCGGGCACCATTCCAGAGGACATTCTTCCATGCTGATGATGCTCTTTAAAAAAATAATAGGTTTCAGAGTAGCAGCCGTGTTAGTCTGTATCCCTAAAAAGAAAAGGAGTACTTGTGGCACCTTAAAGACTAACACATTTATTTGAGCATAAGCTTTCGTGGGCTACAGCCCACTTCATCGGATGCATGATGCTGATATAAATTTGTTAGTCTCTAAAGTGCCACAAGTACTCCTTTTAAAAAAAAAAATGCGTCAATTAAATTTGTGACTGTACTCCGGGGGGGGAGAACTGTATGTCTCCTGTTCTGTTTTACCTGCATTCTGCCATATATTTCATGTTATGGCAGTCTTGGATGATGACCCAGCACATGTTCATTTTAAGAACACTTTCACAGCAGATTTGACAAAACGCAAAGAAGGTACGGATGTGAGATTTCTAAAGATAGCTATAGCACTTGACCCAAAGTTTAAGAATCTGAATTGCTGTCCAAAATCTGAGAGGGACAAGGTGTGGAACATGCTTTTAAAAGTCTTAAAAGAGGAACACTCTGCTGCGGAAACTACAGAACCCAAACAACCAAAAAAGAAAATCAACCTTCTGCTGGTGGCATCTGACTCAGATGATGAAAATGAACATGCAGCAGTCCACACTGCTTTGGATCGTTATCAAGCAGAACCCATCATCAGCATGGACGCTTGTCCTCTGGAATGGTGGTTGAAGCATGAAGGGACTTATTAATCTTTAGCGCATCTGACACATAAATATCTTGCAACGCCAGCTACAACAGTGTCATGCGAATGCCTGTTCTCACTTTCAGGTGTCATTGTAAACAAGAAGCATGCAGCATTATCTCCTGCATTTTGTAACCAACCTTGTTTGTCTGAGTGATTGGCTGAACAAGCAGTAAGAATGAGTGGACTTGTAGGCTCTAAAGTTTTACATTGTTTTATTTTTGAATGCAGTTTTTCTTTTACATAATTCTACATTTGTAAGTTCAACTTTCATGATAAAGCGATTGCACTATGGTACTTGTATGAGGTGAATTGAAAAATAAAATTTTTGTTTTTTACAGTGCAAATATTCATAATAAAAAATAAAGTGAGCACTGTACACTTTGTGTTCTGTGTTGTATTTGAAATTAATATATTTGAAAATGTAGTAAACATGGAAAAATATTTAAAATAAATGGTATTCTATTGTGGTTTAACAGCATGATTAATTGCACGATTAATTTTTTTAATCACTTGATAGCCCTAGCTTTTAATTAAAAGTGGCATTTCTGGGCCTACTTTTGGTGACATAAGCTTTAATAACGACTGCATTTGTGACACTGGCAATAAGGAATCCAAATCAATTCAATGTGCCTTTACTGGCATGACAAGGTGTGCAAGTGTTGCCAAAGTGCAAGAAAATATCAGAGAAGAAGTAGGCCTAAAAAAATAGGGGCCATGGAAAAGAGCCCCTGGATATTCCCAATCCATAGTTTGTTAAAAAATCAGACCCTCCAAAAATCTATGTGCACTTCGAAAAGTAAGTGCACTTCTAAGTACCATGCAGAGTTGTAAAGTAGATGCTACCATAACTGGCCTAACCAAGAAGGTGACAGGATGCCCTGCATCTTTAAGAGCAGTTGAGGGCCAGGGCCAGGGCCAGCCAATCCTGTTCCAAGGTATGGCCCCTTGAAGTTAATTATGCATCAGAGGGCTCATACTGGCCTTAAGAGAGACTTTTTTAAAAATTCTTAATGAAGTCCTTCTTGGTTTACAAATCCTCTCCTTTATCCATATTCTTCCTCCTCCTATGTAAAAGCATTATATACTTGCAATGCTGCCAGGCCTGCCACTTGAAGAAATATCACTGCCTGCACTTCAGAAGACAGATTCTCCGCCGGTGTAAATCAATATAGCTCCCTGTCCCTAAGTTAAGTGTACTCTCCTTGCCAATGAGAGAAACAACAAACTTTTGCTTTAACAGCGAATTCAATGGACTTGAAGGAAGTAATGTTTCTGGCTTGATGTAATTTCTAATAACATGGAAGATTTAGCAAGCATTCAGGAGTCGGGTTCGTTAAGCAAGAAGGCTTAACTCTTCTGTTAACTGCACAAGCACTCATTTCGCATTGAGCCTGCTCAGGCTTCTGCAACTAGCTGGGCAAGGTCAGAGTCATAGCTCAGATATTAGCATAGTCACCGCCATTATTATTAATTATTTACAATACAATAACACCTAAAGACCCCAACGGAGATGGAGATCTCATTGCGTTAAATGCTGCACATACATAGTAAGAAGCAGTCCCTGTCCGGAACAGTTTACAACCTACACAGACACTACTATCCGTTATTTCCACAGCCAGACGTAAACTAATAATACAATGCATTATGACATAAGAACTTGCAAATGATGTAAGAAGTTTATTTATTTAGAATTAGATTTATTTAGATTTTTCTTCTGATTAGCTCTTTCCAGGGAGTTGTAAGGCACCTCAGCATTCTGAAGTGTGTTTACAGCCGCAAAGGATAATTGGTTATGCTGACTTATTTTTGACACATTTTTATCACAGTTTAGAGTGGTCATTTTATTCAAGTACCTTTTGCTGCCTTTAACATTATTTAGGTTTTAAAAAACCTCCTGTGTTAGCTATTTGGATATCCAGAGTGCCAATTTTGTTTCGGATGTGTGGAATCCCATCCGTTGATCCCTCTCCCCAGATCTGCTTTTGGCACTGGCAAGAAAAGCCTGGGATGAGATGACAAGAGCTATGTGATAGTATCATTTTTCACCATTTTTTAGAAGAATTTCCAAACGTAGAAAAGAGTGATATTTCTCTACATCCAGCAACGAACAAGCATTTTTGGTGAAAAGTGGCAGAATTCTATAATGGAAATAACTTTTTTCCACTTGCAAAAATTCTTTGTTGTGGAAAACACCAAATTATTTAAGAAGCCCCAGAATGTATTACTTGTTGCAGGAAAGAGTTTAATGCTTTCTCCCATTGTTTAGGGATAACTTGTTTGTATGACAAGTTTTAGTTTTAGGCCCTTTTAAAATATGTATATCTTAGACACTGAAAAGGGCCACTCCTGTTGATTCTCCTAGGTCATTTCTCTTCAGGGCTATCAGCAAACAAAGATCAATATGAAAACTTAATATAAATTTTTCTCTGACTCAAATAAATATGATCATACAAGAAAGAAAACAAATGGATTTTTATTATTCTTAGTCCCTGTACTTTCTTGAACCACTATCGGCCAGAGGAAGATAGGTAGCTTCAAGGCTGAGGGCTTGTCTAATTTAAGAAAACTTGCACCACATATAATCACATATATGTAGCTCCCTCCTTGTAATATACCTCAGATGTAGACACTCTACACCAGCAGGTACTGAAGCTTAAACTATTTTAGCATAATTACCAAATTAAACTACACTGGTGTAAACCCCCCTTTGTTTCAGTATAACTACATCAATGTAATTACACTAGTACAAATATTCTTAATGTAGACAAGCCCAGAGACATATTGCCCTAATAAACAATGAGGCACTGATTAGGCAAATGGGGTCCAGAAATACCATTATAAACATGATGGTGCATTACATACAATTATACTGCAGTGCATTACATTCTGCCTTTCGGTGAATCTGTATTTGAATCTGTTTACTTTTGGTACTACATCTCTCAGTTTGTTATAAAGGGTGTAAACTCTGCCACTGACTGGACAGAAGTTATTTAAGTGGAAATATTCAAACTCGGGTTTCTAATGGTATGCACTCATATTCATATTTAAGTGCCAGTGGTCATCAAGTTTGAAAATGTTGGTCTTAATCACTTCCTCAAGCCTTGGTTTTAAAGGATAAAAAAGGGGGGGGGGTGTGTGTGGCGGGGGAGGGGGGGGGTTGATCGTATTAGCTAGCAAAAACTAATATGTGTTCTAAACTCTAGTGTAGAAAGGGCATGTGCTAAATTCCACCAGCACAGAACATGCTAAACTGTTAGCTAACACGATTGGGTGTGCGGGGGACTCAAAGCCCTGCTTGTCTAGACAAGGCCAGGAGTCCTGAGTTAACTCCTATAAAATGGGTACAGTGAGTTAAAAAAAGGTAATGCCGCGAGATCCAGAATCCGCAAAACCTCCCTGGCGCAGGCAACTTTTTGGACCTCTTTGTAATAGCTTGTGTTGCACCTTTCCGGGTGCTGCCAGGTTTAATTTATTCATGCCTGAGCTAGTGAATCGTAAAACACTGTGAGATCCTCAGAGGTGAGAGGCTATGCACATGCAAAGAATCACTTTTAATATTCGTCCAAAACTCTCCTTCACACACAATGTGGGGAGAGGAGGGGGGTTTGGCGGCCTCAGTCAAAAGCAGAGCGGCTTGCTGGGCTTACTTGTGCTAGCTTGAAAGTTTTCATAGGCAAAGTTTCCTTCGGGAAAAAACCTGGCAGCTCTGATCGCATCCCCAACGTGGCCGGACTAAGAGGGGAGGGGAAAGCCCCTTGTACTGATCAGCTGTGCGCAGAGAACACAGCCCCGCAGCACACGAAGCAAACACACGCGGGGCTAGGCGCAGCGGAAGCGGCTGCGGGCTCTCTCCACCACAGTCCGCGCACAGCAGGGAAGAAAAAGCCGCCCCGGCCCTGAGCAGAGTAAGGGAGGGTCAGTGTCCAGCCCGGGCGCCCGCTCGCGCCGCAGCTCCCAAGCGACACTCCCGACGCCCTCCGCCAGCCCTGCCCCAGCCGCGCAGACCTGCCGCTCTGCCCTGGCCGCGCGCCGCTCGCGCGCGCGCTCCCGCCCTGTCCCCCGGCCAGACTCCAGCGGGGCGCGCGCACCCTCCGTCCCCGCGGGGCGTGGAGACTTTACCTTCAGGCAGAGGGTCCTGCAGAGAAGCCATCGGGTGCGTGCGTGGGGAGACTGGCAGCCGTGCTAAGCGGAGGCTGCGGATTAGTGTGTGCGCGTAACTGGAAAATCCTCTCCAGCGCGGCCGGGTAACCCCCCACCCTAATGCGAGCGGGCGCTACTGCCTCCCTCTCTGCTTTGCTTTCTTCTCCACTTCCTGGTTGGGTATTGAACGCAGGAGGCGAAGATTCTCTCCCGGGAGCGGAAGCTGCAGGTAGAAGCTGAGGCTGAAAGTGGGCAGAGGTGTGTACGTGCCTGTCACCTCTAGGGGCTTGTCCCCTACCATCAACTCTCATTCAGCGTTCGTTAAAGCCAGGTGTTTTTCTTTGCTCTTCCTCTGTAGTAGTCGTTCTCCCCTGTATATAGTTGGTTTTTATTTAGATATATACATATGCAAACTATATTCAGGAAAAGAGTTATAGAGTGTGTGTGTGTGTGTGTATACAGACACACACACACACTCTTTTACTCTTTTCCTGAATATAATTTTCATATAATTATTCATTATAAAATGGATTCTCTTGTGTAGGAGAGTATATTTATAGAAATGTGTGTATATAAAAAACATGAACTATTTAATATTCCCAGAAATAAATTCTTCTCAATTATGCTAAGATAATGAATAATATATATATATATGAAAATTATATTCAGTAAAAGAGTGTGTGTGTGTGTCTCTTTGTGTGTGTGTATATATATACACATTATTACTCTTTTCCTGAATATAATGATGCTAAGATAATGAATAAAATCAATACATTTTGTTTTAAAAAATACATAATGTATATTAATTAAAATTAAATATATATTCCAGCACACAAAGCCATATAATATTGCAGTTAGGAACTGTAATAAATTTATTACATCACACTGTACAATCCAAGCATATTCCCTGATCCTGCAAATACTTACGGATGTAAATAACGGGGTACCTATATGCCTAAAGTTAAGGCTCTGATCGTGCCTTGTGATCCCCGAGGATTGACTGCGATGCCTATGTGGATCACAAGGCAGGTTCAGGGCTTTCAAATGTGTTTTCAGGATCTGGGCCATCAGACTAATTTTTAAGCAATTTTTTTTAAAGGCTCTCTTCTTATTTTTGAGGATTTTACTGTAATGTGTGTTCATATAATATCTTTTTTTATTTTTGTTTTAGAAATCTCTGTCATTTACACTCACACAGCCTGTGCTAAACTCTCTCGTTTGGTAGAGATTTTTTAAAGAAACTCATGTATGGGTTTAATATATTTAAAGATAATATAGATTTCTTCAAATAGGTCAATAAATGGGATAATGTTCTTAATAAAGAATCTCATATGTTGTTATATTATATGTACATAAGTAGCTAAGATATTTCAGTTATATGTTAACATAGCCTTACATCAGTTGCTTTTGTACAATCAACATTTGTATTATTAATTAATCTATTTTAGGGCCAAATTCTACTCTGTTACACCAAAATAAATCTACTAATCAATGGATTTTCACAGGTCTAACTAAAAGTAGAATTTGGCTGTTAATATATAGCAATACAAGAAATTGCGTAGTTTTGTTTAATTGATTTTTCCATATTCCATGCATGATAAAAATCTAAAGAAAACAGTAAATACTCAATTGTCCTAATTTTCATGTTAATTTCAAATACAACACTTGAACCTATTTTTCATATTTTCAATAACACTTAAAATTTCTTAGCAATTTTTCAATGTCTCAGTTTTATGGATCCTTGAATTCTAATAAAAGAAACAGTTGTAGAGAAATTTGCTTCTGTGTTGTAATTCCAATCCATCCTCCCAGGTCCTTTATTTGATCCCAACCCTGCTTCTACTGAAATAAACAAAAGTTATGCCATTGAATTAAATGAATACAGCTTTGGCTGCAAAAGTGTTCAAAAACCCCGTCATTGGTGTCACTTGTGTATTTCTTGGTGATTAACAAGCAAAGGAAAAGTGTTTGCTTGAGTCATATAATTTGAGTCTCTTCATCAGATTTCTCATGTTATTGGTTGGTTTGATGATTCCCATGTAATTTAACTATTGAAAAATACTCCCAGAAAATGGTGGATTTCCCTTATTTAATAACCAGATCTTAGTCAGCAATAAAATTGCTGACTCTGCATCCTCATCCGGGAAGATTTCTTTTGAAGTACAAACTTTTTTCTGACCTAGTAATCAAGCTAAGATCTGGAAAGAAAATAAAACTTGTTTCTTCAACACAGATCTGCACCAGTGCTAGATCAACGGTGGGAATCTCCCCTACAATTTTCAGTGGTAGACAAGGATATACTGTAGCTAAGAATTTTCTGGATTCCAGGCTTGCTAAGTTTATGCCGAGCAACAGGAATGCCATGTCATGGCTGAAGACATGGTTGCGTAGTGTTGTTGTGCACTGTTCAAAGGCTGCCAGTTCCACCCCAGAGGTGGTTTCAGTTAAAAAAACAAATATGCCTACACTGAATATATATATATATATATATAAAGATATGATATAGATATATAAAATGTGTACCTTGGTTCCTTCAATATGTAAAAGATGACATACTAATTTTAATATACCATTGTAATGATTGTATTTTTTTAAATGGACAACCAACCTAATTCTCAATGACTGAGGGACAATCTCCACTCATTGATATACTTTGCTTTCCACAACCAAATCTCTGTACAACTTTTCATGAGTGATATACCCGAGTATTTGGATTCTAATATCTAAACTCTATGGTTAAATCTATTCACCTAAATTTGGGTTATTGCTGATTATATACTCTATGTATCATATGACTTTTAAAAACTAACTTTATATTTGTGGATAATCTAAGCGCTATATCCAGATGTACAGACACTCTTTTCTCAACCTATGTCTTATATATATTTTTTAAACATTAGCTTTAATAAAATATTTATACCATTGTGACGATGGCTGTAAAGTACAGAAATTACCATTTTCACTGGGTGCTGCTCCAGGTTTGAGGCTTAGTGCTATTTACTATCTCACACTTCACCTCCTAAAATCTTCCATAGTTTGGAAATGAAAAAAAAATGGCTAGCCCTCAAAAGTGGTTAACACTATTAATAACATACTAATAGGGCTGTTTCTGCAGGTCACTTCAGTTTCTCAAAGCTGAATTTCCAGTGGAAGAATTCTTAAATTTGACAATGAACTCTTGATCACTTTATTTAAAAATTAATTGAGCACTTTTTTAAGTAAAGTATTGTAGTCACATTAAAAGGTCAATATTCTGATCAACAAGCCCATCTCAGCATTTAGGTTAGCGGGCACAAAACAGCTACTTGTTCCCTGGATCTAAATAAAGGATTCAGCAATATGATAGAGTAATCTGGTACACACTATTAGCTGTGTAAATCAATTTAGTGGTTAACTTTCCATTTTTTTATCTTAATTTAATGATAGAAATATAAATCACCAGTTGTTATTTTATTAACTGACAAGTCAACAGAACCATCAATCATTGTGGCAAGACTATAAATTTGATTGTATGGTAACAAGTAAACGCCAGAAGTTAATTGCATTAAAACAATTAAATTTTCTTAAACAATGCAATCATTTCTCTAATCAGGACAATATACTTGAGTACAATTTACATCCTCTGTAGGCCTGATCCTGAAAGGTGCTGAACTCAGTGAAACTGATCTGTACCTTGCAAGTATTCTGGACTTTACAGGCCGCAAAGTAGCTACAACCATTTCAAAAAGTAAATGGTCAAAAATAATCCTTGAGCTCGGAGGGTGAGTTTGTAAACAGCTGTAAATAATCTGATTAATGACACAGACTTTTGACCTAATACCCCTTGTTTAAGAAGGAGTTGTCCCTCTTCTGAATAAAGGCTTCCAGTGTCATCCTTTTTATCCCACACACAGTATGTTCTTGTTCAATAAAGTGCTATTCTAGCCCTCTGCATGAATGACTATAAGCTTTACCTCATACTTATCACCCAAGACCTCATGCCAAAGAAATAAGTAACAGCTCCCCACTACCAGAGCATAAACCTCATCCCCTTCATAACTTGTTCAGTGAAACATGTTATTTCCCTTCCTGGGACTGGTTTATGCTACTAACCCCAGCTAGCAGGATTTAGCTAGTCTTTCAGAAATCAGTTTTATAAATAATAGTTCATTGTTCTAGTTGTTACCCATATTCCAACTATCCTTATTTAGGAAGGTTATTCTTTGTTTTACAAAATATTGACTATTTCTCCACTCTCTTTCCCCTAAACTCTCTAAGTTTAATGTATTTCAACAGAGTTAAAAGTTATGTTCCTGTTTTTTCTCCCAAGTGTCCCTCTATAGCTTTCAAATGTTGGCAACTTCTGTATGTTGCTAGACCTGTTTCCTGAAAATGTACAAAATGTTTTTGAGTTTTGGAAAGGTTACAAATTTTTTACGGAGTGTTTGCATGTCTACAGTATATTATTATAGGGTTGCTAGGAATGCTGTGACATAAAAATTTATTTTTATAAAATGGAGACAAATACTAGCAATTAGATCATTTTAGGTAGATCTCAGAAAAGATCTCCCATTTTCTGAGTGGGCTAGAAGTGTGACACTGTCCCAGTCCCCTTTCCTGTGTCGATGTCCCTCCATAGGCAGGGTGCCAGAGAGTTGAACAAGGGAAGTGCTGTTCTCTGCCCCTAGATTTCCATTCAGAAATCAGGTTGGGAGGTAATACACTGTGGTGCTATTGTCTTCTTCTAGGTCCCTCCATGGCTGCTATTGAGTAAACACAGGAGGACCCAGTCAAGCACCAGCATCCCTACAGGACAGCTGCTATCTTTTAGGGAAAAGGGGTTTTTCATTCTCTGAGGTTCTCTAAGCTCATCAGGGTTGGAATGAGGTGGGATCTCCAAAATCAATGCCTCTCTCCTAATATGCTCAAGATAGTTAAGTCCCAGGCAGACTGCGAAGAGCTACAAAAGGATCTCTCAAAACTCGGTGACTGGGCAACAAAATGGCAGATGAAATTCAGTGTTGATAAATGCAAAGTCATGCACCTTGGAAAAGATAATCCCAACTATACATTGTAAAATCATGGGGTCTAAATTGGCTGTTACTACTCCAGAAAGAGATCTTGGAGTCATTGTGGATTGTTCTCTGAAAACATCCACTCAATGTGCAGCAGCAGTCAAAAAAAGCGAACAGAATGTTGGGAATCATTAAGAAAGGGATCATATTGCCTCTGTATAAATCCATGGTACGCCCACAGCTTGAATACTGCGTGCAGATGTGGTTGCCCCAACTCAAAAAAGGTATACTGGAATTGGAAAACGTTCAGAAAAGGGCAGCAAAAATGATTAGGGGTATGGAATGGCTGCCATATGAGGAGAGATTAATAAGACTGGGACTTTTCAGCCTGGAAAAGAGATGACTAAGGGGGGATATGATAGAAGTCTATAAAATCATGACCGATGTGGAGAAAGTAAATAAGGAACAATTTACTCCTTCCATAACACAAGAACTAGGGTTCACAAAATGAAATTAATAGGCAGCAGATTTAACACAAATAAAAGGAAGTATTTTTTCACACAGCACACAGTCAACCTGTGGAATTCCTTGCCAGAGGATGTTGTGAAGGCCAAGACTATAACTGGGTTCAAAAAAAAACTAGGTAAGTTTATGGAGGATAAGTCCATCAATGGCTATTAGCCAGGATGCACAGGGATGGTATTCCTAGCCTCTGTTTCCCAGAAGCTGGGAATGGGTGACAGGGGATGGATGGATCATTTGATGATTACCTGTTCTGTTCATTCCCTCTGGGGCACCTGCCACTGGCCACTGTCGGAAGACAGAATCCTGGGCTAGATGGATCTTTGATCTGACCCAGTATGGCTGTTCTTATGTTCTTAAGAACTTTTCCACACACATCCCTCTTTGTTTGAATGATTGTCCATTTCTTTTGTCTTTTGCTATTTCTGTCTTTTAAAAAAGTGACTGATAGTGTGATTTTCCATCAGTCCTTAGTATATGCTGTGGTTTTAAACAGACAGATACCAGTGGGGAGAGCAGGATACTATCACAATATGTGCTGTTGTTACCCAACAGCCCCCATGTTGCCACCACTGGTGTCTGCCAGTTTGCAAGAGGAATCAGTAATGTATTGATTCTGCTAGTTTACTTTGCTAACTTTAGAAATGAGAAGTTCAAATAGGAAAAACCTGTAAAGTTCAAGGTCAGAAGGCTCTCAAACCCAGCTGTGTGAGATTCTCGAAACCCATTTCACAAACTTGGCAAAGCAGCTGGGACTTACTAAGCTGAAATGTGAAGCTGGCCGTCTTTTACAGCTGTGCAATAACACATTCCTAAATTAAAACACATAGCATGTGACAAACCTTTACCCAGATACTGAGTGCCAACTGTTGGGTCATGTGCACACCCAGAATATATGAGCTATGTGCAGGGGAGATATGCTGGGAAATGAAAAACTGGCCATACAGCATCAATGAAGCCACCAGTCGTAAAGCATCAGGGTTGCATTAGCTTCAGTGACTGCTTTGCCTCCCTTCTGCCTCACTGCAAAGGAAGGTTTGACCAATGGATCCATGTAAATATCCATGGGCCCCATCACACTGCTCCCCACCCTGCCCCAAAATGTACCTATGCACAAAAACAGGGAGCAATGCCATTACCGCAGAGTTCAGTGATGCAGATCTCCTGTGTGGATTTCCTTTTTTTTGACTCACCCACCAACATTGCAGAATTGTACATGTTCTGACACATTCAGAGCCTTCCATGTTGCTGATGGTAAGAAAAGGATAGGATGTGCCAAAAATTGTTTGCATTTTTAGAGTAATATTATCATCTAATTTTAAATTTTACATCTACATTCCTGTGCCTAGAAGCACACTATACATTGAAAAATTAAATATACTGTGAACTTATCCCCCTCAACCCAGCTGAACATGCTATATGCCATTAAGGCAGAAGATGAGACTATCCCTCTCTTCCCAGTAGCAGCCCCAGGCAAGTTATTATAATATTGCTGCACTTTTCCTTGAAAGAAGCAAGTTCAATGTACATTACCAGCCTTATCATTTTGCTACTATGGCTGATTTGCATTTTGCAATACAACTGTTTCCTCTAGAGCCATTTCACAAAACCTAGAAAACACAGGCCCTGTCTACACAAGGGGAAAATAACATTGGTGCAGCTGAATCAATGTTAGCAACAGTAGGGAACTTTTTTAAAAGCTTGTGAGATTAGACAGAGATATACTGGGCAAAATTTAGCCAAGATATAATTCCATTGACTTCAACTATGTTACACCAATGATTAATTTGGTTCATTGTCTGCTAAAAAAAAATTACTGCACGTTTCCACAGTCAGGTCCTGATGCTGGTCCCACTGACAGAAGAGGTTTTGGAACAAATAAATAAACAGTAATAAGTCACCAGAACCAGATTTAACCTATTGCTTAAATCAGCCTCTGTACCAGATGACTTGAGGATAGATAATGTAACACCAATTTTTAAGAAAGCCTCCAGAAGCGATACTGGCAATTACAGGCTAGTAAACCTAACTTCAGTACCAGGCAAATTGGTTGAAACTGCAGTAAAGAATAGAATTATCAGACACATAGATCAACACAATTTGTTGGGGGAAGAGTCAACATGACTTTTGTAAAGGGAAGTCATGCCTCACTAATCTATTAGAAAGAAGAAACGGGACCGCTAAACACTGAGGATGGAGTGGAGGTTAAGGATAACCTAGGCACAGCCCAATATCTAAACAAATACTTTGCCTCAGTCTTTAATGTGGCTAATAAGGCACTTAGGGACAATGGCAGGATTACAAATGGGAATGAGGATATGAAGGTAGATATTACCACATCCGAGGTAGAAGCCAAACTCGAACATCTTACTGGACTAAATCGGGGGGCTCAGATAATCTTCATCCAAGAATATTAAAGGAACTGCCACATGAAATCGCAGGCCCATTAGCAAGAATTTTTAATGAATCTGTAAACTCAGGAGTTGAACCATATGACTGGAGAATTGCTAACATAGTTCCTATTTTTAAGAAAGGATAAAAAGGTGATCCGGGTAACTACAGGCCTGTTAGTTTGATATCTGTAGTATACAAGGTCTTGGAAAAAATTTTGAAGGAGAAAGTACTTAAGGACATTGAGGTCCATGGTAACTGGGACAAAATACAACATGGTTTTACAAAAGGTAGATTGTGCCAGACCAACCTGATCTCCTTCTTTGAGAAGGTAACAGATTTTTTAGACAAAGGAAACGCAGTGGATCTAATTTACCTCGATTTCAGTAAGGCATTTGATACGGTTCCACATGGGAATTATTAATTAAATTGGAAAAGATGGGGATCAATGTGAAAATTGAAAGGTGGATAAAGAACTGTTAAAGGGGAGACTGCAACGGGTCATACTGAAAGGTGAACTGTCAGGCTGAAGGGAGGTACTAGTGGAGTTCCTCAGGGATCAGTTTTGGGACCAATCTTATTTAATCTTTTTATTACTGACCTTGGCACAAAAAGTGAGAGTGTGCTAATAAAGTTTGCAGATGACACAAAGCTGGGAGATATTGCCAATACAGAGAAGGACCGGGATATCATACAGGAAGATCTGGATGACCTTGTAAACTGGAGTAATAGTAATAGGATGAAATTTAAAAGTAAAAAGTGCAAGGTCATGTGTTTAGGGATTAATAACAAGAATTTTTGTTATAAGCTGGGGACTCATCAGCTGGAAGTAACAGAGGAGGAGAAGGACCTCAGAGTATTGGTTGATCACAGGATGACTATGAGCCGCCAATGTAATATGGCCCGTGAAAAAAGCGAATGTGGTCTTGGGATGCATGAGGCGAGGTATTTCCAGTAGAGATAAGGAGGTGTTAGTACCATTATACAAGGCACTGATGAGGCCTCACCTGGAATACTGTGTGCAGTTCTGGTCTCCCATGTTTAAGAAGGATGAATTCAAACTGGAACAGGTACAGAGAAGGGCTACTAGGATGATCCGAGGAATGGAAAATCTGTCTTATGAAAGGAGACTCCAGGAGCTTGGCTTGTTTAGCCTAACCAAGAGAAGACTGAGGGGAGATCTGATTGCTCTCTATAAATATATCAGAGGGATAAATACCAGGGAGGGAGAGGAATTATTTAAGCTCAGTACCAATGTGGACACAAGAACAAATGGATATAAACTGGCCATCAGGAAGTTTAGACTTGAAATTAGACAAAGGTTTCTAACCATCAGAGGAGTGAAGTTCTGGAACAGCCTTCCAAGGGGAGCAGTGGGAGCAAAAGACATATCTGGCTTCAAGACTAAGCTTGATAAGTTTATGGAGGGGATGGTATGATGGGATAGCCTAATTTTGGCAATTAATTGATCTTTGACTATTAGCGGTAAATAGGCCCAATGGCCTGTGATGGGATGTTAGATGGGGTGGGATCTGAGTTACTACAGAGATCTCTTTCCTGGGTGTCTGGCTGGTTTAGCTGATCGCCATATTTGAGATCGGGAAGGAATTTTCCTCCAGGGCAGATTGGCAGAGGCCTTGGGAGTTTTTTGCCTTCCTCTGCAGCATGGGGCATGGGTCACTTGTTGGAGGATTCTCTGCACCCTGAAGTCTTTAAACCATGATTTGAGGACTTCAAAAGTTCAAACATAGGTTAGGGATTTATTACAGAAGTGGGTGGGTGAGATTCTGTGACCTGCTTTGTGCAGGAGGTCAGACTAGAAAATCATAATGGTTCCTTCTGACCTTAAAGTCTATGACTCTATGACTCTTTGAGGGAGTAACAAACACGTGGATGAGGGATACATCTATGACTCTTTGAGGGAGTAACAAACACGTGGATACAGTGTACTTGGGACTTTCAGAAAGCTTTGACAAGGGGTCCCTCACCAAAGTCTCTTACGCAAAGTAAGCAGTCATGGATATGAGGGAAGGTTCTTTCATGGATCAGTGAACTGATTAAAAGATAGGAGACAAAGGATAGGAATGTGGTCAGTGTACAAAATGGGTAAATAGCAGGGTCCCTCAAGGATATGTACTGGAACCTGTGCTGTTCCACATACTCATAAATGCTCTGGAAAAGGGGGTGAACAATGAGATGGTAAAATTTGCAGATGATACAAAATTATTCAAGATAGTTAAGTACAAAGCTGACTGCGAAGAGTTACAAAAGGATCTCACAAAACTGGGTGACTGGGCATTAAAATGGCAGATGAAATTCAATATTGATAAATGCAAAATAATGCATATTTGAAAACATAATTTCAACTACACGTACAAAATGATGGGATCTAAATTAGCTGTTACTACTCAAGAAAGAAATTGTGAAGTCATTGTGGATAGTTCTCCGAAAACATCTGTTCAGTGTGCACTGGCAGTCAAAAAAGCGAACAGAATGTTAGGAAGCATTAGGAAAGGGATAGATAATAAACAGTAAATATCATAATGCCACTATATAAATCCATGGTATGCCCACACCTTGATTATTGAGTGCAATTCTGGTCACCCCATCTCAAACAAATATATTAGAATTGGAAAAAATGCAGAGAATGGCTACAGAAATGAGTAGAGATTAAAAAGACTGGGATTGTTCATCTTGGAAAAGAGAATACTAAGGGGGGATATGATAGAAATCTATAAAATCATGAATAGTGTGGAGAAAGTGAATATGGAAGTGTTATTTACCCCTTCACATAACATAAGAACCAGGGGTCACCAAATGAAATTAACAGGCAGCAGGTTTAAAACAAAAAAAAAGGAAATATTTCTTCACACAACACAATCAACTTGTGGAACTTGTTGCCAGGGGATGTTATGAAGGCCAAAAGTACAACTGGGTTAAAAAAAGAATTAGATAAATTCACAGAGGATAGGTCCATCAATGGCTAATAGCCAAGATGGTCAGGGACATACCCCGCTACTCTGGGTATCCCTAAGTCTCTGACTGCCTGAAGCTGGGACTGGACAATGAGGTGTGATTCACTCAACAATTGCCCTGTTCTGTTCATTCCCTCTGAAGTATCTGGCAGCAGCCACTGTTAGCAGACAATGTGCTGGGCTAGATGGATGCTTGGTCTGACCCAATATGGTCGTTCTTATGTTCTTATAAAGTCAAAAGCAACATTTCCATTGATTTTCAATTCAAGCAGGATTAAGCCCAGTCTGAGTTAAAGGCAAACAGTGCTCTCTGTATATAAAGTAGAATAATCTGCAGTGACAACTGAATAAGCAACAATGACTCAATACTTTGTCTCTAATTTCTATTAAATAAACAGAGCCCTATCTATAATGCAATTATGTGGCAGTGGAAATGGTTGCATAATTGTGAGCTTTACAAAGTTTGTCATAATAGTGCTTCTGAATGTATGCCTTCATTTAAGAAAAAAATCAGTCCTTTATAGTTGTAAAGAAAACTTTCATAATGTGATCACAATTGTAAACCAATGCAGTGATGTCACTTTAATTTTCAGACAGCCTGAAACAAGAGCTCTGTAAGAAGTGTAAACTGTTTTCATTAAATACAGTGGAGCGTTGACATTAAAGTTTAAGTATGGCAGTGTAATTGTCACCATTAACTATTTTACCACTAATCATTTCAGCTGAAACATTCAGTAAATATACTGATCCTCTGCTGTAGGAAGTAGTGGCAGATTCTGGAGTGGGATGGGATCAGAAATTACTGTTAAGGTTTCCTTAGGTGGGGAATGAATTATTGAACCCTCTGTTCCCTAAATTAATGGTCTCAACTGAAGCTACCTAAAAGAGGAAGAAAAGAGCAACTGCATCCTCTCTCTCTCTCTCTCTCACTCAAAGAACACCTCAAAAAACCCTGCCTCCCACATATTCACTGGTGTCACCTTCACAAATGCGTCCTACCTGTCAAAATTTTTTCCCAGGACAGCTTCAGCAATGCAGTTGTTTTCAATACCAAAATCTGTGGCACATTTAAATTTGTCAGGGGGTAATGTAAAACAAATTTGAAATAATATGAAAATAGATAATATTGGCCTGATCCAAAGTCCATTGAAATCATTTTAAAGACCATACTGACTTCAATGGGCTTTAGATCATCCCTATAAGGGATATTCTGTTGGACTAGGAGGATCATGGGGGGTGTGGGGGGAAGTTTGGCAGTGGGATTGAAAACTGAACCATAATTCTAGCACTGCTGCACATAATTTAGGTTTAATGTGAAACAGCACACAGAACCTCATATATCACTAAGGAACCATTCTCAGATTTTTACAAAATGCAATAGTTCTGTAAAGAATCTCTAAGGAATAAAAAGTATTTTTTCATGAATGTGGGAGAGGTTTTTTTAGCCACCAGAGCCTAGCAAATCTGTGAAGCAAGCATTGCTCTTGAAATCCATATAGCCCTCCTTTTCAAACATAAATTTGTTAGTCTCTAAGGTGCAACAAGTACTCCTTTTCTTACTAAAAAGAGGAGCTCTTGCAAATATTGGCAATGAATTACAGCTATATACTTAATTGCCTGGGACTATTGGTTGTTACTTAGCCAACTCCTTGGCCTTTGGAAAAGAAGAGACTAACAGTAGAGGTATCACTCCTATTGCAGTTCCCATGATTGCTGGACCTCTGAAAAACAAGCCAGAAAGGAAAGGGGCTTGAACTTCAGTTGGTTGTAATACACGGACATGGCTGAAAGCTTCTCTACTTTTTCAAGGGAGTCAGGTAATAAGAAAACCTGACAGGACTGAAGCATGTTCCCCAGCTTCCTACATTTCCTTTAGTTACAAAGGGAGAGACCATGCTGCCATCTCTAGGAATGCCTCTTGTGAAAGAAAATGTGATGAGAAAGAAGTAACTGGAAGTTTAATCTGAAAGAAAAAAAGCCACCTTTAATTAATGAAATATACTTAAACAAAATCTTTCAAAGTAACTTCAGCACATACTTTTCAGCATTTTAGTGGTAGTAAAGATAAAAAGAGCTAATCTTTAAATATACTTTCTATTTCTATAGCATCTTATCTCTATGGTTCTCAGAGGGCATTAGCGACTTCATTATTTAAGACGCACAACACATCTGCAAAAGTAGGTAACTGAGGCTGTGCTCTGCTAATAAATATGACAGGGAGGGGACACTGAATAAATCTGCAAAAATAACAAGGGAATTTTCAGTATAATTAGTAGAGATGAGGGAACCTGACTTGTTTTTGATAACAAGCAGTTTCAGATCATTGAGACTTGTATAATAGAGGTTGTCTTGTGTAACCATTTTGCAGATGGCAGAGACAGAGAAGAATTAAGTGAAGTGTCCCAGGTCACTGAACAAATCACTTTCAGGAAGGGACAAAGAATGCAGGGGTCCTCACACCACGCCACTGTCTTCAATACAAGATGGTGTTGCCACCACCATGGTAACCTCCTGCAATTGTCAAAATATGGTAGGGTGACCAGACAGTAAATGTAAAAAATCGGGACAGGGTGTGTGTGGAAATAGGAGCCTATATAAGAAAAAAGCCTATATAAGAAAAAAAACCCCAAAATCAAGACTGTCCCTATAAAATCGGGAAACCTGGTCACCCTAAAATATGGCTATTTTTATTTAAAAACAATCCTATATTTTGCAATAATGGGCCAAACCCCAGCAGCAGTGCATTAGGAATTATAACTGGTTTCAGGCACCAGGTTTGCTCAAGCTCCCCACTGATTTTGGGGGGTTACCATCACATTTTCTACCTTTAAAATAATGAGTATTTTCCTGTGTGGCTGTACCGAAGAAACCCCCACTGACTGCCACATGGGGAGCCACGGACGCGTTTGCCCCCCAGATCTGTGCGCGCGGCGCAGAACACATAGCGGCGGGCTAGAAGCCGGCCAGCTGTGCAGACGACGTCACAGAAGACCCTCTCGGACGCCCCCTAGCCCCTTTCGCAGGGGCCCTTGAAGGGGTCGGGGCAGGAGGCTCTGGGCAGCCCTAGCCCCGCCCCTCCTTGCCACTGACAGGTACCAAGTCATCTCCTCTTGTTTTGGAGGTGCGCGTGGTTATCTCTGATTGGCCGTCGCTCGGGGCCCCGCCTCCTGTCATCCCAGCCCCCACACCGGGCTGGGAAGTGCGGCCGGTTGGACTCCGAGTCCCAGAGTGCTTTGCGCGGCAGGCGGCGGTTGTGTGGCCGCCGCCGCCGCTGCTGTGCGAGGTAGGAGGCTGGGGGCCGGGCCGGCGCAGCGCACAGGGGAGCGTGGCTGAGGCGGGCGGAGGTGAGCGCGGCGCCCTCTCCTGACAGGGGGCCGGCAGAGGCAGCGCCGACAGCGTCCGCCGGTGCCCGTGCCCATCCCCTGCCCGGTGCCGAGCCCTTGGCCGCGCGGCGGAGCGGGGCGAGGGCCCCTGGGGTGGCGGGGCGAGGCGGGAGCAGCATGAGCAGCGCCCGCGGAGCCGCCCGGAGGACAGCGGCGGGGACGGGGCTGGCGGTGCGTCTCCTGCTGCTGGGCAGCATCTGGACTCCGGTGGAGGCCCAGGTGAGAGAGATGGGGCTCGGGCGACGGCGGCTGCCTGTGTCGGGGGCGGGGAGGGACCCTGGAGGGGAAGGAGGACCGGAGTTCCGGGCTTTCCTCCTTCGGCCAGACCGCAGCTGGATAACGGCTCACGTGTGCGCGCAGCGGTTTCTGTCCCGAGGGATCCCATGAGCTTTGTGGACTCTGGGTTTGGTGCTGCTGGCTGCCCTGTGCCCCGGGGATCCGAAGAGGGGGCACTGCGCGTTTTCAGCGGTTTGCAGGACCAAGCAGTATCGACTTTATATTTCTTTCCGCTGCCTCTTGCTGAGTGAGATGCACTGAGGTTTCAGTGGGGAGCTATTTTGGTTTCATTTGTTAAGAGTAGCAGAGCAGACGTTTAATGTGGCTGACTTGTAACCGTGCCCCAAGGGTATATGATTGGGGTATTATATGAAATTTGGAAAAGAGAAATGCACAGAGAAGTTCTCTGTTATGGGGTATAATAATATTTTTATACAAAGATTCAGACGTTAAATAGAGGAGTTCCTTAATTCAGGAAGCAGTACTTTTATATTCATATGTACAAATTTCATCCTAAACAATCCCAGAGTACTTGTGGCACCTTAGAGACTAACCAATTTATTTGAGCATGAGCTTTCGTGAGCTACAGCTCACTTCATCAGATGCATACCATGGAAACTGCGGTATGCATCTGATGAAGTGAGCTGTAGCTCACGAAAGCTCATGCTCAAATAAATTGGTTAGTCTCTAAGGTGCCACAAGTACTCCTTTTCTTTTTGCGAATACAGACTAACACGGCTGTTACTCTGAATCCCAGAGTGTTTCACAAGATATGGGTTGTATCATGCTATTCATTTTTAAGCAGAATTCTGACTTCTTTAGGAAGTCAGTGGGAGGTATAGTATGATCTATTGGTAGTACTTAAAGATCTGGGAATTAGAGCTCGGAACAGAACTCAGGTCTCCTTTTACTTTGACTGCTCTTCGGTGATGTTGGACATCTAACTTAAGCTCTGCTACCCCCTTGTACAGATGGAGATAGTAATGCTTACCCTTCTTTTTGAATTGTTCTGAGAAATTGAGTGTCATATGCCAAAAATACTATGGAAGTGGAGAGTCTTTTACTTTTATTCATCAGAAACAACCATATCTAAGATAGCAGTTGTGATGTGGGAGGGCAGGTGAAGCTTTGGCCAAAGAGATTAGGGAAAACCTATGGAATCATTTACACACAGAGCAAGCCAAATGTTGTCTCTTTTGGTTGTTTTAAATATATGTTTACATTTTTAAGGTTTTCATACCTTGAAACCTGCCCTACAGTAAGTGTCCATCCAAGGGACTGTCAATAAATCACTTGCCCAGTATAGATTCCTTTTATTTAGGTGAAACAATACACTCAAGCTGGACAAATTCAATTTGGAAGTAAGGTGCACATTTTTAAGTGAGAGTGATTAACCATTTGAACAAGCCTACCTAGAGAAATGGTGAATTCTTGATGTCCTCAAATTACAGTTAACACTGGATGCCTTTCTGAAAGTTATGCTTTAGTGAAAAAGGAGTTAGTGGGCTCAATACAGGAGTAACTGGGTGAAACTTAATGGCCTGTGATATACAGGAGGTCAGAGTAGATGATCTCATGGTTCCTTTTGGCCTTAAACTCCATGAATCTATGAAAATGTGTTGGAAATTTCATGGGATACATAAATGGTACATTAATCCATATCCAAGTTAAATTGCCCTTAAAGCAGAGTTGGTGGGTTTTTTTGTTTTTTGTGTGTGTTTTTTGCTGGTGGCCCTTAATGCTGTCATTAAAAAACCTTAATGCAAGTTTCACTGTTTGTTTAGTCTTTAAACTGGGAGGGATATCAATTGTTTTTTAAATCAAGGTTTATATATTTGTAGGGCTGTCGATTAATCACAGTTAACTCATATGATTTACTCAAAAAAATTAATTGTAATTTTAAAAATCACGATTAATTGCACTGTTAAACAATAGAATACCAAATGAAATTTATTAAATATTTTTGGATGTTTACTACATTTTCAAATATATTAATTTCAATTACAACACAGAATGCAAAGTGTACAGTGCTTACATTATATTAATGTTTATTACAGATATTAATGTTTATTGTAAAACAATAAAAGAAATAATATTTTTCAATTCCCCTCATACGAGTACTGTAGTACGTCATGAAAGTGAAACTTACAAATGTAGGGTTTTTTTGTTACATAACTGTTTTGTTTTTGAGTACAATGTAAACCTTTAGAGCCTATACCTCCACTCAGTCCTACTTCTCATTCAGCCAATCACTAAAAGAAACAAGTCTGTTTACATTTATGGGCAATAATGCTTCCCACTTCTTAATTACAATGTCACCTGAAAGTGAGAACAGGTATTCGCATGGCACTATTGTAGCT
This sequence comes from Eretmochelys imbricata, assembly GCF_965152235.1. Lineage (NCBI taxonomy): Eukaryota > Metazoa > Chordata > Testudines > Cheloniidae > Eretmochelys > Eretmochelys imbricata. The sequence goes on along the minus strand of NC_135574.1, from coordinate 134,947,197 downwards.
GGCATTGCAAGATATTTACGTGCCAGATGCGCTAAAGATTCCTATGCCTCTTTATGCTTCAGCCATTGTTCCAGAGGACATGCTTCCATGCTGATAACGCTCGTTAAAAAAATAATGCATTAATTAAATTTGTGATTGAACTTCTTGGTGGAAAATTTTATGTCTCCTGCTCTGTTTTACCCTCATTCTGCCATATATTTCATGTTATAGCAGTCTCGGATGATGACCCAGTACATGTTCGTTTTAAGAACATTTCACTGCAAATTTGACAAAATAAGAAGATACCAATGTGAGATTTCTAAAGATAGCTACAGCACTCAACACAAGATTTAAGAATCTGTAGTGCCTTCTAAAATCGGAGAGGGACAAAGTGTGGAGCATGCTTTCAGAAGTCTTATAAGAGCAAAACTCTGATGCGGAAACTACAGAACCCAAATCACCAAAAAAGGAAAATCAACCTTCTGCTGGTGGCATCTTTCTCAGATGATGAAAATGAACATGCATCGGTCCGTACTACTTTGGATTTTTATCGAGCAGAACCTGTCATCAGCATGGACGCATGTCCTTTGGAATGGTGGTTGAAGCATGAAGGGACATATGAATCTTTAGTGCATGTGGCATCTAAATATCTTCCGATGCCGGCTACAACAGTGCCATGCGAGCGGCCTGTTCTCACTTTCAGGTAACTTTGTAAAGAAGAAGCAGGCAGCATTATCTTCTGCAAACGTAAACAAACTTGTTTGTCTGAGCAATTGGCTGATCAAGAAGTAGCACTGAATGGACTTGTAGGCTCTAAAGTTTTACATTATTTTATTTTTGAATGCAGGGTTCTTTTTGCACATAATTCTACATTCATAAGTTCAACTTTCATGATAGAGTGCACTATAGTACTCGTATTAGGTGAATTGAAAAATATATTTTTTAGTACAAATATTTGTAATAATAAATATAAAGTGAGCACTGTACACTTTTTATTCTGTGTTGTAATTGAAGTCAATACATTTGAAAACGTAGAAATCTTCCAAAAAGATTTAAATAAATGGTATTCTATTACTGTTTAATAGCACGATTAATCACAATTTTTTTAATCGCTTGACAGCTGTATATATTTGTAATAAAATATTAAACATCTTTTCTTGCTGCAGTTCAAATTCTACATATCTATTACCCCCTGGTTCTCTACAGTGTTTTGACTACTAGTTTTTTTCTCTCTCTCATTTTGTGTATGCAGCAAAGTGGTAAAACTGTGAGGAGCAAAACAAGGTGTCCCGGTTGGTTTTCGAATGAGGAAATATGTTTAAGCAATTAAAATACAACCACCTGAGAGCACACCTTTAAGGTTGTCTGTATAAATGTGCTAACAATGTTACTGCATTCATGTATTCTATTCAGAGCTTGTATGTTTCACAAGATAATAAATTTAGTTGTTTCTACAAACTCCATATTTTAAATGCATATAACTTGGAACTTAACTCATGTTTAAGCATAACTTTTATAAAAGGTTGACTTATATTGGAAAACAAGTTAGAGAATTAACCATTTACAGGTTACATCGGATGTCATATATACAGCAATCATTTTAACAGACACTGTAGAAAAATACTTTAATACAGTTCCTGGAAACTAGATTGTGGGGTAGTCACTTTTGATCCATATGATACAAATAAAATTAAAAGTAATACACTAGTATTTTTCAATTTGTAATTAATTTGAATCTTATAGTTGCTAGTAAGACAGTGATGAGGGAATTGCATACATTGTGGTTATATTTAGTTGGTCCATTTACCGCTTCCTGTAACATGTATGCATGTAACAGTTGTAACTGAAAAATTAATATCAGCATTAATTTAAGTGACTTGTTATGTTATGTTTCTCATTCTTCTCCTTCCTCAGTTTTATATATAAAACTGAACATTGCCATCTTTTCCAAGGTAAGAAGTGGAATATTTAATGAGGTGTTGTAGGTGTAATTTTTGTAAATAGACTTATTTAAAAAAAGTTTTACAAATCTATTAGCGCTAGAAATGTTTTCATTAAATTGTTTGTTAAATTTCAGTTATATGTCTAAATCCCTTTCTCCAAAGGTGCAAATTCCTTATGGTATCGGAAGTAAAAGTACTGTATAAGAAGCAGAAAAATGCTATGGACTAAATTAAGTCGTGGCATACATTAATGCAACTCCATTAAAATCACTGGAGATGTGATAACTCATGCCAGGGCAGCATTTGGCCCTATACCTATCAAGTGAACTAACCAGTCTAGTTTCATTGTCAGAGATCAGTGAAATGCAACCAAAAAAACCCGCAACAACTCAGCATGAATAGTGAAGAGTAATAGGCTTTTAATATTATTTGTTCTAATGTTTTAACACAGGATCTTTTAAAATGTAATTCTTTTTCTGGCAACATAGTAAAGAGAATTATTTCCATGCAAATATTCAAAAACTAATAGAGAAGATGCAGAAACCTGTTGCATTTAATTTACTGAATAATAGAGTACTTTGAAGTAAGATAAAGCTCTGAGTGTGTAATCCACACTAGTAGAACCGCTCTGTAAATTTAATGAGTAGCTTGAAACCCTTAATCTGTTGTGCTGCTTTATCATGAACGAGGGTTATCACCTTCGAGCCTTGTGCCTTCACTCATAACATGGGCCACTAAAACACCTTAAAAGAGTATCTTAATACAATTACAACAATGTTTAATTTTAAATTACACCTTGCAAAGAGGTTTTTTGCTATTTTATAAAAAAAAATTCTCATTTTTGAAAGTAGATCATTGGAGATAGATAAGAAACAATATGAACTATGTTGTAAACACTGATAATTTTGGTAGTCTTTTTTAAAAATTGTTTTGTCTTTAGACTCAGGACTTCTCAGATGTCGTCTTTTTCCCCTCATTTCTGAAGGGTCCATCTTTTATCTTCAGTGTTTTGTTGCTTGCTGAATAACTCTTAATTTGTGTTTGGAAGACTAAAACACAAGCTGTAGGTTTTACTGAAAAACAGTAATGTGTTACATTGTTCTATTGCCATTTCTATAGTTGACCATGGACTAAGATCTACAAGTATGGTTAAATTTATTAAAGGCATTTAAAAATGCTTTTAGGGTTTTAAATTGTAATTTTAGGCACTGATACTGCAAATACTTACTCATGTGAGTAGCTACGCTTACTTGAGTCACGACCTGGGAGTCAGTGGGATTAGTCCTATAGGTATTTACAGAATCAAATCCTATGTGTGTATTAAATCAGCCCCTGTACCAGATGACTGGAGAGTAGCAAATATAACGCCTATTTTTAAGAAAGATTCCAGAGGTGATGCTGGCAGTTACAGGCTGGTAAGCCTAACTTAGGTACCAGGCTAATTGTTTGAAACTATAGTAAAGAGCAGAATTATCAGATGCATAAACATGATGTGTTGGAGAAGAGTCAACATTGTTTTTGTAAAGGGAAATCATGCCTCCCCAATCTATTAAGTTATTTGAGGTAGTCAACAAGCATGTGAAGAAGAGTGATCAGTGGATATAGTGTGCTTGGACTTTCAGAAAGCCTTTGACAAGGTCTTACACCAAAGGCTCTTAAGCAAAGTAAGCAGTCATGAGAGAAGAGGGAAGGTTCTCTCATGGATCAGTAATTGGTTAAAGGATAGGAAATTAAGAGTAAGAATAAATGGTCAGGTTTCACAGTGGAGAGTGGTAAATAGCCAGGTCCACCAAGGATCTGGGACCAGGGCTGTTCCACATATTCATAAATGATTTAGAAAAGGGGGTAAACAGCGAAGTTGCAAAATTTGCAAATGATACAAAATTACTCAAGATAGTTAAGTCCAAAGCAGACTGTGAAGAGTTACAAAGTGATCTCACAAAACAGAGGGACTGGCTGACAAAATGGCAGATGAAATTCAGTGTTGGTAAATGCAGATAATCCCAACTATACATACAAAATGATGGGGTCTAAATTAACTGTTTACCACTCAAGAAAGAGATCTTGGAATCATCATGTTTAGTTCTCAATGTGCAGTGTATGTCAAAAAAATTAACAATGTTAGGAACCATTCTGAAAGAAATAGATAATGCTCCTATATAAATTCATGGTATGCCCACACCTTGAATACTGCATGCAGTTCTGGTCACCCAAAAAGATATTAGAATTGGGAAAAGTACAGAGAAGGGCAACAGAAATGTTTAGGAGTATGGAACAGCTTCCGTGTGAAGAGAGAGTCTGGGACTGTTGAGCTTAGACAAGAGATGATTAAGGGGTGATGCTACAGAGGTCTATTAACATCATGAATGGTGTGGAGGAATTGAATAAGGAGGTGTTGTTTACCCCTTCACAAAACACAAGAACCAGAGATCACCTGATGAAATTAATAGGCAGCAGGTTTAAAACAAACATAAGGAAATACTTCTTCACACAATGCAGAGTCAGTCTGTAGAACTGGAGGATATTGTGAAGATCAAAAATATAACTAAGTTTAGAAAAGAATTAGATAAGTTAATGGAGCATAGATCCATCCATAATCATTACCCAAGATGGTCAGGGATGCAACTGCATATTCCAGGCACCCCTAAACCTCCAAATGCCAAAAGCTGGGACTAGATAACCTGGGAGGTATCACTCAAAATTGCCCTGTTCTGTTCATTCCCTCTGAAGCATCTGACACTGTCTGTTGTCAGAGACAGGATAGTGGGCTAGATGGACCATTAGTTTGACCCACTGTGGCTGCTCTTACATTATTATTAGAATTGTTATATATGTAACAGTCTATTATTCTAATATTTTTCCTACTACATTCTGTAGATAAGTATCAAAATACTTTAAAGAGTATAATGTAAGTATGCCTCTTTTAGAAATGGGTTAACAGAACTTATTTTAAACTCGAAGTGAAGTATTTTAAGTTAAGATAATACAAGATTTTTACGTACATTAGGGGCTCAATCTCACAAGTTTGTAAACAATTTCTGTGACAGTACTATGCATCTCATAAAATCATGTCTTAACATGATATATCCTCCTGGTTTGGGAAATATAGGCCCTTCAGGCTGCAACATGCTCCACAGAGATAGTCTCAATTGAAGTACAAATTGCAGGACCACAGCATTAATCTCCATAGTTACTACATTCAAATAGTATTGCACCTGGAGGTGGACTGATGCCAGTCCATGGCATCAGAAATTAGTTTTCTATTGTAAACAAGTGTAAAGATAAGATATTGTCACCCCCTTTGAGTGTAGCAGTTATCCAAAATTCAGGGTCTTATAGTTTTGTTTGAGGAGAAATTGATCACGCAGCCAGATACCATTTGATACTATTGTTTATTTACAAAGAATGTACAAAGTCCTGTTTTCTGAACATAGCAAGACTCAAAAGGCAGGAGACAATTTCTTTGCTCAGTGGTTCAAGCCCCTTTTTAGACAGCACTCCGCCCAAAAACTCGCATAACTTTCACTGAGGGCCAGACTATCAGTGCTTCTGTGGCTATGTCTAATGTTTGCTTGCTGCCTCTCTCTCTTGCCTTCTTACTTTCACAGACACACACATCTACACAAAACAAAATCTCTCTGCCTGCATATGCCTTTGTTTTGAGTGTAAGCTACTATTTTTCAGCTGTCTGATTCCATAAAGGAGCTAAACTGTTGCACAAATTGAGGGTGGCTGTTTACATCGACTGGTTTCAGCAAGGATTTAACCCAACTCATATGAAAACTAATGATGCATTAATGTAATACAATTATCTAACTCCTCATCCACCTTTAATTAAGAAAAATCCTCTAATTTTTGTTGGGGTTGATTTGTTTATCTAACAATAATTTTTACTACCTTGAATCTTGGTCAGTAAAGCAATAGAATATATTTGTTTCTTGTAGCTCTCCGGACTGTTGGATGACTGCTTGTGTGATATAGAAAGCATTGATGACTTCAATACTTACAAGATCTTCCCCAAAATACAGAAACTGCAAGAACGAGACTACTTCAGATATTACAAGGTACAGTAAGAATGGCACTTTTATACATAGCTAAGTGAAAATCCAGGATATGATGGTCTATAGACTAACTCGGTCTGATCTTCATTTTTTTTTTTCTGAAATCTTTTCAGTTTCTTTCTTAGCAGCCCAAAACTCCCTTTTGTCACTTGATAGTCTTTAATTTTTTGATTGAAAATTATACTGTCTGAGCTCTGGTATTTGCCACTGATACAGGGTTTAAAACAGCACTAAATCACTAAAATTGTAATCCAATGGACAAGTGATTCCCTACATCAAGTGGTCTGCAAGCACGACTGTATTGCAAGGAAGCTTTTTAGTGGAAGAGTTACAGGAATGAGCAACTTTATACTGGAATATTTTGATAAATTAGAAAAAAGCACCAAAACAATTAAGGAATGTAGAAACCCAAGCCATTATTTAAATGTTTGGTATGTGATAGATTCCTGACCAGTCAACTACATATTTTATACTGAAATTGTGACAAGATATCCAGTAATGCTTACTAGGGATGAATTCAGTAAGTCTGATTGTAATGCTAGAGGCTGCAAGGATGGTTATGAGACTTCTTGCTAAATACTTTTTGGCTATTTTGTTAATTTGGGTGATTGCATAATGCCTGTATTTTCATTGTCCCTTCTGCAAACACACATACTAAATATGTAATGGATTCTAGTGCCTTTGTCTCATTTTGGAATTTGGAATATCTCTACACCAGTTTGTTTTTATGAAATAATCTGCAGTTTAAGGTTCTGTAGTAATCTTTCATCTAAAGTGGTCTACTATATGTGGGCGATCTCCTGGTAAACTATTTGATGCCTGTATATTCTTGAGAATTAGCATATCAGAATATTCTACTATTAGCCCATAACTCCTCATGAGAAATAATGAGATTTTTGTAACTGGATCCTTTTTGTGGAAATCAGGAACAGAAAACATGTCTTTATATACTTTTCTGTATTCCTGTCTTTGTTTTTGTGGTAGGGATTTTGCACTATGTTTCTCTCTCCCTCCACTTTGGTATCAATATGCTTAGAAAAAGAAAATACAACAAAGTTAACTAGAATCCCAAATTCTGAAGCTTTGTGTATTATTCTTCAAGGTTGAAGCTTTTAGAAAGGAAGGGAGTAGACTAAAAGGGAGAATGCTAGGTAACTTCTGTTTGTTTTAAGGGGTCTTGTCTAAGGGTATGTCTACACTACGAAATTAGGTCGAATTTATAGAAGTCGGTTTTGTAGAAAGCGGTTTTATACAGTTGATTGTTTCAGAGTAACAGCCGTGTTAGTCTGTATTCACAAAAAGAAAAGGAGTACTTGTGGCACCTTAGAGACTAACCAATTTATTTGAGCATGAGCTTTCGTGAGCTACAGCTCACTTCATCGGATGCATACCGTGGAAACTGCAGCAGACTTTATATATACACAGAGAATATGAAACAATACCTCCTCCCACCCCACTGTCCTGCTGGTAATAGCTTATCTAAAGTGATCATCAGGTTGGGCCATTTCCAGCACAAATCCAGGTTTTTGCTCTAAGTGCATTTAGTCGGCGGAGTGTGTCCACAGTACCGAGGCAATCGTCAACTTCCGGAGCATTGCACTGTGGGTGGCTATCCCACAGTTCCCGCAGTCTCCGCCGCCCATCTGAATTCTGGGTAGAAATCCCAGTACCTGATGGGGTAAAACATTGTTGCGGGTGGTTCTGGGTACATATTGTCAGGCCCCCGTTCCCTCCCTCCCTCCCTCTGTGAAAGCAAGGGCAGACAATTGTTCTGTGCCTTTTTTCTTGAGTTACCTGTGCAGATGCCATATCACGGCAAGCATGGAGCCCGCTCAGCTAACCATCACTGTATGTCTCCTGGGTTCTGGCCGATGTGGTACTGCATTGCTACACAGCAGCAGTTAATTGCTTTTTGGCAGCAGACAGTGCAGTATGACTGGTAGCCATCATTGATGTAGTCCTGGGTGCTCTTTTAATCGGGCGCCTGGGCAAACATGGGAGTGACTCAGCCAGGTCATTTCCCTTTTAAGTTTCGTCTCGTGGCAATTTCAGTCCTACCGGCAGTGCACTGTCTTTTAACCTCTAGCCAGCAGAAGATGATGGCTAGTCGTCATACTGCACCGTCTTCTGCCGAGCACCCAGGAGATGATGACGGCTAGCGGTCGTACTGCACAGTCTGCTGCCAGCAAGATGTATAAAGATAGATGAAGTGGCTCAAAACAAGAAATAGACCTTGTCTTGTGCGCTCCATAATATCTGTGAGAGTAAGGGGGAGACGTTTATGGCGGGGTGGGAGGTTGAGGCAGATTGCCTGGCTGCTTGTTTCGCACAGCCAGACACCAGGGTGGTTAGAGGAGCACAGGAGGGCGCGGTGCGCATCAGAGAAGCTTTGAAAACCAGTTTTATGACTGGACAGGCTATGGTGTGGAAGTTCTGTTTGTTTCTCCATGATGAAACCCACCGCCCCTTGGTTCACTCTACTTCCCTCTAAGCTAACCACCCTCCTCTTCTCCCTTCGATCACCACTGTCAGAGGCAATAAAGTCATTGTTGCTTCACATTCATGCATTCTTTATTCATTCATCACACAAATAGGGGGATAACTACCAAGGTAGCCCAGGAGGGGTGGTGGAGGAGAGAAGCACCAGGAGGGGTGGTGGAGGAGGGAAGGACAAGGCCACACAGCACTTTAAAAGTTTAAAACTTATTGAATGCCAGCCTTCTGTTGCTTGGGCAGTCCTCTGGGGTGGAGTGGCCGGGTGGCCGGAGGCCCCCCCACCGCGTTCTTGGGCATCTGGGTGAGAGGCTATGGGACTTGGGGAGGAGGGTGGTTGGTTACACAGGGGCTGTAGCGGCAGTCTGTGCTCCTGCTGCCTTTCCTGCAGCTCAACCATACGCTGGAGCGTATTGGTTTGATCCTCTAGCAGCCTCAGCATTGAATTCTGCCTCCTCTCATCACGCTGACACCACATTTGAGCTTCAGCCCTTTCTTCAGCCCGCCACCTCTCCTGACGGTCGTATTGTGCTTTCCTGCACTCTGACATTGTCTGTCTCCACGCAGTCGTCTGTGCTATGTCAGTGTGGGAGGACACCATGAGCTCAGAGAACGTTTCATCACGAGTGCGTTTTTTTCGCCTTCTAATCTTCACTAGCCTCTGGGTAGGAGAAGATCCTGTGATCATTGAAACACATGCAGCTGGTGGAGGAAAAAAAAAGAGGCAGTGGTATTTAAAAAGACACATTTTCTAGAACAATGGCTACACTCTTTCACGATAAACCTTGTTGTTAACATTACATACACAGCACATGTGCTTTCGTTCCAAGGTCGCATTTTGCCTCCCCCCACCACGTGGCTAGCCCCTCACACACACACACACACACACACACACACACACACACACACACACACCCCCGGCTAACAGCGGGGAACATTTCTGTTCAGCCACAGGCAAACAGCCCAGCAGGAACGGGCACCTCTGCATGTCCCCTTAAGAAAAGCACCCTATTTCAACCAGGTGACCATGAATGATATCACTCTTCTGAGGATAACACAGAGAGATAAAGAACGGATGTTGTTTGAATGCCAGCAAACATACACTGCAATGCTTTGTTCTACAATGATTCCCGAGTACGTGCTACTGGCCTGGTGTGGTAAAGTGTCCTACCATGGTGGTTAGAGTAAGGCTGCCCTCCCCAGAAACCTTTTGCAAAGGCTTTGGGAGTACATCCTGGAGAGCTGCAAATGCCAGGGCAAATTAATCATTAAACATGCTTGCTTTTAAACCATCTATAGTATTTTAAAAGGTACACTCACCAGAGGTCCCTTCTCCGCCTGGCGGGTCCGGGAGGCAGCCTTGGGTGAGTCCGGGGGGTGAGAAACAGTTCCTGGCTGTCGGGAAAACTGGTTTCTCCGCTTGCTTGCTGTGAGCTATCTACAACTTCAGCATCATCTTCCTCGTCCCCAAAACCTGCTTCTGTGTTGCCTCCATCTCCATTGAAGGAGTCAAACAACACGGCTGGGGTAGTGGTGGCTGAACCCCCTAAAATGGCACGCAGCTCATCATAGAAGCAGCATGTTTGGGGCTCTGACCCAGAGCAGCCGTTTGCCTCTCTGGTTTTCTGGTAGGCTTGCCTCAGCTCCTTAAGTTTCATGCAGCATTGCTTCGTGTCCCTGTTATGGCCTCTGTCCTTTACGCCCTGGGAGATTTTGACAAATGTTTTGGCATTTTGAAAACTGGAACAGAGTTCTGATAGCACGGATTCCTCTCCCCATACAGCGATCAGATCCCGTACCTCCTGTTTGCTCCATGCTGGAGCTCTTTTGTGATTCTGGGACTCCATCATGGTCACCTCTGCTGATGAGCTCTGCATGGTCACCTCTGCTGATGAGCTCTGGCCAGCGTGGCAAGCTGCAGGTGACCATGCAAACAGGAAATTGAAATTCAAAAGTTCTCGGGCCTTTTCCTGTCTACCTGGCCAGTCCATCTAAGTTGAGAGTGCTGTCCAGAGCGCTCAAAATAGAGCACTCTGGGATAGCTCCCGGCGGCCAATACCATCTAATTGTGTCCCAGTACCCCAAATTCAACCCAGCAAGGCCGATTTAAGCGCTAATCCGCTTGTCAGAGGTGGATTAAGGAAATCAATTTTAAGAGCCCTTTAAGTCGAAAAAAAGGGCTTCATCGTGTGGACGGGTGTAGGTTTACATCGATTTAATGCTGCTAAATTCGACCTAAACTCCTAGTGTAGACCAGGGCTAAGTACAACTTGGTCACAGTTGTAGTTCACATGACTAGAAAATATAGCTGTAATTTACTTTTTTTTTTAAGTCTCCCAAGTGAGTTATTGAAAAGAAAATAAATTTGTATTCTCTGCACTGCACGTCTTGTTCTTTGCTGAGGAATGAATTCTTGATCTGATAGACCTGAACTTAACACTCCTGAGTGTACCAAAGGAGTACAGTGCAATTATCTGAGTAGCATGGAGGACATAGATTTTATTCATAGAATCAGAAGTTCCTATAATGGAGATGGCAGGAGTCGTTCAGTAGTGGGGAGGCCTCCTTCACATCCAGGGCCTCGTCATACTCCTCCTTGTAATCCTAGCCAGGGGTCTCTGTTCTGCACTGCTCACTTCCATGATAGTGGGGCTGTAGAGGACTCCGTGCACTACTGCAGGAGCCATTCAGCATCGAGGTAGCCTCCACTTGTCATCGTTGTCCTCCTTACAGTCCTGGCCGGAGCTGTCTGCTTTATTAGCTAAACCTCCTCAATGCCTGAATCTCTTCCCATGGCCTCTGCACCATGTATCTCATGCTGGGTGACAAGGAAGGGATTCGGGTAGGAGTTTTGATTAAGCGAGAGTATACTGTACATCCAAATTGAATCTGAAGATGAAACTGTTTGTTTTCCTCACAAATACTACTACATTAGAGCAGAAGAAATGATACCTTGCTCGTGCAGGTCACTATTCTGCTAAATTTCTCCTCCTGCTCTTTTCAAGAAGTAAACTTCATGCTGTACTTTGAGAAGAGTCGCAATAGCATATACAGAATTACCAGTCTTCAAAATGTCAACTGTGCCCTACTGCAATTTGAAATATTCACAAGGCAGTGGAAATGGGAGGTTGTTTTTCACATTCAGTTTCACGTCAGAACATCCCAGTCAGGGAATAGATGGTTTAAGTGACAGAGAACGGTTTGTCCCTCAAGGATGTAGTAAGAGATTTCACTTTTTTGGTCCAGAGGTTTGATTTCCCATTCCCCTTTCCCATTCTCTCTCCCACCCTCCCGCAGGCTGCTAGGATAATGGAAGAAGGGTGATTGGAGGGGAGGAGTGAGGATCATTATATATAGTAAGAATTCAGGGTTCCACATCTCATGTGCACTACAAATCAAACATCACATCTTGATACATCTTTTTTTCATAATATGGTTAGCCACATCATAGGTAATGGCTAGAGAAACTGATTTTGAATTTTTTGGTTCTTGCCACTGAGGTTCTGCTGCAGAAATAATTGGTTTTAAAATCTGCAGTTTTAACAGGTACTAATCTAGCCATTTTGCTAGGGAAATATTTTTGATCTTCAGTAGTTTGTATCTTAACTTTTAGCCCCTGACCTGACCTCAGAATGCCAGTAGGGGTACGTCTACACTGCAGCACTGGCCCAGACCAGCTGATTTGGGTTTGCAGGGCTCAGGCTGTAGGGCTGAAAAATGCAGTGTAGATGCTCAGGCTGGACCCAGGCTCTAAGACCCTGTTTGGGAGGAGAGTCTCAGAGACTGGGCTTCAGCCCAAAACCAAACATATCTGTTGAAATTATTAGCCCCACAGTCTGAGCCCTGTGAGTCTGAGTCTGTTGACCCTGATTCTGAGGTTCAACGGTGTGGGTTTTTTATTGCAGTGTAGATGTATCCTAGGTGTTATGTGGGGGAGCGGGGGAGAGACTGGAAGTTGTGAGAAAGAAATGCTGTGGAAAAGCCAAGCAGCCTAGATAGATTGTCAAAGAAAAAGATGTGTCTATGATTCCTTAAAGGTAATCTGCTTTAATAATAATAATAAAAAAAAAAGTTAGCTTGTGTCATTTTGGTTCTTTATGATGTTCTTTATGATGGAGGGTGAGAAAACCTGGATTTGTGCTGGAAATGGCTTTTAGATAAGCTATTACCAGCAGGACAGTGGGGTGGGAGGAGGTATTGTTTCATATTCTCTGTGTATATATAGAGTCTGCTGCAGTTTCCACGGTATGCATCTGATGAAGTGAGCTGTAGCTCACGAAAGCTCATGCTCAAATAAATTCGTTAGTCTCTAAGGTGCCACAAGTACTCCTTTTCTTTCTGCGAATACAGACTAACATGGCTGTTACTCTGAAACCTATGATGTAACAGAAGGCCTGAACTTAATATCAGGAATGTCATCTGGTCTTCCTTGATTTTGTTGCAGAATTTATTGGAAATGGAATGGGAGCTTTTTTAGCCTTCAATTAATGAGGTACTGAATCTTTAACAAACACATCTTTTCCCACAATTGCTACATAGGCATTTGAGTTAAATGTTTTTAAGCACTTGGACTAAAAATCACTTGTGCGCTTATTCAAATTTCACTTGTCTGGTATTTTTGTTATCCAGCAATTCTACATTCGTCCATAGTTTTTTTTGGGAAGGGATTGTGGGCCGAGAGAGAAGGTAGATGAGAACAACATATCTAATGTTTGTTGTGTGCTTTTTTTTAAGGCAGGAAGAAAAGAAAAGTTCTTCACAATAGAAGTGGCAGGGTGGGATAACGCTTTGACCTCCTTTATGTATTGTGGAGGGAAAAATGTTTAATGTCTAATCTTATTTCCTTTTAAGACTGGTAGACTCCAGGCAATCTTGTGGTTGCTAACATCTTTTTGAAGTCCTGCATTTAAGGCTAACTGCTAGCAATGTTGTAATTTGCAGCTGATCAAAGAAGTAACAAAGCATAGACTATAACACTGCTGAAGGGGAAGAAAATTAAATATAAGCATATATGTAAGTTAGCTATCTTCTGCTTACTAGGCCAATCCAAAATTTGTTGAGAATAATGATGACCAAAAGCATCTAATCATCTTCAGGGGTTGCACTTGAGTGAACTAAATTGCTTTTAAAACAAATTGACTTAATCCAGACAAAAATTACTTAATGTGACTTTTAAAGTGTGAAAGAAATACATGATGCATCTGATGTCACTGAGTACCCATTACAGATGCCTTTGTTTTAGCAGCATATCAAGTCAGGGCTAGCATTTCTGTCTGTTAGTATCATTTGTTTCCGGGGTCAGGACAGAACATTGCTAATTCTCACTTTGCTACTAAAGTTATTACAAAACAGTCAGCAGTCTTGCTCTACTTTTCAAAGATTTGCTAGTAGTTCTGTAGTGAGAGCTTATTACTGAACTCTTATTAAGGTAAGGATTCTTGAATTTTTTGTGGTGTGGACCCCATCTTTTATGTAGTCTTGTGGACCACCTGCCCTTTCTTCATTCATAGTTACATGATATCCCTGTGTTAACTATAGCAATTGCTAAACTGGAAGAGTAATTTTAGGGCAGTATTTAATATCTTTTAGTTACCTATTAATGCAGTTAGCAACTGGAAACAAGGAGAGCCAGCATTGTATGACTAGACAACTCTCCACGGATCATAGTTTGGCTACATCTACACTTAATGCTGCAGCATGTTGGCTAATATAATATGAAGTGATAACATAATTAAAAATTAAAGTCTATCTGTCAGAATAAGAAAACATGCAATTTTGTGATGCAGTATACTTGAGTCTCACTGATTGTTCTCTTACTAAAATCACAAACTTTTATCTACTATGGTTTTGCCTACACTAGCAATTTTTTCAGTTTCGCATTAGTGCAGCTCCTCAGTGCTAAATCATTGGGGAGAATCGTTGAATCATTGTACGCAGGACTTGTGAGTCTCCCAGCTAGTATGAATTAATGAGATTCAAGAACTGAATTATTCTAGAAGAGATTTAACTTTCAGGATTAATTTCAAATATTCAATTTTTAAGAGTTCTATGCTAAATTAGTAATGTACGTGGAGATTTAGAAATAACAAATGGCTAAAAACAAAACACTTTGAAAATCTCATCCCCTTCTTTTGTGCCTAACAGATCAATTAATTCCTGAGTTCTGAATTCCACTTTTCTTCTGCAACTGCAGCAGAAGTCATAAATTCCTCCAAAATACAGAAAACAAAAAAGAAATCTCAATGCAAAATTACTTTAAAACCAAATAAATTGAGCACCCCCCAAATGGATGAATTTAAAGCACTTCCTCCATTGTAATGCAGTTAGCTAAGGGAAGGCAGATTGAATATTATTTTTGTTTTTTCCATCTGAGCTGCTATTTCAGAAGGTCTTGATGTCTTCCATCAATTGATTCTTGCCATGCAAAGCAGTTCTGACTAGAGAATGTTTCTCTTATTTTTAGCCTGTATGAACTTAGTTACTAGTCAGAAAACCTGCTGGTGCTATGTGTAGTAGATTTCTCAGCTTTCTTTTAGAGAACAGGGGAAGCAGTAGTCTAGTAGTTAAAACAAGGGATTTGATGTTGAGCGCTCAGTTCTGTTCCCAACTCTGGCACTGTTTCATTGTGTGACTTTGGGTAAGTCACATACTGTTTGTTTCCTAGTTTCCCCATCTGTAAAATTGGGATAATTTATCAACTTCTGTAAAACACTTTGGGATCCTCCAATAAAAAGTGGCGCATAAATACAAATTGTATTACTAAACGTCATCACTCGGACTCAACATTGTGTAACTAATCAAGATTTGGCCTGTTTGTAACAGACTGGCTTCTGAGCTTCTGCTTTTTTGGGGGGGGGTGGTGGTATTCATAATTAAGGGATATCTTACTCCTCATTTGTAATAAAAATAAGAAAAAATGTACTGTAAGTGTAAGTGACAGATTTGTTTCTTCTCTTTGAGTAGGAGATGCTGTTTGCTTTATTAAAGAACATTAATTGAAACACTGTGTTTGTTTGCCTTTCCTACAGGGAAAGAAAGAAATACTTTTGAGCTATATTATTAAGCCTTTTTTAGAGAATAGAAGACTCCTTCTAGTACTTGTTGCTATTCATGGAGATTTATATAATTCTGTTGTCCTCCCTAATCCTTCTGCTTGGAATCTGAAATTATGTTTTGTTACATACAAGTATTTTGTATAAAATTGATTGGACATAAGATTTTATATGCTATCTCCAGGCAGTGAAACACTACTGGGCAAAAATTATTTTAGAAATGAATAAATGTGGTGCATTAAAAATTTCATTTTAAAGTATCAGATTAATACAGGTGTATTGACATACTATATACAATTTTTATACCATTGTACTGGCATTATGTAACTCTACCTCCTTGTATATGTGTGACCTGTGAAAGTGTGTTACCGGCAAAGAGACTGAAATGCAGTCTTAATTCTGAACTTATTCTGTGTGTGTGTATATGTACTTCTTAAATACAAAATCTACCACTAATGTATCATTAAGCTTGAGAAAATGAGTACTCAGAAGTTAAGAAATTCAGTTTGAGTGGCTGTTCTGGTTCTGCCATATGCATGAAATTGACTTTAAGTGCTTGTAACTTCAAAATTTCTGGATGGAGTTTCTAGCTTAAGCATATTTGAGTTATGCAAGAGTCGGTACTTCTGTTTGAAAACAAGGGGGAAAATATGTGAGGTAGCTTGTTCCTAAATGTTTTGATGATTGAAAAAGGGCTGAATGGTTTGCTTAGACTTTACAGAATATTTCACCATTATGCTATAAACAAGCATTGAAAATTTTAGTTCCAAATTAACTTGAGAAAATTATGGGCACTTAAAGGGTAATAGTGGTGAAAATGGATATTAGAACTTCACCTTACCTATTGTGGGTGCTACCCATGATATAATAAGGTAAAGAGATGGAGGAAGTAAATATTTTCTGATGTAAACTATCCAAGACTTTCCCAAAATAAAATTTGTCAAAGGTTTCTGATGCTATAAACTATAGGAATTGTGTACTTGTGGTATCTGTGTTTTCTCTGTACTCGTAACCTAGGCTAGTACTTGGGAGATCCAGGATCAGTTCCTTTCTTCTGTGCAAACTTCCTATGTGACAATGGACAAGTCACTTAACCTTCTTTGGATGGTTCCAGTTGTATTCTACTGAGGGTTATGCACATGTGCCATGCGTCCGAAGCTGGAGCTTTTGAAAGTAATACTGTTCAGCGGTCCGCGCATGCATTCTTGCATTGCCTCATGGTTTCCCCTGAGGCGATAAATGGTGGGGCAGGCCACCAATGTCTACAGTTCCTTCTCACCACTGCATGGTCTGAGTCGTACTTCTGCTATACTCTCTTGTCCTTGGTGATGCATTTTCCAAAATGTGTAGAAAAACTCTTTTTTATTCTTGTTCATAGTTAAGATTTTATTGTTTTTGTTCTAAATTTTATAGTTTCAAGTTGTTTTATAGGATTAGATTGTGAAGTGCTTTGAGATCTGCTGTGAGTGCTGTATAGGAAATTCTTCTTCTTCTTCTTGATTATATTTCCATAAAACAAACTACTTGGGTTTGGTTTCTGGTTTAAAATCTCCTTTAAAGTCTGCATATAATTGTTAAATTACTTATATATAATTCTTACTTACAAATCTGTTTCAAAGGTTTTTGCTGTAAATTTAGTATTAAATTTTTTTAGGGCGAATGCTATCTTGCATAACTGGATCAGTTTTGCTGCATTCGAACAAAGTACCTGATTTTTTGAACAAGATTTGTAGCCTGCATATTTGATAGCATGATTAAGTCCCTTACTCTTACCAGTTTCAAAGTGGTACTTAGCTACCTCTTGGCAAGATGTTCAAGTTGGACAACACTGAATCTAAATAATATCCTGATCCATTGAGTACCCTTTAGTGTGGTGTGTATTAACTGAGGGAACATTTTGTACGGGCCACATTAAAAAGAACAACAAAATGAGGTCTTAAAAAGTATATACACCTTAGGCATGAAAGAGTTTAAATGATCACTGTTTTTAACTCAGAAGTCTGCCATATTTTAGCTGCAAATGCTTTGGCAACCAAGTACAAAGACTAGTATGCTTTCTGATTTATTTTTCAATTGAAATAATATTGGATTTCAAATATCTCATTTTCTGGGGGCTTGTCTAAAAGGAGAAATTTACTGGCATAATTATACTGGTATAATTACGCTGCTAAATTTCTCAGTGCAGGCAAGTTCTGGGGGTTGAAGACAAAAGACTTTGCTGTGTGAGGTAAGCATAGGGCAAGAGGATGCTTTTGAATCTCAATCGGTGTGTTGAGGTTTGTTTTTTTTTGGTTGTTAAGGCTAATTCAAAGGAAGGAAAACAGTGTTTTTGGTTTTTTTTGTAACCTGAATTGTTAAAGTATAATTTTAAAAGATCAGAGATGAACAATTCAGAATCTCTCTTTAGCTTATCTCCACAGCCGAATTTGTACTGCATTGTTTTATTATTGTGCTGTTTGATGACAGATAGCAGTCTCAGTCAGAAAATGCCATTGGTGTTCACCATTTAGGTCACCATTTGGTCCTTCTTCACTGCTTCTACTTACACTAAGACTATTGCATGTGGTTTTAGAAGTGTAACCAACAAAGTAAGATACTGTACTTTGGTAAGTCTTTCAGTATATCCAAATATAATTGAGTACATCAGCTCTGTGGTTAAGAGAGCATTAGTATTCTGCTATTCTTGTTTCCTCGAAATGAATGTAACCCCCCCCCCAAAAAAAAAAAAAAACAAAACACCTAATTCAGCCTTAATTTTCAGGAGATCAGTTATTGATACAAGATATCTATCTGTGTACATAGACAAAATTAATTTGTGAGGTCTCTGGAGTATTCTAACAACTTGGGTTGAAGTCAATCTTGGTGGAAGAGTTTATTGATTCTCTTCACAAGAAGTAAATACTGAAAGTGGGAGGATTGTTTAACTTAAAAAAAATGTAGACTGTCAAATCATTAATGATTCCTTGCTCCCCATCCTTCAACGGGAAGACTATGCTGTTCGAATTTGCTAGACTTTGGAGTAGCTCTAAATCAATTTGCTAATAGCATATTTCTGTTTCTGCCTTTATTTTTATTTTTTTTTTTAGGTTAATCTTAAGAGACCATGTCCATTCTGGGCTGATGATGGCCATTGTTCTATCAGAGATTGTCACGTAGAGCCTTGTCCTGAGGTATGGATCAAAGTAAAACAAGAAATCATTATTCTCTCACATAGCCAGACCAGTTTCTTCTATGGTTATCTCCTGGTTTAAACGATCTCTGCATCTCCCATGCAGATCCTCTTTATTTTTATTTTTCATTTTATTTTTTTAAATTTATACCTGTGCTGTAGCAGATTTAGGAACTACTGCTAACACCAGACTTCTCAGTTTGAATAGCTTGAACACACATAGTTCAGTTAATTCCTCTCCTTTTAAGTCATTATTCCCCTCCATGATAGTCTTATTTCATGACCAACGTCATTAGTGAAAAGTGAAATTGACTATATGTAAAGCACTGTCAGATGTGCAAATTAAACAATTTTTTAATTATAGTAATCTTGTGGTTTTACTTTTAACAGTAGTTGATTAAAAATGTTCATAGAGAAGTGTGATCAAGTTGATGTAACTGTTAAAATGTTTCAGTTTTTGTTTTAAACGTCTGATAGTGTGCATTTTCCCTTTTCCAACAGATGATAGTTAAAAACACTGTGGGTTGTTCTAAAATAGTTAAGCTGGATTGGAATTCATAATTCTTTTAAGTTATTGGTGCACTACCTTATAATGTCTCTACTTGTACAAAAATGGCTCAGTCTCTACTGTATGTAGATACATAACAGTTTCATACTTCATATTTTATTACAATTTTTATTATGCTCCTATTCCGGAAATCACAAGGATTTCATAAGGGTGGGTAAACATCCCCATTTTATAGACAGGGAAACTGAGGTAGAGATCATTCAAGTGGCTTGACTTAAGTCACAGTGAGTTGTTTGCACAATCAGGAAAATAATCCAGGTCTCCTGGCTCCCATTTCTTTGTTCTCTCCAGTGGACTATACTGTCCACTGTGAACTATATTCTGTATTTAGCAGAAGGTGATGTGAAGTAAATAGATCTGTGTAACTTCTGTGACTTTTAACTAGGCTTCATTGCTCATCTTATGGTACAGATTTTACATGGTAAGCAGTTATATATATATAACTATTGGTTTAACCAGGAAAAAGGGAATAGACAATTCAACATATGTGCAACATTGCCAAGTTAATGTTGTTTTTTGAAACATTTTAACTCTTGCATTTTCTGAATCAACTGAGCACACTTAACAATTCTTGTTGGGGTTTTATGCTATACTTTATTTTAACACTTAATTTATCTCCCACTTAAGCTCTTAAATGCGCACCTCACTGATGGCAGGATAAGTTCTCATCTCTGTCTCTATCGGTCTGTTACATCTACAGAACCAAGCACACAGCTCCCACTGAATAATCAGAGCTGAATGCATATAAACTTGGTCCATTGTTTGACTGGCCACCTTCTGGTAATGCCACTTTAATAGGTACAGCGGCACATCTGTTTACACTGACAACATATCTTTACAACTGTAAAAGATAAAGGAGTATTTTTTAAATTAAAGCTTAGAATTTTGGAGAACATTCTAGAATGTAGCAAAAATTGTAGAGTAAACCTGAACATGCAATTTTTTTTTAATTATACCTTTTTCTCGTGTTTCTAATCTTCAGCCATTCTATCCTTCCCACCCCAAAGCAAATGTCATGAACAGCCTCAGTACTCTCTGAAGGAGCTTCTGGGTTCTAAGCGCTTTTGAAAATTTGGCCACTTTGTTTAGGTGTGTAACTAGGAGCCCAACTCGATTTGAAAATGTGGGTCAATTATTCCTCAATTTGGATGGTCAGAATAGTTTGCATTTATGTAGCTCCCTTCATCCAGATACCAAAGCATTCTATAAACATTGATTAATGAAGTTTCATGACACGTGTGGGAGTAAAATCTATAGTAATTGACATTTTCAGGGGTTCTTAGGACAGGCATACAGTGTGTATATGTAACTTATGCTTTTGGAATATACACACGATAAACTTCAGTTCCTCCTAGACTGTTGAGTTGAAGGTCTTACTTTGTCAGTTGAAAGCTAATCTTCCCCAGACTTGCCATAAAAAATCAGTTTTGGCAGATGAAATTGAGGTATTGTGTTCATATTGGTTAGAGACAAATATTTCTTGCAGATTTTTGTAGACTTTGCAGAACTACTTTAAATAGTAGGGATGAGCTTTATTAGACAAATGTGTGTATTTACACACCATTCTAGTCTCTAATGTTTAATATCTGCTAGTGAAATCTTAAATTGGTTAAAAAAAATTGGCCATAATAAACTTTAGTTATTGCTACTTTTGTTCAGGGTAATAAAACTGAAATACTTTTTAATAATAGTATCCATTAGTGATAAAATTGAATGATGGGTATCCAAAGTATTAGCTATTGCTTTTATCAGGCAAAAATAAGTTTCAAATAATTAAAAGAAATTGAAATAAGTTTTCAACCTAGAAGGAGCCGACTGCTCTTATCTTGGGTAGGAGTAGCGTAAGTTGAGAGAACTAGGAATCACCTCAGCAAGGAATTAAAAGGTGTCAACTTGCAGGAAACAGTTAACAGCTTTATTAGCTATCAATCTTACAAGCATTGTGGCATAATCATTTTTGTGAACAGTGCATAAAGATAGTAATTTGTCTTTTTATTTTAGAGTAAAGTACCAATTGGAATTAAAGCTGGGAGTTCTAATAAAGTAAGTAATGTCTTTTTGTTTTCCAAGCTATTTTTCTGATTAAAAAAAATTAACCCCAAAATTAGAAATACTATGTATAGTCTTTATTGTCCTTTTTCAGCCTTGGATCCGTGGTAAACTTTATTTTTTATATGTCTTCTTGTGTGTGTAGTTTTTGCTTATAACAAAAAACAACAACCCCCGTATGCCTTTTATGTATTCGTTGTGAAGGAATTGTGGGTAAATTACAAATATTGTATGTGTGTATTTCTTTGGTGTTATTTGGTGGGTATAATTGCCACATACGATTCAGTCCAACACTGTGTACTGGCAGCCTTGAGTCTCAGCAGACTAATCAAGTCTGAAGAAAAGTGGCTTGGTGCATTACATCAATAAAAGGTAAAGTGGAAGGGTGGTTTCTGTGGGGAACAGAGTTCTCGTAAATGAACTCCTCTTCCTTTCTCTCTCTGCAGCTCCCTGTTTTGAGCCTATTCGTTAGTCCCCAGACATGCAGCATGGTAGGGGTTCTATTACCTTATGGGTACACATAGCCCACAATGATGAACATGATGGAAGAATCTAATAACAGAATTTCAGGTGAAGAAGCCAGAATGACTAGAGAGCCAGTAATGTATTTTTTTTTTAATTAAAGAATATCGGACACCTATCCTGCCTGTATAAATATTGAGAGGTCTCCCTTCTCTCAACATTGTTTTATTTTAAAGTAACGTTTAAACCTTCTGACTCCAACTCTGCTTGAGCTAAGTACATTAGTTTCAGATTTTCCCAGTGGAAGGATTTTTACATTTTCATCTGGGAGCATGTCAGCTTCTGTAACACTCTTTTCTGACCAGAGACACCTGGGTACCAGTGTCCCTCCAGCTTAGGCATACCTTGCCATTCACTTTCTATCTCAGCCACCAATGTGTCAGACCTTGCAAAATTCATTAGGGTCCCCTCAGACACCTCTGTGGGTCCTAAGTCTAAGGTAGCTGCATTAACCTGGGCTGATTGGGGTTTGTATTTTCATGTGCTCAGTGGAGCCATATCAGTAGCACTTTCTTGGGCTGTGCTGAGGTGTAGATACGTCTTACCTGTTATTCTTTATGGAAAAATATCCTGTAAGGTATATGGTGTAGTGAGTTTGTCAGGTCTAAGGTGAAATGTTTGCAAAGAACAAAGAAATGTTTGCCAAGGGGTCTCTGTGACGCAGTATGTTGATGCATTTAATCCTTTGAGATGAAAACTCAGCCCAACAATGAGATTTGTAAGCTTAAACTAGCAGCTAATTATTTGTTAGGTCATGAGCACACTGTCTGCTCCTGCTCGCCTCTCCTCAATTCATCCTTTCCACTTCTCCAAAATCTACCTCTTAAGAAAGCTGTGTATTTTCTAATCTCAGCTCCTCTGCAAAGTCTTGCAGTTCCAGTAACCTACTGGATGGTCCCATCACCGTCTCACTCATTCTGTCCAAAATTAAACTGCTCATTTCTCCTCTTCACTGGTTTGTCCTTTTTCGGTATCACATTCAAGATCCTTCTCCCCTCCCCTTTTAAGGCCCTCTATAATCTCATCACTGTCTGTCTTTGCTCTGATCCCTCCTATGCTTATATGGATTCTTTGTTGTCCTTGCTGCTATATCCTTCTTTTCTCAGACTCTTAGCTTAGTACATTTTTCATGCTGCCCCTTTGCTTGGGACAGTCTTCCCCTTCATGTTAGTCAAGTGCTCTTTCTCCTTTTCCCCAATTCATTCAAATCTCTTCATTCAGACACTCTTCTCTGAGTCCTGTGGTGATCTCTCCACCTCTGAATTGTTGTCCTGGGATTTTTCTTGTCAGTGTTCCATTGCAACATGTTCAAGAGAAGGAACACTAATTACTTTTTATTACTGTATCGCAGTGGTTCCCAAACTGTTTGATTGCAACCCCAAAAGTGCGGAGGGCACCATTTTGCTTTGAACAGCTTGACCCCCACATATGGTGTATACGAGCACTTGATGTTCAGAAGGCGCCATTTTACTCTGCACAATGGCATGCATAAGTGGTCACACTGCATGAAGGGTACAGTTTTGCTCTGCAAAATGGCATCTTCCATGCTGTCTGGGGTCTCAGCAGGAAATACTTCATCAAAAAAAGTTTGGGAACCTCTGCCATAATGTCTCAGAGCCCTAGTTATCGACCGGGTGCCCTGTGTTAGGTGCTGTACAAACACAGAACAAAAAGACTTTTTCTGCCCCAGAGAACTTAAAGTTGAAATATCAGATGGGACAACAGATGCGGGAGTACAAGGAAACAATGAGACAATATTGGTCAGCATGATAGGCAGTGTTCTCAAAGCACCACCAGTCTAACCAAGTCAATTTGTATGAATAGTCTTACTCATTAATGTTGCTTTGAAGTAAGGGTCCATCATTTTCTGTTATTTCTCTATTTTAAATGTTCTATAATTTATGCTGTAAAAACTTTCTGCTTGCTAAAACTTTACAGAACACAATGTTTATAAAATGATTTTAAATTACAGAAATACAAAATAAATGTTTGATGCTCTATTACTCTTTTAACATTGATTTGATGCTTATGAAAAGAAATAACAATTTACATACATTTTATAAAAAAATATATAAGCGCTAAAACTATTGATATCTTGCTGTGAGTATGCAAATTTGTCTGCCTTCTGTTGTCTGAGTGCACTTACAAACTATTCGGCAGCATTATTTTCTGTATATGAGGAGGGATTCTATGTTGTTGTGTGGGCTGCAGATGGAACAGAAAGGGTTTTATAAATACACAGAAGATAGGAAAATGAAGTTTAGGAGAAGTTTTGATCACAAAGCTAGCCTCAGAAATTAACTGTAACATTTCCATTACAGCTAATAATTTCTTCCTTTTGCTGATTTCTCCTGAAGACCTGATTAAAATCTCTTTAACTTCACTTTTTATTTTTAGTATATATTTCTGAACACTGACTTCTCACATTACTGCATAAAGATACAGTATTCTGACACCTCTTCCCCTTCGTAGCCTTTGATGTGCCCAAATACAGTCGTTTCCTCAATCAACAAATCAACAAAATTTAATATGGTCTGAAAAGATGTATTTGCATGATGACTTTGGGTATGTCTACACTGCAATGAAAAACCTGTGGCTGGCCCATGCCAGCTGGCTCAGACTCACGAGGCTCAGGCTGCAGGGCTCTTTCATTGCAGTGTAAACTTCTGGGCTCAGGCTGGAGCCTGAGCTGTGGGACCCTGTGAGGTGGGAGGTGCCTAGTTACAGTGTAGACGTACCCTAAGACACTACCTGAATAATGGTTCATAACATCAGTTTATGGATTTGTCATGGGGTGGGAAGGAAGGCAAAACACATGGTAAAACTTTGTTTATCTTTTTTTAATAGCAAAAAGTGGAATATAACAATTCCTATGCTGAGTTTAAAACGAGCTCAAAGTGCTGCTAACCAAGCTCCATTCCTAGCTGCTGAACCAGCTTCCATTGTTCCAGTGGGAAGAAAGACAAGATGCAGGGGCTGTGGCTTAGTTAGGCACTTAGACTTAATTCACTTAAAATATCAGTGAACGTTTGTCAGTAAAACATACAGAGCTGGGCGTCTTTTTTTCCTCAAGTATTTCCACTTATTTGGGAGGGCTGCCATCAGCCCTTCCCAACTATGATGCTGGGCTCCTACCACCACTGCATTACCCTCTTATGAAGGTTAAGGGGAACTGGGGAAAAGTGTGGGGTGGTCTTCTTGCACAGTAGGAGCCACAGCCCCTCTTTTTGCAGGTTTCTTAGGGGATATCTTCCCTTAAATTCACCTCCAACTCATGTTTATCAGGGAACAGTATTCCTTTTGTAATGATATTTGCACGGGACACATGCCACATCTGCTACCCACTGAGTTGCAACATTTTGACCTTATCTATCTCACTAGATCCCTAGTCTGCTGTGGGGAAGGCAAAAAAGCCACCCTGCGCCAGCTAATCTGGCAGTGAGGGGGAAAATTACTTCCCAGCCCCAAAAGAAAAAAGGCAACTAGCATGAGAATAGCTTCCACAGATCACTGGCTGTTTAAAAAAAACCAAAAAAACAACAAACCTAGTGCTTGTGAAGATGCCATACTGATTGGTATTCCTCAACTGCTGATATCTATTAGTGCAACAGATACAGCACAGGGAACAAGAGTGCAAGCTTCTATGGCTGTAAAAATTTCCTGCTATGTTGGGATCATAGTGGAAGCCCCATAGACAACTCTCCAGCAGCTTCCAACATATTACTATTTTGCACTTTAACTAATGTGGTAGTAAAAATGCTAGATGCCATCAGAGTCTTGTCTATGATAGAGCTAACATTAGTGCAGCTGAACTGGTGGTTACACTGGGGCGAATCTTTTGCTGAAAGTCCCTAGTGTAGACAAGGCCTGACACTGCCTTGCCAAGTTTTATTTTGGAGATCTTTTCTCTAAAGAAAAGAAGGTAATTCAGTTTTCGTGCCTATGGCAGTCACCCCCTAAATATGCTATCATATTCTGGTGTGCAGTACAGACCAATGATTGGTTGTCATCACTTGCCCTGCAACCTTGGGTGCGGGTGCCTCATAATGAATTATTGCAGTAGCTCACAATCTGGGCCCCTCACAGACAGACGGGCAGCATCCAGGTCACACTCAGAGTGTCTGTTTATAGCTGCAGCCTGCCAGTAACACTCCAGTCAGCAGCTTCTGCTAGCCTTAGTTACCACTTCCAGGGTGGCCCCCAACATTCCCAGGCCTAGATATTCCCAGAAATGGCATGTTCTGCACTTTCCAGCCTTCTTGTGGACAGTTCAGATATTAGAGGTCCATTGCCCTGTAAAGGGTCAATATGCAAGTTACCAAACAATCCAGTTTACACACAACACTGGATTTTTTTTGATTAAAAAAAAAAGTTTATTTAACTATAAAGAGGTAGATTTTAAGTGTGTACAAGGTGTTAAAGTCAGAAATGGTAACGAGAAATAAAACAGTACATAGTAGCTAAGACTTAACAAACTAGATTTGGTTCAAGGTAAAATCCTTACCACATGTTCCTAGCAATATAGCTGACCAAATGCTCAGGTCAGCATCTCTCCCCAAAATCCAAAGGGCTGTCTTCAGTGAAAGTGAGGGGGGAGGAAGAGGGAGAGAGACTGGGGTGTTTTTGCCCCTCACTTTTATAGTCCAGTCCTCCTTTGAAGTGGATTCTTCTGATGATTACCCCTCAAAGCAAAGTTTATTCACACAGTAAAGAAGGTGACATGGAGTCTGGGGATGAAGGTGCCCCCAGGCTTTTTCTTCTCCCCTGTATATGCCGAAATGCAGATTTGCCTTGTCTCCATCTCGCTGTGTCAAGAACCCTGCTTACTACTTATGTAAATTGCGGTAAACACATTCCTTTGTTTAAGATGGACCTGCTTAACCCCTTCTGCCTAATTAGGGCTCCATGGGTTTGAACATGTGCTATCATACAGAGGGAATTCATAACTTTATATATAATGTTGCTACGTACATTTCACCATGATATAATTGACTAGCCAGTTATTCATCTTCAAATGATACATCCCAATTCATATTTTGCACAAAGATCATGACAGTAGTGTGTAGGGTGTGAATACAGGGGTGTATTTAGTCACACATGCAAAATAGCTATCTTGTCCTCAGAATCTATAGTATTCCAGGTATTCCCTATAATAAATATAATACAATATAAATAATACTCAGAGTACTGAGTTAACAATTTATCAAATGCAGAATTGGCAGGTTATAAAGGGAGAATGCTCTGTTCACTCTTCAGTCTCTCTCTCAAACTGCTGTCAAGTTTGCTAGATATAAACGGTGCTTTTGTGGTGTGGACATCTACTTTGAAGAGAAGTGAGGCCACCAGCTCTATTCAGATATGCTTGGTTTAAGGCAAGACAAGCTATCGGCTGTTACCTTTCAGTCACTCTTGACCTTTATGAAAAACAGTTGTAAACAGAAAATGTAAAAATATGTTTGAGTCTCCTTCAGACTCAGATTGAAAAACAATAGAAGTAGTTCATCTTTGAGTGCTGGTCCCTATTCATATTCCACTGTAGATATGCATGCCTCTGGAGTTGGAGAGTTCTTGGAAGTAGTGTCCATGTGTCCGCAAATGTAGCCTTGCTCTCCTCAAGCCTCCAACTGGGGAGTTAACGGGTGGAGTGGACATCTCTTCAGTTCCTTCTTACTACTGCATGGGCTGGGTTGGAACTTCCAGTGCCTGAAGCTTTTTGTCTCCTTATTTTCCACCAGTAAATGCGTGTGTGTGTGTATGTGTGTGAGTGTGTATGTGTGTATATATATATAATATATATATAATATTGTAAAGTAAATGTTCTGACAGTATTTAGCTAAGTTTTATAGTTTAATTCCTATACTGGGGAATTTCCCTTCCCCTTGTATCCCAATACATTTACTGGACTTTGCCCAGACAGGGGTGCCTGAATGGGGGGGGTGGCGCTCAGGGGGCCATGGCCCTCCCACTTGCTACCAGCCCTAAGAGTGAGCGAACAGGGGTGTGGGGGGCGGAGAGGAGTGAGCAGGGACCAGGGTATTGTGGGGGAGGAGGTGGTACATGAGTGGGGCCTTGGGGAGAAGAGACAGTGTGGCGGTGTGGCCATGATTTGGGCACTTTTGCCCCCTGCCCCCCTTTTAGGGCACTTCTGCCGCTTCTGTGTCCAGAACTCTGGGCTCCAAAATCTGTTCTTCTTGCTGATGCTCCTTCTCTGTCAGTGACGACCATCAGCACTGCTTGTGCTGCCTCTGGGAGGCTCATGTTGTGGCATGCTGCAGTATCTGCTGCTTTTTTCCCATGTGTACCTGTCAAGGGGGGAGAACTTCATTTTAAGAAGCACGTAATGGGGAAAAGCCATGAAGAAACAGTTGGATCCAGGCCTGGGGATCCCCTTCCCCTCTGCTCCCCCCCTCCCCCGTGTATTGACCTGACTCAGCAAGGAGTGTGCCTCCTGCTGTGAGATCCAACTTAGGAGTGAGGGAATTTACTCCCACAGATTCCCCTGTTGGGGTCTTGATGGGAAGGCCAGAAGTGCTCTCAGGAGAGCAAATCCTCCTCTAAGTCCACTTCAAAAAAGTTGGATACAATGCTACTGAAGTCAAACAAGTCTTTCTGCTCAGCTCATGAGGACTTGTCATGACTCTGAGATTTAGGACATTCTAAGAAAATCCACAAGTCCAGGGCTCTGCTGGTATCAGACATTGGTGCTGGAACTAGGAGTGCTGGGTGTGCTGGTGCGTCCCCTGGCTTGAAGTGGTTTCCATCATATACAAAGTTGACAGTTTGGTTCAATGGCGCTCAGCACCCCCTCTAAATACATTTTTCTTCTTTGAGTGCTTGCTCATCTCCATTCCAGTAGGTGTGCGTGCGCGTGCCACGTGCGTGATCGTCGGAAGGTTTTCCCCTAGTGTACCTGTCAGGTCGGCAGTGGAGTCCTGGAGAGGCACCCTCATGGCGGTGAATATAGGACACTGCCGACCCACCGCCTGCTCAGTTCCTTCTTACCGCCAGTGACGGTCGTTGGAGATTCCTTCAGTCTCTTGCTTCCCAAGTGTCTACCTAGTGGTTACCTTCTAGTTAGTTGTAAATAGTTCTTGAAAATTGTAGTTAGTTAGCCTGTTTCAGGGGGGGTCCCCCCCGCCCCAGCTTCCCTGACTGGGGTATGCCTGGATCTCAGGGGTTTAAATCCTGCGAACACTGCGGGAGGCCTATGCCCAAGGGGGAGCCACACGCGTCATGCCTTAAGTGCCTGGACGAGGGCCATCAAACAGATAAGTGCTCCATTTGCAGGAGCTTTAGACCCATGACGAAGATGGGGTGGCACTGTCGTCTCAAGCTCTTTTTAATGGAGGTGGCTGTTCACCCTCAGCCAGCACCGGAAGTGGCACCAGCGACACCTGAAGTGGTACACCGGTTTCAGCACCGAAAAAAGACTCCTCCAGGGAGCATTGACACCGCTCCCTGGCTCACAAAGCTGGTTCGAGCATGCAGTACCGCTCTCAGTCCCGAGTGCCACATAAGAAGAAGAAGGCAGACAGGTTGGTCCTCCACCAGGAAACAGCATAGGGATCCCAGCGGGGTATGTCCTACATCAGGGCACCCATGGCTTGGCCCTCAGATGCTTGTGGACTCCCTGACTTGGCAGGAGTTGGAGGACGAGATTGATCTTTCCTCCATGATGGATAACTTTTGAGGCCATGCAGAACCTTATTGGCATGACAGCACAGTCCCCAGCCCTGCAGACGCGACCACTGGTCCAGGTGGAAGCGCAAGGCCCGGTGATGGTGCAGTCTGCAGCACCAATGTCGGTACCACCACCTATTCAACACCGGGGCAAGCCAACAATGCTATGGCGCTGCTCCCCATCGCCGCATTACCATTCCCTGGCACCGTTGGGTTCTGCTCCTCCATGGTATGGCTCAGACTATTCCTTGGACTCCGATAAGTCATTGATCTCCCGACGTAGTTGGTACCGGTCTCGGTCCCGGCACCGCAGATCGCGGGATATGCTGGTACAGTGGCCCTTTTGGATTCCTTGGGCCTATCATCAGGCTCAAGGGTGGGGCTCCAGGCTGCGTCTGTAGTGTCCACGCCCTGTGCTCCTCCTTCAGCCATGTTGGTGCCACACCATACTTCCACAGCACTTGAAGACTCCCACCCCCACGAGACAAGGACCCTGGGTCTTCGCAAACAGGTGCAACTTTCGAGCCAGCACCACAGTCTGCTTTGAATAGGGCAGACATATCCAAGCCAGCCTCTAGGGAGCCTGAGGGTCAGGAGGACCCAGTCCCATGGGCTTCATCATCCTCTTTTCTGGATGAGGCAGTAGCTGGCACCTCCACTACCATACTCCCTGCGATGGACAATAGGACGCACCAGGACCACTTTAGGAGGGTGGCCCAAAACTTACACCTCCAGGCTGAGG
This sequence comes from Eretmochelys imbricata, assembly GCF_965152235.1. Classification (NCBI taxonomy): domain Eukaryota; kingdom Metazoa; phylum Chordata; order Testudines; family Cheloniidae; genus Eretmochelys; species Eretmochelys imbricata. The sequence goes on along the minus strand of NC_135574.1, from coordinate 134,916,939 downwards.
AGGTGCCAGAAGACTCAGACCCAATGGTGGACATTCTTGCCCCGGAGGGTCCTTTAGGGTAGCCTTGCCCCTTAAAGACCATACAAAACACCACAAAGGTGCTATGGTAGACCCCTGCCTCCATATCTCCCACAGCCAAAGAGGTGGAAAGGAGGTATTTTGTGCCGCAGAAGGGGTATGAACACCTTTTTACCCACCGTCAACCTGCAACATTAGTGGTGGATGCAGCGAGCCACAAAGAGCAGCAAGGTCAACCAGGTCCTGTCCCAAAGTCACGGGACGCCAAGAAGCTGGACCTTTTTGGCTGTAAACTCTACTCAACTGGGGGGGCTCCAGCTTCACATTGCTAATCAGCAAGCAGTGCTCAGCCGCTACGCCTTCAATTCCTGGAGAGTACTAGCTAAGTTCCAGGAATTGCTCCCGTCAGACTCTCACCCAGAGTTTGTGGCGCTTCTTGAGGAGGTCAAGGTGGTGTCAAACCCCAGCCCCCCTCCCACTTCTACTCCATACCACCGAGGCAGGACTCAGCCAGGAGAAGGAGCAGGAATAATAGGAGGCACCAGTTGCAGTCCTCCTCAGGCCAAGGCCAGGGCTGGTCCAAACAGCCCACAGCACCGAAACCTAACCTTTGAAGGGAGCCCAGGGACGGAGCACCAGGACTCAATCGAGATCCTTGCCCTCCCTTTGTGAACTGACTATCCCACTTCTACCGTGTTTGGTCCCAGATCACAACAGATCGCTGGGTTCTGAGCACGATAGGGGTGGGATATTCTGTCCAGTTCTGTTCCATCCCACCTTCCCCCCACACACACTTTTCCTGTTCCTCTTCAGCGACCCTGCTCATGAGCAACTCCTTCTCCAGGAGATGCAATCTCTCCTCACTCTGGGGGAGATAAAGGAGGTTCCTCAGGAGTTCAGGGGCAAGGGATTTTAGTCCTGATATTTCCTATCCCCAAGGCCAAGGGTGGACTTTGACCTATTCTGGATCTGCGAGACCTCACCTAGAGACCAGAGGGTGGGTGACTGACTCCATCAGGAGATGCAGCTTGTGGGAGGAGTCTGTCTCCAATTCTATTGGACAGCCATAGTTTCCCTCCAGTGGAACCATTGGTGCTGCCAACAGATACAGACTAGGTATTTTCTTTCTTCGGAGACTCTGAACAACCTGAAGAACTGATGTCTCCTCCTCTGAAACATGTCTTCCCAGACCAGTCTGGAACCAACTTCCACTTCAGCACCTCCCTCAGAACTGTTGGTACCCTATGCTAGGGAGAGTCCCACAGCCACCCTTTGACCCATCTTCCTGGCCTTCTCTGGGATACTGGGACCTGTACCACTCTGCAGAATCGACATGATCCACCTGTCCACCCTTCACCAGCAAGAGAACAACTAGAAATTCCTCCTGACCCCATGGAAGAGGAAGATGGATCTGGAGCTGGCGGTACTGACGAGACTGTCCTCATATTTGGATAAATAGTTGCTCCAATATCTCCTTCCCCCCGATGACCATAAGCAGTTCCAGGAACTGTTACATAGTGTTGCAGAGGAGCTGCAGATCTCCCTTGAGGAAGTTCAGGGTCTTCAACATAAACTCCTGGCAAGTGAGCAGTTACCTCTTCAGTATTAAGGAAAGGGTTTTTACTCAATATACTTCCTAGTACCCAAAAAGGACAGCTGGGCTATCCTTGATTTCTGCCATCTTAACTGCCTTATTCGCAAACTGAATTTCACATGGTTATGCTGTCATCTATAATCCCATCCCTAGAAAAGAGCATGTAGTTTCCAGCTCTTGATATGTAGGACACATACTTTAACGTGGCCATTCACCCCGTCAGATGCTTTCTCAGATTCCTGGTGGGCCCTGACCATTTTCAATACAGTGTAGGTCCCATTCAGCCTTGCTACAGCCCCAAGGGTCACTGCTAAGGTCTTCTTAGTAATAGCAGCCCACATCAGGCATTGTGGATTCACCATTTCCCCCTATATTGATGACTGGCTTCTCGTTGCTAAGACTGTCAAGAAGCCTATGAGTCTAATTCATCAATGCTTTCAACTTGTGCTTTCCCCAGCGTAACTCAAAAATATTTGGACTTGTCATAAATGTAAAGGGAAGGGTAAACCCCTTTGAAATCCCTCCTGGCCAGGGGAAAGCTCCTTTCACCTGTAAAGGGTTAAGAAGCTAAAGGTAACCTCGCTGGCACCTGACCAAAATGACCAATGAGGAGACAAGATACTTTCAAAAGCTGGGAGGAGGGAGAGAAACAAAGGGTCTGTGTCTGTCTATATGCTGGTCTTGGCCGGGGATAGACCAGGAATGGAGTCTTAGAACTTTTAGTAAGTAATCTAGCTAGGTATGTGTTAGATTATGATTTCTTTAAATGGCTGAGAAAAGAATTGTGCTGAATAGAATAACTATTTCTGTCTGTGTATCTTTTTTGTAACTTAAGGTTTTGCCTAGAGGGGTTCTCTATGTTTTTGAATCTAATTACCCTGTAAGATATCTACCATCCTGATTTTACAGCGGGGATTTCTTTATTTCTATTTACTTCTATTTTTTATTAAAAGTCTTCTTGTAAAAAACTGAATGCTTTTTCATTGTTCTCAGATCCAAGGGTTTGGGTCTGTGGTCACCTATGCAAATTGGTGAGGCTTTTTAGCCAACATTTCCCAGGAAAGGGGGGGGTGCAAGTGTTGGGAGGATTGTTCATTGTTCTTAAGATCCAAGGGTCTGGGTCTGTGGTCACCTATGCAAATTGGTGAGGCTTTTTACCAAACCTTGTCCAGGAAGTGGGGTGCAGGGTTTTGGGAAGTATTTTGGGGGGAAAGACGCGTCCAAACAGCTCTTCCCCAGTAACCAGTATTAGTTTGGTGGTGGTAGCGGCCAGTCCAAGGACAACGGGTGGAATATTTTGTACCTTGGGGAAGTTTTGACCTAAGCTGGTAAAGATAAGCTTAGGAGGTTTTTCATGCAGGTCCCCACATCTGTACCCTAGAGTTCAGAGTGGGGGAGGAACCTTGACAGGACTTTATAGGAATGTCCTTAAATTCAGTCACAGCAAGTGCTTACCTGCCGATGGACAGGTTCCAGTGATGAATGACCTCCTAGATCAGATCATGCTCTTGTTCTGTACAAACTTAAAATTGTAAGTATTCTTGTGGTCATAATGGTAGTCTTTGAATTTAGTGCTCTATTTAAGTTGAAAGGGAATGTTCACATCAGCATTGGTGCTGTATTTCAATGTGTCTGCACAATGTCCAAGCAAATACTTCATTGATTTTTATTACATAGGAAAGGTTCTAAGCTTTTTTTTAAAGGAAACTTTGATTCTGGAGAAGATTCCAAAATGAGCAAGATTACCTTCCATCCTCAGAATCCTTGTGTTTTCCATATCAACAGATTTGTATTTACTGCACAACTTTGACTTCCCTAAGAAAGAGGTGAAGTAAAGGACATTTCTAGTTAATATGATTGTGTACTAAATGTAACCTTTCTTACAGTACTCAAAAAGAGCAAATAACACCAAAGAACTGGAAGACTGTGAACAAGCTAACAAACTGGGAGCAATTAACAGTACTCTAAGGTAAGCTGTGCTTAAAGTAAATAGTACCAACAAAAGGTCATCTTGACTCTGGTATGTTATTTTGGAAACTGCTGCTTTTTGTTCTCTTCACTTTTATATAGTCCCTATAAAAACAGTGGAAAATAGCCCTGGTGTTAAATATGAGTTAATGGACTCAAAAACCTCTGAAGCTAAAGATCGGAAGGAAGAGAACAAATATCTTTCCTTTCTTAAAGGAAGATTTTTATTGTATACAAAACTCTGAGCAGGAAAGGCAGGAAACCCAGGAAAAAGAGCATTTGGGTTTTTTATTACCACTTTGTCCTGGGTAGAGTAGTACAAACAAATATTAGAGAATGGTCTAAAATCTTTTATCTGCACATCCGGAACTAATTATCTCAGCCTCTGAAATCTCAATGTTAGAACATAGCATTTACTGAGTACTTCATGGGGGGATCTGGATTCCCAGCAGAGAAAAGTTTGGAGCCGGATATTGAAGGGCCATTTTGATCAAAGGAGCTTGACACTGCAACAATGGTAGTTGCTCCATAGTTGAGGAACCAATTTCCTATAAGCTCAACTTTGGCCTCTTCTCTAACCTGCCCCCTGCCTCCCCAGCACCATTCTTCCAAAACAAAAAATAAAATAAAGTAGTAGATTTGATCTGAAGCAGGAATAATATTTTTCTACAATACTCAAAATGATTTGGATTAGAGGCTCCTGAGTTAGGGCCCACTTAAAAGCTGAGTAGGTAAACAGTTTCAGAATGTAATTTTTTTTTTTGGACATTTTCTAACACCCATCCTCCCAAAAAAGGTAGAAAGATAAAATTAACTTTAGTGGATTTTCCTAGCAGAGATCTCATACTTTCGGGCCCCAGTTTTGAACAGTAAAACCTGAACTATAAGATGTTTCTTCTTGGCAACATCGTCTTAAGAGTGTTGGGTTCAGGAAGCTCAGTGTAAGCTACAGTAAATCAGGAGACAGTAAGATTCCTAATTTTGTTGCTCATATTTAAAAAAAAAAAAAGTTTCAGCCTTCTCCCTCTGCAGAAAAAAGGGACAAACTGGCCTGTCACTGAGAAATTTTTTTCCCTCCCAAGAAAAAGGGAGTTAAAGTGTGAAAAGCCTCCTAAAGCTCACGAGGTTGGGAAAGTGGACAGCGGGCATGTAGAGGGTTGGAGAGATAAGCATGCTTCTTGGGAACATGGAAAGTGAGTGTTTAAGTTGGGGAGGGAACAGGAAGATAATCCCTGATATAGGAACAAGTGGGAGATAGCAGTTATGTGGAGGCCAGGAGGTACCTATGCCTCCTATGCAAATCCTTCAAACCCAGCAATTCACCCTTTTAATGGCTCCTAGCTCTGGGTATTGTGCCTGTTTGGCTGAATTTAATCGAACTGGGGTTGCCTACTGGCAAAATACAGGAAGTTGACTGGATGGGGAAGCTCCTAGGAGTAGAGCTTCTCTCCACCTGATACACCTTCAGGTTCTTCCTGCTTTTTCCAAACATGACAAAAGGAGAGGAATCTGTGGATCTTGTTGCAGAGTGGGTCCTAGGTTTGTAAAACTGAGTTTGGGTTAACTTGGTCAGAAAGAATGGGTGGTTGAGGGATTATGCATTACTTCCCAAGGCACCATGCTAACTACCAATGAGAGAGTTTATTGGTGTTTGGTTTTGAAATGCTGTAGTTAATGGCTGGCTTACCACTGTTTGCTAAATGCTCAAAACCGAAACATTTGAGTTTGTTACAAATACTACAAGGTCATTGGAGAGGAAGAGTTAGGGAAATGTGACAATTAATTCCTTGGTATTTTCTTCGGGTTTTTTTCAAGAGGATAATCCTATTTACAAAGCAATATACATAATCAAGATCATTGGCTTGTCTCCTATTGTAATGTAGAATCAGTTGATGTTAGAAATGGGACAGAGGAGATGAAAGACCCATGTCCATCTTTGCCAATGCAGGGTTTTTTCTACAATATATAAAGATTTGTCTATACGAACACATGGTTCTTGGGAAGCTGGGGTTTGTATCTACTCCACCACAAACTGAAAGTTCCCTAGTGTGCTCTAACCTACTCCTATTTCAATGCAGGACAGACTAAAGTGTACTAGGGAACTTTTAGTGCACAGCAGCAGTGTCCACACGGCACTTAGTGCTTTGTAGTCTAGTGCAGGTTAGATTTACACTCCAGCTTGCCATGAAAGGTGTGTTTGTATGACAAGTCTGAATACAGGCATTCGTTTTCCTTCTCCTGAGATAAATTTACGAGCATCTAACAGGCAATAGCTTGTTGATATGTTCCAGTGCTTCGGCTACAGTCATTTTAAATTTAGCTCCAGAGATATTGCACACCATCAATTCTCTGTATTCAAAATTATCTAATTTGTGTGGTTTTATGATTGCTAATTTTGACAGCTCTTGGATACATTTAAAAACTAAAATAAAAGCATTTTTACAAGTCAAATTCAGTTACATGTGTTTATTTTCTCTTTTTCTCAGTAACCAAAGTAAAGAGGCTTTCATTGACTGGGCAAGATATGATGATTCACAGGACCACTTTTGTGAACTTGATGGTAAAATAGATATGGAAGTGAATAAGCTTTTAAAACAGCTGAAGTTCTCTAAGAAAGCATATTTATGCACTGTCAGTAAATAAGTTTAAAGGTGTAATACAAATGACTTAATTTTGTGCTGACTGGCCAAATAAAAATCTCAGACCTTCTCATGTAGAAGGAAAGTTCTTAGTGTGTGTGGGTGGGGGAGTACAACTTAGGGGCATAGGGAGATAGTCTCTATTAGTACCGACATGTGAGGCATTTGATAGTGGATAGACAGGTGTATATTTTATGGAAATGAAAAGGAAAGAGAGTGCACAAGTAACAGTAAAAGATGCTGAAATCCTCCTTCCATACTGGGGCAAACATAAGACCACTTACGCAAAACCTAATTGCTTTAACCTATTGAGAGTATGTCTACACAGCAAAACAAAACAAAAAACAATGCTCCAGGGAGTCTTAGAGCCCAGGTTAACTGGCTTGTGCTCCCAGAGCTCATGCTGCAGGTCTAACAAGTGTAGACTTGTGCTGGAGCCTGGGCTCTGAAACCTAGGAGCAGAGAGGGTCTCTGAGTTCGGACCCAAACATCACGCTGCTATTTTTAGCCCTGCAAGCCCAAGTCAGTTGATCTGAGCTCTGAGGCTAGCTGCTGGGGTTTTATTTTGTTTGTTTTTTGTTTTTTTCTATACTGAGGGTGTAGCTATACCCTCAGTCATTTACTGTATTCCCTTTGCTAACCTTTAGAAATTTGCACTTTCAAAGAGCTTGTTTCTTCGCCGCATCGCTTTTTGATTAGTTGCCTCTGGATTGAAGTAATCCTCTTTACCTTTAGTAAACATGTTATTTTTAATAATTAGCAAAAATTTATCTTTTTGGGTTGACATTTGTCTTCATCTCAGAACATGGCTGCTGTTATTTCTGGTAATTGCTATAGTAGTTTTGATTATTGTAGCCTGTTCTAGGTAACTTATTAACAAAGGTTAGAGATCGAACTAAAGCTGTCTCAGTAGTGTTTGGTAAAGTATTAGAACACATAAAACATATTTTTCTGGCTTGTATGGATTTTTATGGGAAGTAGATTGTAGTTCTGGAACCCATAGCTTGCATAGGCTTTTGCTTCCTCTCTATCATCATCATTTCTGCCTGTTGCCTGCACCTTGCCTGTTCAGCTTTCTAAGATGATTTTAGCTTCTGACTGTCTCCCTTCCGCCTCTCTCTACTCTTCTTTGATCACTTCTGAAATGACACTTAACTGCTGTTCTGATGGTATTCTTTTTTTCATTGCTAGATCAGCTCTTACTTTCTACTATGGTTGCTCATCATTCATCATTACAAGAGCAAGTGCTCGGGGCTTCTGTTGGCTTACTCTTGTGATTGATTGGGTGACACACTCTTGACATTTGGTTGTAGTTTTTGACCTTTCAAATCAGATATTTTATTTATATGTAATTGTTTCTAGTTTTTACTTCTTTAATAATTTGGGAGTAGTATTTCAGTTATCTTTCACATTTTTAAAAAAGCATTAAAAAGCTGTATTTAGCTATCTTGAAATTTTATTTTTGGATGTGGTCCTTTCGCATTCATGTTGAACTTAAATAATATACCTAGAAATAAGAGGAATGATTAAATGCTCTGTTGCAATTTATAGCTTTTCCTGGCTATAAGAGCATTCTAAAATGCACTATAAAATATTTCTAGTTGGCAGCATTGTAAATTGGTAGAAAATGTGGACTAAAGCATCTAAAAATAAATCTTACAAATTTCTTTTAGCTAATGAATAAAATTTGAGAAATACATCTTGTAAAAGCAATCATAAAATAAACCCTAGATTTTAGAAGAATTTGAACATTGGAAGTCCTAATTTCTATCATTATTTAGTGTTCTTTTTTAACATATAGCCCCAATCCTGAAAACACTTACTGTACGTTGACATGCTTAATTGTAAGCATCTGAGTAGTCCTATTGACTACTGACCCACTATTGACTACTGCTTAACTGAAAGCATCTGAGTAGTCCTATTGACCCAATGTCCAGTGGGACCATTCACTTGCTTAACTTTTAAGTCCAAGCATTAGTTTTTTCAGGATTGGGGCCTATACTTGCAATAGTCAGAGTCTGTGGAACGAACTCACACAGGAGCAAAGGACCACCAAAGACCTCACCACCTTCTTCTCCTGCGGAAGCATGTTTTAAAAAAAAAATGAAAACCACTACATTTGCATACACAAATCTTCTCTTTGGAAAAGAATGAGAGAGAGAGAGAGACGCACACATGACAGTGTTAGTCCTGTTGCTTAGTGCCCTACTGGAAGGTACTCAGCTGCTGCAGTGATGAGAGCAGTACAAAAACCTGTATAGAATGAAGCAGATCTTATTTAATGTCACCTTTAGCGTATAACACTGTATATTATATACAGGATATTTATGCTGGTGTTTAAAACCAAATTAGAGGATAAGATAGTGTTTGATGTCCGAGATCTCACTTTTACTTTGTTCTGTATAACTGCTTTTTGTGAAACTCAGTCCTTTTAAAGTGACTGGTTAGAATATGTAACAAAGGGTTTCCTGTTTTAGATGAGAGATCTCCAGATGCGCAGTATGTGGATTTGCTGCTGAATCCAGAACGTTACACTGGATACAAAGGGGCCTCTGCATGGAGAGTGTGGAACAGCATCTATGAAGAAAACTGCTTCAAGTAACTGGGGAGGGAGGAGAATGCACTTTATACTTTGAACAGTAACATTTCTTCAAAATACAAAAATCATTTATTTTTTAACTTTTTTTCAGGCCTCGATCTGTCTATCGTCCTTTAAATCCATTGGCACCCAGCAGGGGTGGGTCTCTTAACTATTTTGTACTTATTAAAACACTTTCAAAAGCATTTCAACTCACCTTAATGAATTTTCTAGTCCAAATTATACAAATAATATCCTACGCTGTAGTACTATCTGTTGTCCACTCAGTGTCATATAAAGTGACAAAAACTAGATCATGAAATATAAAGAAATTGACCCTAATATACCAAAAACTTAATTAGCTAAAATTAATGCTCTGATCCTGTTAAATTGCACACATGCTTAATCTTATGCATGTCAATCTCATTAAAGTCATTGGGACTACTTGTGTGCAAATTAAAGCACATCTATCAGTTTTTACAAGATCAAGGTCAAAATCCCATACTAAGATGGGTGGGAGTTAAAAAACCTTACAGCAGTATCTTCAAAATTCATATCTTGAATCTGATTTATTTTCCCCAAGCATCTAATTTTGTCACTTCAGTATGTTTATTGGCTAATACAATGCACAGTAACAACTTTTCTTTCATAGTCAAGTTAGTAATAACTTGAGTTTTCCTGAAGTAATATCACTTCACTACTATACAAAGTGGGATCCACTGGAAAGATTTACCTTAAAGATGAAAGTTTGAAAAGCAGTGTACTGATGGTTGCCTAGTTCCCATAACAATGAAATATTAATGTAAATAAATTCATTCAAAAAGAAACCCTGCGTGTTGGAAATGAAGGAAGACTCATTTAGCGTAGATGAGGACTATCGGCAAAATTGTAACCAGTCTTTGTTTTTAAATGTCACTATTGAAATCAGTTAATTCAGTCTAAAAAATAACACAATATAGCCCTATATCTTATATGCATGAACATAGGCAGAGTCTCTGTTGTTACTCCCTAATACTTCCTTCTGTGTTTTTTTTAATTTGTCTAATTAAAAACTTAAATATTGACCTCCTAGATCGGTGATATTGATATTAACTGTTGGCAGGCAGTTAAGTATATTTGAATATTGTACTGTACTAATTATATTTAAAATGTTAAGTGTGTTTTATAATGTAACATGCACAGGAGTGAACAGTTCACTGATTATAAGACCAAGAAAGGACCATTAGACATTTATCCAAACCTTCTGCATAACACATGCCATAGGTCTTCATTCAGTAATTTCTGCACCAAGCCCATAACTTCTGTTTGACCTACAGCATATCTTCTGTGTAAAAGAAAAGCAATTTGTAAGATTCCTGACATGAACTGAAGAAGCATTTCTTGCATCTTTAAATATCTGTATAGCAGGGTACATGTGTCATTTCCCATACAGTGTGGAAAAGGTTTTTTTCTAATGTTCCTAGATCTTTATTTACAACTTTTTTCTTTTTTTCCAGGGGAGGATGATGGTAAGTCTGATTTAATACATTCTCCGTACTAGTTAAATATATAGTGGGAGTTACTTCGGTAATTGTGATTGTTTACTTGTTGCGTAAACTTCTTTTGGATGGAGAGGAAGAAATAATTTTCATTCTTTTTACCAGTGGGGGGAAAAAAAAAGAGGCAAAATAGTTGCCCTAATTATATAGTTCACTTGTCTGTCTTTTTCCCATAAGAATATTTATGGTCTTGCTGCTGGAATACATGAATAGCAAGAAGAGAAAAGGTGGAAAAAATGAAAGAGGGTCTGGGAAGGTTTTTACAAGACATGGGGTGGAAGTCTTTTGGGCCTGAATTGTGCAGGGCTTTGCGTTTCTCCTCTTTTCCATTGATGGCAGATGTAATCTTTTTATTTTGATAAAGGAAAAGAACAACTTTTTTTTACCTGGATAGTTTCTTTATATATAGTCAGGGTGTTTTATCCCCCTTTTTTTTCCCCATTGTAGTCTGTGTATGATAAGAAATGCTTTGATTGCTGATTTCTAAAAAGATCTAGGGGTCATTGTGGACAGCTCAGTGAAAACCTGCACAGTTGCAGTCAAAGCAAACAAGATTTTCAACTATCAAGAAAGGGTTAGAAAATGTTGAAAATATGCTGTTGTATAAATCAGTGGTTACGCTGTTAGCCTGAACACTTTCATTACTTTTGATCACCCCATCTCAAAAATTATATAGTAGAAATAGCAATGATCCAGAGGATATCACTGAATATTATTAAAGGCATGGGAAGACTTTCATGTTAGGAAAGATTAAAAAGAGTAAGAAAATTTAGTTTGCAAAGGAGACGAGGAGTCATTATTGTGTGTGAAATAATGAGTGGTGTAGGCTGGTCAAAAATAAGAATCTTCCTTGAAAATTTTTGGAAGAAACAAGAATTTTTTTAATTTCATAGAAATCTTAATTTTTTCACTAATAAAATGAAAAATTTGTTGAGAATATAAACAGATTTTGAGGTTTCAGGTTTGGGTCCTCCCCTCTTTCTATTTCCATTTTTTTCTAGTGGAAAAGTGAGTGAAAAAGGAAAAGAGAAGGGGAACTGATTAATTTTTTTCCATTTGATGGAAAAAAAATTATTTTTTTAAGATATGAAAACTTTCCACAGAATTTTCATATAGTTCAAAAAGCCATTTTTAGTGCAAGTTCTATCCATAAAAAATGCCTTTTGAACAGATTTGAACAGTTCTGACCAGCTTTATGAATGATATCGTGTAGGTCATTTAATCGCTTGACGGCCCTAGTTTCTACTTAAAGGATGTTAATATGTACAAATGAATGCTGATGGATTTAACTATGTATTTTTGTGTTTTCAGGAGAATCTTTCTACACATGGCTAGAAGGTAAAAGAAAAGTTGATATAATGATGCCTAAAATTAATGTTAATTGCATTAGAAAGAACAGATACCAGTAGTGTTCCCCAATTTCTTATCCCTACTCACTGTCAGTCATATTTTGTTGGTGTCTGGAGTGAGTGTACATCTTCATCCCAAAGCCAGTAATTGTTTGTTAGTGGATCAGTTATTGTAGTATGTGTAAGAGATTTTGTACCCTTATGTTGACATTCTACACTGCTAGAACACTGGTATTCACTTTCCAAGTCTAATTATCCATGATATATGAGAGAGTTGTCTCTAAGCAATAGGGTTTTGTACTGTAGACAAAACTGTCCTCATGCATGTTTTAGAAAATCTAGGTGATTGTATATTATGTTCAGCTGATCTACACGAAGATTTATGAATATCTTTTCTTTATGAACCTACATATGGTGTGTGAAATAAAGAGTTTTTGGTAGTGTAGTTTTTTGAAAGTATTTAGAGTGAGCTAAATTGGACTTGAAATCAGGGTAAATTAGCCTCCTGAAATTATTCAAGCAATCATACTCAGAATGCACTCTTTTTATGCAGAGATATTTTTGTGCAATAAAAGTACTTTAAGAGGCATTCAAAGACTTGAAGAGACCTCCTCTTTTGTTCAGTTGCTTTGTTATTGTAAATGCTCACCATTTAGCTACTCATGACTCCCAATTTTTAGAATCTAAAATGAAGATGTAGACAAAGAAATTGCTAGGATCTTTATTAGGACTAATTGTCAAATGTTTTAGAAAGCACGGGTGGTTGAACCGCTCATTTATACAAGCAGAATTGGTTTTAAGACCGAGAAAAAGAACAGTTAGCAGCAAAAAGCAATTTTTTACCTTTTAATTGCCTTAAAATGCCAAGCAGGTTTAATACCTATAGCAACCAAAGGTATCCTAGAGGTGTGGAAAAGAATATTTTGTTAATTGGAGCAAGAAAACATCATTAAGCCTTTTAAGCAGCTAACTTTGTTCTGAATAAAGCATTTACTTCTGCTGTTAGCAGCTGTAAAAGCTACTAGCACGGGAAAGCATAATATCTGCTCTTTAAAATAAAATAATATGGCGGTAAAGGAGACCAGGCCTCCTAAAAGGCAGTTACTTCAGTTTGGCAATAGGACCATTTTACCCAGAATCTTTTGGAAAATATGTAGTAAGTGTTTGTCCTCTCAGTGGGGTAAAGTGCACTTGGGGTGGAGGGAAGGTGATTTTTAAAGTGCATTAACATGTTGAGCATTAATGGATCAGTGTAGACCCTGTTGCTGTGCACTAAAAGTTGCCTAGTGCATTTCAATGTAGTGCCATAGTACTACATTGAAGTGCACTAGGGAACTTTTAATGTGCAACAACAGAGTTTACATAGACCAATTCATGTGAAACACGTTACTGCACTTTAAAAATCACAATCCCCTCCTGCACATTACCCCGCTGTGTAGACAGAATCTCTACATTTGGAAGTAGCATACGTATCAGTTTTCTCTCTCTACACCGGGGGCAACACTGCTTATTGACTTCAGAAAATATGGTTTCTAGTTAACTTGACCTTAACAGATTCTCTCCTAGTCCCCTTCTTCCATAAGTGACTCCATGTCCTTTTACTTACAGCCCTTTATTCCTGTGTTGTCCTCCCATTTCTTGTCATGCAACCTCCACTGTCATCTTCAAATGCTTCCTCAAAGACTTGTTCTGGTTTGCCTTCCACTGAAGATTCCCACTTTCCCTTTAATTTGCCCTTTAATTTGATTTTGCTCCCTCAGATATCATCAGTATGTTGTTTCAGTTTTCGAATACTTGCACTAAACAATATCTTTTGGGTCTTCAGCCCTCTGAGTTACTATAGCACTTTTCAGTTAAACCACCTCATGGGTGGTGTCAGTGATCATGTCCTTAAGGGTCTGGACATATGCCTGGATCATCACCTTTTTTGTGATGAAATTGTTTTGTGGCTGCTGGTGCTCTTTATGTTCTCATTGCCTCCCCTTTCTACTTCCCCAGGAAATTGCTTTCCGTCTTGTTTTTTTCTGCCTCTTTTGTTCTCAGTTTTATCTTAACTAACTTGATATTTAAGTTGTATCATAGTTAAGCAGCAGCCTTGAGGTCTTCCACTGCCACTATTAAGTTTCATTTATCTTGGCCAGTTTTGTCCAAGTATTTGTTTTATTCTTGCCATTTTTTGTGCATTTATGCCTGCAACCAAAAAGAACAATCTTCGCAGATTCAAATGCTGCCTTTAAATTTGGCCATAAAATATCAGTTGCAGATAGCAGTGACCATTAGGTTGGGATACCTTGTTTGTTTGGTTTTTGTGTGTGTGTGTGTTTGGGGGGGGGTAGTTTTTATTTTTGTTTTACTTTCTGGATGGTCACTAGTACAATTGTCTCCCTAGCTGTAGAGGCCAAAGTAGATTATTTCAAATCTGTTTTACCCAAACTACATAAACATGACTTTTTTTTTGCGTGGAGATTTGTCCTGATTTTTTTTACCAAATACTTAACTGCTCCTTTCTTTTTAATGTGTGCTGACAAAAGCCTTCCGGTAATGAACAAGTGTGCCTGTTATGGAGGGGCGGGGGGCAGGTGAGTGAGATGGTAGACTTAAGATATAAACTCTTCCCACTGAAAGCAATAGGAATTTTTTTAAAGTGGCATTTTCCTTAATTCTAAGTCCAACACTAAAAGTTAAACAATGCAAATTTTGCATCACATTTTCAGTGAACATTTTTTTTTATCTTAATGATATTTTTAATAATCAATGCTTTTTCTAACCAGGTCTTTGTCTGGAGAAAAGAGTATTCTATAAACTCATTTCTGGACTTCATGTTAGCATCAACTTACATCTGTGTGCAAACTATCTTCTTGAAGGTAATTTATATTTTTATGTAAGAGCCCTGAAAATGTGTCTCATCTTATATGGCCATTGGGAATAGTTGTTTGTCCTGTCTGTTTGTATATATATTAAGCCTATTAAATGTGTGTATGTAAACACAGTTTGTCTATGTATTTGTACAGTAGTTGTTTGTCTTTACTGAAAATTATCTTTCTGTTCTCTGCTTAGAAACCTGGGGGAAGCCTCGTTGGGGACACAATGTCAAGGAGTTTATTCATCGCTTTGACCCTATTGAAACAAAAGGAGAAGGACCAAGGAGGCTAAAGAATTTATATTTCTTATATTTGATTGAGCTGCGTGCTTTGTCAAAAGTTGCACCATACTTCGAGCGTTCATTTGTAGACCTTTACACTGGAAATGTCCAAGAGGATGCTGAATCTAAAACCCTCTTGCTAGACATCTTCAGAGATACAAAGTGAGACATTAGATTTTGTATTGCTATTTCAGCCATCTTCTAGGAACAGAGTGACTTTTGGATGGATAGAAGGTTTGGAAAAGCTGGATAAAGAAAATGATGGTGGGGAAGAGAATGAGGAGACAAGTTGGAAGGGTGCATTGGAAAGGAGGAGGGGCCAAAAAACAGGAGAAGAAGGAAACATTTCTTGTTAAAGCCATTAAGAAATATTTTAAAACATCCAACCCTCATTTTCCCAGGTGTTCAAAATAGATTTCTTGCCATTTAATATAAAATATTAGTAAAATGTAGCATCTAACTTTAGCAGAGATCCTGCTGCTAAACCAGTTTTTACAAGTAGATTATCCCGTTGCTCAATTTCCTCTCCTCTTGTATGTCTGCTACTTGGGAGTCCCCACAACCAACTCATATTTAGCATCCCTTTGACTAGACTTTGTTGTAGGTCACCTCATTTCCCCTCTTCTACTGTGTGACTTGGTCAGCCTTCTGGTTCGTTTTGCACTAGAAAAACTCAGATAGTTATTCATGTCCTAAATCATAACAAAACGAAGTAACTTTCAGGCTGCAAGAAGAACACTAAGAGGATCTATGGGAGAAAGGGGTCTTGATTAGTGGGCAGAGGGGAGCAAAGAGAAATCTCTGCAAAACAAATAAACTGCTTCAAATAAGGTAGTGTTAAATTTATAAAATGGGTACCGTATACGGCAATCCCAAGAAACTGTTTTGTATGGACTGAGAGTTCAAAAAAGTTGACTTTTTAATAATGCTCTTTTTTATAATCCTGAGATACTTTTGGCTTTATGTTAATGCAGATTAATACACACCTCAGACATGGCAGAGGATTGGGTTTTTTGACTTTGTGGTTTACTATGCTTATAGTGTGTGTTTGCATTAATCAGCACTGCCGCACAGGCTATCGTGACTTGTCTTCAATGAACCAGAGCAGAAACTTCCAAGTAATTGTAAAATAGTTAGTAGAGTTATATTGTAAACGTGGATGATAAATTGTAGTGTGTGCTGATTTTCTTTACAATTTTTTGTTTGAGCAGATCCTTTCCAATGCACTTTGATGAAAAGTCCATGTTTGCAGGAGATAAAAAAGGGGCCAAGTCGTTAAAGGTAAAGTCCTAAACACATCCCTAATGTACATTTTTTTTGAATGATTAAAACCCAGAATATTATTTACTTACACAATAGAACCACTTTTAATAAACCTTCACAGCAGTGTACCTAGGGTGGATGCAGGGAAGGGACAATGAGAATAGCATTGTGTTTTGGACCTTGTAAAAGAAACTTAGTAACCTATAACAAATTGACCTAATTTCATCTGCTTGGCAATAAAGAAGATTGCGTGACAAATCCAAAAATGACCATTAAGGCTGCTTACGAGTTGCTTTTCTCTTGTATCCTCAGCCTGGCAGATTGAAATCTGTACTGGAGTGCATTGTTCTGCCACTGTTACTGTGGCAAGACAAATTCATGGAATCAGTCTTCGTGATAGAAGCAGTATTGTTTTTAAATAGATTGTTTCCCACGAAGCTTCATCTTATCCTTTAACAAGGCGGGGAGGTGTAATGCAGTTCCAAACAAGCTTGAGTAAGAATTTTACATGAGGAAACCTTGATTCGTAGAGGCAGATAGTTAATCTTAAAGCACTCCATCCATGTGATCAACATTTGTCATTATTGCATGGTCTTTTGTTCAGATTCAGAAACTTGGATCACTGAATTAGTAAACAGTAAAGGTGCAAATCTGTTCTTCATATCATTGTTTCATTTGTAGTATAGTAATTTTATTTACATTACAGGGGTTGCCGACGAAACTATTAGCATTGTCAGAAAATTAGTTAGGCCCAGCAGCTACTAACTAGATAAAATGCTGTGGATACATATGGATTCTATTTGTGTTCTCTCCTAATTTTGCCTCCTTAAATGAGTTGACAGGTCATCTAGTTTCACTATGATGTACAGATAGTTGCATGTTCATATTTTCTGCTAAACATCTATTTTGTAATTCTTCACAGGAAATCCATTTAGGGAATTGGAGATGGTATGCCTAATCTTGTTTTTTCCCGTCTCCTTTGGTGGAAAACATTACTCAGTAATTACAGTTTACACAGACACACACGACCTCCCACATCTGAATACTCACTAGGATGTTGTGTTTGGGGGCCCACCTTACTGAGTCATGTGTACTCTTTCAGACTCTTGAACCTGAACAGAATACAGGCAACTGTCACTGGCTGGTATCTCTAGGGACACCCTCAGGCTGCAGATCCTCTGCTGGGACCTTTGTGGTCCAACTGCCTTGTCCCAGGGACTGCTGATCCCTCAGACTTCTCCATAGTTTACCACACCCTCTGCTATAAATTCCAGCCACATGGGTGCTCTGAGTTTACAGTTTGTCATTAGGGGCATGTGATATTGAAAGCAAACACAAACAGACTTTGCACAAGATTTTAATTTCCCAGCTTGGAGAGTTTTTTGGGCTTTGGCAAAGTCCTTTGGGGTGTCCAGGACCCTTCTGCTCAGATCATAGTTTTTCTTCAGAGTCATGTAGCCTCTCTCCTGCTCTAGGTTAGCTAGCTTTTTCTGACATTGGCTGGCCCCACAATTATTATCACAGGTCATCCTTGCTACAAAAGTATGCCCCTCTTTCTTGCTCAAAGCTTCCTGTGTCATGCTTTGTGAGTTCCTCAAGTTTATATGTCCCTTACCAACACTTGGTTTCTTCCTTCTGCTATTGAGGATTTTCCACTCTCCACTCCCTACCGAGAAGTTGGAGGAGCTAGCTAGCTTCTCCTAGCTTTAGCCAACCCATTGTCCCAAGGTGTTTCTTCCTGATGGGCAACCATTAATGTTCAATCACTGACTATTATCCCTGATCTGGCAGAGACATGCTATAGCCCCTGTTAGCAAATAAGGGAGGCAAAAAGGCATCCTTTAAAAAGTGGAAGTTAAATCCTAGTGAGAAAAATAAAAGGAGTGTATAAACTCTGGCAAATGAAGTGTAAAAATATAATTAGGAAGGCCAAAAAAGAATTTGAAGAACAGCTAGCTAAAGACTCAAAAAGTAATAGCAAAAATTTTTTTTAAGTACGTCAGAAGTAAGAAGCCTGCTAAACAACTAGTGGGGTCACTGAACGATCGAGATGCCAAAGGAGCACTCAAGGACGATAAGTCCACTGCGGAGAAACTAAATGAATTTCTTTGCATTGGTCTTCATTGCTGAAGATGTGAGGGAGATTCCCAAACCTGAGCCATTCTTTTTAGGTGACAAATCTGAGGAACTGTCCCAGATTGAGGTGTCATTGTTAGGGGGCTTATTCCTTCACCCACTTACTTTCCTGGTCCTTCTTGCATGAACAGAGAGCAACAATACCCGAAGTCCAAAGGTGCAAACAATTCGATGTTTATTGGGGTGAGCTTCCAGCAAGCATGATTTCAGTTTCCTTCCTTAGTGTCCCCCTTCCCAGCTCTGACACCACAGAGCCTTACCTGTGTCCCTGTTCCCATTCCTGCCCTTAGCTAAACATGATTCCAATTTCCCCACCCCCATTCCCTGTTCCCATTCCTCCACACACACACACTTCCTGATTGACTGCAGACTATATAGTAAAACTTGAGTTCTGCTTAGCTATACCTTAACCAATCATTTTACTGAAATTTAACTAACCAATCCTAACGTATTGTAACATGATTATTTAACCAATTATATCCCACCACCTTAATTAGTTTACACCCAGCAAAATTAATTATACAGCAGACAGAAACAATCACAGAACCAGCAGAGATTATACAGACAAACAATAGGGAAATGGGGACTACAGTGATAGAACAAAGAAATGAGGATTTCACATCCCACTCACTTATTGATAAGTGAGTTCTTGCCAGACAGGATGCTATCAAACTAAGTTTCCTTTTACATCTTCTAGGCACTTCCCTTTCTCTGGAGGCAATAGGCATTATCAGGACAGGATTGTACTCCGAACAGCCCAATAGCACCTTATTTCAATGTGACTAGTTTGGAATGTGAGGATGTGACCGTTTGCTTCCTAGCTTATGGCTGCCTCTGTTGCTTAGCCAAAGGCCTTAGCCTAACAACAGGGCCTCAGACTGTCACAGTAAGAGAAGGTCCTTACACCGGCAGACAGTGATTTTGATTCTTTCTTTTATACCTCTGTAACTAGCTAAGTGATAAGAATACACCTAAATTCTTAGAGTATAGGCCTTTACAGACAGGCCTGTATATCTATATCCTAACAGCCATGAGAGGAGGTTTTGGAAGAAATTGATAAATTAAACAGTAATAAGTCACCAGGACCAGATAGTATTCACCCAAGAGTTCTCAAGGAACTCAAATGTGAAATCGCAGAACTATTAACTGTAATCTCTAAACCATCATTTAGATCAGCTTCTGTATGAAATGCCTGGAGGATAGCTAATGTGACGCCAATTTTTAAAGAGGCTCCAGAGTTGATCCCAGCAATTAGAGGCTGGTAAACCTGACTTCAGTACTGGGCAAACTGGTTGAAACTATAAGAACAAAATTGTCAGGCTCATAGATGAACATAATACGTTGAGGAAGAGTCAACATGGTTTTTGTAAAGGGAAATCTTGCCTCACCAATCTACTAGAATTCTTTGAGGAGGTCAACAAGCATGTGAACAAGGATGATCCAGTGGATTTAGTGTACTTAGATTTTCAGAAAGCCTTTGACAAGGTCCCTCACCAAAGGCTCTTAAGCAAAGTAAGCTGTCATGGGCTAAGAGAGAAGGTCCTCTCACGGATTGGTAACTGGTTAAGATAGGAAACAAAGTATAGGAGTAAATGGTCTGTTTTCAGAATAGAGAGAGGTAAATAGTGGTGTCCCCAAGGGGTCTGTACTTGGACCAGTCCTATTCAATATATTCATAAATGATCTGGAAAAAGGGGTAAACAGTGAGGTGGCAAAGTTTGCAGATGGTACAAAATTGCTCAAGATAGTTAAGTCCCAGACAGAGAAGAGTTACAAAAGGATCTCTCAAAACTGGGTGACTGGGCAACAAAATGGCAGATGAAATTCAGTGTCGATAAATGCAAAGTAACGTACCTTGGAAAACATAATCCCAACTATACATTGTAAAATCATGGGGTCTAAATTGGCTGTTACTACTCAAGAAAGAGATCTTGGGGTCATTATGGATTGTTCTCTGAAAACATCCACTCAATGTGCAGCAACAGTCAAAAAAACGAAGAGAATGTTGGGAATCATTAAGAAATAATAAGATAATCAGACAGAAAATGTCATATTGCCTCGATATAAATCCATGGTACACCACTTCTTGAATACTGCAAGATGTATTAGAATTGGAAAAGGTTCAGAAAAGGAGAACGAAAATTATTAGGGGTATGGAATTGCTTCCGTACGAGGAGAAATTAATAAGAGTAGGACTTTTCAGTTTGGAAAGAGATGACTAAGGGAGTATATGATAGAGGTCTGTAAAATCATGACTGGTGTGGAGAAAGTAAATAAGGAATGTTATTTACTCCTTCTCATAACACAAGAACTAGGGGTCACCAAATGAAATTAATAGGTAGCATGTTTAAAACGAACAAAGGAAGTATTTCTTCACACGACGCACAGTCAGCCTGTGGAACTGTTTGCCAGAGGATGTTGTCAAGGCCAAGACTATAACAGGGCTCAAAAAAGAACTAGATAAATTCATGGAGGATAGGTTCATCAATGACTGTTAGCCAGGATGGGCAGGGATGGTGTCCCTATGCTCTGTTTGCCAGAAGCTGAGAATGAGCGACAGGAAAAGGATCACTTGATGATTACCTGTTCTGTTCATTCCCTCTGGGGCACCTGATATTAGCTATTGTTGGAATACAAGATACTTGGCTAGATGGACCTTTGGTCTGACCCACTATGCCCGTTTTTACGTTCTTATGTTTACATCCACATAGAGGCATTCCACAATACAATTTCATAACTACTTCATAACATCAACCAGAATTCCATATTTTCCACAAATAGTAGATTCTCCAAATTAGTGAGCCTGCTACTTTCTAAACTGCTTAAAGCACTAGACTTTTTTTAAAAGCCTGCCTTAGTGTTAAACTTTTTTTCTGTATTTATTGCTAGGAAGAATTCAGGTTGCATTTCAAAAATATATCCCGCATAATGGATTGTGTTGGATGCGATAAATGCAGATTGTGGGGCAAACTGCAGGTACGTTGTATTTTCATAGAATCATTGAATATCAGGGTTGGAAGAGACCTCAGGAGATCATCTAGTCCAACCCCCTGCTCAAAGCAGGACTAATCCCCTTTGCTTTCCTGTGTATGCATACCTTTTTGGGAATCTGCCTTTTTATCTAGAAATTTGATGGCTGTCACTGTTTAGTTCTCTGGTATCCATGCGGTATTGCTCAAATGTTGTATAGCACTTCTTATATGTTCAAAATAAGTTCTAGAAACTATTAATATTTGCCACAGTTACTTCACTGATTAAGATGTAAATGTTCACAAAGTTATGAAACATAATTTTCAGCAAACTTCAAAAGCAAAATCCCATTAGTGATGTCTTTTATAACCATCTTAAGACACGTTTGTGTATGTCTAATATGAAGTAAATAGATGAACCTTGCAAAATCGCCCTTGCCAACAGAAAATAGGAAGCTTTTCTGTCAAGTATAACAAATGCAGTATTTCTACTTACAAGCATTCAGAAATTATGAGATTGATTTAAGAATCCTGAGACTTCAAATATTTGTGGGCACTCTGTTTGCTTTCTAGTTTCTGCATCTTTAGGGTGTCCTCCTCACTTCATGATTTCAGACTTCTCTCTGCAACCATTAGGGCTAGAACCTTTTTTAAAATGAAAGCTGAGATTCTCATGTATTCATTAGCCTTCAGGAACTGCAGCTTTAAGAAAGAAGCCAAATGTTACAAGACTCACAATAAAACTGCAAGTGTTGATAACACTACCAATGTCTTGACTTCTGCAGATCTTAAACTTAAATTAAAAGCAGAATTTAAAGTTACTACCCCTGAGTGTTGAAAATAGTCTTAAAAATGTGAACTGAGAATAACCAATACTGTGAGAGCAATTGCTGGCATTACACCATCAGGCATGTAGGGAGCTCCACTCACCCTCCTTCAGCTCAGCAGCAGAATAAGTGGAGGAGCAAATGTAATGACCTCTGCTGAATCCTCCGGATCCCCCCCTCACTGGCTCCTCTGTGCTTCCGCTATCCTTTTTTCTCCTCATGAGAGGCCAACTTAAACCAGGCACACACCTCTCCTGTCCTGCAGCATCCTCTTGAAACTGTCCCCAAACCACTGCCTCCTGCTCAGATCCAATGGGTCCTTATAATAGAATCATAGAATATTAGGGTTGGAAGAGACCTCAGGAGGCCATCTAGTTCAATCCCCTGCTCAAAGGCCATAGAAGTATGTGTGTGTGTGGGGGGGGGAGATAGAAGGTAACTGGCACCTTAGCACTTCAGAATCTCTAATAGCCACTTTCTACACACAAGGGAAGGAGTTAAAGCAGAAACCTCTCCCTCTTTCCCTGCAGAGGCTAAAGTAGTAACACTGAAAGTGGAGCAGCCAGGAGGTGAGGAGCCTAATGGTTTGATTGAGGGGGAGAGGTTTTTGAGGCAGCCATGAGGATGCCTGATTAGGGGAGAGGGGCTCAGGTGGCTTTAGCAACCTTGAAGAGCTGCTGCTTTGTGGTAGTAGATTTGGTTTGGCAGAGAAGAAAAATCATGAATTTGGGAGGAAGCGGCTAGGGAGAGGGAAGAACTGAAATTTGATGGTGATGGGAAGAGAATTCATTAATTTGAAGGTGAGGAGTATGTGTAAAAGAGAAAGGATGAACTTGGTGTGTAATTGGAGGAGTGTATGCACATTGTTAGGTGTGTACTGGTACATGTGGGAGCATGTCCAAGTGTTGAAGGGGAAGGCAGTGTTGTATGTAAGATGGAGTTATGCCTGAATAAGTAAATTTCTCTTGACAATTTGCAAGGGTGAACTAGACTGTTTTATTAATGGTTTAAAATGCTGAATTTCTTTTAGACTCAAGGCTTAGGAACTGCTCTAAAGATTTTATTCTCTGAAAAAGAGATTCAGAACCTTCCCGAGAATAGCCCGTCAAAAGGTTTTCAACTCACACGTCAAGAAATAGTTGCTCTCCTAAATGCATTTGGAAGGTAAGTTTACCTTTTTTTTGTTTGAAGGTATCTAACAGCAGGCTGTAGATTTTAAGGTTAACTCTTGATAAAATCTGTGAAAAGAATAGGTTGAGATTACCTTTTTTGGGGAGGAGGAGAAGGGTAAGTAAGTTTATAAATATCACTAACACCTTGGTGCGAACTATTTGGAGTAGTGATGATGGCAAGTCTCAATGTTCATATTTGGATAAATACACAAGAATGAATGCGTATCGTAGCTATCAGAAATTAAGTTTAGAAACTTTGGCTTTGAATCTCTTCAACAAGCTTTATCATGAGATTTCTGATACTTTTTCTTTCTGAGCTAGGAATACTATGAGCGCAGCTCTTCTCTCAGCAGTGATGCACTTTGGGTCCTGAATGTGCACACATGAAAAATGTGGGACAGGTGCAAAAGTGTTACCTGCATGTTAGAGAACCTTTTAAAAAAAAAAAAAAAGAAAAAAGCATGCTTAGTTCTAATTCAGTTTTACAAATGAGCGAAGTTTTGTGTGTGGTGCTCATTTTTTCCACATCACTATATATCTTTAGTGTAGCTGTTTCATTGGTAAAAAATTGGAAGAATTTTGCCTGTCTGGAAACAATCAGTCTAAAGTTTTATTTCATCAGTGTGAGTTACAATTTTTAAGGGTGAAAAACCTCCACTTTGTTCCTCATACTAGGCTCTGGGCAACTGAGCAAGCTTTACAGGTTTTTGGCACTCCACCCTCCCCCCCCTCGCTGAAACCAGTTTACATAGGATTAAACAGCTATTGAACTTTGCTTAGCAAATTTGGTCATCTTTTAAATAAAATAATGAAGTAAGAGAATTCTTTTGAAATCCTTCTAATCTCTCACTTAAATATAGTTGTGTCAGTCTTATAAATAGGGCAGATTTTTGGAGGGAAAAGAAGTTTTACTTTTAGAATTGCTTAAAAATCTCTAGTTACTGCCCTGAAACAAACAAATGGAAGAAGAATTTGCAATATCTTTGCTATTTTCAACATATACTAATACAAAGCGGGTTTGTTTTTGTTTTACAGGCTTTCCACAAGTATAAAAGAGTTGCAGAATTTTAAACTTTTGTTACAACATACTAGGTAATGATGGTTTTTACCCATCCCAGTAGTGATGACCATTAAATGACTGCATCAAGCAAAAACAAATGGATCCTTACAGGACTTATACTACAAGCTGATTTTAAAAAAATGAAAAAATCAGATACCAACTTGAATATTTATGTTTAAAATAGGAATGGTTATTAATTAGAAAGATATTTATGAATGAAGTATATAGTTTTTAAACACATAAATTATGCTGATCTCCTGTCAAGTTTCTCTCTGGTCATTGTTCTGTTGTATCGCCATTTTATATACATTTTCTTTGTTTCACTGTTGTCTTTCATTCAAGGATAATTGTTTAACATTAAATTACTGTTCCTACATCTTGAATGCAATGTTGATGTGAACGAACTTGCGCTGCTTCAAACAAAAATAAGTGGTCCCCCTTTTAAATATTGGACATGAAAATATTCTAAGGGAGTAGTCACTGCTTGATTCTAGCTGTATAGAAGAAAATCCTTATTTTCTTTTTGTTTTTCTTCAGTTTTCACTTGCTTTTTTATTTCCTTGCATTGTATAACTCTAAAAAATGGGAAATTAATTAACAGAAAATTTATTTTGTGCTGTGAGGTCCTTGACACCTCATTGATGCCAACTGTTTCTCACCATCCCCTTGTTTTTAAACTTCCTTGATCCACACATGCACACACTGTCATAACTGCCTTCTCGCTGACGGAATAAGGATGAACGTTATTTCTCCAGAGCCCTAACTCGGCAACCTTGGTCTACCCCATGGGGTTGTTAGTGGAGCACTGCTAGTATGAGGAGCTCTGATCAAACATGCCCTCCAGCCTCTCCTTTTTCCTCTCCTTCCCTAGAATCACAGGATCAGTCTTTAGGAATTGTTCTTTTAGCATTATAAGAAGTTAAAATATCCTACTTCTTTCTCTGTTTGGGCAGTGGAAATGCATTAAGAATGGATGCAGTTTGGAATGGACTTTAATGGGATTATGTTTGTTGAGCAGCATGAAAAGGTCAGTGCAAAAAAGACAGCTTGTTTTGATAGACTTGATCTTTTCAAAAATACATTTTAAAATGGCAAAACATGACAATATTTAATAGTGCATACTTTTATCTATGCAATCCTTAACCATATCTTCTCCAAAAGGATATTCAACATATTTAATGAAACGGGTATATCATAGACCATCTTATGTAAATTGATTGTTAATTTGCTCCATCAGGTTCCAAAAAGTACTACTGATCAGTAGCAACCAACAGTTGTTTAAATTTAAAACTGAAGTAATAAAAGTAAATAGCATTTTTGAACAGTTTGCTTAAGCTGTAATAAATGTAGTATTTAGTGAAGTTATCTGAGTACATTATGAATGTCAGTAATGCTGGTACAGTATCTAGATATGTCTATAGCATCTTTTATTCTTAAACTTAAAATGGTCTTTACAAAATAAATAAATAAAAAGTGCTCTTAAACCTTTCTCATCCTACCAAATCTTACTCAGTGTTTTTGTTTATAAAGTGTATAGTATTCAGGGGTGAAAGTAAGTTAGAGGACTTACCGGTACGCCGGAGCCCTGAGCAGGGGGCGTGGCCTCAACTGGAAGAGGCGGGGCCTTAAATCCCCAGGCCCTTTAAATCTTGATATAAAGGCCCAGGGCTCCAGCTGTGGTAGTGGCGGCTGGGAGCCCGGGGCCCTTTTAAATCACCCCTGAGCTACCAGCTGCAGAGGCGGCTGGGAACCCTGGGACTTAGGGACGATTTAAAGGGCCCAGGGCTCCAGCTGCCGCAGTGGAGCCCCGGGCCCTTTAAATCACTGAAGAGCCCTGGGGGCTCCTGGTTGCCAGTGCTACCCTGGGGCTCTGGGCTCTGGCAGAGCTTTAAAGGGCCAGGGGCTCCACTGTGGTAGTGGCTGCTGGAGCCCCAAGCCCTTTAAATCTCCACCTGAGCCCTGCTACCCAAGCCCTGGGGTAGCGGCGGCCGGTCTCTGTCAGGGATTTAAAGGGCCCCTGGGCTCCAGCTGCCACTACCATCCTGGCCCTTTAAATCCACTCCGGAGCCCCACCACCACTACCCCAGGGCTTCAGCAGCAGGGGTCCGTCGGGGATTTAAAGTCCTGGGGCGGTAGCAGCTGCTGGAGCTCTGGGGCCATTTAAATCCCCACCAGAGCCCCCCCACCTCTACCCCAGGGCTCGGGCAGCAGGGCTCAAGCTGGGATTTAATGGGCCCGGGGGGGGGGGTAGCATGGTGGCTGGAGCTCTGGGGCCCTTTAAATCCCCGATTGAGCCCTGCTGCCTGAGCCCTGGGGTAGCCGTGGTGGGGATTTAAAGGGCTGGAGCGGTAGCAGGGGCTGGAGCTCTGGGGCCCTTTAAATCCCCACCAGAGCCCGGCTGCTGCTATCCCAGGGCTTCGGCAGCAGGGCTCGGGCGGGGATTTAAAGGGCTGGGGCGGTAGCAGCGGCTGAAGCTCCGGAGCCCCTTAAATCCCTGCCGCAGCCCTGCCGCTGCTACCCCAGGGCTTTAAATTGCCATCTGGGAAAGCCGGTCCCAGTACGGCGCACCAGCTCTTACTGGTACACCGTACCAGGGCGTACCGGCTTACTTTCACCTCTGATAGTATTGTAACTATAGGTCATGTTAAAGTGTGTTAAATTCCATAATGTTGCCCTCTACAGTTCAGAGGGGAAAAAACTTTGAAAGCAGCATTATGTACTGTGTTCTTCTCATAACCTTCCCAGTCCATAAACAAAACGACTACCTTTTTCATTTGATTGAAAAGGAAATAGGCTATCCTGCTCTCCGTATTTGCTTTGGAGTCAAACTGATGAAAATTAAATGGAAAAATCATTTTGGTTGCTGTTAAATAAATTAGCATTGAAGCTGATATCTGGTCTTTATACATTACTATTTAATCATTACATAACAATGGTATAACTCATTAATAGACGTCTTAAGGCAGTGAGTAAACTAATGACAACCTCAAAATGTTAATGTAGGGTTTCCTTGTCCGGTAATCTAACAAGAGACTTCTTTCCTTTCTTAGCTGCCATGTTTTTAGTTCTCAGCCACTTAAGATTTAAAATATCTGTTTTTAATGACTTCTTATAGCTGACTGAGAGACACTCCATTATTTACCCTTTTTGTCATTCTCCTGGCTTTTGGGTTAATTATTAAGGGGTGGAGGAGGGTTTTAGACTCACTCCTGTGTGAGGTGGTGCACAGGTGAGATTTAATTGTATGGTTAATGGTGGGTTCAGATCCCTATGGCCTTAGATAGGCATCTGTTTAGTTATAATTTAAATCAAAATAAATTAGCTGCATAGCCCCAGGATTAGCTCCTGAAAGGATTTAAGCCTCAGTTATATTTTTCTCTCCTGCTCCCTCCTTGCTTTGTGGGGAAAGACAAATTACTAATCTTCTCGTACTCCACCAAAGTTTGGCCAACATTTATGGACATTGGCATCACTGCTGTGTACCCACTCCATCCACTTGCTCATATGGGGTGGGGTAGGGGGTCATAGAGCTGCTATTCTCCCCTCACACCCTTAGCCATAATCCACACAAGGCTAATGCAGCTGTATAAGGCAGTGGAGTTTATTTCCTCTATTCCTACATATGGCTGGGTAACAAGGGCATAATTGAACCTTAAGAGAATTCTGTTTGAGACAATTCTGTGGCATTTGAGGATGGAGCTCACCTCCTCAGTAACCAAATGAAGTGAAATACTTTCCTTATTAAGAGATTTGTGTTGAAACTAGTTGAAACAACTTTCCTCTGTCATGTACCTTTTTAACTGTATTTGATGTACATTCTTTGAATATGTTGCTTATGAAGTTTTGCCATGTGAATCAGATGACATATAGTTCTTTATACATTAAATTAAATTTTAACAACTTGCAGACCTGTTTCTGATATTAAAAATGAGGCAGTTGCACTGATACTCATGAGTGTAAACTATTTTAGATTCTAGATAAATACTGACTAGTGCTGGCTTGTCAACACTGCTCTTGCCTGCCATTCACTTCAGAACAAAAATATACTTCCTAGTGTAAATGACAGAATGATTGTAATAGTTGATATAGTAACGTAATAAGGAGAAAAAAAATGCTTGAAATTTCCTTAGTCACTGGGATTTGATACCATTTAAGTGGGATAATAAGAAGATCTGGTGCAAACTGTACATGTTAAGTTAAGACACTCTTATTGAACTTAAGATCCCAGTACCTGAGATGGAGATGATATAAACTTGATAGAACTGTAACAGATATACTGACCTTTGCAAATTGTTTTGGTAAAAATGTTTTTCCCATTTCAGTCTGTTACTTGTGTTTAATATGTTGCTGTATATATATGCATGAAATGCCACACTGTGCCATGTTTTCTAGAATTGTGTTCTAATGGTTGGAAGGAAAAAACCTATCCTCCATCTGACTTTTATTGTTTTGTGCTTTTTCTGGGCAATGGTCTTTAATATGTTGTAAGTACTGTAGCCTGTTAATTTATAAGCAAAAGCATCTACAACACCTACCTGAGGACTCCACAGTACCTGAATGTTTGGTGTATCTAAAGTAATTTATGAAAATATGTAGCATGTTTACCACAATCCAAAATTCAGAGGTAGAACTGCTTGGAGGGATCCACACACATTTACAAATCTTTCTTATCTATATCAGAATCTGAAAAATGAAAATTAAATAACTCTTTCTCTGGCACACATCTTCCTATAACTTTATAGGATTATTTTCATTGAAAGTACCATTTTCTTTTCTTTAGACTTACCGTATATTTTTATTCTCTCTCCCCCACCCCCAAATTATTTCTAGTGCTGGAACTGTATAATTTAAAAACTTTAAATTACCTATTTATCTCTTATTATCCTGTCCCCAAACCCAGGGCTGTCTCTAGGGGGGTGCAGGACCTGGGAAATAGGCGCCGAGTTTCTAATCTGCCGGGCGGTCCTCCCCCTGGCTCCAGCCAGACCCCACCCCGCCTTTTCCCGCCTCACCTCTTCCCTGCCAGTTCTGCCCGCTCCCACGAGCGTGTTGCGCCGTCACTCCTCTCCCCTCCCACAGTACCTCCTGAAGCCGCGGAACATCTGATCCGTGGTAGGTGCTGAGAGAGAGGGGGAGGTGCTAATCGGTGAGCCCGCTGGCAAGCAGGAGGCGCTGGGGGATGGAGTAGGTTCTGGTGGGGGGGATCCTCCTAACCCCCACTGCCTGCCACTCACCTCCCCGTTAGCCTCCTCACCCCGCTCGCCCCCCGACTCCCACCTCACCTCCCCATCCGCCTCCTCATGATTTCATCCAAGCGCGGGGCCCCCCAAAGTGCAGGACCCGAGGCAGTCACCCCAATTCACCGTACCCAAGGGACGACTCTGCCCAAACCTATTAGAAGAAAATAAGGAGGCTGTCGTATTCTTTTTGGAGAAATCCTACTCAGAAGTAAATTAATGTATTATTCAGACTTTTAATTATAAATATTAACATTGCCATGTATCTGTCACCACTTAAACTGTATTGTGATGTATGATGCAGACAAGTTCTGACTACATAGCTGTACACAAGCCAAATTCAGCCCATGGATGTTCATATATGGTTCCCATGATTTTCACTGAGTGGCCATAAATACATTCAAGGATGCAATTTGGCCACAATGTCTGTCTGAAGAATTCTTGAAATTAACTCTGTTTTTAAACATGGGAAATAATCAGTTTTATTTTTTATTCAGCGAGTTGGGCTCTTATTGTGAAATTGTCTTATATAAATAATAGGGCTGTTTATTAATCACAGGTAACTCACGCGATTAACTCAAAAAAATTAATCGTGATCAAAAAAATTAATCTTGATTAATTACAGTTTTAATCGCACTGTTAAGCAATAGAATACCAAGTGAAATTTATTAAATATTTTTGGATGTTTTTCTACATTTTCAAATATATAGATTTTAATTACAACACAGAATACAAAGTGTATAGTGCTGACTTTATATTATTTTTGATTAATATTTGTACTCTAAAAATTATAAAAGAAATAGTATTTTTCAGTTCAGCTCATACAAGTACTATAGTGCAATCTCTTTATTGTGAAAGTGCAACTTACAAATGTAGGTTTTTGAGGTTTTTTTTGGTTACATAACTGCACTCAAAAACTAAACAATGTAAAACTTTAGTGCCTACAAGTCCACCTAGAACTACTACTTGTTCAGTCAATTGTGAAGACAAGCTTATTTACATTTACGGGACATAATGCTGCCTGCTTATTATTTACCATGTCACCTGAAAGTGAGAACAGGCATTCACATGGCACTTTCGTAGCCAGCATTGCAAGGTATTTACGTGCCAGATATGTTCAACATTCGTATGCCCCTTCGTGCTTCAGCCACCATTCCAGAGGACATGCTTCATGCTGATGATGATGCTCATTCAAAAAAAAAAATGTGCTAATTAAATTTGTAATTGAACTCCTTGTGGGAGAATTGTGTGTCTCCTGCTCTGTTTTACCCTCATTCTGCCATATATTTTGAGTTATAGCAGTCTCGGATGATGACACAGCACATGTTCATTTTAAGAACACATTCACGCAGATTTGACGAAACGCAAAGAAGGTACCAATGTGAGATTTCTAAAGATAGCTATGGCACTCCACCCAAGGTTTAAGAATCTGAAGTGCCTTCCAAAATCTGAGAGGGACTAGGTGTGAAGCATGATTTCAGAAGTCTTAAAAGAGCAGCACTGTGATGTGGAAACTACAGAACCCGAACCACCAAAAAAGAAAAATCAACCTTCTGCTAGTGGCATCTGACTCAAATGATGAAAATGAACATGCGTCTATCAGTACTGCTTTGGATCGTTATCGAGCAGAACCAGTCGTCATCATGGACGCATATCCTCTGGAATGATGGATGAAGCATGAAGGGACATATGAAACTTTTGGGGCACTTGGCATGTAAATCTCTTGTGACGTTGGCTACAACAGTACCATGTGAATGCCTGTTCTCCCTTTCAGATGACGTAAACAAGAAGCAGGCAGCATTATCTCCTGCAAATGTAAACAAACTTGTTTGAGCTATTGGCTGAACAAGAAGTAGTACTGAGTGGACTTGTAGGCTCTAAAGTTTTACACTGTTTTGTTTTTTTGTTACATAATTCTACATTTGTAACTTCAACTTTCATGGTAAAGAGAGTGCACTACAATATTAAAATAAATGGTATTCTGTTGTTTAATAGTGTGATTAATTGTGATGAATATTTTTAGTTGCGCTATTAATCACGATTAATTTTTTTAATTGCTTGATAGCCCTAGTACATAAGGCTAAATAGCTCTGTCATCTTTATGCATTTTTCACAGAGCATCTTTATCACAAAATCTGAATGCTAGTACACACTTAACTATGTTGAAAGACCAGTGCAGATTGCCACAAGCATCTGTTTAGTGGCTTATAGTAAATAAATTGTAGTGTGATTAGAGTTGAGTCTTTTAATCTTACTCTTTTCATTCCTGTGTGTGTCTTGATTAGCTTAGAGCTAATCTATGGTGTTCTTAGTGTCTGAAATCAAAACTAAACTCATTGTTTTGCAACACGTTTGGTCACATTCATCCATAGTGTAATTCCATTTGCTTCTGTGGAAACACACATGGATTAGGGATTAATTTTGTCCAGTTTGTTTAAAATACAAATTTACCATGATTAAGTGTTAGCTGTTTACAGTACAGCTACAAATGTACATAGCCAATAAAGTCAAGAAATTGGGGTAATTCCTATTGATTTGCAATAGATCTTGAAATACTTTTGTGCAAGCACCATAATAGATTTCCCAGGCTGTTCTGATTCTGCCCGGGCATGTCCGTAGAGCCCAGAGTATTACAGTCTGGTTTCTAAGGAGGAGCCTATGTAACCCATGCACCTTATGGGTGTGGTGTTCTGTCCCATCTCGTGGCACTGAGACCACTTAGAGAGACTAATGAGTTTCCTCTACAGCGTTAGCTAATAGCCATATGGCTTTTAGTTCATGCAGTTAGAGGCTCATGCACTAAGCTCTGGAGGCCCCAGGTTCGATCCCGTCTGCTAATGGGTCTGTCAGTGTTGCACCTACATTAATGTGTATCTCAAAATTCAATAATACGCTTGTGATTGAAAAAGAAAATACTGAAGGTGTACACCTACCAATCCAGGGAAAGACTCAATGCTTTGTGCTGTGCTCTGGGTGCCGCATTTTTCATATACCTGCTGATCTCTTTGAACTTACGAGCCAATTCAAGAAACCTTTTAACTTTCTGTTCTGGATGTTTTAAAGAAGTTGCTGTTATCTTAACTAGCTCCCTAGAGAGAATAATAT
This sequence comes from Eretmochelys imbricata, assembly GCF_965152235.1. Lineage (NCBI taxonomy): Eukaryota > Metazoa > Chordata > Testudines > Cheloniidae > Eretmochelys > Eretmochelys imbricata. Next base: position 134,884,344 of record NC_135574.1, on the reverse strand, counting down.
GCCCTCAAAAGGTAGGCTTTTTAAAAGCATGCTTCAAATTTATCATTGAAATTACTGAGAGAAGTGGGGTTTTAGCCCACGAAATCTTATGCCCAAATAAATTTGTTAGTCTCTGAGTGCCACAAGTACTCATTGTTTTTGGTGATACAGACTAACATGGCTACCACTCTGAAACCTGAGAGAGAAGGATGTTCATTACCTTGCAGAGTCAAGATCTTACTTTTCAAATGTTTTGTCAAAGTAACACCCCCAAAAATTAAAGATTGGACAAAAATTTTCATCTGGCATGCTCAGTTTTGTGTTACGATTCTGTTTTTGATGTAGTTTAGCAGGAGGGAGCTGCACAAAATAGAAGCATGTCCTAGAAACTCAAGGTAATTTTTTTTTTTTAATTTTAAGACTAACTTCATAGAATCATAGAATATCAGGGTTGGAAGGGACCTCAGGAGGTCATCTAGTCCAACCCCCTGCTCAAAGCAGGACCAATCCTCAGATAAATCATCCCAGCCAGGGCTTTGTCAAGCCTGACCTTAAAAACTTCTAAGGAAGGAGATTCTACCACCTCCCTAGGTAACGCAGTCCAGTGTTTCACCACCCTCCTAGTGAAAAAGCTTTTCCCTAATATCCAACCTAAACCTCCCCCACTGCAACTTGAGACCATTACTCCTTGTCCTGTCCACTTCTACCACTGAGAATAGTCTAGAATCATCCTCTCTGGAACCACCTCTCAGGTAGTTGAAAGCAGCTGTCAAATCCCCCCTCATTCTTCTCTTCTGCAGACTAAACAATCCCAGTTCCCTCAGCCTCTCCTCATAAGTCATGTGTTCCAAACCCCTAATCATTTTTGTTGCCCTTCGCTGGACTCTCTCCAATTTATCCACATCTTTCTTGTACTGTGGGGCCCAAAACTGGACACAGTACTCCAGATGAGGCCTCACCAATGTTGAATAGAGGGGAACGATCACGTCCCTCAATCTGCTTGCTATGCCCCTACTTATACATCCCAAAATGCCATTGGCCTTCTTGGCAACAAGGGCACACTGCTGACTCATATCCAGCTTCTCGTCCACTGTCACCCCTAGGTCCTTTTCCGCAGAACTGCTGCCTAGCCATTCGGTCCCCAGTCTGTAGCTGTGCATTGGGTTCTTCCGTCCTAAGTGCAGGACCCTGCACTTATCCTTATTGAAACTCATCAGATTTCTTTTGGCCCAATCCTCCAATTTGTCTAGGTCCCTCTGTATCCTATCCCTGCCCTCCAGCGTATCTACCACTCCTCCTAGTTTAGTATCATCCGCAAATTTGCTGAGAGTGCAATCCACACCATCCTCCAGATCATTTATGAAAATATTGAACAAAACCGGCCCCAGGACCGACCCCTGGGGCACTCCACTTGACACCAGCTGCCAACTAGACATGGAGCCATTGATCACTACCTGTTAAGCCCGACAATCTAGCCAACTTTCTACCCACCTTATAGTGCATTCATCCAGCCCATACTTCTTTAACTTGCTGACAAGAATATTGTGGGAGACCGTGTCAAAAGCTTTGCTAAAGTCAAGAAACAATACATCCACTGCTTTCCCTTCATCCACTGAACCAGTAATCTCATCATAGAAGGCGATTAGATTAGTCAGGCATGACCTTCCCTTGGTGAATCCATGCTGACTGTTCCTGATCACTTTCCTCTCATGTAAGTGCTTCAGGATTGATTCTTTGAGGACCTGCTCCATGATTTTTCCCGGGACTGAAGTGAGGCTGACTGGCCTGTAGTTCCCAGGATCCTCCTCCTTCCCTTTTTTAAAGATTGGCACTACATTAGCCTTTTTCCAGTCATCTGGGATTTCCCCCGTTCGCCACGAGTTTTCAAAGATAATGGCCAGTGACTCTGCAATCACAGCCGCCAATTCCTTTAGCACTCTCGGGTGCAACTCGTCCGGCCCCAGGGACTTGTGCACGTCCGGCTTTTCTAAATAGTCCCTAACCACCTCTTTCTCCACAGAGCGCTGGCCATCTACTCCCCATGTTGTGATGCCCAGCGCAGCAGTCTGGGAGCTGACCTTGTTAGTGAAGACAGAGGCAAAAAAAGCATTGAGTACATTAGCTTTTTCCACATCCTCTGTCACTAGGTTGCCTCCCTCATTCAGTAAGGGGCCCACACTTTCCTTGGCTTTCTTCTTGTTGCCAACATACCTGAAGAAAGCCTTCTTGTTACTCTTGATATCTCTTGCTAGCTGCAGCTCCAGGTGCGATTTGATTTCATTCCTACATGCCCGAGCAATATTTTTATACTCTTCCCTGGTCATATGTCCAACCTTCCACTTCTTGTAAGCTTCTTTTTTATGTTTAAGATCCACTAGGATTTCACCGTTAAGCCAAGCTGGTCGCCTGCCATATTTACTATTCTTTCGACTCATCGGGATGGTTTGTCCCTGTAATCTCAACAGGGATTCCTTGAAATACAGCCAGCTCTCCTGGACTCCTTTCCCCTTCATGTTAGTCCCCCAGGGGATCCTACCCATCCGTTCCCTGAGGGAGTCGAAGTCTGCTTTCCTGAAGTCCAGGGTCCGTATCCTGCTGCTTACCTTTTTTCTCTGTGTCAGGATCCTGAACTCAACCACCTCAGGGTCACTGCCTCCAGATTCCCATCCACTTTTGCTTCCCCCACTAATTCTTCCCGGTTTGTGAGCAGCAGGTCAAGAAAAGCTCCCCCCTAGTTGGCTCCTCTAGCACTTGCACCAGGAAATTGTCCCCTACTCTTTCCAAAAACTTCCTGGATTGTCTATGCACCGCTGTATTGCTCTCCCAGCAGATATCAGGAAGATTAAAGTCACCCATGAGAACCAGGGTGTGCGATCTAGTAGCTTCTGCGAGTTGCCGGAAGAAAGCCTCATCCACCTCATCCCCCGGTCCAGTGATCTATAGCAGACTCCCACCACTACATCACTCTTGTTGCTCACACTTCTAAATTTAATCCAGAGACACTCAGGTTTTTCTGCAGTTTCGTACCAGAGCTCTGAGCAGTCATACTGCTCCCTTACATACAGTGCTACTCCCACACCTTTTCTGCCCTGCCTGTCCTTTCTGAACAGCTTATATCCATCCATGACAGTACTCCAGTCATGTGAGTTATCCCACCAAGTCTCTGTTATTCCAATCACGTCATAATTCCTTGACATCACCAGGACCTCCAGTTCTCCCTGCTTGTTTCCAAGGCTTTGTGCATTCTTGTATAAGCACTTGAGATAACCTGCTGATCGCCCCTCATTCTCAGTATGAGGTAGGAGCCCTCCCCTCACAGACGTTCCTGCCTCATACTGAGAATGAGGGGCGATCAGCAGCTTGACTGGTTTGGCTAAACAAATGGATTCTGGAGATCTTGAAAAGATATGTCGGGTACCTTCATTGCTGGAGTAACTTTAGCTTGTTCATCATCCAGAATTGCTCCTTAAAAATAAATCATCCGAGACTCCACAAAGGCTGTATTGAATATGAAGTTAAACATGCAGGCAGTCCTCGGACTTACGACACAATTGGTTCCTGAAAATTGCATCGAAAGTAGAAAGGTCATAACCTGGAACTGCAATCCACTTCATTGTGGGACCGAGTGTCATAAAGTCGAAACCGATTGTCAGAAGTCAAATCAGGATGTCAAATCAGAAACATAAGTGCCGTTCATTGCAAGTTGAACATCATAAAGTCGAGGACTCCCTGTATTTATTTCTGTAATATTTGTACGCACTTCTGCACCATTAGTAAATTATAGAGTAGTGCTTTCTGAGTGCTCAATACTTCAGCAGAAATGTAGGATGTAATATGTAAAATGTATATTTTCGGTATTGGGACATGTGAAAAGATGCCAGCTTGTCTGGCAAGGGAAGAGAACAGTTAGGTAAAAAACTGAGCCAGCAATCTGATCTGGTAAACAATTGAGTTAACAAACTAACCTTAGTGCTAGGCAGTAAAAGTGTTAATACAATATACATTATTTAAGGCACCTGAATGTGGGTGTGCACTTGCATTGCATTGTGCCCTGTTTCAGTGGACTGAAAGCACTGAAGCAGCAAATAAACTACATTCTTCTTCAGCTCAAGATTGTCTGTCTGAACCTGTGTGTTCTGGATGGCAGGGAAAGAATCGGTCGATAAGAAACAAGTGATTTAAAAGGAAAAAAATGGAAGATCTTTCTATCTAAAAGCTGCATCATATGGGAAGGCCAGAAGGCCATTTTTATTGGCATTCTGGGGTCTCATCCAGATTTCTAGCTTGCTCATGCTTAGCACTTTAGCTATAAGACAACCTGACCTCACCTATTTTGCATATTAATTGTTTCAAGTTGTGTGTAAGTGTCAGATTTTAATTTACTCTTATGCTGGGTATTAAACTTTAAAATGTTGTTGAATTTTCAGAGTTTGTATGATTTTTTTTTTTTTATTTTTTTGCAAGAGTGCTTATACCAATGCTTATGTGACAGCTTTCTCATGAGGCAGTATTGGAAGGTACAGATGAATTATCTGTAGAGCTCACTTGGTCTCTTTTGTACTGAGCAGACTTTCACTGCTGCCTAGTAATCTGTATTGACAACTTGTCATGTTAACTTCTTTATTGTAACATTTATTCCTACTTCAGGTGTGAAATTTTGAATGCTGAGTAATTGTTTACAACTGTGCTTGAAATGAGCACAAAGCAAAAGCATTCATATCTAAACCATAAGCAGCTACGCTATGTTGCAAAGTCATCTTTGGGACTAGAATAATTTTTAACCTTTTTACTGTGAAATTAACTTTGTTCTAATGTCATTTCTTTCAGTGTTAAATGTTGGTGGATAACATATTAATGTGATAATGCTGTTAGTAAACTAAGAATATTTTCATTTTCCCCTAATTTTTCAAAGTCTCTGTATAACAAACAGCTGCAGTAGTAGTACAACTAGCTGCTACAAACAAATTCGTAAACTAAATGAACACATGGACTAAAATCATCCCTTCAGGGTGTCCCTCTTATTTTCAGTTGGCCAGTGTTCCTTTTTTATTTCCCCAGATGGATTTTGAGAGGTATATTTAGGTTCTCTTTCAACCCTGTTGTTGGCTTTGGTCTTGCTTACTGCTTGTTGCAGTTGTACTTTTAATCTTTTGGGGGACATCCATCAAGCTGCTTGCTCTCCAAAACTGAGAATCTGAGAAATGAATTTACCATGCAAATTCTGCTTCTCTGGAGATATCCTTCAGGCTTGTCACCCATCTACCCACCTCCCATGAGTTTGGATGTTGCCTTTTGTTTAGGGGTATTTCTTTTGCATTTGTATTTCCATTTTCCTGAGGCACACTTTTTTTTAGCTTACGTTGATCTTTTTAATTGGGTTTTTATTTGCCAGAGGTTTCATAGAATCATAGAATATCAGGTTGGAAGGAACCTCAGGAGGTCATCTAGTCCAACCCCCTGCTCAAAGCAGGACCAATCCCCAACTGAATCATCCCAGCCAGGGCTTTAAGCCTGACCTTAAAAACCTCAAAGGAAGGAGATTCCACCTCCTCCCTAGGTAACGCATTTCAGTGCTAAATCAGAAGTGGGCATATGGCCCGGAGGCCGCATCAGGCCATCCAGATATTTTAATCCGTCCTTCGAGCTCCCACAGGGAAGAAGGGTCTGGGGCTTGTCCCGCTCAGGTGCTCCAGCCAGGGAGTGGGGTCGAGGTCTTGCCCCATTCCACATGGCTCCCAGAAGCAGCAGGACGTCTCCCCCTCTGGCTCCTACGCGTAGGGGCAGCCAGAGGGCTCTGCATGCTGCCACCACCCCAAGCACCGCCCCCACAGCTCCCATTGGCTGGGAACCACAGCCGGTGGGAGCTGCAGGGGCCGTGCCTGGGGACAGGGCAGTGTGCAGAGCCGCCTGGCTGTGCCTCTGCATAGGAGCCATGTGGGGGACATGCCACTGTTTCTGGGAGCTGCTTGATGTAAGAGCTGCCTGGAGCCTGCCCTCCTGACCCCCTCCCTTGCCCCAACCCCCTGCCCCAGCCCTCCATACCCCTCCCGCCCTCCATACTCCTTGGTCCCAGCCCGGAGCACCTTCCTGTACCCCTCAGCCCCCACGCCAGAGCCCACACCACCAGCTGGAGCCCTCCCGCACCCTAACTCCCAATTTCATGAGCATTCATGGCCCACCATACAATTTCCATACCCAGGTGTGGCCCTTGGGCCAAAAAGTTTGCCCACCTCTGTGTTAAATCAAAGGAACTGACCAGAATATTTAATGGGCAACATTTGCACTTGGAAGAGTGCAGCATGCAGTCACATGGGAGACTGGCACAAGCTTTGACCCCCTATTATTGCCCTGAGTGATCAAAAAATCTTATGAGCTATGGCAGTTTTGCCAGTCTCCTTCTAAGGAGCTAAGATCTAGGCGTGAGAATCCTTCCAGATATCTTTAGAGAAGCAGAATTACAAGGCAAATAATTTTCCCCCTTATTTTACCTTCATGTAGCTTTTTAGCTTAAAGACATGCTTCCTACTTTTGTTTTAACATACAGGAAAAAACTTTTGAAGTGGGAGAGAGCAGTGGAAACCCTAATATTTCTCACTTCAAGGAAAATCTAGGCTGATTATGTCTTGCAATGTGAAATGTCAAATATGTAAGATTTCCAGCATGTGTTAAAAGCCGCCTGGCTTTTTTTATTAGCTTAAAAAAACTTCATCCTTTTTCTTTTACTTCTTTGAGATACTCTAGTACAGTGGTTCTCAAACTTTTGTATTGGTGACCCCTTTCACACAGCCAGCCTGAGTGTGACCCCCTCTTATAAATTAAAAACACTTTTTATATTTTACACTATTATAAATGATGGAGGTGAAGTGGGGCTTGGGGGTGGAGGCTGATAGCTCGTGACCCCGCATGTAATAACCTTGTGACCCTCCCCACCCGTTTGAGAACCTCTGCTGTAGTAATACCCTGAAGTGGGACTGTTTATTAAATATTATATCACTGAGATTGGTTTGAGAAAATAGCTGAGATGTAGGAATGGGAAATATAGATCATATTACAGTATTTATATTTAAACTAGAAATAATTTGACCTATTTGCAAAGAGGCATCTGAGCTACTTTGAAAATCACTTCTAAAAGTTTCTCACTTCACAGTAAGGTTTGAACTTTGTGGTGCATCACTCTGCTTTACACAAAAGAGAACCATTTTCTCAAGCATGATTGAAGTTTCCAATGCTCTTTGATTTCTAGCCTTTTGAAGCTTCATGCATTTAATTCAAAGATGTCATCACATCTCCAGACAGAATTTATACCAAATTCATCCCTTGGATTTTTGTGTAGATGTGGCTGGAACAGGGGTTTCCAGATCTGCCAGATATGCTTAGTGTTTAACCCTTCCCTTTGCTCATACATGGCTTTCTACTGAAGTATTGCTGTAGCTATCCTATTTCTTGTTCTAGTAAACTGATACAGAATGAAAAGGAGTACTTGTGGCACCTTAGAGACTAACAAATTTATTTGAGCATAAGCTTTCGTGAGCTATAGCTCACTTCATTGGATGCATTCAGTGGAAAATACAGTGGGGAGATTTATATACATAGAGAACATGAAACAGTGGGTGTTTGGTTACAGTGTGTATGGTAACACCCATTGTTTCATGTTCTCTATGTATATAAATCTCCCCACTGTATTTTCCACTTTATGCATCCGATGAAGTGAGCTGTAGCTCATGAAAGCTTATGCTCAAATAAATTTGTTAGTCTCTAAGGTGCCACAAGTACTCCTTTTCTTTTTGCAAATACAGACTAACACGGCTGCTACTCTGAAACCTGATACAGGATGGGCTTCCCCGTCTTACCTTCACAAAATCTGCAGCAACGCATGATACCATGTTGATTGTGGTCTGAAAACACCGCTTGCAGCTGAAACTGTAGGGTCCATGTATAGGCCATCATGTACAGTACAAGTGAGAGATGTTTGGTCCTATGTTTGTGACCACTTCCCAAGGTCCTCACTCCATCAGACTCCTGTAGAAGTCTCCTTGTGGGAATCTGGCTCAGACCTTAAGATTTGATAAGGCCTTTGTATCATTACTTGATTATTTTCATTAACTGATGCAGTAAATATAACCCAACAATAAAATAGACCTCAATAATATCTCTTGCAACATTTTGTGGTATTTGGTATGCTTTCAGTAAAGGGAAAGGTATGTACTACTTCAAGTGTTTGTCCCTATATATATATATATATATATACACACACACACACACACACACACACTCCACTCTGGGTGGTGTGCACGTAGACTACAGAGGTCCACATTAGATTTGGGTGAACTATGGTTTTAAATTGAGTTGAGATATTAGCATGAGCAATAGGCCCAAAGCATGTGACCACAAAGAACGAGTTCATGGGAAAGGAGAAATGTTAAACCTGCAGGGGCCCTTTGAAATTCCAGTGTTATCGTATTTAAGGTTTGGGCTAAAGTAACAGAAATAAAACACTGTTAATTTAGTACCAGTTGCAATAAATAATTGGCTATATAAAAGATTGCTTCACCTGGCCTTAGCTAAGGTGAGATAATTGGCAATGACATCACTTGTTTGTTAAAGGGTATTAAAAAAAAAAAGTAAATTCGTCAGGCTGATACCTGTCTGACCAATATGGGTTATAAGCACCTTTGGGTTTAGCCTGTTTGTAAATATCTTGATCAAATGCTTATAAATGTTTTGTTACTGTGTGGATGGAGAACATTGCTTATTATTTAGGCTTTTTAGTCATGTTCAGAGCAATTGTATAAATGTCAATTGGTTTTGGGTTTAATAAAGGAATTTATGGTTAAATTGGTGTTGTGATAATACCCTGCTTAAATAATAATTCCAGCAGCATATGTGTCCAATGTGCTTGATTGCAATATTTTGACCAGCAGTGTCTTTTGGGCCATGCGTGCCCACCTTATAAAGAACAGGTACCATGGTTCTTTAAAATATTTGTCCATATACATAGATTCCATGACACACCTTCTGTTCCATCTACTACAGAATCTAATAACATCTGGATTCTGTATAAAGGAACTCAGGGGGCTGTTAGTCCCCCTGCTGTTTATCCCCTTGGATCAGGGGTGTGAGAGTATTCAGGGTGCAGGCGCAGCCCAGTGGATGCTGCTGACCAAAAGATTCTGATGTCAAGCACATGTGCACTAAGAGTGGAATATAGACCACAGATCTCGCTGGACCAAAGATACTGTCGGTTAAGTAATCATTCTTTAAAAGGTGGGGTGTATTCTGTAGTAGTTAATGACCTACATGTGACAAGCCCTTCACTTCTTTGGGAACTATGGCCCCCCTTCCTCAAAATACTTTTATCTCGCCCCTTACGCTTTCTATGAGCAAGTTCCATTTTGCATCCATCCATGTATGGTGTTCTGAGACAGCTAAACTTCTAATTATAGCAGAGCTCCTCCTCTTCTATAAACCAGGTTAAGATAGCTTTATATTTATGTCTCATGTAAAGCAGGAGTCAATGAATTACCTAATCCTACACCAGAAGCTGAAGGAGGGTTACTAATCCATCTCTTGTCTATCGGTGGTAGATTTGGCATTTGGATTGCTCTTTTATATATGTTAAAATATAGATAGCCAGCTTGGCTACTCGTGGGATTTAACAAATATGTAATCTTCCAAGGTTACTTGTAATTTGTACATGTCAGTCTGGCTGAAGTTCTGCACGTGTCACACAGCAGTGTAGATGAGTTTGATCATTTTGCTGGATCTCCCCCTACTTTTGGCAAAGCAATTCCTCTATTTTGGGTTCATCCCCACAACTGTGGAGGATGAAGGAACCAGAAAACAGTCTTTTTGGAGAAAGGCAGTATGCTGTTAGACAATAACCTTAACACAAGAGCTTCTGTCAGCCTGCGAAACGCTTCACTTGCCACGTTACACTAATTCACATTGAAGAGCAGAATTTGCTGCAAAAACACAGCAACAATTTTCAAAAATGCTGCCATTTAATGGGGGTGATGTTTTTCTTTACTGGGTTTTTATGTCTTAAAACCAAAGACTGACATGCAATTTAGGCAACTGTAATGTGTGTTATAAATGGTACGGTGTATTTTATAAAGCGAAGTATGCATTTTTAAAAGTCCTGTTCATATACACTGTAAAAATTCTCAAAGAATTTCCAGTATGTTACAGTGTTTAAGTTTATGTAAAAATCTCTTAAATAACAGAGAATGATTACATTATGCCCACTAAGGCACTTATCCTGCAACATGGGTATTTTTGTGCATAATGTTAAGCAAATGTGTATCAGTCTAAAATAACAAGGCTTAGAACAATGGAACAACTAAAATGTGGCTTCATGACATTAAACCATTACATAATCTACAACTTTCCTTGAATGCTGAGAATCCTGTGGCAAAGACCTCTATTGCTCCTTGTACAAAACAGTGCCCTTAAAAACCAACAGATAAAGGAAAATTGCTAAACTGTTTTTCAGAATATTTTTTTAATATGGAATGTCTTAATACTGTCATTGACTGGAGCTATATAGGGCTTGGTCGTTCTGTGTCCATTGTTGACTCTGGCTGCAGTGATCCTATGTAAGCCGTGAAACTGTTGTGTTGATGTCCCCAATCATAATAATCTGGAGAGAAACTAAAAAACAAAACACAAGAATTTATGGCTGATGCCTTCATTCTCTGTATGGCTCATTTACTTAAATGGGACAGACTATAACTTCATAAATATAGTTTACATAAATTCTAGAGATGCTACTAGTAGACTTTGTACTTAAGTCTCAGATCAGCTATTTAGCTCTGCATCCCTGTTCAGCAGTATTGTGGGCTCAAGGAATTGGTCATGAACTAGAGAGACTTTCATCTACTGGTTGAAATCCTGTCCAGTTCATTAATGACTGAAGGTTTTTACCACCTAATGGCTTTGCTTTCCCACATTAGGGTTCAGGGTGTTCAAGGATGTTGGACAGCAGTAGGTCGAGCCTGCCTAAATTCCTGTTCCAACAACTTGGATCCAGCTAGTAGCATTGCTGGATCTAAACATATTTTGTGTTCACATCCAACATGGTTAATACTTGGTCAGTAACTGGGAACTTGGCTCGGATGCCATATGGTTGTCTGTCTATAAACCGTTCCAAACACTTAAGATGTTCTTTGGGTGGCACTCCCTAACCAGCCCTTTGTAAGCAGTTTGGCTGATCCTCCTCTTTTCCTTCCTGGTTCTCTGGGCAGTAGGAGATCTCAGACTACACTGTCACCAGTGCTAGTATGTGTGTGACGTGCAAGCACTCTGTGGTATGCCAAAGGCTCTGTAGATTTTCCCCAAATGCAAAGATACCACCCCAGGCAGCATAGCTGTGAACAGGCAAGCTTTGTTGAACTATGGTTGCATTGTGGGTCGCAGAAAAAGCTGCACCCAACCCAACTAAGTTAATTTTTATATGCAAATAGATGGAAAAACAAGAATTGGATTCTCTATGGGTGGGAATTAGTTACTAAGGGAGCCTTCTTAAAGATTATTTCATAGTGTGCTTATTCCTCTAATAATATTTTTAAAAATAAGGGGCTGACTCATGGTGGATCTCAAATATACAGAATTCCTGTGTTTTGCAAGCAGTGGAAAAGGACACTTCCTGCACCTAAACCTAGTGCTGAGTAAAGTTTCCTCTCTTGCATGTGATTTAATAGATTCTCAGGTACAAAATAAAGAGTTATCTAGGAGCTCCTCCCCTCACTGCTTCATCCTACCAGCTCAGTCTGTTCGTAAAGTCTCATGCCCACATCTCTTCTTACTAGAGTCTTCACCACAGACCCTCTCTTTTCCAGGTCTCCTCAGTGCAGAGGTCCACACGCAGCTCTTGCCCCCTTTAGGTTTCTCCCCATACTAGGAAAAGGGTATAGGTCCTGTGCTCTACCCTGAGGCCCCCTCCTGCTTTCCCCTCATGACGTCACCCATGCTCCACCTCTTCTGGTCCCTGCTCTGCCCCTCCTTTGAGATACTTGCTGCCCGCTATGTCCCTCTGTGGAAGGGCTACACAAGACAAGACGCCAGGCCAGCCTTATGCTCTGTGCAGCCAGTGGGTGTGACATTCCCTCCCTTCCAAGCCACTGCAGGCCTGGATCACTGTGTGTGGCAGGCACCACCATGCTGTCCTCAGGACCGGTGCCAGCTAAGCTGGATGGCTGCTGAGCAGCACTGACTGCAATGGCCAGGATCCCCCTGCCACTTACACCTGGCCCAGAATCTTTCAGAGTGTTCCTGGTAAGCAGCAGGTGGCAATTAGGGGTACCTGTGGGCAGCAAATTCCCCCCCCCCAGTTTTTGTACTTGCTCAAGTTCTTCAAAGGGCAGGGAGAGTACTCAGCTTGGGGGGGAGGAGCAGAGAGCACAAGGGGCAGGGAACTGAGGGTGTGTGTAGAGGAGAGGAGGGCTTGGCAGGTGCTAGGAGTCTTCAGGGGGGAGGGGGGCCTCGGAAGAGGGGGAAAGGTGAAAATAAGTCGGTACGCCCCAGTACGGTGTACTGGCAAGGTTTTCCCAGACAGCAATTTAAAGGGCTTAGGGCTCCCAGCAGCGGCTGGAGCCCTGGGCCCTTTAAATTGCCGCCAGAGCCCCACTGCTGGAGCCCTGGGGTTGCGGCGGCAGCCAGGACCCCTGGGGCTCTGTTGGCAATTTAAAGGCCCTGCCCTCTTCCGCTTGAGGCCACGCCTCCTGCTCAGAACTCTGGGGCACCGATAAGTCCTTTAAGTTACTTTCATCCCTGGGGACGGGGCCAGAGAGGAGATTGAGTGGGGGCAGGGCCCCAGAGCAGAGCCACAGTCCAGGCACCAGAGGAGCTTCCGGTGCTCAGGCCAGCCTCCCCAAATGCCGGAGTCATGCGCTGCCCGTGGAAAAGGAGTTTGCCTTTATACCATTTCCTCTCCCGGTCTGTCTTGCTCTCAAGCTTATTGTCCTAATAGCACCCTGAACTACAAGTCTGAGAACTTCTGTCCTTAAAGAGCTGAACTCAAAACTGAAACTACTGCTCTGGTCCTACCCGTTAAAGGGCCAGCACCCTCTGTTATAGCTGTTAAATCAAGATACTCTATCTTCATTCTGTTATCCTTGTAATCTTTATGTGCTGCCATCTTTAATGCCTTGCCTCCCACCCTTACACTCACACACATGCATGTTTGTTCCCTAACGCATCCTCCTGCTGAACTCTCCTTTCTAACAGATTTTTTTCCCTACCCCTAAGTATTGTGTCTGAAATTGGTCAAAAATCATGATAAAATAAGTAGAACATTTAATCGTTCCTCACTGATCTCTTCCTCCTATAACCATCCCAATACCTCACCTGCCCTGTATGCCTTGTGGTGAAATGTTCCAGGCCAGATCATCGTCACTGTCATATCGCCGAGGGTTGTCAAAGAAATAGGATCGTGGACTGAATCCATGGCTTGGTATCATTCCTGGATTTGTCTAGGGGGGAAACCATCCATCAGTGAAAGTTACATCAATTTGTATCTGAGTGTCAGAGATGCCACCTGTTCATTTTCTAAAGAATACCCCTGAGGCGACGTCTCGCCAAAGGCTCCCAGCCAAGAGATATGGCAGGAGTCTGTTCAACTATTTTTCCCCCATCTCTCGCCTCCTGTTCTGCTTTCTCCATTTCCTCCCTTTAAACCTACCAACTCCCCACTTCCCATGAGTAGAAGTGCTCATGCTACCAGACCTGCTGCTTTACACGTCTGTTCTAGGCTCCATATAGAGTGACCAGATGTCCCGATTTTATAGGGACAGTCCTGAATTTTGGATCTTTTTCTTATATAGGTTCGTATTACCCACCACCCCGTCCCGATTTTTCACATTTGCTGTCTGGTCACCCTAGCTCCATATCAATTCCTCTCCACCCCAGTCTGCCCTTCCAATAACACCGCCCACTTGCTTCCCTTACAGAGAGCAATTTGGACCCGGCAGACAGAGGAAGAGGCATACAGTAGGATGATAAGGTTGAGGAGATGAAGAATTCCCAGGCAAAGGGATGGAGAGCTGTAGCCACCAGGCAAATGACCTCTAGTACAACCTCCCAATGTCCTGAAATTCACTCTCCTATCTTTACTGGCACAGCATCCCCTACCAGCTTCCCGTTAACCCAGGGAAACTGACCAATCTGTCCCAATGAAACTATACCCAATTAAAGGGTGGGAATAGAATGCTATTATGTCTCTCAGCAGTGATATACTTACCTCAGAGCCATGGGCCAAGCCAGGGGGAAACATCCATTGAGTGAAGGAGTGAAGGGGCCTTCACACAATTTTTCCATTTACAAAAATAAAAACCCAAACCATTTTCATTTTAGTTTAACTAGTGTGTTTTTTTTCACTCTGACCCACAGTGTGGCTCAGATTCAAGACACTGTCCTACGCATTCCCACGCACACTTGATTTTTTTTCTCTTCCATTCAGTGCCAGTATCCCCTTCCCCCCGACTCTCTGGATATGCTGGGGCAACATTTTTATTCTTGGCCCAGAGCAAGATAAAGGGTTGATCCTGCATTGTTCATTGGCATAAAACTAGTTACAGTCTTTTTTCCTTTTGTATTAAAAAAAACAGCAACCCAAAACCCAAGCAGTAAACGTGTGGGTTTTCCCCCCAGTTCACTTGCTTGACACTCTAGCAATGTTAGCATAAGAGCACTCAGTTATGCGCTACAGGCAAAAACAAATTACCAGAGACAGCAAAACAAGCGTATTATTGCCTTAACAATTCTAGGAACCAAAAGTTTATTTTTGAATAGAGCTAAGCAGTTCCTAGTTTTTAATTTTGGAGAGGAAAATGCAACCAACTCAACACTACCCCAAAGTTTTCTGTTTAAGCGATCACCATTTATAAATAAGGAAAGCAGAGCCAAATGTTGGGTTTTCACTAAAGTTTGGTTGTTTCTAGATATTTTGTGGACTAGTGGATGCAGTTTGTTTTAACAGTAATGCTTTATATATAATCTTCCTCTTTTCTTGGCAATCCTTTTCCGGCATATTAATAAGTACTTGGTAATTCTGCAACTATTAACAAATGTTTATATTACAATACTCTCCTGTGACTCTTGGACTCCATCTTGTGGCAAATTTGCATGAAAACTCATGGTGTGGCTTTACTAAAGAATCTGGAGCTTGGGCTTTTGTTGATTTTTTTGTACTGAAAGTTGTGAGCTTAACTGTAGTGGGGTTGTTTATTTAACTTTTTCAGTTTTTCTCTTGCTGTGACATAGATAAGCATAAACCTATTTGTTATTTTTCTACACACACAAAAATAAGGCATACATTTTTAAAAAGTGAGGGTAATTAACCATTGGAACAATTCACCAAGGGTTGTGGGGGATTCTCTGTCCCTGGCAATTTTTAAACCAAGATTGGTTATTTTAAAAAAAGTATTCTAGTTCAAAAGTAGTTATTTTGGGGAACTTCTGTGCCCCGTGTTAACAGGAGGTCAGACTAGATCAGTGGTTCTCAAACTGGGGATCGGGACCCCTCACAGGTTTGTGAGGTTATTACATGGGGGGGTCGTGAGCTGTCAGCCTCCACCCCAAACTGCACTTCACCTCCAGCATTTATAATAGTGCTAAATATTTTTAAAGTGTTTTTAATTTATAAGGGGGGTCGCACTCAGAGGCTAGCTGTCTGAAAGGGGTCACCAATACAAATGTTTGAGAACCACTGCCCTAGATGATCACAATTGTCCTTTCTGACCTTGAAATCTTTGAATTTATGAAAAGCGTAGTATTTGATCAGGCACATTTAACAGCAATGTTAGGTAAAGAACATAGCCCCTGTAAAAGATACCTGTAAAATGAGTGAAGTTACAGAGTTCTCTATTTAAATTAGGACTAGCTTGCTCCTCCTAACCCTACCCTACCAAACTTCTAGAGTCCTAGGGTTTTGTCTAGACAAGATATAAAGGTGTAATGTTAGAACTTGTTAGCTAATGTGTTCTTCCACTAACATTTAGCAGAAGAATGTAGTCCATAGTTGTTGTCTTGTTTAACTTCAGTGGGACTATTCATGCGTAAAGGTTTGCAGGATCAGACCCTAAATGGCAGTGCAAACTTTCCCACACATTTGCCAGTGTGTCCCACATTAATCTGGAGGGATTGCCTGCTGCTATGAGAAGATATTTTGGTTTCTCTGCCTACTTAAGTCCAACATATGTTTAGCTTTCAAACCTTGGCTTCACCACTCCGCTGAAACTGCTAACAAGATTTCAGTCAGTGCCAACTGTGGTGCTGGTTTTTGTGATATGGAAACTTCTTCAAGGAGAATTGGGCTAGGACCATCAAACCCATTTCATACGTGCCACTGAGCAGCTATCAGATGATAACTTGCAGCTGGCTTTGAATCAATGCCCTAAAAATGAAAGACACTGTACTCCATTATCAAACTCAAGTGCCAGGTAAATCTTCTACAATAACGACCTAGTAGGGGAAAGTGGTATGTTTGGATGATCTAAAGTATTTTATTTTTACTGAGAACAGTTTGAAAATAAAAAGTTAAAATGTGGAGAAATAAAAACTAACAGTAAATTGAGCTCTGAGGATTATCTGAAGGTTGTGCCTGGAAAAGGTTTTACTTACTAGGTCTTTTGTAGGGTTTCGAACACGGAAGAAGTAAACAACTAAGGAAGTGGGCAGCAGCTCCCAGATAAAGAGGATCACTCCAAATACGATGTACCCAGCATCTCCCAGCTGACATTTTAGATCTGCCTGTTGAAAAGTCAGAGCAGCATGTTAAAAAATGAGAAAGTGAGTTTGTTTTAAAAAGTATAAGAAACAAAATCAGCTTTCTTAGGGTGAAATGTATGTAAGCATAAGGGAATATGATGGAACATCTAGTAGCTGTGTATAAAAGTAAAGCAGCAGATTAACCTGGCTACAAATCGTTAACAATAAAAACCCCTTTGGAAGGATAAAAAATTCTATTTTATTTTGTACAATACCTTTCCCTTCCTCCTTTTTAAATGATCATCATCATCATCCTTAGAGTGCTTTTCTCCCCTACCCAAAAGCTACAGAGAATAGTTAAGTCTCGTGGCTACCTGCCAAGCTCTTAGACTGTCAAGAAAGTGAGACAATAAGATACTAGTGTTCTAAACTCTTTCAAGCTTTGAGAAACAAATTAAAACCTTTTGAGTTCAGTGCAAGCCCCACTAGCCCGAGTCTGTCGACGGGGTTAAGAGGCTCACTCCAAATGACTCCAAAATGTTGTGTAGACATGGGCACCCAAAAATGAAGGCACCAGAATTGCTAGTCATATTTTGCTAAATTCAGAATGAAAGATCAGTCATTGGCCATCTCTAGTTGTGAGAGCAGCCAGCATGCACTGCAATGGTCCAGCCCCCTGGTGGGCAGAAGGTATTAGGCCTTTATGTAAAAGAGGCATCACAGGCTGTCCCATGTCCCATGAAACTTCCTGCCAGGTTAGGGGAAGCACATGGACCAGGAATGTAGGTAGGATACGGCACCTCCCATTTAATTGCACTCCCCTGATTTTAAGCCAACACCCATGTACTGGGACCTGAGCATTATCCTGTTTACTTTACTTTTAAACGATGTAAACATCTGAGGTCAAAGGCTGGGATTTTCAAAAGAACCTAAGGGAGTGAAAAGAAAAGGAGTACTTGTGGCACCTTAGAGACTAACAAATTGATTTGAGCATAAGCTTTCATGAGCTACAGCTCACTTCATCGGATAGTGAGCTGTAGCTCACAAAAGCTTATGCTCAAATCAATTTGTTAGTCTCTAAGGTGCTTCAAGTACTCCTTTTCTTTTTGCGAATACAGACTAAGACGGCTGCTACTCTGAAACCTAAGGGAGTGAGGCATTCAACTCCCATTGAAATTCAACAGGAATTGTGTGAACCAGCATTCAGTCTTCGCTGTCATTTTGGTTTAATTAAAACTTGACCGATCATCATATGTTAAAACTGGTGCTATGTGAAGGGAACATGCAGCTATTCTTTATCGATAGAGCAGGAAAAATGCTTCTTTTTTAAGGGGGGATGCTGACCCCACTGAAGTCAATAGAGCTTTGACATTGACTTCGGAGGACCCACGATTTTGCCCACATGTTTAAATTGTAAATGGAGTCACCTTCTTGTCTCTACTGCTACCCAAATATGATTCAAACTATTCAGTAGTCCTTTCACTAAAGGTAAAAAACAAAACAAATCCCATACACCTGTTTTTAACAGAGGGGAGTTGCCTTTCTAAATCTTAAAAATAAATATAAATAAAGTGCAGTAACCAGAAGGTGAGTTTTTTTTATATTGTTGGTTTTGTGACTGCTTTTTCTTCTGACCGGATTATTTTTCCCTGACCATTTTATTACTGGAAAGATCATAGTCTTGGAGCAGAACAAACTTGGTGCATTTTTTTTTAATTTAAAAAATCCAAAGGATTTTATTGTATTAGTTCTTGTTTGTTGTCAATTCTGACTATACAGGATCAGTTTTCCTTGTTAGCAGTAAACTTCATACTTGCCTGATCCGATACATTGTACCAATCATAATCAAAAGAATTGACTTTCTTGGTTTGAGAAAATGATAAGATGAATAAGTTGTAACAGGCTCTTGAGGTATAAAGTAGTATAACGGTCACACCTATAGTTGTCACCTGACACACAGATGAACCCTAGAAGAGAGAGTTAAATATATTTTAGTACTTATGTCTGATAATGGCAAGAACACCGTTTTGCATGGGCTTGGTGATCTCTGCTTCACTGTGTATAATCTTGGATAAATTTACTTTTTTTTTTTTTTTTTAATCTGGGAATCTTTTTCCAAGCTTCCAGTTCTTAGCATGGTCAGCTACTATTCAATGACTCTGTCTAATACTTCAGGAAGTACTAGTCTTAAAGTACCTAAAATAAGATCAAAAAAGAGTTGTACATGGGGAATAAAACCTATTGGATAGATCATCCATTGCATCCTCACGCAAAAATAAAACCTCCAACATGACACCAGACTGAGAACTTCCTATATCAGATCTTGCACTGATACCATCATGCGATGTTGTGCATTTTACAGCTACATGCTACCCATATATTAGCCCTCTGAGTAAGTACAGAACAGCTGGTAACAGTTATTGGTAAACATATTGCACATAGGAATTCACATCCTACTCTGCAGATTTGCCCAATTTATAATTTAGTATCAACAGGAGAGTCTCATTGAGCAAAGACTAGAGGAGTAGGATGAGTGTGTGGAACAGTAAGTGAATTTGAGGTCAGGAATGTAGATTGGAATGGGGCCCTGGTCAGTGTTTTGGAAGTTAGGAGAGCTCTCTTCTGTTGGACTTGGAAATGGATAGAGTTTGTAGGGGAATGGTGTGATCCACATGCAGGATTGAGAGTAGCCAGGTTGTAGCAGAAATTCAGAGGGTAGGGATTGAGAGAGAGAGTCCATAACAGTAGGCATCACAGGTACTGAGACAAGATCTGATTAAATCTCTGGGCACAGACAGGACTAGGCTAAGGATCAATGTTAGTTCTGTCCTAGAGACAGGCACATATACAGACAAGATAACAGATGGAGGGGAAGAGGCTCAAGAAGGACTCTGTGGGGCTGGCCTGGTGGCAGCCTTTTACACAACCAAATGAGAGAGAACAAAGTTGTCCTGAGCTCTCTGGATGAGCAGAGGTAAGGCTTTCAACCCCTGTAGGGAAGGGAAAACCCTTGTTTCCATCTCACATGACTCCCTCTCCTTCCCACAATGGAGGCATATAGTACAATAAATGGGCTCCAGAGCCTGACAGAGTTGGAAGTTGCCCACCTCATCATGGGCCCTTTTACAATATTGTGGGAGATAGGAGGGCCTACCCGGGCAGAAGCATAACTCCAAGATGTCTAGCCTGGGTTACAAAGTCTAAAGGCAAGCAGTAGTGGGATCAAAGGCTTAGGACAAGGAGGATACAATTACTTAAGCATCATGTCATTTCACCAGGTTATAGTGGTCCAAACCTTCACATAAAATATTTCTTCCTCTACGTTTCTATTGAGGCCTTTTCAGCTGTATAGTTGTGGCAGAATGGAAGGGGCATGGTTTCATGAGACCCCAAATAACTCTGACCAGCTGTACAAGGATGCACTGTTTTCTTTGTACACAGGAATGCAGCATGGTATAGTGGGAGTGCTTTCCCTTGAGATGCCACATTCCGTTGCCTTGTTGCGCTGATGTTACACTTTTATAAATGTCACGTCAATGCAGTATTGACCTTTTTCTGCCTTCTGTGAGAATTTGTGTTCCTAACTCTGACAGTCTGAGGGTGCTTTCTGCTTCAGAGTTTCCCTTGGCACTCTGAGCAGTAGAGTCTTCTCAAGCAGTGGCCTGCCGGGCTGGTTTTTTGGGGGTTATCTCATAGCGCTCACTAGATTCACTGTCCTGTCTGCACCTTTCTCTTTGCTTCAAGCAGACCATGAGCAGCTGGGATGGAGGGAAAGGTGGGAGGAATGAGTGGAGAAAGGAAGGCTTTAGCTGTTTTTTTCCCTCATAGTATTGTAAAAACTGAGCTCATTCAATATATTGTATATGAAGCTGGCCAACAGCAGAGTTAAAAATTGTCCTTGAGAGAGAATATAGTTATGCCAACATTGATCATCTCCCTTCACAAGCAGTATTTTTTCCTACCAACACAAGAAGCCTGGGTCAGCCCCTACATTTGGGAATTATATCACCATTTATGAAAAACTAGCTAGCACACCCTTCGCAGCAAAACGACTTAAGACATTGATTCATCTGATACACTGTGTCCCGGGTACTACTCAGCCTGCTTGACATCCTGGATGTGAGTTCATAACTTTGTAGATCAGCATGACTGACTATCTAATTAGATGGATGCTGCAAATACTGCTAGACTTGCCTGTCAACGGGAGCATAATATGGTGGCAGGCCTGGCTTGCAGTGACATTTGTGCTGACTTCAGAGACTCAGATATTTATAAGAGGATTGAAACCAGAAATACGGTACGTAGCTGTGAAAGCTGTGGTGAGACCATAGCAAACGACAGGAAATGCTGTAAAGAGGAAACAGTTGTTATGTACTTCTCTATTCGCACTCTGTGTTGGAGAATCAACTATGCTGTTATGGAAACAGAGGAGGAAGCTGCTGACTCAGACATCACAGCTCAGTTCTCCATGCTGCAGGTACCAGAAGACAGAAGAAAGCAGCTGGCATTTTTCAGTGCTGTTTTTGCCAGAATACAGGGAAGGCTAGTGCAGTATAATATTTAAATATGTTGTAGCTTTAATCACTTTGAGCTCAACAAATAAAATAGCATGATAAAAATGTTTTGTCCACTATGGGCCAAATCCTCAGAGCAGTGTCCAGCCTAAGTAGGTGGGTGCTGGGAAGATACACAGGGAGAGTAGGGGAAGGGGACTCCTTCCTCACAGGCCACAAAGGTTGCTTAACCCTATTAGCTGCAATAGGTTTACATGCCCTCTTCAGAGGGCTGAGGATACCTGAAGTGGCAAGACTCTAGTCATGCACTCGCTGCTTGTGCCATGCAAGGAATCTCCAAAGAATGGGGCTCTGCCTATGTGAGTGCTGTGTACCCCACATTTGGCCCTCCCACTCCTGCCCCAACTTTGCACAGTAGAACTAAAAGAGTTCCACTTCCTGAGGCTCTGTGACTATGCAGGAGAATGCAGGAGGATTTACCCCTGTGCACTTTATCACCCCTGTGATATTTGAACAGAGGGAGATAGCAGATGTGAGAGTCAAATGGAAGGGTGCCAAATCTCCAAATACCACAATGTGGGCATTTCTGCCATTTAGGGTTACCAGGTGTCTGGTTTTCGACTGGTACACCCAGTCAAAAAGGGACCCTGGCATCTCCGGTCAGCACCGCTGCCAGGCTGTTAAAAGTGTGGTTGGTGCAGCGCTGGCAGGCTCCCTACATGGCTCCCCTAGGCTCCCCAGAAGCAGCGACATGTCCCTTGAGTGGCATGGGGTGGTCATGGGGGCTTCGCATGCTGCTCCCACCCCAAATGCTGGGAACCGTGACAAATAGGAGCTGCAGGGGTGGTGGGTGCAGGCAGAGCCCCCTGGCCGCCTCTGTGCCTAGGAGTCGGACATGCCGGCTGCGTCCCGGGAGCCGCCTGAGGTAAGTGCCACCTGGAGCCTGCACCCCGAACCCCTTCCTGCATGCAAACTCCCTCCTGGAACCCCGTGCCCCAAACCTCCCCCAAACCCCTGCCCCAGCCCCTCCCGCACCCTGAACCTCTCATTTCTGGCCCCTCCCCGGAGTCCACACCCCCAGCCCAGAGCCCGTATCCCCTTCCACACCTCAACCCCCTGCCCCAGGCCAGAGCCCCCCCACACTCCAAACCCCTTGGCTCCAATCCTCAGCCCAGAGCTCCCTCCTGGACCCCAAATCCCTCATTCATGGCCCCACCCCAGAGCCCGCACCCCCAGCTGGAGCCCTCACCCCCTCCCAACCCTCTACCCCAGCTGGGTGAAAATGAGTGAGTGAGGGTGGGGGAGAGTGAGCAACAGAGGGAGGGGCGATGGAGTGAGTGGGGGTGGGGGCATAGCCTCGGGGAAGGGGGAGTAAGGGGGCAAGGCAAGGGTGTTCACTTTAGTGCGATTAGAAAGTTAGCAACCCTACTGCCATTCCAATTTTATATCACCACATGGCATGGATTTTTACTAAGAATTTCAGAACAACTTTAACAGTTCAAGCTAAAAATCACTTGGCTACAATCTCCAGCTTTCAGAGCTATAAACTAAACACATGTAATGAAATCCTACAATAATTACACAAGCAAAACTCCCATTTTAGTTCAATAGGAGTCAATACATTAGCGGTTATTCATACTTCTAGGTTCAGCTGTTGGTGTGCATGTTGTATGTTTCCATCACCTCAACACTAATTTCAGAGTTGTTGTTCTTTGCTCATGTACGACAGATTGGATTTCCAGTGGGAAGAGAAAATGAATGAAGGAATCGATCCCAACCTCTACTTGGTAAACACCTCTCTGACAAAACCTCATGTTTTGATGATTTGCATGAGTTGGATAAACTTCCTTTCTAGTAAAACAAATCCACTGATCATGCCAGTTTGGTCAGCAAATGAAAAATCTGAAAAGCACAAAGCTGCAGATTGAAATCTACCAATCAGTCATGGGCTTTCTGTTGTATGTCCACACTGATTAAGTAGGAAAAGTAATTAGATGGCCAACCAGCAGGGAAGAATTTTATTATACGATTTTCTTCATAGTAACTGAAATTTACAGTATTGGCAGCTTCATCATGATGAGAAGGATAATATATTTTCATTAAACTCTAGTCATTTACTTCCAGACTTAAACTCCTAATGCAAGTCAGAAAGTCAAGGGATCTTTGAGAAAATAAGCCCTCCTTTACTATTTATGAATGTTACAGAATATCCTCTATTGACTTTGTGCCAAATATGTATTGGCTTCAATAGCATTACACTAACTATGAGTCTGCCCGTTTGTCTACTTAACATATCCCAAACTTGTCAACATAACAGACTATATCCTTAAAGAATACCTGCTGCAGGATCTTAAGTGAATCTCCTTTTCAACTGGACCATTTTTATAAAGTGGAAGTACTTTTAAATACAGCCTTAGGCCTGGTCTACACTGGGGGCGGGGCGGAAATCGATATAAGACATGGAACTTCAGCTATGTGAATAACGTAGCTGAAGTCGATGTACTTAGATCTACTTACCGTGGTGTTTTCACTGCAGTAAGTCGACTGCTGACGCTCCCCTGTTGACTCCGCCTGCACCGCTTGCTCCAGTGGATTACCAGGAGCAAGGAGAGGTAGGAGTGCTCAACAGGAGAGTGCTCGGCAGTCGATTTATAGCATCTTCACTAGACGCGATAAATCGACCCCTGCTGGATTGATAGCTCCGGAGGTAAGTGTAGACATGCCCTTAGTCATTGACAGAAGGACATGCACCATTCACGAAAGACAGTTCATACTTTGTGTTACTGTTTATTTTCATGGACATGCTGCTCCCTTAAAGACTTAAAGTAAATTGACAGACTGAGGGAGCCCAAAGGTGCTCTTCAACTATCTACATATAGCAGCACTGAAATGCAGCTGTGTTTGAGGTGGAGGACAGCAGCCAACTGAAATATAGCTGAGGTATGTGATAAATTCTGGCCAATGACAACTTCTGCAAACTCTTATTTAAAGTGCTATGGCATCTTTAGTAACAATGCAGAGCAGAAAGCATCTTGGTAAACTACATGGTATTCAATTGATCTGTTTTAGAAGGAAGAAAGGCTAAGTTGAAATTCCTGGAATTAATATCCTTGGTTGCAGAGTCTAAAGAATTTTTTAAACCTGAGTCTCGTTCCACTAAATTGTCTCCTTTGACCAAAACTATTCTTAAGTAAGATTTAAATGATCTCTAAAATGTACTTTACCTTGGATTCCAAGTAAATGTTGGCTAAAGACATCTTGGAAATCTTATACAGACAGATGGAGAGTGAGATGGCACACAGAACAAACAATGTGTCATTAATTGCCACCCGGACAGAGACAATGACTTTCCTCTCTGAATTCTCTGTTCTCACCAACACAGCACACGTTAAATTCACCAAGAGGAAGAGGAGACTGATGAAGAGAGAAGCCAGATAGAGAGGCAACCTGGAGAGGGAAAAACAGGCTTTTAGAACTACTGTTTAGCAAGTGTCAGCAGTGTGCTTGAAGCTGCACATAGAGCAAGGGAAGATACTGTCCCTGTGTCAAGGCTGTCACAGCTGACACACAGAGCAGTTACACCAAACTGATTCAGAATGCTCTACGTGGCCTTGAGGATGATTACAGTTGATTTCACAACTATTTTTAAAATCCAGAATAAACTGATATTCAAGCCATATACTTACTTGTAAGGGATAAAGCATGAAAGATGGGGCAGTCTTAACACATACGGGAGAAAAGCATGTATAAGACAAATGTAATATAGACAGATCTTTACATCTGTTTTAAACGGATGTGTTTACTTTGCTAGGCTCTTCACATCATATCTCTGGGGAATCCCTCTGACCATTCAACCAGACTCAGTGTGCGTGAGGAAGCCATTGTTAGCTGAACGGTCGAGCTGTGTGGAATGCTATGGCTTTAGGCCTGGGTGTTGTACACACTCAATACCATGAGTAGAACCACTGACTACCCATTTTTTAAAGTCATATTTTGTATCAAATACAGGAAGCCCTTTTTAAAGTCTAAAAGCCATGAGGCAGCTGGCTACTAAACGCTGCTTTCTCCTCCCCCAAATATCTTTGTCACATGCAGCTTCTTTGAGGGAACATTCAAAATTCTAAATATGAAAACCTGGGGCTGGCTTGGCACCTTGCAACCCGCTCCAAGTGAAGGGCAGCACATAGCTGCACTGCCCCACCTCAAGAGCAGAGCAAGGCCTGAACGGCGAGTCTGAGAGCTGTCCACTCCTCAGTCATCCAGTGAGGAGAGGGGGGTAGCAACTTGGCAGCAGGTGCTTTGCTCTCCCTCTTCTCCACACATCTCCAATGTTGCAACGCAAAGTCCATGCAGAAGGATAAGGATGCTCCTTATGCTCCTTTACTCCCATATGCAGTAGCAGAGCCAAGATCACAATCGGTCTCAGAATTTAAAAAAATAAGCAAAAGTGTTACCATTCTTATTGATTACTTATTTCAGTATTGTCAGGTTTTGTTAAGAGTTACTAACCTAGGCCAATAGAGAAGCCATTCAGGTGAGTTTGCAGTCCATCTTGCGGTCTGCTTGGAAGTTTGGCCTGGGGTTGGGATATATGCCCAGGTTCTCTTTTGAGTAATCTAAATTCAGTCTGTAAAGAATAGTTTTGCCCACCTACACAGCAGTGGAAAATATTGCCCCAAAAGGTTAATAGTGTGTAATTTATGAATCATGAGTAGGGCTGCAGGTTTGTCATGGTGTTAGAAATGTCACAGATACCAGGATATTTCTGTTTGTCTGTGCGACTTTTCTTTGTGTCTGTGATTTTAATGAAGCGGTATTTCCCAAATGGTGGGTTGTGACCCAGGAGTGCATCACAGGTAGGTTTTAAGGGTCACCAGCATGGTGCAGAGGGGAGGACTGGGAATTGGGCAGGGCTGGAAAGCTAGCTTGCCCCTTAGTAACCGCACAGTGGCAACACCTGTCCCAAAGGACTGGCCCAGCTCCCCCACTCTCAGCATTGTGTCCTGGCACATGAGGTTGCTGTGCCATTTACTCAGATTTAACACATCTGCCTTACCCACCCCCCACCTCCACCCCATCATGAGGCAGGGGCAGCTAGGCCAAACCTGAGCAGTGCTGTGACCCTGTGCACCAGGCCATAACACTCAGAGCAGGGAGCAAGAGCCAAACCCAGCCCCATGGGACAGGAGCTGCCATTGCAGAGTGAGTGCAGGGCAGGGGTCACTCTGCAACACCCTTCACCCCAGGCCAGGATTAGAGGTGTGGTGCCAGGGTGCTGCTGTGGCTGGTCAGTGCCCCGCTGGCAGGGCGAAGAGGAGGGGAGGGGAGGATTTACGTGTCCTGCATTTAAAGAAGTAGAGTTGAATGTTCATAGCTGTGACTTTACATACCACTTCCTCCTAAACGTGGCATTTCCTGAATTTACCATGGTTGCTCTGTGATTTTTATTTTTTAAATAGAAAAGGTCATGACAAATCTGCAGCCCTGATCATGATATAAAACTAAAGCACTGTTAGCTCATTTCAAAACGAGTCAGTGCTCCCTTTTGCCAGAACTGGTAATTGGAAAAGAAAGGGTGCTTCCCTGAAAGCCTTTTTATATGTAACAGGGAGAACTGAAAGAACCTAAAGCCACTACTTATGTTTATGAATCAATCCCATTTTTTCCAGTTACATTCTGCAGTTAGCATGGATGGCCTGGGGTGGAAATTACCCCTCAGAAGGAAGATAGTGCTCACTGTGAACCTTTAAGGATAGGGTATTTTCATTAATGCTATTTATAGATCAAATTCCAGCCTGCAGAAGGTTTTAGGGTGAACATTCTGAAACATCTCCATCATACCCCACAAAATAATGTCAGGGGCACGTTAGTCCTGAAGCTTTTATCTTTCACATAAATGAATTGGTCTGAAGAATTATGCTCTCTGTTCTAGTGATTGTAACTTTATGAATAAAATGTAAGCCAGGTCGCAAAAGGCTTTAAGCGATGGGCATGCCTGTTCCTTCTCCTCCCCTACCATTTCTCAATGCATGGCCCCCAACACAAAGTACTCTGCTCTTCTAGCTCAGATTAGGAAAACTATTTCCCTCAAAGGTGATGCTCTTAAATTCTACCCACAAGCCACCATTCACAATAGATTGTACAGATGTTCCAAATGTGATCATGCATGTTCTCTGAGTTCCTTTGGCTCAGCTCCCTTGCAGTGGGGTCTGAAAACTCCCATGCCTGTATGCTGTGCTAGGCTTCTTGTGCTTCAGTGATGCTTGTATGCCCTGCTAGACTTTTTGACCTTGGTTGCCCACTAGAGGGACTGAGATGCGCTCTGGGCTGTACCAGCCTTCTTGCATTTGGATCCTGGACTGGGGGCAGCCAAAAGTGTTGGTACTTTCCTGCCACTCATACAATCCTGATGTCAAGATGAGCTGTAACTCACAGTTTGTACAGCTCTTTATAATATGATCTTCCCTCCCCTTTCTTACATAATTTGAGCAGTGAAATTGACAGGTTTCATGATTTCATAGGAATTTAAGACCAGAAGGGACCAGATGATCCTTTAGATTAACCTCCTGTTCACCACAGGTCTTTACATTTCACCCAGTTACCCAGGTACTGAGCCCAATAACTTTAGTCAAACCAAAGCATTTCAGTCCTCAGCTGACTGAACAGTTCTGACAATTGAAGGGTTCTCACTGCGCCTCTGAATTAGCAACTATTGAAAAGACCGGGGCAGGTTACTCATTTCACAGGTATTGTATGAGGTTCTGAAATTGTGGACAGACACGCTGCATCACTTGTCCTCAAAAACATGAACGGAGGGTATCTCAGCAACCACAGCAGCTAGAGACTTAATTTTGGTTAATGAAAGCTTAGAGACCAGTGAACAAGAGGGCAGTGTGGAAGAGGTGCTGCCACATCATACTGCCGCACACTGGTCCAGTCCAAGCCTTGAGTCCCATGGCATATCATCTATTCAAATGGCAAGATAAAACAGAAATTTCATGGGCAACATGACTGTTTATCTCCCTTGGGGATTTCCAAATGCTGGATCTCAGTATTGTATCAGCTCAGCCTCTTCCCATGGACCCCCTTGTGGCCAGGGATGATGGTGCAGTGTTTTATCTCAGTTTACCCTCTTGGTTCCTCAGTAACTCACAAAGAGGCTTTCACAAGTCCAGTAATAGCTCTTGTTGGAGCTTTTATAAAACAAAGTTCCAAAATAAACAAAAAAAGGCCCTTGAACCCAGCTGTAATCTGGGCTCAGTCCCTCCTCCCTGAGAAACCGCCTCTTCCTCTGTTCCCTAAATCTCAGGAAAAGACACAAGGCCTGGTCTAGCTTCTTTGTCTTCTCCCCACAAGGAAAACCAAGCTTCTAGCTCAGGGGTCAGCGACCTTTCAGAAGTGGTGTGCTGAGTCTTCATTTATTCACTTTAATTTAAGGTTTCACGTGCTAGTAATACATTTTAACATTTTTAGAAGGTCTCTCTCTATAAGTCAATATATTATATAACTAAACTATTGTCGTATGTAAACAAGGTTTACAAAATGTTTAAGAAGCTTCATTTAAAATTAAATTAAAATGCTGATCTTATGCCGCCGGCCTGCTCAGCCTGCTGCCAGCCTGGGGTTCCATTCACTTAGGCCGGCAGCGGGCTGAGCGGGGCTGGCGACCAGGACCCTGGCTGGCAAGAGGCTGGCAGCCAGAACCCCAGACCGGCAGTGGGCTGAGCGGGGCTGGCGGCCAGGACCCCAGCTGGTAAGGGGCCAGCAGCCAGAACCCCAGACCGGCAGTGGGCTGAGCGGGGCCGGCGGCCGGGACCCCAGACCAGCAGTGAGCTGAGCGGCTCAGCCTGCTGCCAATTAGCCCGCTGCCACTCTGGGGTCCTGGACCTGTCCACATAGAGTAAGTACCTACCTTCTCCCTGGTTCTAGCCATTTTCTTCCTCTCTCTGCACTGAGATGAGGGTCGGAGTGCGCCGAGAACAGGGCTGGGGGTGAAGGAGCAGGCTGGGGGTTGGGGTGCAGGGTCTGGCCAGGAGCTAGAATGAGGGAGGGGGCTCAGGGTTGGGGCAGGAGGTTTGGGTGTGGAGTGCTTACCTGGGCAGCTCCCATTTGGTGTGAGGGGTGCAGGTGGGAATGTGGGGTGTGTGTGTGCAGGAGCTCCCATTTGGTGCTAAGGGTGGGGGTCGGGATGTGGGGGATAGAAGAGTCAGGGCATGGGGTGTGAGGGGGCTGGGTATGTGTGGGGTTGCAGGAGTCAGGACTGGGGTTGTGGGGGGGTGCAGGGGTGAGGGCAGAAGGCTGGGAGTGTGTGAGAGGGGTGCAGGGGTCAGGGCAGAGGGCTGGGGGTGTGTGAGGGGGGTGCAGGGGTCAGGGCAGAGGGCTGGGGATGTGGGCTAGGGTTGTGGGGGTGTTCCCAGCCCCCTGCCCTGACCACCTCACGGCAGGGGGCTGGAGGGGATACGCCGATTCCACCCCCTTCCCCAAGATCCCCGGAGCAGAGAGCTGCTGCAGCTCTGCTTTTCCCTGTCCCCCTCCATAGCAAGGGCCGTCAACTGATCGGCTGCAGGGAGGGAGAGGAGGAGGGGCAGGAACCCAGCACGCTGGGGGAAGAGGCGGGAGGAGGGGGAAGCTTGCCTGCCCTGCAAAGAGAGAGTGGGGCGTGGGGGGCAGAGAAGAGCAGGTCGGGCAGGATTTTTAATGGCATGCTGCTGTCTGCCAGGGTCCGGCAGACAGCAGTGTGCCATTAAAAATTGGCTCGCATGCTGTCTTTGGCATGTGTGCCATAGGTTGCTGACCCCTGATCTAGCAGGTTCTTTCTACCCAGCCCCAACTTCAGGGACCACTGCAGGAGACATTATTTTTCCTTGCACCTTCACTCTACAACAGGGGTGGCCAACCTGAACTTGAGAAGGAGCCAGAATTTACCAATGTACATCGCCAAAGAGCCACAGTAATACATCAGCAGCCCCCCATCAACGCCCACCCGCCCCCGGCTCCCAGCACCTCCCACCCACCGGCAGCCCCACCAATCAGTGCCTCCCTCTCCCTCTCTGCACCTCCCGATCAGCTGTTTCATGGCGTGCAGGAGGCTGGGGGGAGGGGGAGGAGCGAGGGCATGGCAGGCTCACAGGACGGGGTGAGAAGGGGTGGAGTGGGGGCAGGGCCTGTGGCAGAGCCACGGGTTGAGCAATGAGCACCCCCCCGGCACATTGGAAAGTTGGCACCCATAGCTCCAGCCCCGGAGTCGGTGTCTATACAAGGAGCCGCATATTAACTTCTGAAGAGCCGCATGTGGCTCCGGAGCCACAGGTTGGCCGGCCACCCCTCCTCTACAATGTCTTCCTCTGGCTACCCACAGCCTCTGTTTTTCTACTCCCTCAGAGGCCTGGTTTAGTCACAGACCCACTGTTATGTGCATTCTCTCCACCTGGAGAGGCAAATCACCTGCAACACAGCTGAGGACTATCTCCCTCTAGAAGGGCCAGCCACCCAAGACAAGTACATTATTTATGAATGTATAGGATGCCGCCTGTTACCTTATAGTACCTTTCAGTTCTTAAGTATCAACCCAATGTCCATAACCCTGACCTTGAGGTTGGTACATAACTGGGGCTGTGCAACATTTGGGGGCTTTGCTCGGAGAGGGTCCATGCAGATGTTTTCTGTTGCTTCAGTTTCCCTTTGTGCACATTCTTTGAGTTTTGCTTTGAGCGTTTGAGTTCATTTGTTCCGAAAAACTCAAAGCAAAGTTTGGCTAAAACCACCAATTTTGTCTGGTTTAATCACATGAAACTATCAAATTTCATATGTGGTTTCCACGAGAAACCATAAATTGCCTGAGACCTGCTGGTAACAGCCTAAGCTCACAGAAAGGTGAGTTTGGCTTAAGCGTTCTCTTTGGCTATGTCTACACTACGAAATTAGGTCGAATTCATAGAAGTCAGTTTTGTAGAAAGCGTTTTTATACAGTCGATTGTGTGTGTGTCCACACAAATGCTCTAAGTGTATTTAGTCGGCAGAGTGCGTCCACAGTACTGAGGCAACCGTCGACTTCCGGAGCTTTGCACTGTGGGTGGCTATCCCACAGTTCCCGTAGTCTCCGCCACCCATTTGAATTCTGGGTAGAAATCCCAATGCCTGATGGGGCAAAAGCATTGTCACGGGTGGTTCTGGGTACATATCATCAGGCCCCCCCCTTCCCTTCCTTCCTCCGTGAAAGCAATGGCAGACAATCGTTTTGCGCCTTTTTTCCTGGGTTACCTATGCAGACGCCATACCACAGCAAGCATGGAGCCTGCTCAGCTAACCATCACCGTATGTCTCCTGGGTGCTGGCAGACGTGGTACTGCATTGCTATACAGCAGCAGCTCATTGCCTTTTGACTGGTATGACTGGTAGCCATCGTCGCCGTACTCCAGGGTGCTTTTTTAGCCGACCTCGGTGAGGTCGGTCAGGGGCGCCTAGGCAAACATGGGAGTGACTCAGCCAGGTCATTTCCCTTTGAAGTTTCATCTCATGGTGATTCAGTCCTGCCGGCAGTTCTCCTGCACCGTCTTCTAATGAGCAGCCAGGAGACGACAATGGCCAGCAGTCATACCGCACCGTCTGCTGCCAGCAAGATGTATAAAGATAGATGAAGTGGATCAAAACAAGAAAAAGACCAGATTTGTTTTGTATTCATTTTCTCCTCCCTCCCTCTCTCTGTGAAATCAACAGCCTGCTAAACCCAGGGTTTTGAGTTCTAGCCTTGAGGGGGCCATTCTGTTTCTCCTTGATGCAAAGCCACCCCCTTTGTTGATTTTAATTCCCTGTAAGCCAACCTTGTAAGCCATGTTGTCAGTCACCCCTCCCTCTGTCAGAGCAATGGCAGTCAATTGTTTCACGCCTTTTTTCAGCGCAGACGCCATAGCACTGGGAACATGGAGCCCACTCAGATCACCGCAGCAATTATGAGCACTATAAACACCGCATGCGTTATCCAGCAGGATATGCAGAACCATAACCTGCAAGAAAAGCAAAACCAGGCGAGGAGGAGGCGACTGCAGCACGGTGACAAGAGTGATGAGGACATGGACATAGACATCTCACAAAGTACGGGCCCCTGCAACGTGCACATCATGGTGTCAATCGGGCAGGTTCATGGCGTGGAACGCTGATTCTGGGCCCGGGAAACAAGCACAGACTGGTGGGACTGCATAGTGTTGTGGGTCTGGGACGATTCCCAGTGGCTGCGAAACTTTTGCATGCATAAGGGCACTTTCATGGAACTTTGTGACTTGCTTTCCCCTGCCCTGAAGCACAAGAATACCAAGATGAGAGCAGCCCTCACAGTTGAGAAGCGAGTGACGATAGCCCTGTGGCAGCTTGCAATGCCAGACAGCTACTGGTCAGTCGGTAATCAATTTGGAGTGGGCAAATCTACTGCGGGGGCTGCTGTGATGCAAGTAGCCAACGCTATCACTGAGCTGCTGATATCAAGGGTAGTGACTCTGGGAAATGTGCAGGTCATAGTGGATGGCTTTGCTGCAATGGTATTCCCTAACTGTGGTGGGGCCATAGACGGAACCCATATCCCTATCTTGGCACCGGAGCACCAAGGCAGCGAGTACATAAACCAAAAGGGGTACTAATCAATGGTGCTGCAAGCACTGGTGGATCACAAGGGACATTTCACCAACATCAACGTGGGATGGCCGGGAAAGGTACATGACGCTCACATCTTCAGGAATTCTGGTCTGTTTCAACAGCTGCAGCAAGGGACTTACTTTCCAGACCAGAAAAATAACCATTGGGGATGTTGAAATGCCTTTAGTTATCCTTGGGGACCCAGCCTACCCCTTAATGCCATGGCTCATGAAGCCATGCACAGGCACCCTAGACAGTAATCAGGAGCTGTTCAACTATAGGCTGAGCAAGTGCAGAATGGTGGTAGAATGTGCATTTGGGCATTTAAAAGCACGCTGACGCAGTTTACTGACTCGGTTAGACCTCAGCAAAACCAATGCTGAAATGAATTTGTTAGTCTCTAAGGTGCCACAAGTACTCCTTTTCGAATATTCCCATTGTTATTACTGCTTGCTGTGTGCTCCACAATATCTGTGAGAGTATGGGGGAGATGTTTATGGTGGGGTGGGAGGTTGAGGCAAATTGCCTGGCCGCTGATTATGCGCAGCCAGACACCAGGGCGGTTAGAAGAGCACAGGAGGGTGCGGTGCGCATCAGAGAAGCTTTGAAAACAAGTTTCAGGAATGGCCAGGCTACGGTGTGAAAGTTCTGTTTGTTTCTCCTTGATGGAACGTCCCCCGCCCCGACCCCGACTCTACTTTCCTGTAAGCTAAGCACCCGCCCCTCCCACCTTCGATCACCACTTGCAGAGGCAATGAAGTCATTGTTGCTTCACATTCATGCATTCTTTATTTATTCAAATCACACAAATAGGGGGATAACTGCCAAGGTAGCCCGGGAGGTGTGGTGGAGGAGGGAAGGACAAGACTACACAGCACTTTAAAACTTATTGAATGCCAGCCTTCTGTTGCTTGGGCAATCCTCTGGGATGGAGTGGCTGGGAGGTCCCCGCACCGTGTTCTTGGGCATCTGGGTGAAGAGGCTATGGAACTTGGGGAGGAGGGTGGTTGGTTACACAGGGGCTGTAGCGGCAGTCTGTGCTCCTGCTGCCTTTCCTGCAGCTCAACCATATCCTGGAGCATATGAGTTTGATCCTCCAGCAGCATGAGCATGGACTCCTGCCTTCTTTCAGCAAGCTGACACCACCTACCATCTTCAGCTCACCACCTCTCCTCGCAGTCAAATTGTGTTTTCCTGCACTCTGAGATTGTCTGCCTCCACGTATTTTGCTGTGCTCTGTCAGTGTGGGAACACAGCATGAGGTCAGAGAACATTTAATCACAAGTGCTGTTTTTTTGCCGTCTAATCTTCGCTAGCCTCTGGGAAGGAGAAACATATGCAGCTGGTGGAGGGAAAAAAAAGGGAGAGTGGTAGTTAAAAAGACACTGTCATAAATATAAGGGGAAGGGTAAACCCCTTTGAAATTCCTCCTGGCCAGGGGAAAGCTCCTCTCACCTGTAAAGGGTTAAGAAGCTAAAGGTAACCTCGCTGGCACCTGACCAAAATGACCAATGAGGAGACAAGATACTTTCAAAAGCTGGGAGGAGGGAGAGAAACAAAGGGTCTGTGTCTGTCTGTATGCTGCTTTTGCCAGGGACAGAACAGGAATGGAGTCTTAGAACTTTTAGTAAGTAATCTAGCTAGGTATGTGTTAGATTATGATTTCTTTAAATGGCTGAGAAAAGAATTGTGCTGAATAGAATAACTATTTCTGTCTGTGTATCTTTTTTGTAACTTAAGGTTTTGCCTAGAGGGGTTCTCTATGTTTTTGAATCTAATTACCCTGTAAGATATCTACCATCCTGATTTTACAGGGGGGATTTCTTTATTTCTATTTACTTCTATTTTCTATTAAAAGTCTTCTTGTAAAAAACTGAATGCTTTTTCATTGTTCTCAGATCCAAGGGTTTGGGTCTGTGGTCACCTATGCAAATTGGTGAGGCTTTTTACCAAACCTTGTCCAGGAAGTGGGGTGCAGGGTTTTGGGAAGTATTTTGGGGGGAAGGACGCGTCCAAACAGCTCTTCCCCAGTAACCAGTATTAGTTTGGTGGTGGTAGCGGCCATTCCAAGGACAACGGGTGGAATACTTTGTACCTTGGGGAAGTTTTGACCTAAGCTGGTAAAGATAAGCTTAGGAGGTTTTTCATGCAGGTCCCCACATCTGTACCCTAGAGTTCAGAGTGGGGGAGGAACCTTGACATGGTGGCATAGTGGTGGGATTAACCTGAAATCATTTTGAGATCCAGTTGAGATTTTTTGAACTAGAAATACAGATTTTAAAAAGGAATTTTTTTTTCCTGTGGCTTTGAAGCAGCTTTGAAACTGAAAGCATCTTGGGTTTTCCCTGCTTTGTGGCCAAGCAGAGACAAAAGGGGATTATCTTGTGAATTGCAGGTTTTCTTTGCCTGGAGGCAGGGTACTTAACTCCTGCAGGGAAATTCACAGTCTTCCAACCCAGAGGTTTTTTTTTTTCTTTTCTTCCTAAAAGTAAATAGGGGGTGTGTGTTCTACCCATTTGCTTTTTCTTTGGGCTGGGTAAGCAGGTTTCCAAGTAGTTTGGAGGTTTTTTGCTTTAAGTTGGGCCCAGAACAGAGACAAGGGAATTGTCTTTTTCTGTAGGCTGACAATCACTATCAGAGAATAGGTATTCTATTCCAGCACAGCAAAATTTTACAGCCAAGTTTTGTTTGTTTATTTCTAAACCTCGGGTGTAAAGTTAGTTAAAAACAGAGAGGTTAGAATGACCAAATCCTCAGCTCGACTACAGCTGGAATTAGCCAAATTTCAGGCTGAGGAAAGACAAAGGGAACATGAAAGACAGATAGAACTCATGCGGCTGAAGAAGGAACAAGAAAGGGAGGCAGAACAACACCAAGCGGCTGCTCACAGGAGAGCTATGGAAGCGAGGGACAAAGAACTGGAGGAGAAGGAAAAAGAGAGGAAGTATGTGGAGGAGATGGAGAAGATAAAGGCTCAGCAGAATATCCCAACAAACCCTAGTAATCCTTCTCCAAGTACCACTTCCCATCCCAGAAAGTTCCCCACCTACAAGGCAGGCGATGATACTGAGGCCTTCCTAGAAAACTTCGAAAGGGCCTGCCTTGGATACAACCTCTCTACTGACCAGTACATGGTAGAGCTGAGGCCGCAGCTCAGTGGACCCTTAGCTGAGGTGGCAGCTGAAATGCCTAAAGAACACATGAACAAGTATGAACTGTTTAAATCCAAGGCGAGAGTCAGAATGGGGATAACACCCGAGCAGTCTCGTCGGAGGTTCAGAGCCCTAAGGTGGAAACCAGACATGTCATTTACCCGACATGCCTACCACATTGTGAAACATTGGGATGCCTGGATATCAGGAGCAAGTGTTGAATCTCCAGTAAATTTGCCCTTCCTAATGCAAATGGAACAGTTCTTAGAGGGTGTTCCTGAGGAAATAGAAAGATACATCCTAGATGGGAAACCCAAAACTGTAATCGAGGCAGGAGAGATTGGAGCCAGATGGGTGGAGGTGGCAGAGAAGAAGAAAACTGGTCGCAGTTGGAGCGGAGACCAGAAGGGACCACCCCAGACCACACCCTATTACCGGGGGCCGCCCAAGGCCCCACCTACCTCCCAAAGAACCCTCCAGACCCCTTATCGTCCTGCCACCCCGTTCTCCAGCAACCCTCCTCGCCCCAGTGACCCGTCAGCTGGACGATGTTTTAAATGTAACGAGCTGGGGCATGTAAAGGCCAACTGCCCCAAGAACCCCAACAGATTACAGTTCATTGCACCGGAATCACACCAGAGGTCCACAGGCCCAGATACTTCCCAGATACCCTTAGAGCGGAGGGAAACTGTGAGTGTGGGCGGGAAGAAGGTCACCGCGTGGAGGGACACCGGAGCACAAGTGTCAGCTATCCATGCTTCCTTAGTGGACCCCAATTTAATCAACCCAGAGATCCAAGTGACGATTCAACCCTTCAAGTCCAACTCTTTCAATTTGCCTACAGCCAAGTTGCCTGTCCAGTACAAGGGCTGGTCAGGAATGTGGACTTTTGCAGTCTATGATGATTATCCCATCCCCATGCTGTTGGGGGAAGACTTGGCCAATCATGTGAAGCAGGCCAAGAGGGTGGGAACGGTCACCCGCAGCCAGGCTAAACAAGCCGTGAGGCCTAGCTCTGTTCCGGAAACTGCTATCAGGACCCAGTCAGAGGTGATGGACCTGGACCTTAGGCCAATGTCTGCAACAGCAGTAGTGGATCCAGTCCCAGAGACCCAGACGGAACCAGTCCCAGAACCGGAACCAGCCGAACAACCAACACCAGACCCTGTGTCAGCACTGAATCCAGTACTTGCAACCTCAACACCAGAGGGCCCCACTGAACCTGAACTGGCAGCAGCCGATAACCCTACACAAGAGGCTCAGCCGGAGCCTGAATCCCAACATAGTGCACCAGCGGAGAGCGGTTCACAGTCAACAGAAACAGCTCCATCCCCTATATTGCTTCCAGAGGGACCAAGCCTAGGTCCACAATCCAATGAGGGACTGATGTCTCCAGCATCAAGGGAACAGTTCCAGACCGAACAGGAAGCGGATGAAAGCCTCCAGAGAGCTTGGACAGCGGCACGGAGCAACCCACCGCCTCTCAGCTCTTCTAATCGATCCAGGTTTGTTGTAGAAAGAGGACTTTTATACAAGGAAACTCTTTCTGGTGGACACCAGGAAGACTGGCATCCTCAGAGACAGTTGGTAGTTCCAACTAAATACCGGGCCAAGCTCTTGAGCTTAGCCCACGATCACCCTAGTGGCCATGCTGGGGTGAACAGGACCAAAGACCGTTTGGGGGGGTCATTCCACTGGGAGGGAATGGGCAAGGATGTTTCTACCTATGTCCAGTCTTGTGAGGTGTGCCAAAGAGTGGGAAAACCCCAAGACCAGGTCAAAGCCCCTCTACAACCACTCCCCATCATTGAAGTTCCATTTCAGCGAGTAGCTGTGGATATTCTGGGTCCTTTTCCGAAAAAGACAGCCAGAGGAAAGCAGTACATACTGACTTTCATGGATTTTGCCACCCGATGGCCGGAAGCAGTAGCTCTAAGCCACACCAGGGCTAAAAGTGTATGCCAGGCACTAGCAGACATTTTTGCCAGGGTAGGTTGGCCCTCCGACATCCTCACAGATGCAGGGACTAATTTCCTGGCAGGAACTATGAAAAACCTTTGGGAAGCTCATGGGGTAAATCACTTGGTTGCCACTCCTTACCACCATCAAACAAATGGCATGGTGGAGAAGTTTAATGGAACTTTGGGGGCCATGATACGTAAATTCGTAAATGAGCACTCCAATGATTGGGACCTAGTGTTGCAGCAGCTGCTCTTTGCCTACAGAGCTGTACCACATCCCAGTTTAGGGTTTTCCCCATTTGAACTTGTATATGGCCGTGAGGTTAAGGGGCCATTGCAGTTGGTGAAGCAGCAATGGGAGGGATTTACACCTTCTCCAGGAACTAACATTCTGGACTTTGTAACCAACCTACAAAACACCCTCCGAACCTCTTTAGCCCTTGCTAAAGAAAACTTACAGGATGCTCAAAAAGAGCAAAAAGCCTGGTATGATAAACATGCCAGAGAGCGTTCCTTCAAAGTAGGAGACCAGGTCATGGTCTTAAGGGCGCTCCAGGCCCATAAAATGGAAGCATCGTGGGAAGGGCCATTCATGGTCCAGGAGCGCCTGGGAGCTGTTAATTATCTCATAGCATTCCCCACCTCCAACCGAAAGCCTAAGGTGTACCATATTAATTCTCTAAAGCCCTTTTATTCCAGAGAATTAAAGGTTTGTCAGTTTACAGCCCAGGGAGAAGATGATGCTGAGTGGCCTGAAGGTGTCTACTACGAAGGGAAATGTGCTGGTGGTGTGGAAGAGGTGAACCTCTCCATGACCCTTGGGCGTATGCAGCG
The DNA here is from genome assembly GCF_965152235.1 of Eretmochelys imbricata. Lineage (NCBI taxonomy): Eukaryota > Metazoa > Chordata > Testudines > Cheloniidae > Eretmochelys > Eretmochelys imbricata. The sequence continues at coordinate 134,845,575 of NC_135574.1, read as the reverse complement.
ACAGCAGATCCAGGAGCTGTGCACTAGCTACGCGCCAACGTTCTCAGCCACCCCAGGACTGACTGAACGGGCATACCACTCCATTGACACAGGTAATGCTCACCCAATTAGGGTCCAACCTTACCGGGTGTCTCCTCAAGCTAAAACTGCTATAGAACGGGAGATCCAGGATATGTTACAGATGGGTGTAATCCGCCCCTCTGAAAGTGCATGGGCATCTCCAGTGGTTCTAGTTCCCAAACCAGATGGGGAAATACGTTTTTGCGTGGACTACCGTAAGCTAAATGCTGTAACTCGCCCAGACAACTATCCAATGCCCCGCACAGATGAACTGTTAGAGAAACTGGGACGGGCCCAGTTCATCTCTACCTTGGACTTAACAAAGGGGTACTGGCAGGTACCGCTAGATGAATCTGCCAAGGAAAGGTCAGCCTTCATCACACATCTCGGGCTGTATGAATTTAATGTACTCCCTTTCGGGCTGCGAAATGCACCCGCCACTTTCCAAAGACTTGTAGATGGTCTCCTAGCGGGATTAGGAGAATATGCAGTCGCCTACCTTGATGATGTGGCCATATTTTCGGATTCCTGGGCAGACCACCTGGAACATCTACAAAAAGTCCTTGAGCGCATAAGGGAGGCAGGACTAACTGTTAAGGCTAAGAAGTGTCAAATAGGCCTAAACAGAGTGACTTACCTTGGACACCAGGTGGGTCAAGGAACTATCAGCCCCCTACAGGCCAAAGTGGATGCTATCCAAAAGTGGCCTGTCCCAAAGTCAAAGAAACAGGTTCAATCCTTCTTAGGCTTGGCTGGTTATTACAGACGATTTGTACCGCACTACAGCCAAATCGCTGCCCCACTGACAGACCTAACCAAAAAGAAACAGCCAAATGCTGTTCAGTGGACCGGAAAGTGTCAGAAGGCCTTTAACAAGCTTAAAGCGACACTCATGTCTGACCCTGTACTAAGGGCCCCAGACTTTGACAAACCGTTCCTAGTAACCACAGATGCATCCGAGCGTGGTGTGGGAGCAGTTTTAATGCAGAAAGGACCTGATCAAGAATTCCACCCTGTAGTGTTTCTCAGCAAAAAACTGTCTGAGAGGGAAAGCAACTGGTCAGTCACTGAAAAAGAATGTTATGCCATTGTCTACGCTCTGGAAAAGCTACGCCCATATGTTTGGGGACGGCGTTTCCACCTGCAGACCGACCATGCTGCACTAAAATGGCTTCACACCGTCAAAGAAACTAACAAAAAACTTCTTCGGTGGAGTTTAGCTCTCCAAGATTTTGATTTCGACATCCAACACATCTCAGGAGCTTCTAACAAAGTGGCTGATGCACTCTCCCGTGAAAGTTTCCCAGAGTCAACTGGTTAAAATCGTCCTTGAGATGTGGAAAATATTGTTAGTCTTTATGTACTTGGTAGTATATTTAGAGATGCATGTGTCTTATTAACTCTGTTTTTCCTAGAGCTCCAGGAAGAAATCCCAGCCAGTGTTTCACCCTAGCTGAGATTTGGGGGGCGTGTCATAAATATAAGGGGAAGGGTAAACCCCTTTGAAATTCCTCCTGGCCAGGGGAAAGCTCCTCTCACCTGTAAAGGGTTAAGAAGCTAAAGGTAACCTCGCTGGCACCTGACCAAAATGACCAATGAGGAGACAAGATACTTTCAAAAGCTGGGAGGAGGGAGAGAAACAAAGGGTCTGTGTCTGTCTGTATGCTGCTTTTGCCAGGGACAGAACAGGAATGGAGTCTTAGAACTTTTAGTAAGTAATCTAGCTAGGTATGTGTTAGATTATGATTTCTTTAAATGGCTGAGAAAAGAATTGTGCTGAATAGAATAACTATTTCTGTCTGTGTATCTTTTTTGTAACTTAAGGTTTTGCCTAGAGGGGTTCTCTATGTTTTTGAATCTAATTACCCTGTAAGATATCTACCATCCTGATTTTACAGGGGGGATTTCTTTATTTCTATTTACTTCTATTTTCTATTAAAAGTCTTCTTGTAAAAAACTGAATGCTTTTTCATTGTTCTCAGATCCAAGGGTTTGGGTCTGTGGTCACCTATGCAAATTGGTGAGGCTTTTTACCAAACCTTGTCCAGGAAGTGGGGTGCAGGGTTTTGGGAAGTATTTTGGGGGGAAGGACGCGTCCAAACAGCTCTTCCCCAGTAACCAGTATTAGTTTGGTGGTGGTAGCGGCCATTCCAAGGACAACGGGTGGAATACTTTGTACCTTGGGGAAGTTTTGACCTAAGCTGGTAAAGATAAGCTTAGGAGGTTTTTCATGCAGGTCCCCACATCTGTACCCTAGAGTTCAGAGTGGGGGAGGAACCTTGACAGACACATTTTATAGAACAATGGGTACACTCTTTTATGGTAAACCTTGCTGTTAACATTACACAGCACATGCGCTTTCATTACAAGGTTGCATTTTGCCTCTTATTGAGGGTATGCCGGTTTGGTGTGAGAGATCACTCACGCAGGGCCAGGCAGCAGAATTCGGCTTGCAGGCAGCCATGGTAAGCCACAGTCTTTTGGCTTCTTTAACCTTCATAACATGTGGGAATGGTTTCCAACATCAGCGCCCTCATTTCCCATACAAAGTAGCAGTTGGGTTGGCCATTAAAATGGGTTGGCAATTTAAAAGGAGGGGCTGCAGTTTCCGGGTTCACGGTCAGTAGAAACCCAATTAACACCCCTTCCTCCCCCCCCTGCCCCCCACACACCCAATTCTCTCGGATGATGGCTTCACCCCTCCCCCCACCACGTGGCTAACAGTGGGGAAGATTTCTGTTCAGCCACAGGCAAACAGCCCAGCAGGAATGGCCACCTCTGAATGTCCACTTACTAAAACCACCCTATTTCAACCAGGTGACCATGAATGATATCACTCTCCTGAGGGTAACACAGAGAGATAAAGAACGGATGTTGTTTGAATGCCAGCAAACACCGAGACCATATGCTACAATGCTTTGTTCTGCAATGATTCCCAACTACGTGCTACTGGCCTGGGGTGGTAAAGTGTCCTACCATGGACTAAGGCTGCCTTCCCCAGAAACCTTTTGCAAAGGCTTTGGCAGTACATCCAGGAGAGCTTTATGGAGCTGTCCCTGGAGGATTTCCGCTCCATCCCCAGACATGTTAACAGACTTTTCCAGTAGCTGTACTGGCCGCGAATGCCAGGGCAAATTAATCATTAAACACGCTTGCTTTTAAAACATGTATAATATTTACAAAGGTACACTCACCAGAGGTCCCTTCTCTGCCTTCAGGGTCCGGGAGCCTGCCTTGGGTGGGTTCAGGGGGTACTGGGTCCAGGTCCAGGGTGATAAACAGATCCTGGCTGTTGGGGAAACTGGTTTCTCTGCTTCCTTGCTGTGAGCTATCATCTTTCTCACCCCCAAAACCCGGTTCCGTGTTGCCTCCCACTCTTTGGACGGAGTCAAAGCACAGGGTTGGGCTAGTGGTGGCTGCACCCCCTAGAACGGCATGCAGCTCATCATAGAAGCGGCATGTCTGGGGCTCTGAACCGGAGCAGCCGTTTGCCTCTCTCGTTTTTTGGTAGGCTTGCCTGAGCGCCTTAATTTTCAGATGGCACTGCTGCAGATCCCCGTTATATCCTCTGTCCTTCATGCCATTGGAGATTTTTTCCAAATATTTTGGCATTTCATCTTTTTGAATGGAGTTCTGCCAGCACGGATTCATCTCCCCATACAGTGATCAAATCCTGTATCTCCCGTTCGGTCCATGCTGGAGCTCTTCAGTGATTCTGAGACTGCATGGTTACCTGTGATGATGAGCTGTGCATGGTGACCTGTGCAGGTGAGTTCACCATGCTGGCCAAACATGAAATGAGATTCAAAAGTTCGCGGGCCTTTTCCTGTATACTTGGCCAGTGCATCTGAGTTGAGAGCACTGTCCAGAGCGGTCACAACTGAGCACTCTGGGATAGCTCCCAGAGGCCAATACCGTCTAATTGCATCCACAGTACCCCAAATTCGACCCAGCAAGGCCAATTTCAGCGCTAATCCCCTCGTCAGGGGTGGAGTAAAGAAATCGATTTTAAGAGCCCTTTAAGTCGAAAAAAAGGGCTTCGTTGTGTGGACAGGTGCAGGGTTAAATTGAGATAAAGCTGCTAAATTCGACCTAAACTCATAGTGTAGACCAGGCCTTTGTAAGAAACCCCAAACCAGGGAAAACGTTTGGTAGTTTTATTACAAACATAACAATGAGCCCCTTTGCCAGAGTGTCTGATACTATTAGAGAGCAGAGGGAAGTTTTCTTTACGTGTATGCTCTGTGAAGGTGGGTTTTATTTATCTTTTTCCCATCTTGAAATCGTATCATTTCTTGATCTATATAAATACAGGGCCTGAGAACACACCCTCTCACAACTGCCTTGTTTATACAGTTATGACATCATCACATCCTGGTTACTTTGTCTTTATAGCAGATATTTTTTTAAACCGATTAAAACTAAAATGAGGAATTCAGTGTTCAGAAATAAGGACAAATCAATCCAGTTAGTACAGATTCCAGTATTACTACAGCTTTGTCTACTCACAAACATTGTACCTCTTTCACTATCCCATTATAATTAAATCAGCACAACCTCCCGAGCATACAGCTATCCTGTACCAGAAGGGGAATAACCTATATCAGTATAGGGCACACTAGGGATTACACCTATCTAGTGATACCCGTGTAAGAAAAAAAGAAAAAAATTCACATTCCTAACCAACACAGTTATTTATACATGTACAAAAACTGGGTGGAGACCATGCCTAAATGTTTTGAATGCAATAGGAAAAAATGTAGTATATGTATGAAGCTGTGTGTTGGGACAGCGTGTGCATGACTCAGGCTGCATGACTTGTCAACACTACAAACGGTTTGCTCGTCTAGCTAAAACTGGTAGAGCTATGCCGGCAGAGCTCCATAGTGTAGGTGCAGCGTATGCTGACAGAAGGAGCCTTTCTGCTAAAACCACCTCCCCCAACGACATTAGCAGTGGCAGCGGAAGCACACTTCAGTTGGCCTTGTTGCATCTACACTGGAGTCTTAGGGTCAGCATGGCTATGGCAGCTAGGGGTTGAGGTTTTCTTCCTCATACTCCTAGTTGACATCGTTATGCTGGCAAAACTGTGTAGTGTAGACTAAGCCTCAGACATATAGTACAGCTATTATGTACTTCAGAATGGAAAGTCTCTAATAACTATCCGCTCGACACAGATGCATTTCTTAAATTATGTAGAAAAATGCACTACTGTAAATATCTGTAGTTGTGGATGAAGTTCAAAGCTTCTGTTTCTCACCTTCAAACCCCTCTGCAACATTATCCTCGTTTACCTCTCTACCTTCATCTTCTCATCACCGGGCTTTGTGCAGCCTCTCTCTTTGCCACACTTTTGTTCACTCTCTGTTCTTATCTTTGCACCTTCTGTGCCAGCTGGTCTCAGCCACGTATCCTCCCTTTCTTCATTTAATTGTCTTCTCAAAAACTACCTGTTTCACACACTGTTCAACCAATATCCATGTTTAGCTGTCTCCTCACCAAGCCTTCCAATTATTGTATTAGTATTCCACCAAACAGCTCTTAAACTCCTGCTCCAGATTATTACCTGTTGAGTTGTATCCATACCAAACCTGAATGTAAGCTTTCCAGGGCAGGAAAAATGTTTTTTCTTTAATGGTCGGTAAAGCACCATGTACTACCAAATGGTAGGGATGCGGACAAACCAAATAACTAGTCAGAAAATACTGTCTTGTTTTAAAACACAAGGTGATGGTGAAATATCAACACAGCAACAGGGCTAGAACTGAAATTTGGTACCATTCTAATATGTTCTAGTCCAAACAGGAATTAATTCTGGCCTGCATTATACAGGAGGGCAGACTAGAGGATCTTTTGTATTACTTTGCGAAAATACAAAGTATAAATACAGTCATCCTTTCTGATTTTATAATCTATGAGATTAGAGTTCCAGGTAATTCCATTTTCTCAGCCTGAGTTGCTATTTTAGCTTGTAAACTCTTCAGGACAGAGGCTGCCTCTCTTACTCTGGTTTCAGAGTAGCAGCCGTATTAGTCTGTATTCGCAAAAAGAAAAGGAGGACTTGCGGCACCTTAGAGACTAACAAATTTATTTGAGCATAAGCTTTCATGAGCTACAGCTCACTTCATCAAATGCATTTCCACTGAATGCATCTGATGAAGTGAGCGGTAGCTCACGAAAGCTTATGCTCAAATAAATTTGTTAGTCTCTAAGGTGCCGCAAGTCCTCCTTTTCTTTTTTCTCTTACTCTGCTTGTACAAGAGTCAGAACAATGGGCCGCAGTCCTGATTGAGGCCTCTGGCTACTGCCTCAATAGAAATTAATTAATTAATCTCTCTCTCAGCTTCTTGGACATCCACCAGCACCTTATAATGAACCTCCTATTAATTCGGGACAATCCCTCTGGCCCCAGCAAGACACCAGCCATATCTTTCAACATAAACACTCAGCTTTTACAACCTTACCTCTGTAAATTTCTGGAAACCCAATCAAGTGCCCCCCAATTAAGTCACCAGACTGAATCCATCCTCCCTGGCTCCTTGTCCTCTCAACTTTCTTCCTCCTCTTACCAAAACATGTAACTGACTGCCCCCACCACACACACACACACCTGTTGTCAGAACCTATGCTCTGACCAAAATACAGATGATTGAATGCTCTCTTTCCTCACTTGACATAACCTTCCCCTAACTATCCCTGAGCATTCAGCTGAACCCAACTACAAAAAGCTTCTACATGAACCTGTCAGTGAGTAGCCACACTGATCCACTTTGAATGCTTTCTACTCACATCTGATTAACAATATTGAGTAGAATTGTATAAAACTGCAGATAGATAGATCTGATGACTATAGTCTTGTATAATGTCTCTGTAAACAAAAGCCAACTGTTGTAATGATTGTTTTGTTTCTGATATTTACATGGCAAGGATTTGTAGACTTGTTAAAACTTCCTAAATAAATAAATACTTAAAAAAAAATCAGGTGTTAAATATTGGCAAGTTACACCCATTCCTAAATTACCAGCAGAAGTGGGCATCAAAAGTATCATTTTAAAATATTTACCACAAGAAAGGTTTGTATAGTTCTTACCGGTATTTAAGTAGTTCTGGAGAGTACTTTGACTTAGCTTTGAAAATCACCTGGAATAATAGGGAGAAAAAATTGCATCATTCACAAAGTAAATACAAATGAACAAATACACTATGATCCTGAGGAAAAAACCATCTTATGTGTCACAGGTTATTAGGATTCATAAAATGTTTTTTGCACTTTCAGGTTATCTGAACTAGAAAATTTTGCCACTTAAACTATACCGAGTGGCAAAACCACCCTAGAGCAGATACACTGGTATAACTTAGTCCAGTTCAGGAATCGGAACTAACTAGATCAGTAGAAGGCACCTTTACACTGGTATGACTATATCCACACTAGGATATATGCTGGTATAACTATACTGGTAAATAATTATACCTCCTAACCAACATAAATATACTGGTGCAACTTTCTAGTGTAGACCAGCCATTGTTGACACCTTGGACCTGATTTGCATTTACATTAAGGTCCCTTTACCTGGCAGTGTAGCATAGCCTTAAATTGGGTATAAATGTTTGCATCCACGTTAGGGGCCCTTTACGTTGCCGGAGCAGTGTAAATGTGAATCAGGCCGAGTGTATTCTACGGAAGTTTATTCAGTTCTCTCCGGTTACATCTTAACTGCTAAAAAAGGTGTGTTTTTACAGAGAGATAGCTATGGAGCATTAGTTATCTTGCTGTAAAATCTGTTGTAATGGAATACATGAGCCCAAAGACTCAAAAGGTGTTAACACGACCCTGAGACTGTCCAACATTACACAGTTTTAAACATTATTCAGCATTTGGTATACAGAGACCTCAGCCTGCTTATTACTATGACAAACACACCATTAAAATCTTTGAAACCTTTTATTAAAAATACAGAACAGAAGGAAAAACAGTTAAAGCATTTGAAATGTAAAGTATTAAGTAAGGCCTTGTCTACACTACACAGTTTTGTTGACAAAAGTCAGCTTTCACTGACAAAACGGTGGAGGTGTACTCCTGCCGATGTAACTCCCCTGCTATGCCGAAATAATAAAACCACCTCGACAAGCAGTGTAGCGCTTTTTGCAACATAGTTAGAGCGATGCAGCATCAGTGTAGACACTCCACTTGGTTTTGTCGCCCTAACTGGCCTCCAGGAGGCATCCCACAATGCCATCCTGACCACTCTGGTCAGCACTTTGAACTTTGCTTCCCCAAAGGTACTGAGCTATGCGCCTCTCCCCCATTTAAAGGCCCAGAAATTTTTAAAGTTCCTCTTCCTATTTGCTTGGCATGCACAGTCCACGTAGCATCTGCCCAGCTGATCAGGCTGGTTTTCTGCAGCAGACGCTCTCTTGCGTGGAGCACACCGGAGCTGTTGGATCTGCTGAGTCTATAGGGAGAGGAGGCTGTGTCGTCGCAGCTTCACTCCAGCCATAGGAATATTGATACCTGTGGGCCGATTGCTGGTGGCATGTAGAAGGTGCACAAAAGGGACATGCAGCAGTGTTGTGCTAAAATCAAGGAGCTGCAGCAGGCATACCGGAAGGCAAGGGAGGCCAACCATTGCTTTGGTGTGGCACCAAAGGCATTATGCTTCTATAAGGAGCTGCACACCATCCTCAGTGGCGACCCCACCTCCACCGCCAAGAGCTCTGTGGATACGTCAGCAGGGATTGGAGGCAGCGTTCAGCAGACTCAACCCCAGTGATGAAGTGGTGGATGAGGAAGTACCACTGGAAGATGATGTGGAGCAACTGGCAGGGTTGTCCGGTAGCGTGGCAAGTCAGGACCCTTTTTCCACTCTGGAGGGGTCTAGCCAGTCCCAGCACTCCAGCTCTGGTGCGCAGGAAAGGGGAGCTCCAGTAAATGCTCATTTTGCTTTGATACTGCATGGTCAGAGGAGACTGAGCTCTCACGTACTTTGTTATATGGTAGAGGAGGGATAAGGGACAGAAATTAACAACAGAACCTATCCCTCTCTGCTCTGGGTCCATGGCAGAAAAGTTTGTTCATGTACATAGAGCAGTCCCTGCAATCCTCCATAGTGATCTCTAGGAAACTTTCCTGTAGGTATTCTGCAATCCTCTGCCAAAGGTTCCTTGGAAGAGCCGCCTTATTTCTCCCCCCATTGTAGGAAACTTTGCTGCTCCACCAAAAGTGTATTTCTGCGAGGACTAGAGCAGCACACAGGCAAGCTGCATATGAAGCCAGTCTGAACCCACACGCATGCAGGAGATGCACCCTTGCAACCTGGGTTACCCTTAGGAGTGAGATATTGGGTTTGATTGCTCTAGCTTATGAAAAAGGGTACCAATATTCAAAATAGTCTCCCTAGCTGCTTGTAGTAACCCCGTTCGTGAACCACTCTTTTCCCTTCCTGCCCTCTCCCCCATATCACCCCCCCTCCCCAATCTCACCATATTTGGGACTTGGGCCGACTTGTGTGCTAGCCCAGGAACAGCAAGAAAGAAGTGTGTATAACTTTTGTGATTCACAGCTCTGAGCACACTCACAATACTGTGTCTATTCACTGTTTCTTTGGCTTCTGCAAAGGCCTTGAGGACCCCTTCCTCCACACTAGCAGATTGCCTCTGTCAGATGAGGCGGTGAACAAAGAGGATATGTTTCACGAAGTGCTGCAGTCAATAGATACAGCACATAGCGAAACAAGAGAGGAGGGAGAAAATTAATGAAAAACGCAGCTTGAATAGCCTGGAAAGGATTTAGGAACAGGAGCGGATGATAAAGCTCCTGGAGGGCTAGACAGAGATGATGAAGTCCCTTATTCACCCTGCAATCTGAGCACATCCAGGCACAGCTCCCCCTGCAGCCACTACAGAACTCTGCTTCACGCCCTCCCCAAATTCCCCCACCGCATTCCTCGCACGTACCCCATGCACTCCATGCCTAGGGATTGGTTTCCCAATGAAAGCTGGAGTTACACACATCTGTGAGAGCCCTAACCACAAGCCTGTTCCTCATTGCATTGTTCCCTGTTTGACCAAAATTGTGTTTTTTCCTGTTATTAAAGTGAAATCTTTGAAATAAAATGAGTCTTTATTTTTGAAATACACATATTGATCACTGCTAACATTGAAACACAGTGGCTATAGGTAGGAATATTTGCTCACTACAATTAACACTCAGGAAGCAAGCACTACAGAGGTAATAAGGCAGCAAATAATCATTGCCTGACTGAATGCATCACTGGGAATCATTGTCAAAATGCTCATTCAAAGCCTCCCTGTTTCAAATAGCCTCCCGCTGTGCACCCTAATTGCCCTTGTATCTGGCGGCTCTAAATCAGGAACCAGTTGATCAGCCTCAGCAGTCCACCCCAGGGGAAACTTTTGTCCCTTCACTTTGCAAATATTATGTAGAGTACAGCAGGCCCCAATGACCATTGGAATATTTTCCTCATTGAGGTCTGTCAAGGTTCCTTCCCCACTCTGAACTCTAGGGTACAGATGTGGGGACCTGCATAAAAACCCCCTAAGCTTATTTTTACCAGCTTAGGTTAAAACTTCCCCAAGGGACAAACTACTTTGCCTTTTGCCCTTGTACTTTATCGCTGCCACCACCAAACATCTAACAGATATATAACCAGGACAGAGCCTGCTTGGAAATGTCTTTGCCCACAAAATCTTTGCAAACCCTACACCCCCTTTTCTGGGGAAGGTTTGATAAAAATCCTCACCAATTTGCATAGGTGAACACAGACCCAAACCCTTGGAACTTAAGAACAATGAAAAAGCAATCAGGTTCTTAAAAGAAGAATTTTAATAGAAGAAAAAGTAAAAGAATCACCTCTGTAAAATCAGGATAATAAATACCTTACAGGGTAATTAGATTCAAACATAGAGAATCCCTCTAGGCAAAACCTTAAGTTATGAAAAGACACAAAAACAGGAATACACATTCCATTCAGCACAGCTTATTTTCTCAGCCATTTAAAGAAAACAGAATCTAACACATATCTAGCTAGATTACTTACTAAGTTCTAAGACTCCATTCCTGTTCTGTCCCTGGCAAAAGCATCACCCAGACAGAGAGAACCTTTGTTTCTCCCCTCCTCCAGCTTTGAAAGTATCTTGTCTCCTCATTGGTCATTTTGGTCAGGTGCCAGCAAAGTTATCCTAGCTTCTTAACCCTTTACAGGTGAAAGGGTTTTTCCTCTAGCCAGAAGGGATTTTAAAGGGGTTTACCCTTCCCTTTATATTTATGACAAGGTCTAACCAGCAAAAATGATAGAGCCAGCGACCTTTTATTTGTACAAAGGCACATTCAGTGGTCATCTGGCACCTGCTGAGCCTGTTGCTGAAGCACTCCTTGCTGCTGTCTAGGTTCCCAGAGTCAGGCTTCATAAGCCACGGAAGCAAGGTGTAGGCGGGGTTCCAAGGATCACTATGTGCATTTGCACATCCCCCACTGGAATCTTCTGGTCTGGAAAGAAAGTCCCAGTGTGCACTCCAGTGTTCCTAAAGATGCATGCATCATGCACCTTCCCTGACCACTCAGGCATTGATGTCAGTGAAATAGCCCTGATGATCCATTAGCGCCTGCAAGAGAAGGAGCCCTTTCGGTTGATATACTCCATCGTAAGATGGTCGGGAGCCAAAATTTGGATATGTGTTCCATCTATCGCCCCGCCGCAGTAAGGGAATCCCATTGCCTCAAAGCCATCAATTATTTCCTGCACATTACTAAGAGCCACAGTCCTTCTTAGCAGGAGGCAATTAATGGCCCTGTACACTTGCATCACCACAACCCCCCATGGTGGACTTTCCAACCCCAAATTGATTCACGACTGAACGGTAGCAGTCTGGAGTTGCAAGCTTCCACACAGTAATTGCCACTCACTTTTCCATAGTGAGGGCAGCTCTCATTCTGTTGTCCTTGTACTGGGGCAAACTCCACACACAGTTCCAGAGAGGTGGATTTGCGCATCTGAAAGTTCTCCAGCCACTGCTCATCATCCCATACAGGCATCATGATGCGATCCCAGCACTCAGTGCTTGTTTCCCTAGCCCAGTACTGATGGTCCACCATGGCAAGCCGCTCCATGAATGCCAGCAGAAATCTTAAATTATTTGTTTCCATGGCAGAGCAGGCATCAGCAAGTCACTATTTGGCAGTGCGTGAAATACTGCAGGACCAGCTGCATTGTGTTCATAAGTCTCACTACCAGAATGATCAGCAGCTCAGGGTCCCTGCTGTCATGCAGAGGCAACAGTCACACAGTTTACAAGGGCAGTTGAAAAATGGTGCAACACGAAGTAGGAAGCCCATGGAATGATGGGACAGAAAGCACTGCATCATGGGATGGCAAGCGCGTCCCCATGATGTATCACGATCCATTCCCAGAGCTCCCAGTGGCAGAGGGTGACAGAGGGTAGTGAAAAGAAAAGGAGTGAGTTGCACAATGAGATAGCTACCCATAATGCAACACTCTCTCTGTCGATGCAAGAGCAAAAACTCTGGACGCTCTCCTCTGACACAAGGAGCATTGTGTGGACGTGCACAACCGATGTTAATAAAGAAGCTTATGACTGTTGACGTAACTTAAGTTGATTTAACTCTGTAGTGTAAACATGGCCTAAGGCTTTTATTTTAACAACTTTCCTTGTTCCCTTTAGCTGGAGAGAGTCTTTAAAAGGAACAAAACTCTTGTCTGATAGTTTCTTAGATGGTAATAACTGTCCTTTTGAAGGAAAAGAGAAAAAGTTAGCTGAGCTGAAGCTCTTGTTGTTGCTGTTAAAGTCTGATCACATTTTAGAAGATAAAACAAGACAAACACACACAAGAAGGGAGAGAAAAGAACAGCAAAGGTTCATTTTTTAAAAATGCAGCTTCTGTCTCTGGTGTTGACTTTCACTTGCAACCTCACTGCTGGAAAAGCATAGGCATGGCTCAGAGTCTTATTAGCCACCCAGAGACCTGACAAACTTGTGCCAGGCTGTAGATCGTTGCTTTTAACTGCCTTTTTCTGGTCAGAAGCTTACAGCAGCATTGGAAAATATACAATCTTGGCCAGCTAAGCCAGACTTTTATTAGACAGAAGGAAAAAGGAGTAGGATAGAAAAGAGAAATAAGGTGGGTGAGAAATAAGGAAGGAAAAGGACACACAAGAGTGAGTGGGTGTGTCAAAATCTCACATCCCAAGTCATGTCTGGAATGTAGCTGGAGGCAGTGGAGGTGGCAGTGTTATCTGGGTCCCTCTCTTGGCCCGGAGTCAGGACGTCTCTTGGGATCAGGATGACAAAGGCCCAACAGTGTTACGGTAGATCCCAGCGTCCCGGGAGACGGTGAGGGGTGGCAGCCATGATGGTAAATTTCATTGCAGTGGTTGTTGGCAGACAGCTGCATCTTCTGTTAATGTTCACCAAAAGCCTTTTCTTACTTCTCTTGTTTATCAGGCATGATTAGGGTGACCAGATGTCCCGATTTGATAGGGATAGTCCTGATATTTGGGTTTTTTTCTTATATAGTCGCCAATTACTCCCCACCTCCTGTCCCAATTTTTCACACTTGCTATCTGGTCACCCTAGGCAGGATCTTAACACAGGCCTTGAGTTATATCAATAGGCCTCTCTGTTTGGACTAATTTAGTCTGTCTTTACCTTTTCGAAGATACATTTACTGTTTTAGGTTATTGGGATACTTTATAAACATTCGTCCACTTTCCCACAGTTAGGCTCACACATGGGGTAAATTGGTAGGCCCAGTTATTACAACAAAACCTAGGCAAGGAGCTGGGATTTTTATCATGATGTAGCTAGGAGTGGGCAGCTCTGGCTAAGGGGCATAGGATTGAACTCACCAAGCTACATCTCAGTAAAAAATTCTTGTGCCTTGTCTCCACTAGGATTTTACAGCAGAATAGCTAATGCATGTTAGTTATCTTAAAAAAATAAAATGAAAAAAAAATCTTTTCTGACTGTGAGTACATACCCTGACTGAAGTGCCCACCTGCCATAATCTTCCCTTTGACTGTGCTCCATGATTGTATCTTGCATTCTGTTTCACCTTTTTAACCACATATCCTCTTTCAAATAACATTCTTTAAAAAACAAATATCCCCACACACTTTGAACACTTTCATGATTATCAAAAATGGTATGGAAGCATCATTAGTATTTCACAGGTTAAAATGTTTTCTAAGTAAATGCAATTTGTAAGGGGGAATTTAACCTCAGCTTCCTTGCCATGGACTGAAAAGGAACCTGCTCACCACTTAAAAAAAAAAACCCAACTTTAATTATGTTGCATGTTTTAGTGTGGATGATTTGCTTTTAAAACCATTTTCCTCCCACTGGTCTTTTCTTTTCCATATCACTAGAATTACTTTTTCCCTGTGCTTTAAATACAGCTGAAATAATATTTGCTGTTTTTTGTTTAACAGCTATTTACAGAATATATCTCTTATAATGGAAAATGTCTTTGTGCACTAGCCTCCTCTTCTCTGGAGATGGTGATTGTTGAGTAGAGGGAGCCTGGCTTTTCAATAGGCCCTACAAAAATAATAGCTCATTTAAAATCTGAAAGTCTAGAGAATTTTCTGCAACAGTTTCTAATCTTTTAAAAGTAAGTCAAATGTCTGGGCTGCCTACAAACCCAGGCATTATCCCTGATAGTAGTGTCATAATATTCTGTGTTCAATTATCTATGCACCCCTAATAATATGTACTCAAAGGACTTCAGAAACAGGTTTATGTTGTTTTATTTTACTTGCTGCTTAAAGGAGATAAACAAAAAGCTTATGCCTGGTTTTGCTTCTCTGTGATGTATAAACAAGGCCCAAGAGGTCTTTTGTAGGGGGTCGGGGGTTAAATTGTTTTCTTGCATGCTTTTTGCACTAGAAATTCAGCTTTTGTTTATCCAGTTTATCCTGGAAGACAACGCTCTGGATGACTGGAGAACATGTAGTATCATGACATTGCAGAGATCAGGCAAGTGACATCTAACTAAGGGGCCGATACTGCAACTGTTACTCACATGGAGTAGCACTTACACAAGCATTACCATTAATTTCAATAGGATTATTTTCATGAGCAAAGTAGTACTCAACGTGTTAAGAGCTGATGTAAAGAGTTGTTACAGGGTTGTAGATTGCCCTAATTAGCTTTGGTTACCCTACAAAAACTGGTTGCAGAATTTACCAAGAGTAGATGCTGCAGGGCAGTAAGTTGAGATGAAAGAGTGCTAAAGAGGCTGTGCTGGATTGACTGTACGTTTTAGTGGAGCTGCATCTGAATTTTATCAGAGATGATCAGTGATTTTTATTCAAACTGTTTAAAACTATGCTAGGGAAATGTGTAAATATTTCTCTGCAGTACTGCAGCTCCCAGGGTGCTAGTAATAATAGAAGATGTAGTGCAAGGGCATAGGGATTCTTACCACCATGTCACCAAAGCAGAAAAACAGAGGGTCAGATTCTGCCATTGGGTAGTATCTTACTCCATGAGTAGCCCCATTGAAATGAATGCAGCTTGTCACAGAGTAAGGTACTCTTCAGTGTGGGTAGGAGTATCAGAATCTGGCCCTTACAGATTTTCCCAGTGGAGATGCAGATTTTTGTTTTTAACACTTGTCTAACTCAAAAAGAAAAGGAGTACTTGTGGCACCTTAGAGACTAACCAATTTATTTGAGCATGAGCTTTCGTGAGCTACAGCTCACTTCATCAGATATACATCAGATGTATATCTGATGAAGTGAGCTGTAGCTCACGAAAGCTCATGCTCAAATAAATTGGTTAGTCTCTAAGGTGCCACAAGTACTCCTTTTCTTTTTGCGAATACAGACTAACACGGCTGTTACTCTGAAACTTGTCTAACTCAAACACCCTACAAGCAGTTGGAAGAAAAGATCAGCTTGTTAAAGCTTCAACAGCCCCTCCCCTTCCATGAAGGACTAAGAGAGTTCCTAGTCAACATCTGAGTCATCCAAGGTCTTTCAGCAGAATGGGGAAAGCCAGGCTAGAACAGTCTGGAAAGCAAGTAGAAAAGAGACCCTTTTAAAAAAATTCTTCAGACATCCCCAAGAAGCCAGGAGAATGGCAAGAAGGAAAACTGCGCTTGTGATCTCCCTTGCTGCTTTTCTCATGCCTAAAAAAGTTGATTTTTTAAAAGATTTTTTTCCTGCTAATTGTTCTTTACATTATAAATATCCTGCCTTGATTCCTTGTTTTTCCCCTTGAAAGACTGAAGATCTAGGATGAGAATCTCTCCCTACTCTGGCCCCTTTACCCCAGTGTAAGAGCTGGGTTCTAAAAGCCCCAGATCCAGCTAGGGAGAATTCTCTATTGCAGAAACTGGGAAAAACAGCAGCAGGTTGTCCTCTGATGAAGTACTCAAGCAAAGCTCAGTGTAGGTGGCATGCCAGTTGTGGAGCTGGGGCAGGAAGGGCTGGGGCAGTGCAACAATTCTGGGTATCTCTGCGCCCATAAGCAGCCAGGGATAACTTAGACAGTCCCATCAAAAGTTGTCTATGTTACACGACAGGTCTCTCTAGCACCACAAGTATCCCAGAATCAGGAGTATGTAAAGGTGGTTATAGCTACCTCTCACCCCCTTGGAGTTGAAAGTTGATTCAGCAAATAATCTCATTCCTAGAGTTTGTCTACAGTGGAGAAATTTTCTATCCAGTTTTAACATTGAAAATCAGGTTATTTGAAACAAGCTGATTAGAGCCACAGTGTGAGGTGACCCAACTCATTTTTACTGAACTGGATCCAAGACCACACCTCATTCTGAGGGCTAGAATAGGACTTAAGTGCAAAGGACTTAGGCTTTTGCACAGGCATGAAGTTCACTCTTCATTATCAGTTCTCATTTCAGGAACCTGTGAAGCAGTGTGTCTTTTGCCCATCTTTGCAAAAAGAAAAGGAGTACTTGTGGCACCTTAGAGACTAACCAATTTATTTGAGCATAAGCTTTTGTGAGCTACAGCTCACCTCATCGGATTCACTTTCCACAGTATGTGTCCGATGAAGTGAACTGTAGCTCACGAAAGCTTATGCTCAAATAAATGTGTTAGTCTCTAAGGTGCCACAAGTACTCCTTTTCTTTTTACAAATACAGACTAACACAGCTGTTACTCTGAAACTTGCCCATCTTTGTACTTCCTCCTCTTTCTCCATGTTCCATGCAAGTTTGTCCTCACACCCTGAAAGCACTTGGCAACACCCACTCCTGCCTATACCTCTGCCTGATTGACTCTTACCTTGTTCCACAGTATTTGTAGTACAGCAGCCACCACCAATGCTGGTAGCAATAGCATAGATGCTAGTGCAGCCAGGGCTAGGGCTATTTACCATCAAGTCATGAACATTTTCTCAGTAAAAACACCTGAGCCCTGTTTATACCAGCGACTTAGCACCTGTGCAGGTATTAATTTTTCTAATGTAGCCACCACATAGAGTGTATTGTTGTATGTCTTACAACACGTCAAGGAATATTGTCTTATGTTTTACCACCTGCAGTGTTACTCCTGGGAAGCACTGGGTACATTTAAAGTGCTCTCTAAATGAATAAGTGCTGGATAAAACTTTTTAAAAATTGTGAATTGATTTCTACTGCCTCTTTTTATTAGTGAGAAGAACCTTCTGTCCCTTACTGGCTAGATTACATTGTTAAATTCTATATAAAATAATTAGATAACTTCCCTTGTTTTCCCCTCCGAGATAACATACACATTAATTAGAATTCCATTTAGGTTATGTCACTTAAAGCCTTGCACTGGATTTTCCCTGCCCTCAGTTGCCTAAACGCTGCTTCTTGGTGGGTAATGGCAGCTGTGTGAGGCAGGGAAAACTTCCCAATCAGGATGCCAAGAGGAGAGGGGAAATGAGGAGTTGAATTGGTAGGACTGGATCTATCTAGCCATCCTTCCCTAGGGATGGAACCTCCCTCCACCTCATCACAGAGCCTCCTTCAAGTCATCTGCAATGCTTGGAAAGTGTCTGACCCTGATGGTTTAAACTTATGACCTGTTAACCAGCTTTTTGTATGTGTCCTGGGAACGAGGGAAGGTTTGGGATTTCCAGCATCTCTCTAGGTCTGCTTGACTTCATCCTCTCCACCCAACCTCTCTGCACTTGAACCTGTGTCCCCCCCACCCAAAACTTCTGTGCTGCAAGTATTACATTTAAACTCTGAAACATAACAGAACAAAATGAAACATGCCACCCTATCCCTGAATTCCTCCCAAAGGGGGGAATTTTTTAGCATCTCAGCTGACCCATAGCCTATGCCTCTAAACTCAGACTTTGAAGGATTTCTTAGGTTCTTGTGACTGCCTCCAAAACCGCAAGGCTTTTATTGGTTCAACCTTGTCAGTGACAACAAATGTAGATCAGAGAGAGAGAGAGAGAAGAAATGGACCCCGACCAGGCAGGCTGCAAATAAGAAATTTCTTGAATTCAATTAAAGTAGGAAATATATTTGTTGCTGAGTTATACAATTGTTGATGGTTTTGAACAGCTAAAATAAACCTGTGGCGTTGAGAGGGGCAGATGTCAGGCAGGCAGAACTGCAGGTTTTGCAGACACCCCTTGGAGGCAGGAATGCATATTACCATATGTTACCTGATACATCAGTTGCTCTAGCTCATTTTGTGTAATTATTTGCAGGCATCCTGCTATTGTTTTACAAAAGTAATATCCCTGCTGTTTGTTTTGTTCTTACATTAACCTGACATGTAGTTTCATAGCTTCCAAGCAGAGGAAGCTTTACTCTTAAGGAGTGGGTTATATTATTTTCTATCTTTAGGACACCAATGAATGGACACAGAAGCAGGATCTTTGTCTTCCTTATGGAAACATGTGCACTTCCTGCAGCAGCTGGGTTTGGAAGAGAAGTGATCGTTGCTTTTACGTATGCTTTCTTCTAGCACCCTTTACTACTATGCCATATCTAGGGCATCAAAAGCCCCGCACAGTAAAAGTCTGCATACTCCCAAGCGGCAGCCAGCACTCAACCCCAAGGACCCCAGTCAGTGGCAGTCAAAACCTTGATTATCTGTAACTGCTTTTCTCACTAGTCCAGCAGGTTTAACAACCTCCCCCACTGCATTACAATTTCTTTGGGGTTTTTTATTGCTGCAGGTGACGCTCAAAACTCAGGAAAACCCCTGCTGCACTGGTGCCACTTTGTCTCATTTTATCTAAGGCACAGTTGAGGCCTTATTTATAAAGGGTCCTTACTCCTGAAGAAGAGCAGTTTGTAAGCTTGATTCTCTGACCAACAGAAGCTGGTCCAATAAAAGGTATTACCTCACCCACCTTGTCTCTTTCACTCCAAAAGACAGCAGTAGCTGCTAACTCCCCTTCAAGTTCAAAGGTTTTGCAAATGATCTTTAAGCTCTTACCAGTTAATTCAGTTTTGTTGTTCAGTTGGAAGGATTTAGGAATATTCTTTCCCTCCCACCCCCTCATTTAAAAGGAGAACATTTACGAGCTTCACATCTTTCTTGCTTCTGCTAGCTACCTTCTTTTCCTCTCACTAAATAACAGTTGGCTTTCATGCAGTGAGGCACAGCTGCAGTCTACTTTTGCAAGGGGGGGGGGAAGTTGCCTCTGAACAGGTTTGTGAAGTTAAAGTGATTATTGAAAACAAATTCTCTTTCCCCACCCCTTTCACACCAGTTCGTGCTTGTCTGCCTTGGAAACGTAGGTGTACATAAAAAAGATAATCTCAACAACATGTTTAATTATAAGACAAGCCATTCCCCACATTGGTTGGAAGCAAAGAACTAATAAAAATGAACTAAAAATGTATAAATTTGTTCCATGTATTAGGTTATATTCCCACAATGGCTGTGCTTGTGTTTCTAATTTCAACTCCTTGTTTTAGCTGGGTGGAGCCTTATTACAAGTGGGACTTTCCATGGGATTAACTAGCACGGAAACAAACGGCAAGAAATACAGTAATCATTTGCTTGTCTCTAGCACCTTTCAATCATTACTCGTAAAGTGTTTTGCAAATATAATTTTAAAAGCCTCACAACACCAGGTCAGTATTATACTCCGTTGACAGAGGGGCAAAGTAAGGTCTAGGGAGCTTGTGACTTACTCATGGTGACACAGCACAATTGATGTCAAGACTGGAACCCAGGAGCCTTAACTTTGTCCCCTCCTCTAAGCACTACAGTCTAGTGCAGCAGTTCTCAAACTTCATTGCACCGCGACCTGCTTCTGACAACAAAAATTACTACATGAACCCAGGAGGGAGGACTGAAGACTGAGCCTGCAGCCCCAGGCCGGGGGCATGCAAAGCTGAAGCCCCAGGGCTTTTGCCCTGGGAGGTGGCCTGTAACATTAGCCCTGGGTAATGAGGCTTGGGTTTCAGACTTGCTGGGGCCCAGGGCCAACACCAGCCTCTCAACCCACTTTGGGGTCTAGACCCACCATTTGAGAACCCCATGTCTAGTGGATCTCAATCTATTTACCATTGTAGGCCCCATATGCAGCTCCCTATGTATTACATGGGCTGCATCTACACAATAGATATACTACTTGTATGGCCCTGAGGATGTCACATGGGCTGCAGCTGTGTGCTGATTGGGCCACAGGTTGAGAACCAATGCACTTGACCATACTCATTACATAGCTTCAAAGTGCTACCAGGCAGCAATGTTGTAATCCAAGTAAAATGAAAATGTGAGTATATATATATAAACTCCCTGTCTCTCACTTTCTCTTTTGGATTTTCTTTGAGATGAAAGGAATCAATTACCTATACTACTAATCATCATGCATTCTCCATGCTTCTAATCCATAGCTTCTTGGCTGGGAGCCAAGATATGAAATTCTCTCTCAGAAGACTTCAATGAGAGTTGCATATGTGTGTGAATTTGGCCCAAGGGTACCATTTAGAGCCAACTATGGTGACCGATGGATTTGTGTGATGCTGGACACTTGTCTCTTGGAAACAGGACCACCACCAAATTTATTACACAACGGCCAGGGAATCACCGTCTTATAATAGCAAGCTTGGGTCACTATCAGCTCTCACACTTAACACATACAGTTTTTATAATTCTTATTTGGTGGCTCTCGGTTTCAGAAGCCAGTCTCTTTTCTTCAGTAAGATTATTTATAATTTGCAGACCTACACTAGTTGTTGCCTCTGGGGAACCACTTAGAAGGTGTGTGTAAAAAGCAGTCCGGTCCCAGTCTAGGACCTAATGGATAGGTAGTCCACATCACAACTTGCACTCTAATGGATAGGTAGTCTCAGTGGAGTGTTCAAGCAGGGAGATTGATCTGCACGCTCACCCATAAGGTCCAGGTATGCTAGGAAGGTGACCCATTACTCATACAGGTAATCTAAGAGCAGAATTCAGAGGAAGGTTGGCTTTGTGGTTAAGGCATTAGGACTCAGGAAATCTAGGCTCAAATCCCAGCTTTGCTCCAAGTTTCTTGTTTGACCTTGGGCAAGTCAGGCAAACTTTCTTTGTCTCAGTTCTCCATTTGTAAAACAGGGATAACACTTTCTTCACTCAGTTCCATCTTGTCTATTCAGATTATAAGCTCTTTGAGGCAGAGGGTGTCTTTTACTGTGTGAAAAGAAAAGGAGTACTTGTGGCACCCTAGAGACTAACCAATTTATTTGAGCATTTATTTATTTATTTATTTATTTGAGTTAGTCTCTAAGGTGCCACCAAGTACTCCTTTTCTTTTTGCGAATACAGACTAACACGGCTGTTACTCTGAAACCTTTTACTGTGTGTTTGTACAGCACCTAGCACAGTGGAGCTGTTGTCTCAGTTGAGGCCCCCAAATGCTATTGTAATACAAATAAGAATAATAATTTGGACCTGCAACAGGAATCTAGTTAACAATTCTATTACACGGCTACCACTCTGAATTCTATTACTGATACACAAAGAAAAAGAGAGTCCAGCTCAATGACTCATACTGGCATTGCAGAGCCATCAGGAGTAAACAACAAAATCTCATTTTTTGTCAGTAAAACCATGCGATATGATTCTGAATGCACACAGAACAGCTGAGCCAGAAGGTTTTACAGTGTCCCTTTGAGCAGAACTGCACTTTAGACAGCCACCGTAAAATAACCCCAAGGTTTCCAGTACAATTTGTTCAGCCTTAGGTTAAATGTCACCTTTGACTAGGCAACAGATTTATTTACTGCTTCTCCCCAGGGTGGCTGTTTCATTGTTGTAGTTGTCACTTGCCTTCCAAAACACAAAGTTCCAAATTAAATACATTAAATGTACTTCTTTCCCTGCCTGGGTACATTAGGAAATCACATCTCTCTTACAAATCTTTAAAAAAGTAAAGCTTTACAATTTTGTAGTACTTAGTCAACCCAGGCACAGAAATGTCCATTCCTTACCTGAGTGAAGTAAAGATTCATCAGTGTCAGTGTGAAAAACTGGAGGCAAACTGGGAAGCAATAGAGAAGCCAGAAGATGAAGGGTCTGAGAGAGTTTGCTGTGACAAAATCTTTGAAGTAAAATGAAAAGAGCACAGTCCTAAGTGAGGCCCAAAATAGGCACAGAAACAGAAAGACAGTTTGGTAACTGAACCTCTTGTGCCTATAGTGGAGGACCAGCCAAAGCTGGACATAGATGAACACAAAGAGGAGGGAATAAAAAACAGTATATACAGTGGTCAGGCCCAGCTTCACATACGGAGGGACAGCTGGTGTCAGTGTCGGTGGCAGGGTGTCATTTTTCAGTGGGTCCCACTCAGAGGCCTCCATTTGAGATCAGAAATCGTCAAGAGTTGCTTATTAAG
Organism: Eretmochelys imbricata; assembly: GCF_965152235.1. NCBI lineage: Eukaryota > Metazoa > Chordata > Testudines > Cheloniidae > Eretmochelys > Eretmochelys imbricata. Next base: position 134,822,691 of record NC_135574.1, on the reverse strand, counting down.
TTTGGCTGCTTCTGCTCCTGCTTACTCCTCCTTTCATCTTCTCACAGCAGCATAGGAACCAAGAAAGTGAGAGAAAGAAAACAAGCTGCACTTCCTCTTTGGCAGCTCACTGACGGCTGGTAGCACATGATCACAATTCAGAATGATTCATTAGGGCTGCCTGTGTCAGCAATTGGCAGGGAACGATTCTGAAGGCTGCAGTGCGCTTTGCCGATGTTTGTGGACAACCCCTGCCCATCCTTCAGAAAACAAAGAAGCTCCTCCCTGAGAAGTTTATAACCAAACCCCTTCCTAAACATGCTAATCTTGATTTAAGATGGGGTCAGTAACACTGATGTGTTATGTAGGAAGAAGTTACTTGATGTTTTTACTAGTGATAGCCAGGTCAGATGCTGTGTTCTAGTTTTTTTAACAAGCAACTTATTTGCCAGTGTTTAACTAAGAAGACTTTTAGGAACCTTTATTGAAAACACTGCAGTAAGCTGTAGTGCCCTGGATCTTTATTACAGAATCCTGCAGTGCTTGGTAGGGAAGATACAATTCACACTCCAAACTGAATGGTCATCTCATCCAATAGCCTCTCTCTCTGTTTGTGGCCAGTATCAGATGTTTCAGTGGAAGGGGCCCAAAAACATATAAGGCCTAGTGTGCCAACCCTCCAGGATTGTCCTGGAGTCTCCAGGAATTAAAGATTAATCTTTAATTAAAGATTATGTCATGTGATGAAACCCCTGGGAATATGTCCGACCAAAATTGGCAACCCTGCTAAGGCATCAACCTAAATGTATTGTGTCTGCCGCTTAAATGGGACAAAAGAAAAACACTAAATGACAAAATGTGCTGCAGCTGTAGTTCTCAAACTTTTGTACCCCTTTCACATAGCAAACCTCATTAGTGCAACCCCCCTTATAAATTAAAAACACTTTTTAATATATTTAAAACCATTATAAATGCTGGATGCAAAGCGGAGTTTAGGGTGGAGGCTGACAGCTCACGACCCCCCATGTAATAACCTCCTGACCCCCTGAAGGGGTCCCGACCTCCAGTTTGAGAACCCCTGTGCTAGAGCATAAGTGTCACTGCACAGGATTTCCCTACTCAAATATTTTCTACCTTGGCCATCTCTGGGACAATAGTTGATTGGAGATGTTTATTGGTAAACATGCAGACATGACTTTGGGATTAGCTTTATAAAATAACACTTTCCATTGTGGGCATTTCTTATGTTGTGAATGTTTGTCATATGTGGATGAGGCTTGGGAAGTGAAACTGAGTGGTTTTGACATCTGCACTGTGAAGAGATAAAGTTCTGAAACACCTCAAAGTTATGTAGAAAGTTATGACAAAACCATCCTGGCTAAGGCAGGAGCAGAATTAATGTTCTTGCTGGGTTTTGTTTTATTTTATAATCTACAATCAATTGATTTGAAAAGAACAGTATAGTTCCCAGGGATTCCCAAATTTCCTGTGAGCAGTGGGAATGTCTGCTTTCAGCAAAATACTCCTACTTCAGGGCTGTTATCAAAGGCTTTCAGGATCTGAGCAATGGAGGAGATAATGCGTTATGTTATGAAAAAAGCCGACTGGACAAATATCTGCAGATGGAAAGGATGACATGCTAACTTCTGCCTCGCTGAAAGAATATTGATGATGGTGATGATGATGATGATGAACGATAAGCACGTCTGTAGCATGCATAACTTGGAATGGCACTGTAAAGAGATTTTTTTTAAAGATGTTGGCCCTGCCCTGAAACTATTCAAATCAGGGTGTCTAAAGCTATGCTCTTATTAGGCACCTAAATATAAGTGGCCTGATTTTCAAAGGTGCTGAGCAATCCCAGATCCCATGGCTTGAAAGGGATTTGTGGATGCTCAGTGCTTCTGAAAATCAGGCCACTTATATTTAGGTGCCTAAATATGGATTTAGGCGGTTCGCTTTAGGCATCCAGGTTTGAAGACTTTGGATAAATAGCCTACTACCGTAAGGTTCTGAGCACTTCCTGAGATGTGCTTAGTGGCCTAAACTCACACCTGTCAGGAGACCCTAAACTACCACATAGGATAAGGCCCTAAATTAGACACACCGAGAATATTAAGATGGACAAAGGAAGGGGGTAGGGAAAGGAGGGATGAGTGTAAGACAAATTAAAATGATGAGTCTTATAACTGCAAATGTTAAGTTCTGAGATATATGTTGCAGTGACACTTACACTCAAAGTGCTGTGAAAAGAGAATTAAAATTGTGGCCCTAGCATCAATAATCCCTGGATTTGACTTTAAATAAGCACCTGGTATGAAATAAATAAGATCTATAAGGGCAGCCACAGAACAAGTAGAACTCTGTAGGCAATCAGATTGGGTTTCTAAAAGCGACTAATGGCATTCCACAAGTATCATTTTCATTACGTGAAGGTGGGAAAGAACAAGGCATTTGGATTAGAGATGAAACAGTGCAGTGGAGTCGCATTTTATGCGGGGGTTAGGTTCTAAAGTCAGCGCATAAGGCAAAAATTGCCTATAGTCAAAATTACCCTTGAAAATCCCTTAAATCACCCATAAAGAACAGTACACTGTATTCAACCCTGTACAGTAATATGTATAAATGTATAATGTATACAGTAATGTACTGTACAGTATATAATAAAGAGTACATATGCAAAATATAATTTTACAGTACTGTATTTTTAATTACAGGGAGTAATTACACGGAGGGTAATTACAGGGGGTCGTCAGGGCTTGATGTCGATCCAGGAGACAGAGGTGACGGAGAGCTTGGGTGACGGAGAGCGAGTCGTAGATGAAGTGGTCGGCTCTGGTTCAGCTTGAGAAGTTGATTGCATAGGCTCATCTGCTGCTGCTGGTTTTTCCTTGAAAAATATGGTGATCGGCAACTGTTGCTGTTGTCTCTTGAGCTGCTCAAACATTTCTTGATATGGTCTCAAATCGTCCGTAATACTACGTGCGATTTTGAGGCTTCATTCCATAGAGGGATCACATTCAGAAATTAAATCATTCGAGTGTTTCGCTGCTTGGAACACATCAGCAAATTTATGAAGATTCCAACTTGCTGGCTCTTCCTGTTTGTTGTCATCATCTTCATCTTCTGTAGACGATTTTATCAGTTCCTCTAACTCTTCGTTAGTCAATGTTTCTCTATGGCTCTCAATTAATTCTCCAATTTCTTCCTCAAGGATGTCGATGAAGCCATCACCACCCACTTGCCTGGCCACCTGAACAATGCATTTCACTTCTTTAAGGAAACCCTTAAAATCATTCACACATTCTTTCCATAGGTTTCGCTAACATGCATTGACTGTTTCAGGCTTGATTGCATCCATTGCCTATTTAATATAAGTGATGCAATCGGTAATGTTGAAGGACTTCCAACACTCCATCGCATTAAGATTGGGATCAGCACTACATATCCGTGAGAACATAAGCCTTGTGTATGTGGCCTTGAAACAGCGAATCATGCCTTGGTTGAGAGGTTGGAGGATGGAGGTGGTATTGGGGGGGAGAAAGACGACTTCAACGTTGTTATGTGCAAACCGGAGTGTTGCAGGGTGGCCAGGAGCATTGTCTACGATCAGCAACACTTTAAAGTCAAGTCCTTTCTCTTCAAGGTACTGCCTGACCTCCGGAAATAAACACTTGTGGAACCAATCCAGAAATAATGCTGCCATCACCCAAGCCTTTTTATTTGAGATTTTTGTTCTTGCCTTTTAGGGCACGGGGATTTGCAGCCCTGTAGAGCAAGCCCAGCTTCATTAAATGCCCAGCCGCATTGCCACAAAACAACACAGTCACATGGTCTTTAGCTGCTTTGAAGCCAGGGGCTTGTCTTTCTGATTTCAAAGTGTAAGTGCAGTTGGGCATTTTTTTCCAGAAGAGCCCAGTCTCGTCAGCACTAAAAGCTTGTTTCGGAAGATAGCCCTTTTCTTCTATGATTTTCTTTAATTGTTCGGGGTAAGCTTTTGCTGCCTCTTCGTTGGCAGATGCAGCTTCACCAGTAGCCTGCACGTTTTTGAGGTTGAAGCGGTTCCTAAAACTGTTAAGCCAACCTTGGCTGGCTTTGAATTCCTTCTCATCAGAAGGCTGTCCTGCTTCGGTGGGGGGTTTGAACAGTGCATAGAGGCGAAGAGCCTTTTCTCGCAACGTGTTGCCATCGATAGGCATGCGTTTACGGTTCATGTCTTCCAGCCATAAGTTTAATGCCTTTTCAGTCTTCACTAAAATCTTATCACGCACATGGCTCATCAGCTTAGCAGTTATTGGAGCACTTGATGCCATGGCTTGACGAATTTCTGTCTCTCGAATCTTGATGGCACAGATGCTAGATTCGTTGCGGCCATATTTACGCGTCACATTGGAGACCGACTTACCATCTCTCAATAAGTCCAGCACAGCCAGTTTTTCCTTCAGCGTTGGAACAGATCGCTGTTTCGTCGGTTGAGCACCAGATGAAGTACTTGGCTTGCGTTTAGGGGCCATGTTGTACAAAAAATACGTATCTTTAAACACTAGAATCATACTCAGCGTGGTGAGATGCTCACACTATGAGAGGCATGCGGGAACTGAGACTGACTGAGGGAACAGCAGATTCACATCTCCCATCTCATGCTCACTCCGGGGCATATGCTCACTGAGTGGAATGGTGGGCGGAATCACCCACACTATTTACAGGTATCTTGTTATTTTTATTTTTTTTTTTTGCTGAACGCATATAATTGAATTCGCGTAAGTTAAATGCACGTATGATGCAACTCACCTGTATATACAGCAACTGAAATAGATATACTCAAAAATAGTTCAATACAAACTACAACTCAGTGCATTTAAGCCGCACTCAGCTAGATGGAGTCCTCAACGCACACAGTAAAAGATTGGAGCAGGGTAATTTACACTGTCTGATTTAAGTTTCTGAATTACATCCAAGCAAAATGCAGATGAATTTTGAGTGATGTCACAGTCATAAATGGGGCTTCCTTCTTGAGCAACCTCACTGGAAATCTCCTCTGCATTATCCAGTGACTCTAGCATGCAAGTTGCTGCTGGAGGTTCTGTAGGTCAGGCAGGGTCAATGCTGTCCGGAGCAGTTGATATGATCAGAGTCTCTGGCACCTGTGTGACACAGTAGCAGTAGAGAGGCCTAGTCATACTGGAACTGGTACCATGTGGATTCTCTCTCCAGTTCCTCTCAGACAACTCTGTATCCCAGTCCAGAAACTTCTCCCCTAGATTGATGCCAGATTTATCCCCTCACCTTCATTCATATTATCTCTTCCCCACTAGGGAGCCTGTGGTGAAGAGAGGGACATGACACACTCCCCAAGGGTATGTCTACAAAGCAACTAGACACCCGTGGGTGGCCCATGCTAGCTGACTTGGGCTTGCGGGTCTCTGGTTGCAGGGCTATTTCATTGCTGTGTAAACTTCTAGTCTTGGGCTGGAGCCCAAGCTCTGGGACCCTCCTATCTTGCAGGGTCCTAGAGCCTGTGCTCTAGACCGAGCCCAGAAATCTACACAGCAATGAAACAGCCCTAGCCCCACATGCCCAAGTCGGTTGGCATGGGGCAGCCGCGGTTGTCTAGATGCTGTGTAGATATACCCAAAAGTCTCCACTACCCTGATATATATAAATAAAGCTGAGTAAAAAATTTTCAGCAAATAGTTTATTTGCTGGAAAATGCAGTTTTGATTGAACTAAAACCAAGCTTCTTACCCAAATATAAGAAAATAGAATGAGAAGCTAGTTGCATCACGTCTTGTGCAGTTATATACGTCCTTGGAAACTGAAGTGCTTATTCCACTTCTGCTTTTATTCTGCACAAATTTGCAAATTTCATGAATAGTTTTGAACTGAAATATCAAAATGTTTTGGAAATGTTGAAATTAAATGTTTTGTTTTGATCTGGTTTGACATTATTTTCAATTCACTGAAAATTTTGAAAAATTTCATTTTTAGTTTGTCCCAAAATGACACCTTTTTTGATATTTTAGAATTGCCAGTGAACAGAAACAATCTATCATTCACCCAGGTCGACTTATAAATGCCATGTAGAGGCCAGGATGCAAGGACAATGGTATACAGTAGCTTACAAACTCTTCCACTGTCCTCAGCAAAGATATTCCGAGAACTGTTGCTCATGGCTAACATTAACTAAAGGTGACACATGATGCTTCGTCACATTTTATCAGTGACCTATAACAAATGTTCACATCTTATGCTGTCAAACTTTAACTCACTAAATGAGTGTAAAAGCGTCTCTGGAATACCAATATTTCAACACTAATATTTTCCAACTCTTGTACTTGAGCTGCCCTCGAACCAGCGCTTACTGTGAAAATGTAGAAGCCAAAACCCATTGCCATACAGCAATAATTATGGTTTCATTTAGTGCCCCTGGGGCATCATCGGGGAATTTCTTATTAGGCCTAACCTCCCTGTTCCTATGCAGAGCTATGGGTTGTCCTTCATCAGGCTCTGAATCTCTGGGGACATTCTAAAATTCTGGAGATTCAGGTGCACTACTGTCCTCTCTCCAAGGGTCAGAGTCCAAAGGAAGAAAAGGTAGGGTAGCCTTAGGGGTCAAACTGCTGTCTGGCTCAGCTGACACGCAGTTCTGGGCCTCTAAAATTCCAACAGCAGGTAATACAGACTCAGGAGCATCTGGATCCTGCAAGCTGAAATGCTGCTTTTCTGGATAGACACTCATCTTTAGAGTCAGTGGAAACTAGAGTTTGCTGGCTGAAATGTCAATGAATCAATTTGTGCGGACGGTACACTCTGCAGTTGATGACTGTCCTCCCCCCAACTATAGTTTAAAATGTCTTTTTTTAAAATCGGCTTTGCAGGACCTGGCCAGCGGGCAAAAAGTTATTTTGATTTAAAGTTTTGATAGGTCCTGAACCATCTTCACATTTGACTTTATACACTGGCAGTTCAGACAATTTTTCTCCAGATACATAACTGTGTTGTCCATCCAGCTAAGTTCTTGTGTGTATTTGGATTACCCATGTTTCTTATGAATACCTGGGCCTCTCAGAGTAACTCCTGAGCTCTAACCCAAGAATTATATCAGGTCTTATTAGCTTATCCCCTTTTAGAGGCTGCTTCTGTAGCAATTCTATAGGACTCTTGTAATTTCTGTTTTAATTTCAGAGTATAATGAAAGAAATTGTCTGAGGATGCTCCATCAGCTGAGACCCCCAAACCACAGGTTGGCTGGCAGACAAGCTTCTTACCCAAATATAAGAAAATAGAATGAGAAGCTGGTTGCATCATGTCTTGTGCAGTTATATACGTCCTTGGAAACTAAAGTGCTTATTCCACTTCTGCTTTTATTCTGCACAAATCCTCTGTGTGAAGACTGTGATCACTAAAATCAACATCCTGACCCCTGTCATTTCTATTCAACAAACTGTGGGCCCGAAATCTGCTGGTGACAGAGAAGATCAGTATACTGAAAGGGCTGATGGACGGTGGAAGTATTAAGAGTGTTTTGGGACTGCTCAAGCTAAGACCTTACACCATGGAGTTGGGAGTTAATAGTCTCATTCTGTAAAGCTCTGGGCTGGGGTAACAACACCAGGGATACTGCTTTCAGTTACCAGTGCCTCAATCCTAGGGAGATATTTAAAAACTGGAGGGAATTCAGGGAAGAACAACAAAATGATCAGGAGGCTAAAGGGATGGGTATAGGAGTAGAGATTGAAAGATCAAAATAAGTGACAACTAAGTTGGAGGATATGGTACCTAGAAATTTCTGAAGGGTGTAAACACCAAGAAGAGAGAGAAATGGAATGAAAGGGTACCTGTGACTGATATATTTTGTATATTTCAACTATGATTTCAGAGTTAACAGCCCCTGAGGTGAATGGGAAAGTTCATACTTCTCTTAAGGGCCTGAATGAGAAAGAAGAGTCTTGTTTACATTGGCCATAAATTAGCCAGATGTGATTACTTTGAACCTACCAGGCATTTGCAGAAGATTGATCATACATGCTGGTTTAGAACATTTCCCATTGGGATGTTATGTGACTCCTAACTTATTATATTTAACTTATAGATTTTCCGGAGTCCCCAGTGAGGCTTAAAACTCTCGTTGCTACAGGATTTTAAGGGAACGCTTGAAGCCCGAAAGGCCATCAAACAGTATTCAGTGCAACTCTGAGATTAGAAAATAAAATAATGTTGAGAATACAATTCAATTAATTAATTCATCAGGTTTTGCCTTCCTGAATATACAGCCTCCCCCCTGTATAATTATGTCACGAAATTAAACAGTAAAACATAATCTGAGTGAGACACTGAATGTTTCAAATGCTTCTCACATCATGGGTTTTGGTTTCAGTGCAACCCATGTGCTTGTTAGAACCCGCTGAGTTTTGCCTGTAAATATGTAAGAGAAGCTTGTTAATAAGGTCAGTAGTGGGCTTTCACATTTTTACTGTTTTATTTTAACGGTATCAGCATCTTCTCTTGACATTGCAGAAAGCATCCCAGGTCAGTGAGCTGGAAGCTAACATGCTGAGGAAGCAAATATAGCGGTAGGAGCTCGCTATTTGTTTTGTTGCTGGTGAAGGTGAGGGAGTAGAGGAGAGAGGCCAATCTGTTCATGAATGTCAGGCTGTCCTAGAGGGGTATACTAATGGGCTCCATATCTCCCTCTTTCTGGTGTAAAGCTGAGGAAACTCTTGACCTCTAAAGATCAGTGGACTTTATTCCTTTTGCTGCATCGTCTCCTCTTTGTGGGCGACAGGAGCTGTACAGAAAAACTAGGGAGTTTTGTGCTGCCACCACTTCCTGCAGCAGCCTGAGATCCACAGCTATGAACTCCCCTAATCCCATGGATCTCAATGGTGGAAGTATACTGCATAGTGTGGTTCTTGGCATCTACAAGCAATGGCAACATGGCTGACTTCTTGCTACACTTCCACGGGCCTCATCCCAGCCACCTCTGATCATGTGATCTATGCCGTGTGGTGGTCACATGGTGCATAGCAGAATTTAATGCTGCTTTGACTGGAAACATAGACAATTATTAATTGTTATGTAGGAAAAGTAGAGACACATCCACATAAACCAAACCAGACACAATAAACAGAGAAAATAGCTTTTTGTTGTTGCTCTGGGTAATAAGGAACCAAAGTAACTTCTGGGTTTTTTTGTTTCTCAGCTCTCTCTGTCTTTTCTTTATTTATAGTATCCTTGGGCAATATTTTTCTCTGACTTCCTCACATGCCTGAATTCCTCCTGTTAGACCAAGACCAGTCAGACTAGTCTCTGGACTAGAAGAATGGTAAAAATACTCTAGAATTCATGGTAGTTTCTTTATTCATTCCCCTGAATTGGAGTTTGCCATAGAGTTTTAAATGCCTCATTCTTTACTCTGTCTACAACAGAGATATCAGATAACCTCCCTGCAGCTCAGCAACTTCAAATTCTCCACTGTCCTGGGCAAAAGATTTTTGAAAAGATAAATTCCTAAAGAGCTTAATAGAAGAAGGTATGAGAAAGGAAAAACTTAACTGTGTAGCAATCGTTCATCCTGAATTTCAGCTGCTGCGGGCCAAGCACGAGTCCACAATACAGATATATGCAATCAAAGCTTTTAAAATATCAGCTATCCTGGCCAGATGTAGCACTGAAAGGTCAACTGGAAGCAAATCAGCAGCTGTGCTATGAGAAAATATGGATGTTTCCTCTAAGCAGAATCAGGAATTTGACTTTATCACATAGCTGATACCTAGATATTACAAGATTAGTGCCCTCTAAATACCCAGGATGGATTAATACAGAAGGAATAAACCAACTCTGCTGGTTTGCAGACTCACTTTCAAGAAGCACATACTGGAAGCCATCAGTCAGAAGCAGAACCCATTTATAATACAGCTTTTTGGTTGCTTCCAAACTGCTGAGCATGTGAGCATGTGGAATGAGCTTGGAATATGCTTCTGGCGGGACACTTCTGATCTCTGCTCAGTTTGGGCTCTTCTCTGAGTTACGGGCTATAAAAGTGTCTTTTGGATACAGCTCCTCTGTGCCATTAAATATTTGGAGGTTCTGATGGAAACTAAACAATATGCTGAGAACTAGTTTTCTCAAAGGAAAAATGTCTCCTGGAAGATGGGCTTCCACTATGAGCATTAGATTCCATTAGCTGTCCCTGGCATGTGCCTTTTATGCACTAAAAATCTCTCCATAGCCCTCATGATAAACCAGATATATTTTTCTGACCTTATTTGGGTCATACTGTGTAGTCAACAACAATACAAATGTAGGCATCTATCCTATAATCCTTATGCAGGCAAAGCTTCCACTGCCTTCAAAGAAAGTATAGCTTGTGCATAGAGGGCAAGATCCAGCCCTCACAGGATAATCAGATTAAACCAAAATACAAGTAGCTTTAAAGCATGAAATTGCTGGTTGATATTTTTAGGTGCTATTTCCATGGAAAAAATCCTTCTGGGAGCCCCCCAAAATGCTAGGTCAATGACTGGGTGATTGAATGGGACAGATTTAATTAACCAACAGCATCAGAGCTTTGGTGTCTTCTTTGCCACCTTGGACTTTTGTGTAAAGCTTTGTCTGGTAGCCTTAAGATTGTGTCAGACAGTTCTACAGCCTCCCATCTCTTTCAGCCCTAGGGCCCAATCCTGCTCCCAGTGATCGTCCATTAACAAATCTCCCATTGCACAACAAACTGTGAAACTCCCATTGATTTCTTTGGGAGCAAGCTCAGATCCAATAAGACATCTCTACATTCCTTTTGTAAGAAGACTTCTAAATCCTGATGTTTCTGACCAGGCTGCTGAGATTCCCTCATCCCTCATGGGATAATTCTGTGTGATTTAAAGCAGGATTTTGCAACCTGCAAATCAAAGGTTGAAAAGTGTTGAGATGGATTTGTTGCCTTTCACTATTTGAACAGCTCTGTGCAACCTGCATTGTCCTGGGCATCCAGTATCTGCATGAAAATAAGACTATTTATGGGGAACCATAAGAGGGGAACTGAAATTTCCAAGTATTCCCCTTCAGTAGGGATTTCCTTGCCTATTTCCATCAGCTGGGAGGAGACTGGGGATCAGGAAGGTATAGTTCTTCCAAACTGTGGAGCAAAGGGATCTGTGTGGATCTTTGGCCCCATCTCCTCAGGTCTCAGAATCTCTGTAATGCATCCTTGTAACAGTGGTTCTTGGGGACTTCTGCTCTCCATAAGAATCTTAATGAATCAGAAATAAAAGCCCTTTTAGAATGGGCTGATTTTAGCTGCATCCAGCAAAGGGGATTAACTTAATTCTTTTTCTTTCCTTGGCTTTTAATGCTGCTTTAATATCTGCTAGTTTGCATAATGTCAATATAGTCCTTCAAGAGCCTCCATTTTGTTTGAAATTAACATATCTTTTTGCCCTGGTTCTCTTTTAGTTCAGGCAACTGTAGTCCTTGCTTTGGGAGCAGAAAGATCTGAGTTCCGCCCACCTGAGATTTATGTTGCCACATTACAGATCACAAGGCTCCTCATTCTGCTCCAACTAAACCCCATGGGAGAGTCTGTAACACCAGTGTCCTAGGTGTTAGAGACAAATGACAAACCAGGAAACTCTACACTAGGGATTGAGAAGGGTTATTTTATACATTTTTGCTCAGTATCTTTTTGTTTAACACTAAGGATTCTGCAAATAAAATGAACCCAAATGTATATATCTTTGGACTATCATTTTCTTTGCTACCTGATGACTTTTACAAACCACCCACCTTTAGCTGAGAGTAAAGAAACTAGGTAATTCCTTTAGCTGTACAGGAACCTGGCTGGAGTAGGAGAGAAATGACACCTCACTTGAGATGAAAATGTTAGTTATATTATCTCATTAGCCTCCAAGACTGCACTCAATCTTTGCTTCCTCCTTGATCTCAGCCTCCCTTCAGTGGAGATGATGAGAGGACAACCCTATGCAGTGTTCTCAGGGCTGAAGTCACCTGTCCAAAGTTCCTACCAGCCAAAGCCACCTCCATAAACAGCCTGGTGAGGAGAAAGAATATTCATGCCTTAGCCCCTCACCTCAGCTTTCCCATCCAGACTGGTAGGCCTTTGACCTCTGGGTGACCCCAGTCCACCTGCAGACCAACACCCACTGTCTTCAGCTGTCTACGGGAAGGAAAACACATTGGAGGAGAGAATGAGAGTTTGGGCCCTCAGGTATCGTGGATTACAATGAATCTTCTCTGTGGAAGTCAGGTTCCCAGCTAGGGTTGCCAACTGTCTAATTGCACAAACCCAAACACCCTTGCCCCGTCCCTTCCCTGAGGCCACGCCCCTGCCCCGCTCCTTCTCTGAGGCCCTGCCCCTCGCTCACTCTCCCCTATCCTCATTCACTTTCACTGGGCTGGGGCAGGGGTGTGAGAGGGGGTGCAGTGTGCGGGCTCTGGGAGGGAGTTTGGGTGCAGGAGGGGGTAAGGGGTGCAGGCTCTGGGAGGGAGTTTGGCCGCGGGAGGGGGTGTGGGGTGCAGGTTCTGGGAGTTTGGGTGAGAGGTGCGGGCTCTGGGCTGGGGCAGGGGGTTGTGGTGCAAGTGGGGGTGAGAGGGGCAGCACTTACCTCGGGCAGCTCCTGAAAGCGACCAGCACATCCCTCTGGCAGCAGCTCCTAGGTGGTGGGGGGGAGGGGAAGGGGTCTCCAAGCTCTGCCCCTGCCCGCAGACACTGCCTCTTCAGCTCCCATTGGCTGCAGTTCCTGTCCCGATTTTTCACACTTGCTGTCTGGTCACCCGATCAAGAACACAGCAGGCTATGTAGGCAAAGTGGATGGAGGAAAGCTGGGAATTGAAAAAGTGTGAGAAGAAAGAAACATTCTTAAATGGAGGTTCTTAAACTTCCAAATTAAGCCTTCAAAATAAAAGTTACAAATTAAAAGCATCCACAAGCAAGTGATAAAATCCTGGGCTATCTTTTCTCATTTCTGTTTGAATATGCGTCTATATGTAATAGATCTAATTTCAAATTATATTACACTGTTAAAAGATACATTTAAAGAACATAAAGTTTGCAAAGTCAAGCACTCAAAAGTTAGGAAATGACAAAACAGAGGTTGCCTGCGCAACCTTCAGTCACCTCCCAGTCCATATGCATTATGATACTGTCCTTAATTACATGATCACATACTACTTTTTCCACAGGACCTTGCCTTATTCAGTGCACAGGATGGACAGTGTGGACAGTGCTCTGGGAGTGAACTAGGGGTGTGTCTGTGGTGAATGATACTATTGTAAGGAACCCCAGCCTCCTTTGTTGCAATAGTTGGAACTGAAAACAGGGTCTTATAATGGAAAGTGGCTGGCACCCTGAAGTACAGGCAGACTACTCACTCCTCTGATAATAAAATCCTGTGAACGCTCAATATTAGGGTGATGAGATCATTCAAATGAAAAATCAAGACCTTTCGCAGATTATCATCAAAGAGATGAGATACTGCATGTGGGAGGAGGGGTTTTGGGGGAACAAGTGTTTGTCCTAGGCTATGTGGAAAGGCCTTTGTAGCTGCAGGATGTGAAGGATGCTTGTCCTGCGGTGTATTTGGAGGACTCTGGCAGCTGGAGGATGAACAGGAATGAGAAGCTTTGGAAGCTGGGAAAAGACAGGTCTGAGAGGCCTGGAATGATTTCACAGCTGGGATGGAGGAAAGGGGTATTTGTCAGGGATGTACTCCCTTTCATCTTCAGCTATGCTAGCCCTAGTTTGTTTTGGAGCAAATATAAATCTTATACAAAAGCAAATTTCCAATCCTCTCAGTTAACAGAACAGCCAAGCAGAGGCTATACAGTAAAACCCTTCAACCGCAATACAGCGTTTGCTATTAAGACATTTAATCAGATGTGGTCCTTGCCCAAATGAGTGTGATGAGATTTGCTTCCTTTTAATCCTGCCATTGTAGGGAAAATTCCATCATGAACTGCTATCTTTTATCTTACCTCTCACATTTCTTTTTTTATAGGGCCAGATTAAGAGGAAACCAGTTTCCTTACCCTCATTTGTGCAAGGTTAAACATCTTTATGGCAAAACATTTTGAGAGGTTGCCACCTTTTGGTTAAAAAATAAAGCACCTCTCCAGCCCCATAAATCAGTAATAACTGGAGTATTTGAGAACAATCTAGTGACTGTGAGTGTGCATTTTCCAATTATAGCAGGAGAAATTCCAAGAGCCAGGAAGAGGAGCTGAACTGAAAATCACAACTACTCCTGCTGAGTGATGACTTGTTCTGTGGATCTGGTCAACATCCCATCAATTCCCCCTTTGAATAGTTGTTAAAAAACTTGCACCTTTGGAAAAGTGATCTGAGGCTTGTGTTTACTTAGAACCCGTCTTGCTCCTTCCCATTGAAACAGATAAGAGTTTTGCCATTGCTTTAAGTGGGATTTGTTGTTGTGACGATTGTATCATTGTCGTGATACAGATCCAGACCCTCAAAGGCACTTGGGCACCTAATTCCCATTGAAATCAGTAGGAATAATTGCATAAATACCTTTGAGGAGCCAGGCCAGAGTCCCTAAGGTTCTAATGAGGCAGCAGAAGGACACTAGTCCACATTTCCACCATAACCATACAGTGGTATCTGACATACCATAGTTTTCTCCTATTTTGAATAGGAGATAATTATGGTAACTTGTGTCTTTAGCAAATGTTGACTTTTAATGATGTTGGTAATAAAATTTACCTTTTAACTTGCATTTTTCATCAGCAGATCTCAAGTCATTTTTCGGAGGAGCGTAAATATCATTCCATGAATCTAATGGCATGAAAACTGAGAGGTCTGCCATGGGTTATAGCTGATATCTCACATCCACAGCTTACCAAACCACTGAGAATGATTAGAAGAAATACATTTGTCACTGACTGTGACTTTGTTAAGATGGCAAATTAGACAGTGACATCTTGTATTACTAACTGAGAGCAAGACACAAATAACATAGGAATAGAAGTGACTAACAACAGTGCAATTATTCAGATTTGTGGATGGAAAATTTTACAGAAGCTCGAAATGCATCAATGAAAGAAAATGTCACTTAATCTGAGTCTATTTTAGTAACAAACATTCTGAGATATACCTTATTTGGCAATTTATATGTAGGGGATTTACACCAGAGATGAAACTGGCCTCAGGATACCTATTTATAATTGTTTTAATTAATCCAATGAATTAAAAAATAAAATTTTCAAGTTTAAAATGGAAAGCAAACGTCCCACTCAATTTTGCCCTTCTTTGTCAATGACTGGTTCCAGAAGTCCCTCATTTTAGCTAAGCAATAGCTATTATGGTGCAGGGTATTGTTGAAGATTGGTGATTGGATTGATTGCCTTGACTGCATATCAAGCCATTAGACCCAAAGGTTCACTCATCAAAAGACTATGGGATTTGGGTGGATCATGGCAAGAAACTGTGAATGGCTTCTGGATCACAAGTGGGAAAAGGCTGAGAATTACTGCTGTAATCTATTACTTTTAGAATCCTGCCAGCAGAAGGTCAATTAACAAATTCACTTTGCCAAAGGCATCTTTCCTGTGGTCAAAATTACGGTATAATATACAAAGATCAGCATTGGGACAGATAATTTTCAAAGCTGTCTCTTCAAAGGCCTCCCACACTGAGGATGGAGACAATTACCATAAATATTCTGACAGGTTTCAGAGTAGCAGCCGTGTTAGTCTGTATCCGCAAAAAAAGATGTCACAAGTCCTCCTTTTCTTTTTGTAAATATTCTGGTATTTAGGATCTATGTCTGTTTCTAGTTTCCCTGCTTTACTATGTTTACTTACAGGTTTCAGAGTAACAGCATGTTAGTCTGTATTCGCAAAAAGAAAAGGAGTACTTGTGGCACCTTAGAGACTAACCAATTTATTTGAGCATAAGCTTTCGTGAGCTACAGCTCACTTCATCGGATGCATACTGTGGAAAGTGTAGAAGATCTTTTTATATACACACAAAGCATGAAAAAACACCTCCTCCCACCCCACTCTCCTGCTGGTAATAGCTTATGTAAAGTGATCACTCTCCTTACAATGTGTATGATAATCAAGTTGGGCCATTTCCAGCACAAATCCAGGTTTTGTCAATTGGAATTCATTTGCAAATTTGATACAATTAACTTAGGCTTGAATAGAGACTGGGAGTGGCTAAGTCATTATGCAAGGTAACCTATTTCCCCTTGTTTTTTCCTACCCCCCCCCCCACGTTCTTGTTAAACTCTGGATTTGTGCTGGAAATGGCCCATCTTGATTATCATACACATTGTAAGGAGAGTGGTCACTTTAGATAAGCTATTACCAGCAGGAGAGTGGGTTTGTGGCGGGGGGAGGGTGAGAAAACCTGGATTTGTGCTGGAAATGGCCCAACTTGATTATCATACACACTGTAAGGAGAGGGATCACTTTAGATAAGCTATTAGCAGCAGGAGAGTGGGGTGGGAGGAGGTGTTTTTTCATGCTTTGTGTGTATATAAAAAGATCTTCTACACTTTCCACAGTATGCATCCGATGAAGTGAGCTGTAGCTCACGAAAGCTTATGCTCAAATAAATTGGTTAGTCTCTAAGGTGCCACAAGTACAACTTTTCTTTTTATGTTTACTTACGTCTGTCTATCAGTAAATCTGACCTCACAGGAAACAAAATGACCACATAAGATAAAGTTTGCAATAAAGAAGACAGTGTGATCTAATGGTTAAAATTTGAGTTTGGGAGTCAGTACTCCTGAGCTGGTAAAAAAACAAAAACAGCTTCACAAAAAAATTAAAAAGTTCAAAGTTGTTTTCATTTAGAAATACTAAAATCCGACCCATTTTTCATTTTTAATGCAGCATTATTTTACTGAAAATAACTTTTAGCAAAAGAATTACTGAAAATATTATCAAAGTTCTTGCTGAAATTTTTCATTTGGCCAAAATCCAGTTTTCAATAAATATTTTTTTTCATTTATTGCAAACCCAGTGTTTGGTAAACGAAAAATCTCAGTAATCACTTCAGTAACATTTCAATTTAAAAAAACGTAATGAAAGATTTTGGAAAACCTGAAAAATTTCAATTATGTAGAAATTTGTTGTTACAAATGTAATATTAAGAAAAAAGGCATATTTTTAAAAAATGTAAAAACTATCAACCTGGTCTATTCCTGGATTTTCTATTCTTGACTCTGCAACTGGATCAAGTCACAGCCTCTGTCTGTGCCTTAGTTTACTCTACTGCAAAATACATTTATTAATGTTGTGAAGCTTAACATTTATTTGTAAAGCACTTTGAGATCCTTATAAGAAAGGTGCTATAATATTGTATGTGCAAAGAGTTGTCATTCTAGCTTAAATGGTGAAAATCCAAGAAACTTGGAACTAGAGCTAGATTCTGTTGTGCCAATGAATATAATATATCAATTACCCACCCAATCACTATTTTGGGTGGATCCTATCAACAGCAAAACTTAGCAATAACAATGTGATTGAGTGTTTCAGCCTTAACTATGATTCTTTCTGCTTTTATTAGTTTCAACCAAACTTTTAATATTGTTTTTACTTATAAACTTAGTTTTTATGAGGTAATTTCCTTCTCTTTTGTTAGTTTTGGGAATAAAAACCCTTGAAGTGTAAGAAAAGCTGAGTTTCTGAAATATACAGGACTTGATTCTCATTTACACTGAGGCCACTTCATGCTGCCAGAGTGGTATAAAAGACAGCTAGTGTAGAAAAGATTCACACCAATAATTGTCAACAGTGCCACTACTGTTCTTTCAGAGCAGATGTGACTAATATAGATTTTTCCCACAGGACCAGAGTCAGATTCTACCTCGGAAAATGAGAGTGCTATTTCAGTTAAAGTCAGTAGGGCAGATTGACTTGATTGAGGCTATGACACATACACCATCTGAGGAGCTGCCTCAAAGTGACTGATCTGCACATATAAGTGGCAGAATTTAGCCATAGATCTCTGGGAAAAATCAATATACTCAACACCATATCCACTTTGTAGCCCTGTGTTCCTGGGATCATAAAGTTCTATGTAGAATATATTCAAAATACAAGCTGGTCATCAAAATTTAAAAGATTCAGACACTATAAAACTTGTAAATTCTGACCAGTTGCGTTAAACCTATACAGTGCTGGAACTATCAGTGTTTGCAACTGACCTTTTCCAATGCACCATGGAATTTCTGTATACGTATTTTTAATCATGTAAATAGCAAGAATAATGTGAACCAAATTTACATTTCATGCCATGCCTGAAACTAATGTTGCCCTGGATGTACAGTATATAAGCCATTCAAAGAATAATGAGTTACATTACTGTTTATGGAAGCACATATATAGAAAACAAAAATTACTAAATAAGATCATCGGCTGATGCAAATAGGCCATTAACTTCAGTTACAGCCCTCTGTCTACCCCCTGCTGACTGGAGATTGGTGGGAGAGAGAGAAATATATCTTTATCTGTTCAGACTATAATTTTAGGAGGTGCTCAGATACCATAGTTATGGGTGCTATATTAACTAGATAAAGGTTTTTTGAAAATTACTCAGAACATGGATTTCTGAGATGAATAATTTAAAGGTGACCTGCAAAATAAAAATAACTTTATCAGGATGTACCAAATGCTCCTGATAACACCTAGGGATATGATGCATCTTCTGGGTCAAGGGAATTTACATTCATGCAGTCTCTCATGAACCCACACACAGTAAACAGAGCTTAAAGAACCTTGCTAATTCCAGTTTGAGTTGTCCTTTTATCATATCAGGATTGAGTTTCACATTGTTCTAATTGCTCAAAAGTGTGAAAGAAAAAAACAGTTACATTTTAGGCAATGTGCTAAGTAACTGTTGACTATATGGAACATATTTATCTTATTATTAGAAACGTTCATAATTTATTATTTACATTTTTATTTAATGTTATTATGCCGGTTTTAAGCACTTGCTGTGTGCTTGAGCTTTAAGTAGTGTAGAACTCACTATCTCTGCTTCGGAAAGCTGTAATGGCAAAATTATTAGAATCAGTGTTACTTTTTCAGGTATTCTATAAGAAATTAAGAATTTAATATTAAGTATTAAATATTTAACAATAGTTCAAATGGAAGTTATCTTCAAATGTCATAACAGGGACCAGCAGAGGGCGCCATGGTCTTCTTTTCTGTAGAGGGTTATTTGAAAATTAATTATCGTGCCCTCAGGGCTAATTTGGTGGGTGACTGATGCTATTGTGTCACACGGGACTGTTTGTTGTACTTTGCTCTCAGGCATATTTCCTGTGTTCAAAGTTACGGCACAATTAGAAGCAGGCCTCAGTTTTCGAACCGCTTCTTCAAAGGCTCTGCATCCACAGGAGGGAAATAATTGTTGCAAAAATGCTGGGACTCAGGATTGATACTTACTGTCTCACATTTATTAATGCAGGCCTGCCAGTAAATCCGACCTTATCAGAAAGCAACAGAATTCTTCTACCATTACATCTTCACCTTAAAAACAAAGACCATATTTCTTTGTTTCTTCTTTCTTGTGCTCTTCTCTGTGTATTTCTGCCAGTTGTTATGCCCATGACTGTCATGAGCTGGGTGGCTTTATCTGAGTTCTCCTTTTGCTTAAAATGCTGAGCATTAGAGAACACACAGCTTCAGTTTGGAGACTTACTGAGAAACTCTTTGACTGAAAACAAGTGTTCAGTTTGGGAAAAAGCATGATCTAGTGTGTTTCGTAAAGTCACTTCTTGGTGTCTCAGTTCCATTTCCAGCTCTGTCCCTGATTTGCAGTGTGACTGACATGTTTTGTGTGCATGTCACTTATGACCTCTTGGTGCTTTCATTTTTCATCTGTAAAGTGGGAATAATAATATTTACCTACTTTAAAGGTAGTTTATAAGGGTTTCAGAGTAACAGCTGTGTTAGTCTGTATTTGCAAAAAGAAAAGGAGTAGTTGTGGCACCTTAGAGACTAACCAATTTATTTGAGCATAAATGGCTAAGTCATTATGCAAGGTAACCTATTTCCCCTTGTTTTTTCCTACCCTCCCCCACTCAGATGTTCTTGTTAAACCCTGGATTTGTGCTGGAAATGGCCCACCTTGATTATCATACACATTGTAAGGAGAGTGATCACTTTATATAAGCTATTACCAACAGGAGAGTGGGTTTGTGTGTTGGGGGGGGGGGTGGAGGTGAGAAAACCTGGATTTGTGCTGGAAATGGGCCACCTTGGTTATCATACACATTGTAAGGAGAGTGATCACGTTACATAAGCTATTACGAACAGGAGAGTGGGTTTTTGGGGTGGGGCGTGGGAGTGGGGAGAAAACCTGGATTTGTGCTGGAAATGGCCCACCTTGATTATCATACAGATTGTAAGGAGAGTGATCACTTTACATAAGCTATTACCAGCAGGAGAGTGGGGTGGGGGGAGAGAAAACCGTTTGTAGTGATAATCACCCATTCTTTCATGGTTTGTGTATATAAAAACGTCTTCTGTATTTTCCACTGAATGCATCCGATGAAGTGAGCTGTAGCTCACGAAAGCTTATGCTCAAATAAATTTGTTAGTCTCTAAGGTGCCACAAGTACTCCTTTTCTTTTTATAAGGGTTGGCATTACAGAAGTGAAAGGTGCTGCTGGTGGTATTATTATTACTATGGCTACATAGAAATCTATGCTTTGCTTACCAGTCCTGCATAGTATGGTTACATTTAGGACAGGGCTGATGTCTGTGTTTTGTACTGAACTGAATTTACTACACAGAAGAAAAAAAGTTTGGATGTCCTCAGAATGAATACAATGCTGTTTTTCACACCCGAGGTTCTACTAATTTTGAAGACTTCAGGTCCTCATCTCAAATGGCTGGTTTAAAATATCAGTAAAAACTTGAAAGTAAACCCAGTTTTTTATTAAATCTGATATCTAATATAATATGTGCTTTTAACTATTTTTTTAAATTCCATTGTAACATATATTTATGTGTTTTCATTGAACAAATACACACACACATTGTGAGTAAGGAAGGCAATAATCATTTCCAGTTCAGTCAGCTATATATCATACTTTATAGCCACGATGTGGGTGTAGGGATGGGATTGTGGGGAATATGTCATCAATATATTAACAATTGCATAGGATATAACAGGACAAGAGTTACTATATTTCAAGAAAGCAAATAGTTGGGAATTAAGGGTAAGATTCTGTTTCCCTCACTCATACTGAACAGCACCTTACTTCATGAGTAAGTTTCTTGATTTCAGTGGTCCTATACATAGAGGAAGGTGGTACTCAGGATAATGAAGGGTGGCCGTAAAAATCAGGCCCTAAAAATATCAGTGACCTCTGTGCTCTAGGAAAAAGTATTAAAATGGTAAGAGTGCAAGAAGTGTTAGGGAATCCGAAAGACTTTACAATTAAGGAAACAGGCATGATTCCTCTTTAAAAGAATTCAAGGAACAAGAAATGGCTAATGTGGTTTTAAAAGTATCTGCTCAAAGATCTGAGAGTTAATTTAAGCCGGTACTAGAAGTCGAGAAGGCAGGCAGGAAGGAAACAAGCAAAATATACTGTTCAGAATTAAAGCCTTTTTTGGAAAGGAAAAGGCAGTAAAATGCTATCGTTCAAGGGGAATAAAGGGGCTGAAACCATATCAGAGAACAGCAAAAATAGTAGAGAGAAACTCACCCACTAATAATTGAAGAGAGGATGGAATCAATAACTCAAAAATAGCTGTGCTAGACCACTGCCATTGTGACGTCTTTCCTTAATGCAAAAAAATAAAACAGCAGCATATGGACATTCAGGAAGTAATGAAGATATTGACAAAACTGCTCATCGAAAGGCAGGGCAGTATTTTAAATGTGAATTTTGGTTCACATGTGTCCTAAGCGTGGGACCCAATAGTGAGTCACTAAGCCCAGTGCTCTCTCCACTGTAGCACAAAGCCTCCCATCACCATTCTTTGATGTGTACGACTATATTTAAAATTTTGGTTTTGGGTCACTTTAAAAAATGCATTTACTAATATACATTGTTAAACCTAGACTTCTGAGTCTGTTTTCAGCACATCTGTGCCCAGATCGAATGTATATTTGAATGGGGATATTCTAAATAAAAGAGAATAGTCATTTTCTGATACGAAGGGTATCACTGAAAATGGCTAATTTCATATAAGTAAATTTTTATTTTTAACTTTTAAAAATTTACAGCTTAGAAGCCTGGAAGTTTTGTTTAAATCACTAAAGGCTGGATTGTGCTGCCCTTATCCACTATGAATTGTATCTTACTTTGCTAATAGTCCTTTTGAAACAAATGTGACTACTCATGGAGTAATGTACTACCGCATGTGAATAAGGGGCTCACAATCTGTCACTATTTATATTAAATACTGAAAAAAGAGAGTTCTTGCTCTCTTCTCCTTCCCCCAAGGGACCTCCCACATGCGTCAGGGCTACTGTATCAAGCCCTATTTTTTGCAAATAATGCCTTTTTCCCCAGGACTAAATAAGTAAATATGTCTTGCACAGAATTGGCCTAATGTAGATATTTATCTTTTATTGCTCTTCTGTGACAAAACCACAGTGTTATATGCTAAGATGAAACGTTAAACTATGTTTGGGAAGAAACTATGTTTGGGTCACTATTTATATTTGTCTGCAGTTACTAAGTGGAATGAAATGCATTATAAGTAAGGAGTCCTGGGGACAGGAAGAATAAATAGTTGTAATTCATGGAATTACTGCTCATTTCTGGATCTGGACAGCTTCAGGGCCAGAGGAAATTCACAGGCTTTGCACAAAAACATGTTAAAAAAAGAAAGAAAGAAAAACATCTTTATTCAGTTTGGTCAGCATTATGGGTGCACAGTGTTTTATAAACAACTAACTGTATAGAGCCAGCTACTTTTTGTGTGGAAGTTTATCCTGAAAGGGGAAGGACATAAGCGCTTTGCTGAATCACGATCTACATAGAAAAGAGAGAGCAATAATTACCACCCAGTCATACTAAAGGCATTCACCATCTCCTGTTTTATTGGATATGAAACAGCTGCTTTACTCTAATCTTGAAAAGGACAGTTTTCAATACAGCAAACTTTGAACAATGTGTGTTAGTTGGCCAAGAGAGAGATCAGGAACACAAGCATCCTTGTGCCCTTAAAGTGACTTTTTTTTTAAATGGGGGATAAGGGGGTAGTAGCCCCCAAGACTCTCTCTCTATTCCCTGTCACACAAAAAACATAAACAAGCTATCATATTATAGGAAATATTAATATCTAATGTTGAATTCTTCAGAAGCCTGGGCTTCTGACTTTTGATTTGGCATACTTCAAAGTCTCCACGTGGATTCCAGAAAACTGACTAAATTAAATGGTGGGCCAAGGTCTACTTTGGGGGCTTCAGTATTAGCCAGAACAGCTGGCAACCGTTGTAGTACATCTCTCCTCCCTCATCAAATCTTTTCATAAAGCCCAATATCTGGAGATTGTTGGTCCAGGCTGCATTTTCCAAAGCCTCAGTTTCCCCTGTTTGGAAATCCATTCTCTCTCATTATGGAGCTCTACCAGGCTCTGTGCTGTACTGGCAACTGCCTGAGTTAGTGATGCTTGTTGCTTATTCATTTCTATATAGAGTCCATTTTAACCTGTGTATTCGGGTAAAACAATCAGTTTTATCTTTCCCTGGGATCCTCATTCAACGTACAAAGACACTGCGTGGACGCATTTTACCTTGTAGAAAATATATGCCCCAGATTGCTCTGTACTCTCCAGCCATAGCACTCTAACAGAGCAGAACAGAGAAGGAAACAACTTTGGGTATGTCTCCACCCAAATTAAGATGTAATTGTAGCACGGGTAGGCATACCTGAGCTTGCTTTAATCTAACAAATGCAGGTAGCAACAGTAGTGAAAACATGGTGGTATGAGCTTCAGCGCAGGCTAGCCACCCAGGTACAAACCCACCAAGGACCCTGGGTACATACTTGGGTTGCTAGCTCACACTGAAATCCGTCCGTACCATCACATCCTCACTACTCTTGTTACCTGCACCAACTAGATTAAAGATAGTATGGATATGCCTACCCACACTACAATTATACCTTCATTTGCCATGTAGACATACCCTTTGAAACAGGGTGTGAGACAGAGTTAGACACTTCCAAGGCACAAATAAACATTGGAGGGCAAAAGCTACATTGTGCCCCATTGGCATTACAACTCTACTTAGTGTTTCTCAGCTACTAATATCACCTGTGGAGAAATACATGAAGACTTTTCCAAAATGGACTCCACTTCTTCTCCAGAAGGGCTAGCTAAAATGGATATTCAGGCAATCCATTTCCCCAAGATATCTTTCCTTCTCTAATAACTTTGATCAGCTAGTTGGAAGGGAAAAATCAGTAAGTGTTCTGTCTAAGGGCCCATTTTGCTTATTCACAGTTGTTTAGACTGAGAAAAACTTTTTTCTTTAGATAATTTATTTCTTTATTGCATGCATTACCTTAGCACCTGGAGATGCAGTCAGGATCAAGCCCCATTGTGCCAGGTGCTATACAAACAAATTCTACAAATCATAGCCAAACAGTGATGTAATTGTCCAATAGATTGCCAGGAATGGTAGGGTGGGAAATTATGAGCAAGTATCTCAGTCTTCACTAGTACTTTCTAAATAACTTTAAATCAAAATGTCAAGGCTTAGCACATATTGGATGCTTCTTTTTCCAAATATTTGCTGTTGAATTTCTAGCCACCACTAATACCATACATGTACTTTACCTTTGTTGCCTTGTGGATCATCTCTTGAAAGGTCCAGAAATAGCACCTTGGGTCTGCTGCTAGAATACATGTCAAGTTTGATGCAGTATTCCTTGTGCATCCAAAACTCTCACTCAGTTTACTGCAGTGGAAGTTTTGGGTAAATACAGAATGCAGGATCTGACCCATACTGATACTTTGGATTTGGTGGCAAATTTTAGATTGAGTGATGATTTAATGTGAGATGTATAAAATCTCCTTTCCTCATTTCCAGATCACAAGATGTCAAGAACATTTTCCTTTTGTTTGCTGTCTTTTGAAGGCTGATAGGATAAGACACCAATGGTACAGCATAGTAATTTGAAGTAATTTTCCACAGCAGATAGGAGATAAAGTACAACTTTTACATATCTATTTCCATTGTTCCACTCTAATTTGCCTTTTCACATCCCATTCCCATTGTTCTGTGAACAATAGTGCTTCATCTCTGTTCACGGCAATCAGTTAGAAACTGACTATACCTTTTGTCATTATGTCTCCTCTAATCACGTTTTTTGTTATTCTGAAGTCTGTACATAGTGCCTCTCTTTTGTGCCTTTTGTTGCATAAAGTTTAAATTTGCATATAGTGACAAAGTGGTAAATCTTGAGATAGTTATACTGCCCTTTTTGTTGTGAAAAGCATATGAAGTTTTAAAATAGATTGTTGCTCCATCCCAACCCTCTCCTACTTTCCAAAACTGCCTATTCTTCTTCTTGAGGTAGGCTTCCCCTTGGGAGACAATGGGAGATAGGATCGATTTAAAACTTTAGATAAGGAGTTTAATATTTTTCATGTGACCTTATGACAGTTGGGATATTTGTGATATTTGACTTTTATATAGCCAGATACTTTGTCCTTGGTGACAATGTTCTTTCTGTTCTGTTTCCCATATCCTTTCCCACAGATTATATCCTAGTTTTGCTTAAATGAGGAAAAGTGTTCATGGTTTTGTGGGAAATAATTGTGTAACTCAAATTATGATTTCTTTTTCTGAGCCCTTCATATATCTATTGATTTTGAGGACTGTACAAGAAATTAGATGTAAAGTTCAAAGTTAGGCTCTGATCCTGCAAAGACTTAAGCATGTGTTTAACTTTAAGCACTGAATAGTCCTGTTGAAGTCAATGGATTTACGGTGCTTAATGTTAAGCATAAGCCTGAAGCTTTGCAGGAACAGGGACATAATATGTGCATCTGAATGTTCTTGTTATACAAGAAATGAGATCTGGATGATTAATTTGTTCTATGATGATTGGTTGTTGTAATATGGGCAAAATTCTGCCATCAGATCTGCACCTTATGTGTCTCTGGTCTCGTGTACACTTAAAATTTAGGTTGACATAACTACATCTCTCAATTATGTTAAAAAATCACTGTGTGTGGCACCTATGTCATTCTTATACCCAGTGTATATGTAGGTAGGTCAACAGAAAAATGCTTCCATCTATCTCGCTACTGTTGCTTGGGGAAGTGGTATTCCTACACCAATGGAAAACCCCTTCTCTCGGGTGTAGGCTGTGTCTACACTATGGGGCTATGCCCTGTAGTGTAGACATACTGAATGAAAGGTGCTTTATGGAAGCTTTTATTGTCAATCAAAAACCTTATGTGAGAGTAAATGGCATTCTGACATCCTCCCAGATGTACCTAACTCCAGATCAATTTTCTGGGAGTTGCATGATTCTCTTTAGCAAATATATCTGGATTCAACCCCATATTGACTTCATACGTTAGCTCTTGCAAGTCATTTATTCCCTCCTATGAATCTGGGAGAGAGAGAGAGGTTTAAATCCACATCTCCTACCCCCCACATGAGTGCCTTAATCACCAGGCTATAGAGTCAGTCTCACTTGCTTTCTGTTTGGCACAATGAATATTTAAATATTTATACACAATGGAATAGAGGGATTGAGAGCAACTCACCCCAAAATAGCCTCTAGCTTAGTGGTAAGGATGCTTCACCTAGGAGGAAGGAGATCTGAGTACAAGTCCTTCTTCTATGGAGATTCAAACCTGGGTCTCCCGCATCCCAGGTATGTGCCCTAAGCATTGGACTAACGGCTATAAGGAGGAACACACACAGTCAAACTTGTGAATAATTTTGGGTCAACCAAAACTGCATTTTTCAATGAATAAACTATTCTCCTGAAAAATTTCACCCCGATCTACTTATAACCTTTTACTCCCTTGCACATGTGTGTAGGGTGAGGGACAACATTGCCCTTTGTGTGCCTCTGTTCCCCTGGGCATCTGACTTTGCCAAGGGTGCAAAAGTGAGTTGCTCTCTCCATATAGAATTTTGCTATATTGTATCCTTTCCCCCCCTCTCTACTGGCTTTTGTGTTCTTCATTGTGACATAGACATATTTAGATTTATGATGAGTGAATCCCAAAAGGTTCAGAGGTTCAACTTTAATAAACAGGCAAACATTCACATGTCACGCTGCTGTGACTTAAACTTTATGAGGCTGTCTGAGATCTTCCTTCAAGCCCCCTCCTTCTCTGTGACCTTCTAAGGTTCCCATGGCCTGCCCCTCTGAAAACAATTTTCCTTCTCAACAGGCCTCAGTTCCATCCTTCCCAGTGATCAGCCCCCTCATTCTATTCTGTATCCTTTTTTCCCTGCAACTACTGTATTGTGTTCTACATAGTGACATAGACATATAATAACACCCATTGTTTCATGTTCTCTATGTATATAAATCTCCCCACTGTATTTTCCACTGAATGCATCCCATGAAGTAAGCTGTAGCTCAGGAAAGCTTATGCTCAAATAAATTGGTTAGTCTCTAAGGCGCCACAAGTCCTCCTTTTCTTTTTGCGAATACAGACTAACACGGTTGCTACTCTGAAACCAGACATATACTATGGTCACTTTATCTTTTGATGATCTAGTATCTCATATAAACTGAACTGCCTGATCTAAACTCCAAAATTAAGAAAGAAAAACTGTACAAGAAAATGAGTTCTCTCTCTCCTTTCCCACATGTACAGGTGTGTGTGTACATATGTATTTGTTGTATATATATTTTTCCACATAAGAACGGAAATAGGGAGAAAAGGAATGTTTTACAATTTCTTCTCTCTTTTGGGAAATGTACTATCTACTTTTATTCTGAGTTTGCTGCTGCTCTGCACATGAGCACTACCTCCAGTTGTTGGAATCTGTTGTATTTTCAACAGTCAGGGAACTTTGGTTTTCTTAAGAGAATTACGGCTTCAACATGAGAGTAGGAGGGAACGCATTAAGGAGTTCTGCTTCATTCTCTAAACTTACAAAAAAAAACAACAACCCTCCAATTCAACTGCAAGAAAAAGAGATGTTATTGGTCGGGTGAGTTGTGGCACAGGGTGGCTGGGATGGGAGTGGGGGGGGTACTTTGAGTTGCTGCGGTCGGGGATGGGGTTAGCAGGGGAAAAACTCAGGCTGATGGATTTGATTTAATTTATTTAATTTACTGGTACGAAAGAGACTTACTGATGGGGTCGGGATGCAGTGAGGGGTGGGGGAGCCCTTCCCCTCTAATTGTGATTGGCTGGTTTTCTCTGAGCTGCCTTGTTCATTGGTTGGCTCCTCAGCCCCGCAGGAGCCCCCCTCTCCCCTCCCCACCCCAGCCCTGGCTGGGTTTAAATCTTTGGGGGCTTCAGAGTTCCGCCGCCCGCGCTGGAGCTGCTGCCGCGCGCTGTGCAGGGAGGCGCCGGGCGAGGAGAGCATGTTCCCCGGGCGGAGCTGGGGATGGGCGCTGCTGTGGGCGCTGCTGGGGCTGGCCGTGCCCGGGGGCTGCCGGCCCCGCGGGGGGCTGCTCTTCCCCTTCGGCGCGGAGCGGGGTGACGCGGAGCTGGAGCCCGGGGACGACGTGAGCTCCCCGGCCCTGGAGCTCCGCACCCCGCTGCGCTTCTACGGCTCCAGAGTCCGCTCCCTCTACGTGAGTGCGGGGCTGGCGGGCGGGGGCTGCCGCGAGTCACTGGGCTGGGGCGAGGCAGATAACTAACCGGGTTGCTGCCGGGCCGCTCGGGTTCAGCGCGTAGAAGATCCCCCCGTTTCCCTCCTCTCCAGCCGAGCGCTGCTGGAAGGGCGCTGCTGCGCCCCGGGATAAGGCGCTGTACAATAGGCGACGTGGGGAGGTCTCCGAGCTGGAAGACTTTGGCTAACGACAGACCCAATGAAAAGCAGATGCCACCCGCCCCCCCCCCACGCCCGCCTTTCTCGGCTGGGTAGCTCCCTCCCTGAAAGTGCTCTTGTTGCCTGGATTTCCGGGGGGTTTGTTCCACTACAGGGCGTAGGCTGAACGCAAAACTTACCAATGCAGATCGGAACTCTCCGAGCCAGATCCTCAGCCGGTGTAAATTCAGTTACTTCGGTGGAACTGGGCTGCTGTACATCAGAGAGGATCTAGCCTAGTGATTTTCAACTTTCTTTTTTCATTTGTGGGCCCCTAAAAAATTCAAATGGAGGTGCAGACCCCTTTGGAAATCTTAGTCTGCTGACCCCCAGGGGTCCATGGACCACCGGGTGAAAACCACTGTTCTGTGGTAAAGGCAACCTTTTGCCAACCCCTTAGGCACAGGTTGAAACAGAAACAGACTTCGGGCACAGGTTGAAATCTAGCCCACTGTCTCCCCTAGGGTTGGACTTTTGAGTTAATTTGTTCCCTTAGGCAAGAACAGACTATCTTCTCCCCAGGAGTAGTGGTTTGAAAAGGGAGACAAGGTTGATGTTTTTGTTGCACTGGATTCTAAGATGACTATCAATTTTTCTTCACATACCAGGGGATTTTAAAAATATAGCCCCAAATAAGTGACCAGTGTGAATTCCTTGATGGATTGCCTTGTATGGCTGGCTGTCTCGCTAGTGAAAGGAAAGAGTTGATGCTTTATATGGCGATTGTTGCTGGTGTGTTGCTTAAGTTGCATTAGCACCTTGACTCAAAACTATATCACTTGGCTGAAGATTGACATACATTTATAATATGTTTGTCATAAAATCTTAATTTACAGGGTCATAAGGCTTTATTTTATATCAGGTTTCTGATCAACCCACTGCTAAATACAGTAGCTCTGTCTGTATTACCAAGTCTGTATTGGGAGGCCATGGATATGCGGTCTGCAGGGGGAAAAGGCACATAACAGCTTAGCCAGAGTGTGTACAGATTTTGAAATACTAGCTGTTCTCCTGGAGCTAAGAAATATCACTTTCATACTGTATGTGTTGTGTGAGCTGCAAAATTAGAGCAAAAAATATCTAACCAAAAACTGACAAATTCAAGACTGATATATCTGTGCTTAAATTGTGTTCTGACCCCCTCCACTTCACCCCTTACCACTGTCTTGGGAACTCTCAGCATGATGTTAACTGCTAAGAGAACTGCTAGGGTGGTGGGGTATGTGCGTGCATACTATCTAGAATATCTTAATATCTATGTATGACTTGAATCATGTGCTAATTCAGACAGCTATTAACACAAGACAGTGAAAGTGGGATGTATCAGTATTTTTGATGAACTATATAGGTATTAAAAGTGCTGGAAAAAGTGATGTATAGCCATAGAAACTAGAACCTGAGCTGGAATTTCAGGTGGGCATAAATATCTAATTCTGAGTTCCTTTAAAGGGAGAGGAGAACTCACACACTTTTTATTTAGTGTTTTCTACGAAATGTATGTATTTAATTATATATAGGGAATGCTTTAGATTTTGTTTCCTGTTGCATTGTGGTGTCACATGGTATCCAATGAAGGCAGAGACCAAAAAGTCCATTTAAGAGCGTGTATAATGACACATTTCAGAGTAGCAGCCCTGTTAGTTTGTATCCGCAAAAAGAAAAGGAGTACTTGTGGCACCTTAGAGACTTTTCCCCTGCATGCCTGCTGGTAATAGCTCACCTTTCCTGATCACTCTCCTTACAGTGTGTATGGTAACACCCATTGTTTCATGTTCTCTGTGTATATAAATCTCCCCACTGTATTTTCCACTGAATGCATCCGATGCTGTAGTTCAAGAAAGCTTATGCTCAAATAAATTTGTTAGTCTCTAAGGTGCCACAAGTACTCCTTTTCCATTTAAGAGCTAGTAAGTTTCAAATAATCTGAAACATTCAATTATGCATTTTTATCAGTAACTTCAAGACTTGCACAGGCCTTTTGTAAATGAAATTTTTATAGTGTATGATATTTCAGCACTGCGTTTGTTTGTTTTATCTCCTTTTAATAATGACCAGGCAAGTGTCCACACTGATTCTCTTAAATTTTATCACCTGCTTTATTTTTATAGTTTTATATGTGGTATTCTTTCCATGGCTGCAGACTCTGCAGATAAGTGGTATTTGAATGGCTTTTTTCCTTTCTCTGTGGCAGGACCAAGGGGATACCTTGTTAATAATAATATTTATTTGTATTATTGTAGTGCCTAAGTGCCCTATTATGCAGCAGGACCCTGTTGTGCTAGGCAAACACAAAACAAAAAGGCAGTCCTTTCTCCAAAGAGCTTGCAATCTAGGTCTAAGACAAAAGACAGCTGATGGGTACAGACAGATAGGGCAGTACAAGAAAACAACGAGACAATATTGGTTACCATATTAGACAGTGGTGCAGTAATGGTGCTTGAAGGTTTTCTTAAGTGAATTCTAATCTGTACCTTCAGTTGTTGTTTGCTGTTTGTATTCTGGTAGCATCCACAGTGTTCTCGTAACTGTCTGCCCATAGGAACATTATAAGTCAGTGTTTTCCAGGAAGAACCTATGGTCAGAGGTACTTGTTCAGTGTAAAGTGTGAGGCCACTAAGTGGAGTGGGGGTTATTTGGACTGCAGCATCACCAATATACTGATGACAATCAGTCCTGTGCTCCTTTGCATGAGATCTGCGGGGTGCAATCTTTCAGTTTTTTTCTATGTTGAACTTGCTGTGACTATTTCACACTTTTATTGGCATGCCGAGTGAAGACTGATACTGATATCCATGTGTTAATATGGCAGCAGAACCTAGCCTAGACCATTGCTTAATGACTGTCTTTTTTCCTGAGATCTTATCAGAGATCTGATGTGTTTTAAAAGCCTATTGTCGACCAGACATACTACACTGCCTTTAACACATGTTAACCTGGTTCAGTTAAAGCTGAACCTTCTAAAATCACACTTTGTGTGCTGTATAGGCATGCTTAGTAACTTAACTTTCCAGTGAACATGAATATCTTTTCAGGTGCACACTGAATGAGGCAGACCCTCACAAGAGCCATTATAAATTGAATTAGTTTAATTATCTGGCATTTTGTCCATCGTACCAACCAGAATGATTATTTGGAATAAAAAAAAATTATTCTGGAATAGAGTCCCCACTTGAAGGAATTTTACCAAAAGTGTTTTATACTTTTTCTATTAAACTACATATACAATATTACTCTTGAGAAACAGAATTTACAAAAAGTACTGCTAGTTGATAAATATATTAACTGATAATATACTAATTTATAGAATCCCCAAAATAATTTTTTTAATACTTTAAAAATTCTTGGGTCAGTTTAGGTTGTTGTGATGAAATGTGCATTTCTTTATACTTGATAAGAAACGCTTTCCACATTATTCTTAACTTTTGGGTGCTTTATTTTTGCAATCTTAATGTTTATTAATGTAGGTTTCATTAAATGTAATTCTGTATATATATTCTAACAGTTGAGATAAAAAGAGGTGCTTGAACTAATAGTCCATAGGCATTTCAGTGAAGGACCTTCTAATCTAGAACTAAATCTTAGCTCCACCCCTTTTTGCTCTGACCATCAGTTTGACAGGACACAGTGTAACAGTTACGTATTTGTATAGTGGATATCACCTGAGGAATGATTTAGAGAGGTCTGAGGTTATTTCCTTTTGGAAAGGAGTCTTTTAACTAAACTTGATTTAATTTGTTTTATTACATTTGTAAACTTGTTTAATTTATACTTTTAAATTTTGGCCTTGTTCATGTTAGAAAGTTTTGTTGCTTTAACTGTACCAGCACTCAGTTATGCAAACAAACAACCTTATTTGTCAAAAGCTAATTTTTACCCAGAAAGTGTCATGTCCCCACAATGTCTGGTAATTACACTCCAAAAAACAAACAAACTTGTACCATGTACTTGTTTGAAAATTTGATTTTACAAAAGTATTCAGTGTCATTTTTCTACCCCGCTCACTGCTGCCCCATTTGACTAATCGAGATAGAGCTGTATATAGTGTGTCTGGTATGTTTTACTACAAACCATAAATGTAACTTGACAATGTGTAATCCAGCAGTTTAAAATGCTAAAAAAAATGTGCCACCACTTCCTGTCATTTTAAATAGAGTAATACCCTAAAAGGCCAAAAAAAAACCAAAACCCAAAACCTGTACAGCTGTTACTGTCTTTAGACAACACAAAACTTCAGCTTTTTTGTCTTTTTTTTAAAATAAAAATATTTCTTTATTAAACTGTAATATATATATCTCAATTTTTGGGCTTTCGCTTAGTTGTATCAACATTAATAAAAATGTGTATTTATATGAGTTAAAAGGGACATGGTAAAGTTAAATAATACTTTAAAAAAACAAATTTCCTTATGTATGTTAATAAAATGCATTAATTCTTAAATTTTGAAATTTAAAAAACAACTTTTCACTACTTATGATGAGTGCTTATTCTGTGCACTTGACTCACTTTACACCAGGAATCCAGACTGCTCGGTTTCTACTATTTGTTTTTCAGTGTTTCAATAGTCTGGTTCTTTTGCAGTAGAACAATAGTACAATGCTATGAAGTGAGCTGTAGCTCACGACAGCTTATGCTCAAATAAATTGGTTAGTCTGTAAGGTGCCACTAGTACTCCTTTTCTTAGTACAAAGCTTGGTTGCATATAATGCAGGGTAATGTTTAAATCTGAACAGAACATCTCCTTTGAAAAACAAAACATGAAGATATTCAATTGTTTTTTGAGAAACCAACAAAATTACTTGACAGCAACCCACTCTGGGGAGCTATTGCCACAGAACGTCTCTTCCTCTTCTGCCGCTAAGAGCTGTGGGAAGGCAGAGGGGGTCGCGGGGCATCCTGGGTCCTGTCCCAATGCTCCGTGATGCATTGCTTCATATCCCAGCAATCCCTGTGCTTCCGTCCACATTTGGCACCATCTTTCAACTGTTTGTGTACTGTGGGCCCTGCCTCTTTGGGCTGCAGGAATGGATCCTGCACTGTTGACCAATATGCTGCTCGCTCTCACTAAAACGTCACGAGTGGCAGTGGAGTTATTCCTTAAACTACAAAAGCAAGAGGCATGCAACATTGATCTCGCCATGTGTAGTAGCTACAACCCAAGATTGCTTGTGGCATTCACGGACGTGCTGACCACAGTGAAACGCCGCTTTTGGGCTCGGGAAACAAGCACTGAGTGGTGGGATCACATTGTCATGCACGTCTGGGATGACGAGCAGTGGCTGCAGAAGTTTTGGATGAGGAAAGCCACGTTCATGGGCCTGTGTGATGAGCTCACCCCAGCCCTGCGGCGCAAGGGCATGAGAATGAGAGCTGCCCTGTTGCTGGAGAAGCGCGTGGCAGTTGCACCGTGAAAGCTGGCTACTCCAGACTGCTACCGATGGATTGCTAACCAGTTCGGAGTGGGAAAGTCAACCACTGGACTCATGTTGATGGAAGTGTGCAGGGCCATTAATCGCATCCTGCTCCGAAAGACTGTGACTCTGGGCAATGTGCGTGCCATTGTGGATGGCTTTGCACAAATGGGCTTCCCTACTGCGGAGGGGCGATAAATGGTACACATATTCCAGTTCTGGCACCAGACGGCGATAGATGGCACCAAGTACATTAATCGCAAGGGGTATTTCTGAATGGTTCTCCAGGTGCTTGTGGATCACCATGGGCATTTCACGGACATTAATGCAGGCTGGTCCGGAAAGGTGCATGATGCACATATCTTTTGGAACACTGGCCTGTGCAGGAAGCTGCAAGCAGGGACTTTCTTCCTGGACTAGAAGATGACCGTAAGGGAAGTTGAAATGCCCATTGTGATCCTGGGAGACCCCGCCTACCCCTTAATGCCCTGGCTTATGAAGCCATACACGGGGCAACTTGACAGCAGCAAGGAGCAGTTCAACAACAGGCTGAGCAAGTGCAGAATGATTGCTGAGTGTGCTTTTGGCCATTTAAAGGCCTGCTAGCACAGCCTCTATGGGAAGCTGGACCCGGCCGATAACAATATTCCAATGCTTATAGCCTATGCTCCATAGTATTTGTGAAGGGAAGGGTGAAAGCTTCACTTAGGCCTGGACCGCTGAGGCTCAGCGCCTGGAGGCTGAGTTTGAACAGCCAGAGACCAGGGATATTAGAGGGGTGCAGCGTGGGGCCATAAGGATCAGGGATGCCTTGAGGCAGCAATTTGAAGCTGAAAGCCACTAATATTTGTTGCTATGCTCGGGAGTGCTTGTAATGCTAGGAGGTGATTGGTGCAGATGATGCAATATGAAGGCTTAACATAATTGTCTATTGCTTTGCAGGACTCTGTTTGCTTTCAATTAATAGAATAAAAATTGCTTTCAAACCAACACAATTCTTTTATTGAAAAACAACTGGAGGAGAGAGGCAAACAACAACAACAAAAACATTGGTGAGGGGGATGGGAGAAGGGAACATCCCAGGACGAGGTGACGTCCCGGGACGGCTAAAGATTTGTGTATGTCCAGGGATCATATCCAGCCTTCTCCTTTGGAGTACAATGCAGTGGGCACTGTACTTCAGCAGGGCCAAACTGCAGAGGGATGGGTGTTGAGTGTAGTGGGTAGTGGGAGTCCACAGTGCTAGACTGTGAGGGGGAGGAGTGGAATGCTGTGGGTATAGACTGGAGGCAGGAGGTTGATAAGAGTGTGTTGGCAGCGTCTGGGGAGAGCATGGGAAAGAGTTTTGCGACAGTGGCTGCAGGGACGGCAGGCACAGAACTGCTCGGTATGTTAGTATCGAGTGTCTAGTATCTGCTAGGTTTCAGAGTAACAGCCATGTTAGTCTGTATTCGCAAAAAGAAAAGGAGGACTTGTGGCACCTTAGAGACTAACCAATTTATTTGAGCATAAGCTTTCGTGAGCTACAGCTCACTTCATCGGATGCATACTGTGGAAAATACAGATGTTTGTTTTTATGCACACAAATCATGAAAAAATGGGTGTTTATCACTACAAAAGGTTTTCTCTGCCCCCACCTCACTCTCCTGCTGGTAATAGCTTATGTAAAATGATCACTCTCCTTACAATGTGTATGATAATCAAGGTGGGCCATTTCCAGCACAAATCCATGTTTTCTCCCCCCCACACGCACCCCCCCCAAACAAACCCACTCTCCTGTTGGTAATAGCTTATGTAAAGTGATCACTCTCCTTACAATGTGTATGATAATCAAGGTGGGCCATTTCCAGCACAAATCCAGGTTTTCTCCTCCCCCCCCCCCCACACAACCCCACTCTCCTGTTGGTAATAGCTTATCTATTACCAACAGGAGAATGGGTTTGTGGGGGTGGGCAGGGAAGAAAACCTGGATTTGTGCTGGAAATGGCCCACCTTGATTATCATACACATTGTAAGGAGAGTGATCACTTTACATAAGCTATTACCAGCAGGAGAGTGGGGTGGGGGGAGAGAAAACTTTTTGTAGTGGTAAACACCCATTTTTTCATGATTTGTGTGTATAAAAACAAACATCTTCTGTATTTTCCACAGTATGCATCCGATGAAGTGAGCTGTAGCTCACGAAAGCTTATGCTCAAATAAATTGGTTAGTCTCTAAGATGCCACAAGTACTCCTGGAGTGTGTCTGCTTGGCGCGCCATAACATTTAAGAACCTCTCCATGGCTTCATTGTGGCATGCCGCATTCTCCTTTCAGTCCCTCTTCTCGCTGTCCTTCCACTCCTTCAATTCCTGCTTCTCAGCCGTGGAATACATCGTAACATTATGCAGAAAGTCCTCCCTAGTTTTTCTTGGCCACTTTCTAATTCTGCACAGCCATTCAGCCGCCGATAACAAAGAGGGAAGCTGGGCTCCCAAGGTCATCTCTGTGAAGTTTAAATGCAACATTTTAGAGAAACAGTATTGTTTGCAACACACAGAACACTGATTCAGTGGTTTAAAACACAGTCAGTACTCACACACCTGTCACTAACTGGCTGGCCCCAGGCAAGCACACATAAGCCACAAAATGGTGAGTAGCTGCAGGGGCAGGGTAAATCATTCTTCCTGGACCCTGCTGTACACTGGGCATGTGGCTCTTGGGGAAAGCCAGCATTATACGGGGGGCCCTGATAATCATTCCTGTCCCCACACTTTCCACAGGATGTGATCATTATGGAAGATATCTCGCTGCTGAGGGTGAGCAGGGAATCAAGGGAGGGTCTTCTCCAAGACTGTGGCTTCTGCCCTGGCCCCTATGCAGCTCGCCTGTGTGCAGCAATGGTGTGTGGTGTCTTCCCCCGCCCCACCCCACCCAGTGACGACACAGTGGTGCAGGAAAGTTACCGTTAATGGGGCAAGAAACAAAGCTGCTCTGCCAAAGAACCTGTGACAGCAGATTGCCCAGTATCTCCATGAGAGTTTCCTGGAGATCTCTGAGGCAGATTTCCACGAAGTGAGGGAGTCAATCAACAGCCTGTTCCGCTGCTCAGACTAGGCATGCGGTGGGAGACAAGCCTGCTTTCTGCAACCCTCCTGCCCCCAACACCTCGCTTCAGTGATTCCCAAAATCAAATCCACTTACCAGGGGCCTCCCCTCCTGTTTGCGCTTCGCCAACATCCACCTGCTGTGACTGGCTAGCCTTTTCTGGGGTAGAAAAGAGTTCCTGGCTACATGCATGTCTGACCTCTGAGTCATTCTCTGCCTCTGGGTCCCCCTCCCACTCCTCCTCCAGGATTTCTTCCTCTTGGCTCGATCCACTCTTGACTGACACATGAGCCACCAAAATAGCCACAGTGGTCTTCGCAGTGGAGTTGGGATTGCCGCCGAGTATTGCGTCCAGCTCTTTGTAGAACTAGCAGCTCGTGGGCGCAGCACCAGAGCGGCGGTTTGCCTCTCGCGCCTTGTGGTAGGAATTCCACAGCTCCTTCACTTTGACCCTGCACTGCAGCGTGTCCCGATCATGATCCCTTTCTGTCATGCTTCATGAAATCTGTCCATAGGTGGTATATCCGTACTGCTGGAGCACAGCTGGGACTGGACAGCATCCTCTCCCCAAATTCCGATGCGGTCCAGCAGCTTGGCATTGCTCCAAGCGGGGGATCGCCTGGTGCGTGGAGCAGGCATGGCTACCTGGAAAGATGCTCTGAGACCATTGCTCGCATCACCGAGCAAACAGGAAGGGGACTTTCAAAATTCCCAAGGAATTTACGGGGTGGGGATGATGGTTGGTCACCTAAGGGCAAACCGATGACCAGAGAGGCGATAACAGGCATTGTGGGACACCTCCCGGAGCCCAGTCACAGCTCTGTAATCGACCACAGTGTCTACACTGGCATCACGGTGCTGTAGCCCCAGTATAGAAAGGTGTTGGGTGGGTTTTTTACAGCACTGCAACTGTGCGGTTTCTTGCACTGAGTGGCTTGGCACTGTGTAAACCTTGGGAGTTACAGCACAGAAACCTGCTTTACTGTGCAGAAACTTGCCAGTGTAGACAGGACCAACAGTTACAGCAATCTTGAATGCAAGGAAGGAACGTGAGGAATGGCTTGATTGTGCCATTTGCACAAAGCCCTAAGCAGGGAAGTTGGGAGGAAGATCTATTGGCTGATCTGTTGCGGAAAGTTGCACAACATCTCTGCTCCTGCTGTGGGGGGCACATGATGATGCTGTTGATCCCTCACTTTCATCAGCCCCAAGCTCTCCTACAAGTGTATAATGTCATCCATACCACTGCTCCTGGGTCTTACAGTGTAGAAGTAGTGTGGTCCAGATTCAGGTGTCAATCTGAATAGCTCCATTGACATTAATGGAACTACACTAGTTTGCATTAGGTGAGAATCTGGCTCACTGGTTAGTCAACAAAGTAATTGTCCTAAGTATTTATTTATCCATTTTAAAATTCTAAGTTTGAGTATTTACTTCATTACTTTCATCCAGGGCTGGCCTTATGGGTGGGCGACATGGGTGACTGCCTAGGGCACCATGGTCAGAGGGTACTGTGGTCAAGAGGCAAGGAGTGGGGTGGGCCTGGAGTGCAAGGCCACAGAAGGGAGCTTGGGGCAATGGGAGTGGGGAAGGCATCAGGCACCTGGGGAGGAAGTGGGGGCCAGCGGTGATGGCGGAACTAATGGGAAAGCAGCAGGAGTCTGGGAGGATGAGTAGGAGGTGGGGAGAGGCAGTGGGTGACGGGGCACCAAAATACAGGCTTGCCCAGAGTGCCATTTTCCCTAAAGCCAGCCCTGCTTCCGTATCTAGCAGCACTCTTATGTAAACATTTTTAATAGCATAATGGCTAGTATCTAGTCATCTAAGAGAATCCATACAAAAGACTGCTTGCACTAGGTTTTGATCTATAAAGATTGAGAGTTTTGGAGTTTGTGAGATGTGCTTATTTTGTATTGATTTGCCATAAGCAGAGGTGAATGTGGTAACTTGTGAAGTACAGCTGTTTGAAATCTCATCCTTCAGAGAGAAGAATGTTCAGTTCTTAATGTACCTTGTTGCTGAACCATGAGAAGCTAAAACCCCAAGATTCCTCCAAATAGATATAAAAAGTTGTTTTTGGGATTGTCCTACAGGTTGTTAAACTTGACTTATCTCATAAATACAAGCTTCAGCTTCACTGATATTAGGTATTTGAGAACCGGAAATGTTTCAGTGGGTTTGAAAATACTACAAAAGTGTGTAGACTTATGAAATAGCCATGTGAACAATACTTACTGCCCTGTCTAAATGATTTTACCCTTTCTGTTAGGTGGCCACTAATGGGATCATTGCAGTGAATGAACCATCAAAAGAAGAAGAATACCTTGGTCAGTTCCCACTCAGTTTTGGAGCTATTGCTCCATTTTTGGCTGATCTGGACACTACAGATGGACGTGGGAAGGTGTTTTATAGAGAAGATTCATCCCCTGATGTCTTACAGCTTGCTGCAGACTATATCCAACGAGGTTTCCCTGAGGCCACTTTTGATCCAAGCAGTGTTGTCATTGTTACCTGGACGTTTGTGGCTCCTTACCACGTACGTGGAGAAGACCCCACTCTGGAAGGCAAGGTGAATATTAGACAGAGCTCTAAGATAGACCAAGTGCAACAGAAGTGTACCTCCATGGTCCATTGTTTTAAGTGTCAATTGTAATATTTCATACTTCAAAAACAAAATTATTTCAGTTTAAATACCTTACCACTTCGCTTTCTGTGCTTATCACAGCATTCACGAGAAGGAAATTTTTGGGAGGAGTTTCTCAGACGTATTTAAAAGATGTAAGCAGTTTGGCTTGTAGCATGTGGGTGGAGATGAGGACAAAGCTCACATGTTTTAACCTTTTTATTCAACTTTAAACTATCCTTGGGCTGTTATGTTAACTTTTACGACACCCAAAAATATGCCAGATACTTGGAATAATCGGGGAACTTAGAGGTACTAAAACCTGGAATTTTGGGGCTAAATTAACAAAGAAACTTAATGTGGTGCCACTCAACATCATTAGGTCTAACTTTCAGGTGCCTAGAAAATCACTGGGATTCACAAAGGCTGGATTTAGGCACCTAGGCTCCCTACACAATGAATGGAAGAGATGGGCATCTCAGAATAGGATTCACAAAAGCCAGCACACTAGGTGATGCCCTCACCAAAGATGGAAGATGCTAAGCCAAGGCGGGTGTGTGAAGCATTTCCCCGCCGTCTCATAGATAGGCGCCTAAGTCTGGGCCACCGGGAAGTGCCTCCTACAACGTGGGATTCTCAGCTGCAAATGCTCTCTTGGTGTGAGGTGCCTACGTTGTTTTAGTAAGAAGCTATCAGGGAGGGAGGAGGCGCAGCAGCACCCTCATAATGTTTGGTCCAGTGGTTAGGATACTCACCTTGGATGTGGAAAACCCCCAATTCAAGTCCCTCCTCTCCCTGATGGTGAGAGGAGATTTGAATTGGGCTCTGGTGCCTCTCTGGTGAGCATCCTAACCACTGGGCTATTGGATATTCTGACAGGGGTCTCTCTGTCTCTCCTGTTGAAGCTGTTGCACTGATTGGGCCAGAGAGAGCAGGTAAGTATGAGACTGACTCTGTAGCCTGATGTTTAGTGCACTCACCTGAAAGGTGGGAGACCCAGGATTGAGTCCCCCTACTTTTTAAAATTTATTTATCCACTTTTCAACAGGGGAGACTGAGAGAACTCCACACTAGAATATACCATGCCCCAGTGGCTAGTTTTTACTCCTGAGAGGTGGCAGAACCCACTTCAATTCTTTCCTGTGCCTCAGTTGGAGGGTGGTACTTAACTTGGGGGTCTCTCACATCCCAGGTGAATACCCTAACCACTGGGCGAAAGGTTATGAGGAAGGTTGTTCTTCCCTGCTCGCTCCTTTGTGTAAACTTTTCTGTCTTTGTGTAAACTTCTCTGTAAGGCCTGATCTGGTAGCTGATCTCTGAACATGCTTTCCAGACCAGGCCCTGCAGGCGAGTTAGGCAGAAGACTGTCTCTCTGTCTTTCCCTGGTTCGTGCATTGCTCCGGGGCTTAGGTGTCTGGATGCCTGGTGTGGGGCTGCAGTGCATGTGCTCAGGCAAAAACAGACACCTTGTGAACTTTTACTG
The DNA here is from genome assembly GCF_965152235.1 of Eretmochelys imbricata. Taxonomy (NCBI): domain Eukaryota; kingdom Metazoa; phylum Chordata; order Testudines; family Cheloniidae; genus Eretmochelys; species Eretmochelys imbricata. The sequence goes on along the minus strand of NC_135574.1, from coordinate 134,781,136 downwards.
CAGTTGAGGCATTGAGCGAGTTTTGGTGCCTACAGATTTCGGGGGCAGCTGATCAGAGGCTTTGTGAATCCCAGTGGGGCCTGATTCTGGGATTTAGGTGTCTAAAGTGGCAGTTAGGCACTTAAGTCCTCTTGTGAATCTAGCCCTTGATTTCTTTATGGATTGATCACATCTCATTCACCACAAACTCACATATCTGAAATAAGGCCTTCCATAGTAGTCTCTTTAAGATAAATGTATGATGATCCACGTATGCTTAGGACTTAATCTCACAATTTATTTGAGAGCTACAATCCCTCCTCCCCACCCCATCTTCTAAATCTTTTAGGTCCCATTCTGCAAAGATGTGAGCTCGTGCTTCATTTTATATACTGAGATTAGCTCCACTGTCAATGGGACTACTCACAGTGTGTAAAACTAAGCATGTGCTTCTGTCTTTCCAGGATCAGGGACTTGTTTTGCCAAATATTAGCTTCTTGTGTCTGACTAGGCCATGGGCATAGCATCCACCTTCCCCAGAAGGGGGCCTATGCTTGGGGCAGTGGTAAACAGCTAAAGTCAGATAAATGGCCCTCACTGGAACACTGTCTCAGCAAGGGCCACGATTGCAGTGGCATGGATGTTCTCTACCAACAAATAATAAAATCCTCCAAAATCCTCCCCAACCCGACAGCCCCAAAAATAAAAAATGCAGCTCAGAATTCAAAATTGGATGTGCTGTCTGCATCTAAACACACATCATGTACAGTCCAGTGCAGTACCACTAGGCCAGCGATTCCTTGACGTCTCAAAGGCCAGTTTGTTGTGGTAGCTTTGAGGTTGTTGCTTTTTAATTTGGTCATTTATTTATTGGCTTAGTATAAACTGGGCTTTATGAAAGGAATGGTCTGTTTGGTTGACAAGTATCCTGAACATTGCTGCTGGTTATCCAGTAAAGCTTGCACTGTGAGGGGTCCTGTATTGGGTGTTGCCCCTCATTGCACACCTTTGGCTTTTTCATCTCCATGTGGGGCTTGAGATGCCCCAGAATGCACTGAATTAGAGAGTTTCATTGAACTATGTTTCATCAAATTTAAAAGGATAGTTTCTCTGCTCTCTTTCTGTGGATATTCCTTTAATCTCCATGTTGAGCTTCAGCTGGGATTTAAGTCCTTGAAGCAGAAAACATCTGATAAATAAAAATGTAGTAGTTTTGGAAAGTCAGTATGAGTATTTGATCTCACCCAGCCATTGTGTAAGGACATTTCTCACTTGAAACTGAACATTTTTTTTTTTTTTGCCTTATTTTCGGAAGCTGTGAATTCAATATGCTATTCTGTGCAAACATTTGTAATTAGCATCTAAATTTGATACAAGATCTTCCAGGAACAGCCAATCCACTCAATTTTTCTGTTAAAAGGACTATTCAATTTGCTAAACATAGTACTGAACTTAGGGCTTTTTTAAGCATCCTAATGGCTATTTTACATTGACTTCAGTTTATCTGCAGTAAGACTTTGATTGTGACATTTAAGCATAGTCAACACAAATGTGTTTTTGAAAAAACAATTAAATCTGTTTCTTTGAAAAACTTCTCAAAGGAATTTAACAGTCTCTAATAATTGTGTAATGTACAACCCATTGTGTGAACCCAGATCTTGACTTTGATTTGTAAAGTGTCTTCCTTTTTTTCTAATCTTGAATATTTTCCCACAAGTAATGGAATTTAAATCTTCCCCACAGAGAAACACATTCCAGGCTGTTTTAGCCTCTTCTGATTCCAGTTCCTATGCTGTTTTCCTTTATCCAGAAGATGGTTTGCAGTTCTACAGTGCACACTCCAAGAATGCTGAGGAAAAGATTCCTGCTACAGTTGGCTTTAGTCAAGCTGCTACAAACTACTACTTGTGGATAAAACCAGGATCCTACAATACAGTTGCTAATGATGAAGAGTCCATCAAAAACCTGCATGAGTATGCTTTTTAAATAAATAAATAAATCCAAATCCCAGTTCTTGCTACTGTCTGACATGTTTTTATGCAGTCTGCAATGTGAGAAAATGTCATAGCTAATAAGCTTTCATTAGCCATTGTCTTAGAAATCATAAAATCTGATCGATGCTTTTTCAAAAGTGGGTGCTAATGTTGTCTTCAGTGGGAGCTATTGGGTGCCCAGCCCTTTTGAAAATTGGGGCACTTTCTGAGAAGCCTAACTTTAGGCATCCCTTTTTGAAAAGTCTTGGCCTCTGTTCATAGTTGTTGGAACTGCCTATGGGGGTGCTGCTGCTCCCCGGGGCTTGAAGTGGTTTTCATCAGATCCAGCGTTTACAGTTTGGTTGAATGGCTCTCAGCACCCCCACTGTACAATTTGTTCCAGCACCCCTGCCTCTGTTTTTGTGGGGAAGAGGGCAGAAAGGAAAGAGAGCAATTCAGAAAGTTCAGAGTGCTGCTATCAAGATGAATATGGGCCAAATTACACCACCTTTTCTTCCCAACCCTCTCTAACCTCCAGATATGTTCGAAAGAAGTTAGTTCTCAATGTAGATTAAACATGTTGGCAATACACCTCTACCCCCATATAACACGGTCCTTGGGAGCCAAAAAAATCTTACCACGTTATAGGTGAAACTGCATTATATTGAACTTGCTTTGGACTCGAGCATTTCCGTTATTAATAGTCACTTCCCGCCCCCTGACTGACCCCTCAGAACCCCTGACCCATCCAACCCCCACTCCTTGTCCCCTGATTACCCCCTCCAGAGACCCCCACGCCCGTAACCACCCCTCCCAAGACCCCACCCCCTATCTAAGCCCCCCTGCTCCTTGTCCCCTGACCGCCCCCTCCAGAGACCCCCCATCCCTAATCATCCCCAGGACCCCACCCCCTACCCAACCCCCCTCCTCCCTGTCCCCTGAGTGCCCCAACCCCTATCCACACCTCTGCCCCCTGACAGGCCCCCCGGGACTCCCACACCCTATCCAACGCCCCCGTTTTCCGTCCCCTGACTGCCCCGCCCCCAGAACCTCTGAACCATCCAACCCCCCCCGTTCAATGACCACTCCCGGAGACCCTCTGCCCCATATCTAACCCCTCGGCCCTGGCCCGGCACCCTAAACACGCCTCTCAGAGCAGCGTGTTGGAGCCAAACACGCTGACATGCTGATCTGCCAGAGCGCGCAGCCCCACCCCCCAGAGCGCTGCTTTACTGCGTTATATCCGAATTCGTGTTACATCGGGTCGCGTTATATCGGGGTAGAGGTGTACTATCCAAAATTTTAGCCATGTACGCTGAGCTGTATTTTGTATAGGTATGATAATTCATCCAATTTGTAGTTGTATTTATCAATGGAGTCTAGAATCAAATATGTAGTGTTTTTCATATAGAATTTCTATTTATTGTTACGTTTCAGAGTAGCAGCCGTGTTCGTCTGTATTCGCAAAAAGAAAAGGAGGACTTGTGGCACCTTAGTACTCGTGGCTCACACTGTCGCTCACGGAAGCTCATGCTCAGATAAATTGGTTAGTCTCTAAGGTGCCACAAGTCCTCCTGTTCTTTTCTTTACTGTTAAGTTACCTGACCCCTTATTTAGTGTGGTTGTTCTCTCTTTCTAGGAGCAGCAATTCTGGAAGGAAAGGAATCTGGGTTTTTGAGATTGGTAGCTCATCTAGTAGTATTGTGCCTGCCAAAATCAGCAACAGTCCAGAATTTGGTGATGATGAACAGTATCAAGGGGTGACCTCAAAACCAGCTGTATTGCACCATGACTCAGTTGAAATAAGCCAGCAACAAGTACCATATGACGTTCCCAGCAGAAGAGGGGATCAACAACATATTACATATAGAATTCCTCAGTCAGCTTCGGAAGATGACTTACAACCACCACACAAAGCTATAACAACAGAGACACCTCCAAGAGAGTCCTCTTTCAATCAACAGCCAGAACTCTCAACTGGGAAAACGCCGCCTCAGTTTCAGGTCCACCAGTTCCCTCAGCAGTATCCTCAGGTTATAGATGTGGAAGATATTGAAGATATTGAGGATACTGGGATTGGTAAGGTCATTTGTACTGTTTTAGGTTTTATTAGGGTTGGCACCTGAGTTTCCCCCTTCCACCTCATTCTCCCACCCCAGCACCCCAGTGTGGCTTCCATTTTGTCCTGAGACCAGTCTCCTCTATCCCCCTTATCCCCTTGTTTTCTGCTTCCCCCATCATGGGAGTATGTCGATGAAAGATCTGTACGGGCAGTGTGGGCTGCATGAAAAGTAGATTTATTTAAGGGGTGCTCTCTAAGCTGCTCGATATAGCCTATTTTCCCCCCAGAATGGCTTCCCACTGCATCCTCCATCCCAAATTGGCTCTTTCTTTTTGATTTGCCCTTAGACCTCTGAAATTCCAGACAGATCTGTTTAGTTTTGGCAATGTTAGGGGGACGTATGGAAAGTTTCAAGTCCAATTGTAATACTTGACCACAAACATGTATGGCCAGTTGTGCTTACCACAGACTTGTCCCTCAATGGGTCTGTTCTCAGTAGCTTGAAGGATCAATGCTGTGGAGAGACTAATGTCTCTGTGGAATAAGCGTATTAATACTTTTGAAGGGCAATATAGTCTCAAAGGTATCTCTGTCTTAACAACATTTTTTATTCAAGTTGTTTTGGTTATTATGGTTGTTAAAGTAATGACCTGCATTTTAACTGTTGCAATATGTTGCTGCACTTAGTAAGGATTGTGTATGTATGATACAGACTGTTTTCACAGAAGTATAACTTTATAAACTCTTTATAGAACACAGATGACTTGATAAAGTCAGAGAACCCTGAGCCACCACTACAAAAGGCTATGTACAGTTTAGGGTTCCCTGGTTTTGTGTGTTTAAAAGCTCTGCACTAGCAATGCTACTTGTTGAGGCAATGAATATACCAAATGTGAAGCCAAGTGCGACACAGAATAATTATTTGAATGACAGGGCTCAGAATGTTCCCTGACATCAGACGTGAGGATTGTTATATCTGTGAGCTTGGAAGAGCACAGGTGTGGGTTTTGACAGTGGGTGAATGGGCTGTCCCTTCTGGGCTGTCCCTTTTGGTGTGGGCTGGAAACCAGAACCTTGAGAAACTTTCCCCATGTTTAGCTTAAGGACCAGATTGACATCTGGCATTAATTGGTGTACTTCCATTGACATAACTTAAGACAGTAGAGCTCGACTGATTTACTGCAGCTGAGGATCTGGCCCAGTACCTTTTACTAGAATATTTGGGCAAATTAGCTATGTATTGCAAGGCAAGCAAAAATCTATTGTAGTTGTTTGCCTTTCCCAAAAGCTGATCAAATGGGCACAATGAAATTCTGAAGCTAACTCAGGATTGTGTTGTGTTCTAGTTGGCCCTATTGTGAATCTTTATGGATGTTATGGTTATAATGTAATATGCAGAATACTAATTGGTTGGTATTTCTTCCTGCAGTGTTCCGTTACCATACAGATGTCCAACAGACCTGTGCTAACAACCGTCATCAGTGTTCCGTTCATGCTGTTTGCAGAGACTATCCAAACGGGTATTGTTGCAGTTGTATTGCTGGCTACAAAGGAAATGGCAGGCAATGTGTAGCAGAAGGTAATTTAATTTTTCAAAGCTAAATAGTTGTACTAACGTTTTGTATGAGACATTTAACTTGTAATACGGTTATATGGATACATAGGCAATTAATTTTTTAAAATCCTCTTTAGTATAGAATGGGATGAGTTTGCTGCATTTAAATGTTTTTGTAAGTACCAGTTGAAAATTATGAGTTAAGTAAAACTCCTTAAACGATCTTGAAAAATCTTAATCTTGTGTATTTATTTGAAAGCCATACATAAACTAAGTTTAAGTGGACACATAATAAAGAACGTATCCATGATGAAGATGAAAATGTAACTTAACATGGAGAAAGCATTGCTTTTTAGAACCTAGGGTCACAGTTGAAGTGCTTTCATACCACTGTCAATAGCACTGACTGCCTATTTGTTTTGCATAATGGTCTACTACTGACAAGAAAACCAAATTGTCCGCACAATTGCAGACACTGATTCTAAGAGGGCAAGTCTCTGCTTGGAAGGAGCTTCTTAAAACAGACTTTTGCTTACACAATTACCATTTTTGTCTGCAGTAGAGTTAGCAACTATGCTTTAGAGAATTATGTCAGGGAAGGACAGCTAGGGATCTTCAAAGGGTTTGTGCAACGCAAAGTCCTTTTTCTGCCTGACAGCTCTACCACAGAGCTCCTCCGGGGAGACTACACTGGGGCCCATCGAGAACAAATTCCATCCTCCTCCTCCAAAGAACATTCAGTGGGTGGGGTGGAGGAGGAAAAGGAAGGAAAACCCCTTAAAACAACTGAAAGGCAGCAAACACAGATCCTGGTTCAGAATGAAAGAGTAAGAAAGCTGACTTTGCGAGAGACTTTTTATTTTTTATTATTTTAATCTTGCTGGGCTTATGCATTGGGCCATATGCCTTCTGTCTAAATAGGGCACTTTAATGGGCAGTTGTCTTGTCAATTTTTGGCCTCACTTCAGATTTTCAGAATGATTTGTTTCCTTAGACCATTAGTTGAGAGGAGATACATGGCATCAAGAAGTCTCGCTTCACTAATCTACAGTAAAGTGTTGTATCTTACTACAAGAAGTCGCACTGTGTTCCTTGGGAACATTCTTGAGACTTTATTAGACCAACCCAGATGAGGCTAACAGTACTGCGGTGAGGTTCTCTCTCTCATCCTGCTGGCTATCGAGTGTAGGCGCTCAGTAATGATGAGGCATTCCTCTTTTATAGGGTTATTGCAATGCGCACTGCTCTCTAGTGGAAGCCTTTTTGAAAAACATTCGCCCCACTAACGTGAATGCTGACCCTGAGTGCAAGACTGGTCCAAAATGGATGGAAGTGACGCTTCCTAATATTTATTGTTACCCTTCCTAATATTTATTGCTTGGAAAAGTACATTTTTCCATATAGTTATGGGGTGAAGAAAATATGTAAACGGCTGTCTGGAACATACGTCTACTGGAATAAACAATTAACAACCTAATGCCCTCAGTGTCTAGTCTAGTTCTCTCCCCCCTTTCGATGTAAACAGGAAGCAGACGAACTGGGACGTGTTGGATATCTGTAAATTTCACATATAAGCAAATGGGAATACTGAAGTCTTTGGCAGCCCACTTCTTAAAATGTAATGAATATTCTTCAGGAAACTTAGCAACTTTAAGTACTGTGCATTTAGGAAACCAGGGATTTGTTTGTTTGTAGAGCTCTTATGACTATATCCTGGACAGCTTTGTTATCAAAGCTTTTATTCTAGAGTTGACACCTTAACACTTCATTTGTTAAAATGGGCTGTGGCAGCGGAGAGCACCCAGCTTCTGCGAGCCGGACACATCACAGCTCACACAGAGCTTCCACACTACTCAGCAGCCTCCCCAGACGTTAGACATTGAGCACAGAGGCTAGAACAGCCTGTTGTATGTGACACCTTAGCCACTAGCGACCAGTGTTAGTATCTGAATTCTTAGTTTATGGGGCTTTGTGTGGAGAAAAATAATTGAAGGCTGCTTGGGCACCCTCAGTCCCAAAGCATAGGTTGAAGGCATTGGCGGGTAACTTTTTACCATTGCAGCCAAGGTGACACTTTGAATAATACACTGAATGGTTTAAAACTACTCCATTTTGCAATGGAGGTAAATATAAGAAATTACACAAGCTTTTCAGCTATGCTTGCTAGGACAGCTGAACATCTAAAGGAAAACTAGACCTTGGTTACTCTTTGAATTTCGTAGACCTGCAAAGTTCAGGGGGTAGCCCATCTCTAGAAAGAAACTTCTTTAAAAGGAATGCACAATCTGACTTTTACTACTGGAGTCAAAGTATGACTCCAGTTTCTTTGACTTTTTCAACTCCTATAGCAAATATCTAAGCTGCTTGATTTTGTTGGCTCTATATTTAAACATGCTCGTGTGAGATCCAAAAAGGAATTTCTTACGTATACACTTGTAATCCTTCTAGTGACTCAATCTGTACATGCATTTTGGCTGTTAAGTAACTGACTAAACGCTTTCCTTGCTTTCTGGTTTTTACAAAAGGCAAAAATTGCACTTAACTCAGTGTTAGTTACAAATTTAAACCAATCCAGAGCAAGGAAAATAAAAGATCTGAAACTAATGTAACTTGAACTTAATGCATGTACTTTATACATTAGAAAATACCACAGCACCCTAAATACTAATCCAGAATACTACCTCTGTGCAAAACTAGTGACGAATTGTATATGACAGAATTTTGAGGAAAGTTGAGGTATGAAAAATGTGGGACTATAATGGTACTCAGTGTCACCTTAAATACAGCGAAGCCTGCCATGACCACAATAGGGACCATACAAAAAATCTTGGTTGCTTAATGGAAGTAACTTCAAATAAAGGAGGAGCAAATTTGTACTCTGTAGCTCTGAAGATACTTTAGCGCAGTGGTTTTCAAACTTTTTTTCTGGGGACTCAGTTGAAGAAAATTGTTGATGCCCGCGACCCAATGGTGCTGGGGATGAGGGGTTTGGGCTGTTGGGAGGGGCTCAGGGCTGGGGCAGAGGGTTGGGGTGCGGGCTGTGGGGTGGGGCTGGAAATGAGGGGTTCAGGGTTTGCGAGGGGGCTCTGGGTTGCAGGCTCTGGGGTGGGGCTGGGGATGAGGGGTTTGGGATGCAGGAGGGGTTCTGGGTTTGGGGGGGCTCAGGACTGGGGCAGGGGGTTGGGGTGTGGGAGGGAGTCAGGGCTCTGGGCTGGGGGTGCAGGCTCTGGGATGGGGCCGGGGATGAGGTGTTTGGGGTGCAGGAAGGGGTTCAGGGTTTGGAGGGTGCTCAGGGCTGGGACAGGGGATTGGGGCGCGGGGTTGGGGCGTGGACTTACCTCCAGCGGCTCCTGGTCTGTGGCGCAGCTGGGGTTCAAAGGCAGGCTTACTGCCTGTCCTGGCACCGCGGCCAGCAGCAGGTCCGGCTCCTAGGCAGAGGCACGGAAGCGGCTCCGCGCAGCTATTGCCCGCAGGCACCGCCTCCCCTCCCCCTCCAGCCAGTGGGAGTGCGGAGCCAGTGCACGGGGGGGGGGGTCCTGAAGAGCCCTGTGGCCCCCCTGCCTAGAAGCCTCACCCGTTGCTGGCTGCTTCTGGGTGCAGTGCAGTGTTGGAGCAGGTAGGCACTAGCCTGCCTTAGCTGGGCAGCAGCGCCGATGGGACTTTTAATGTCCCGGTCAGTGGTGCTGACCAGAGTCGCTAGGGTCCCTGGGTGCTGAGCAAGGCAACCCAGTGCCTTACATGCCGTGATCCCATACTTGGTTGTGACCCAAACTTTGAAAAACACTGCTTTAGGGCAGACTCTGAAGGCAGGAATTTATATAATTAGGGGGGTTACTGTATGGCATTCACTATTTGCAGATGCTACAACAGGGGTTCTCAAATTGCGGGTAGGGACCCCTCAGGGGGTCATGAGGTTATTACCTGGGGGGTCGCAAGCTGTCAGCTTCCAATCCAAACCCCGCTTTGCCTCCAGCATTTATAATGGTGCTAAATATATTAAAAAGTTCTTTTAATTTATAAGGGGGTCACACTCAGAGGCTTGCTATGTAAATGGGGTCACCAGTACAGAAGTTTGAGAACCACTGTGCTTTCACAAAACAGCTTGTTTATTCAACTATCTATCCCTGGGAAAAATGAAAAAGGACAAGATCTAATTATTGTAACTCTGCCCACTCTCTCTTTTTCATAGCAATGAAACTGTAATTGCCTATGCAACTTTACACCTCATTTGTAGGTGGCTTGTATGTCTAACACTGTGAGCATCTGTCTCTTGCCATGCATGTTGACACTAATTTTCTACTTTCTATTTGCACAAAATTAATACACTGATTAGAATACGTAGCTCTGAACAATGTGTTAATTCTGTTTTTACTTTGTGAAATTCTTTACCTTACATTGGTGTTTTTGATTTACCAGGTTCTCCTCAGCGAGTGAATGGGAAAGTGAAAGGGAAAATCTTTGTAGGAAGTAACCCAGTTCCAGTTGTATTTGAGAACACTGACCTCCATTCTTACGTTGTGATGAACCATGGGCGAGCATACACTGCTATCAGCACTATTCCAGAGGTGCTGGGGTATTCTCTGCTTCCTCTTGCTTCTGTTGGAGGTATCATAGGATGGATGTTTGCTGTGGAGCAGCAAGGATATAGAAATGGATTCAGTATTACAGGTAACTTTTTTTTTATTAGAACTTGTTTAAAAAACTGCTTTATACTTTTTTTGTGGCTTGAGGCAAGAGAACTGTTAAACTAGAATACTTTGAAGTAAATTATTAGAAAGATGCAGAAGCTCCCTGTTTCCTGACTAGTATTGGTTGGTTGGTGCTATATCAAACCTTCTGACCATTTCTTCTGCTGATATAATACAGATATCTGGAATTTTTACTTTGCACTAGGCACAAATGCCTAGTAGTCACCCAGAAACCCTGAGCACTGAGTCGAAGTGGATTAGCCAGTTCCCATTCAATGAACTGATGTTATCAGAAAGCAGGTGACCAAGTATTTTGGGAGGCCTGGGTATACAGCACCTCTGAAAATTGGTCTGTGTGTGTTAACAGAGTAAAATTTTCTGTTGCCCCCTTTTTTTTTTTTTTTTTAGAGGTAAAAATGGATGGAATTTGAAATCAGCACTTGATACAGAGGCGTGAGCCAGGATCCTTTCTTTTTCTTACTTCACATTGTTGGAGTTTTCTCAGTGTCTCACGTGGTGGCTAGAACTTACTCTGAATTCACCAGCTTGTACAGATGCAGCAGCTTTTCAGTTGAGAACTCATACTATGTCTAGATGCAAATTCCTAGATAACTGAAAATCATGTCACTTAGCAAGACCAGGTGGATGAGGTCCAGGGCCCCATGGGTGTGGGGGCTGTGAGCCGGTTTCAAGGGATCCACCAAAACAAACCAGAGAGCAGGGCCAACATTAGACTCACTCGGGCCCAGGGCAAAAAGCTGAAGACCGAGCCCCGCCCCCCAGGGCAGAAGCCGAAGCCCGAGCAACTTAGCTTTGAGGGGGCCCCTTGTGGTGTGGGGCCCCGGGAAATTGCTCTGCTTACTAGCCCCTAATGCCAGCCCTGGCTTTTAATCTACTGGATACGTAGAAAAACAGTTGTTGTGGTGCAGGTGGGCCGTGGAGTTTTCATAGCAGTCGGGGGGGAGGGGGGGAGCGGACTCAGAAAGAAAAAGGTTAAGAACCTCTGTTTTATTGAACCAGCTTCTGTTGGTGAGAGTGACAAGCTTTCGAACTTACACAGAGCTCTTCTACAGGTTTGGAAATTCCAGATTAAAAAGATATTACCTCACCCACCCCGTCTCTCTAATATCCTGGGGCCAACATCCTGGCTACAACACCACAATCACATCACTTGAAAGATCAATTTCCCTCGACTTGCATCTTTAATTTGTTCCTTCTTAATACAGCTGGCTATTTGGCAGTTGTGTAAATAGTCATAAAAATGTAAATGGCTCTTAATTCAATAAATCACAACTGTTGCAAAGTGTGGAGAATCTTTCAGCATAGGGAAACCTTTATATTACAGAACTAGCATAAAAAGATGCTCCTCCCCACTAAACGGTAAAGACTTAAATCTGTAGAGTCATTTTTAAATTATACTTGTACATAAATTTATAAAATTTAAAATGCTCATGAAACCAATGGGTCTTGTTGTACCCTGGTATGGCAACAAAGCTGGCCTTGAGACACTTGAAAGAAGCAGCTAACAAGCAACAAGGTAGAAAGGAAACACCCTCAAATGAAAGTTTGGTGTAAATGTTTTGGTGTCCTCAAAAATTCAGTATTTACATTTGTTCCTTTGCAACAGCTGCTGCCTGCTGACATTGCCTAAAATGTGGTGAGATTTTTGTTTATGATACCACATGAAAAGAGTCCTGAGCTTTCTCAGATTGTACACTTTTGCTGATGTTTAATATTATCCTAGTCTATCAATGTGCTATGGGGAGGCTATCCTTCTAATGACAGGAGAATTAGAGCCAGAGGACCCGTTGGTGAGAGGTGCTGAGCACCTGCAACTGAAATGTTTGGTTGTAGCCACTTCAAGTCTCTTGGTAGTTATCCCTAAATGGGGAAACCTGTTTTTTCCCCTCTGATTACTGTAAAATCATTTGGGGGCATATTTATTGCCTTGTATAGAGAAATCTTTTAAATAAGGCACCAAACAAGGTGTATAACACAAAGGGTGGGATTTTCAGAACTCCCAAAGTCTTTTAGGAATACAAGTCCCCCCGAATTTCAGTACGAATTGTGCCTCTAAGTGAGTTTGGGATTTTTGAAAATCCCACCTGTAAACAAAAATACAACACAATGAGGTGAAAGCAGAATTCGAGCCTGAAAGGTGAACTTTTTACCTGCCAAGACTGGAGTGCAAGGATCTGTGTTTTCTCTACAGCAGCAAAAAGACTTTCAACCCAGATTCTCTGCTGTGCTCAGCTTTTGCTTGACACAAAAAAGATGTGGGGTTATTGGGGAGCCAGTTACAGCACCCTGATTATCAGGGTATAGCTGTGCTGAGTCACCATGTAGGTTAGATATTTCAGTTGTTTATAGTCCCAAATAAACTATATGCTAGCTCTGTCCTGGCTAAGCCCTCTCCTTGTACCTCTGTGCTGGGCTGGCTAAACAGCCACTGGTAGCTAAAAGGCCCCCATGCTGGGGGTATTCTCAGCTAGGTAGATTTGGCTGCTTTTGAGCACCTGCAAAGAAGAGGCCAGAATGCAATGAAAATCTGGCCCTATGAATACCTAAAACATATTAGGCTTTAGGTGCTAATGATATCACCAGGGGAAATGCTGCAGGGGAAATGCAGAACCTTCAACTGCAGTTTTGGCAGGCAAGTGAGAGATTCACTGATTTTTGTTAAAATTCCTATACATTTCAGAAGTATTTTTGTAATTCAGGGCTACATATAACTAGAGATGGGACTGAATTTCTGGAATGATTCAAATTCTCAGACCCATCTGTGAATATAATCTGATTTAGAGTTTATGCATTTTTTTAATTTGATGCTTTACAGTTCTGTGGTACAAATTTTGTCAGCCTCATCAGTATGTTAATTGAATATAGAATTTTTTTCTTGTTTTTTTGTGTATTTATTTATTTATTTATTGACTTCCTGGAAGCTAGTTCAGGAATTTATCATGTACATTTCAATTTTTTTTAAAATTTGGGACCAGAAATTTTCTGTCTGTTTTAAATCGCTGTTCTCTTAATAGAGATATTTTCTCTAAAGAATAAAACCACTTTTCAACTATACCACACATGATAAGACTTACTATTGTATATTTTGGCTCTGCTTCAACTCTTCTCTTGATCTGAAACCTTCTCTTCTGCCTTATTTACAGTTCAAAATGTTTAGTACATAAAAGTCTGGGTTCTTTTACTATACTCAGTGATAGTGTGTCAATGGCAATTTCTAGAACAATAATTTTGCCCTTATATGGAAAAAAAACCGTGAACTATTAGAAGATCTTGCATAACAGCTTGGACAAAATATTTGCTTTTTTTGGTTTGTTTTTTCTTTTTTCTTTTTTTGTTTTGAAGGGTTGTGGACAATGGTTTGACTAGATGGATTCAAACTTAGTCATGGTTTGCTTAATCTTGATTTCTAGGTGGTGAGTTTACACGGCAAGCTGAAGTTACCTTCCTTGGCAGTAATGAGAAGTTGGTTATCAAGCAAAAGTTCAGTGGAATCGATGAACATGGTCATCTTACAATCAGCACAGAAATGGAGGGCAAAGTACCCGAGATCCCATTTGGTGCATCAGTCCACATAGAACCATACAATGAGCTCTATCACTCTTCTAGTTCTGGTAAGAAGCAACATGAATTAATGGAGGTGATTATCAACCATATTCAACAGAAGAGAAAATAAGAATCTGAAAAAACATTGCCTGTTACATAGGTTCATACCTGTTTTCAGTGTAGAGTTTACTACCATATATTTGTTCTTTGGCTCTTTGGAACAACTCAGTGAGAATGTTTTAATAACCTTTATCTCTGAAAATTGCATGTTCTTGGTCTCTTATGTGAGGTTTTGAATTTTTTTTTAATTATGTGGTGTCAAAAAATGCTGGACTGACAACTCTAGAGACAGTGAAGGGGCCTTTCCTTTATCTACAAAAGTGATGCAGTGTAGACAGCAGCAGTGAAAATTTCCTGCATTGCTTACTAATGTTTCAGTTCTGATCTAGAGGGCTCAAGAGGAGAGGCTAATTTGGTTTTCCATCCTATTCTGTCCTTGGTCTGTTTTCTAAGCCCTGGTCTACAATGAGGGCGGGAGGGGGGTGGGAGATTGGTCTAAGTTACGCAACTTCAGCTACGTGAATAATGTAGCTGAAGTCAACGTACTTAGACCTACTCACCGTGGTGTCTTCACTATGGTGAGTCAACTGCTGCCGCTCCCCCGTCGACTCCGCCTGGGCCTCTGGCGGTGGTAGAGTACAGGAGTCGACAGGAGAGCCCTCGGGGGTCGATTTATCGCGTCTAGACTAGATGCGATAAATCGACCACTGCTAAATCGATCACTGCCCGCCGATTCAGCAGGTAGTGTAGACATACCCTAAGACTACCATTAACTGTATGTATTGCTGTGAGGCTTTTTGCAATGCTCCACTAGGAACTGGACTGAACCGTATGTATCAGTTCACACAGGTCAATTACCAGTTATGTGGTAGTAACAACTATCTGTCACTGTGACTTGGGCAGGATATGAATGAGCAACGTGGAAGCAAGAGGCTGTTTAGCCCATTTCCAGTTCCTTGTGCCACCCCATCTCCACGTCTCTCTTCCTTCAAGAAACTGCAGAAATATGTATCTGCTAAATTAGACCTCACATAATCATAAACGGCTGCTTATTTCACCAGCCTATTTACTTAGCTTGACACGCCTTGAAGAAGCTTATAGCATACTGGACTTGTCTGAATAATGGGCTGCCAGATAGCAGGTATTCAACTTTTTGGCCTAAATCCTGTGAGCAGATCCATGCAGGTGGTGCCCTGTATTCATTTAGAGCTCAACTGACTTCAGAGGGGGGTTGGGCATTACAATTAATCCTGGCAGACCTTCTTGAAGGATCACGGCCTTGGTCTCTTTTTCACCATACAGAAAACTGCTATGGAACTTGCAGATTTGATAGTTCTTATATTTTATTCAGGATTTTGTCAGAAAATCGAGATAACATATTGAAATGAACAAAGAGCAAGTGTTTTTGGTATTAGTGGCTGCTGTTCTTTTTAGATATTTTGAACATTCAGTGACTTGTTTTGGTGAACTTGCATAACAAGTTTCTTAAACTGAATTTGCCTTTTCTCCATGTCTTACCAACCATACAAATTTGCTAAATTATGTTTAGATAAATAGTTAGCACATTGAAACTCTGATACATGAAAACAAAAGACAGGCCAAATCAAGTGAAATTTCCTCCTTTTGAATAGAGAAACATGGCAGTGCTTTCAGGGCTGGCTCTAAGTTTTTTGCCGCCCCAAGCGGAATGCAGCCGAAGCCGAAAAAAAAGGGCCGGAGTGCTGCCGAAGCCAAAAAAAAAAAAAAGGGGGTGGGGGAGGCTTGGTTTACTGGTGCCTAGAGCCGGCCGTGAGTGCTTTATAGCTGCTTGTCTGTAAAATTCTGTTTAATACTACCTTGCTTTGATCCATATCTGCAGATGGAAATGGGCTTTGTACTCTCCCTTTCCTCTCTTATTCATGTGGTATTTATTGTATTTCAGTGATCACATCATCTTCTACCAGGGAATACACAGTGACAGAACCAGAACGAGATGGGATTTCTCCCTCCTACACTGTAGCCTACCAGTGGCGACAGACCATCTCATTTGACGAATGCATTCACGATGACTCACATCACGCTATTTCTGCCACACAGCAACTATCAGTAGACAGTGTTTTTGTCCTGTATAATAGGGACGAACAAATTCTGCGATATGCTATGAGCAACTCAATTGGCCCAGTCAGTGGTACGTATATGATAATTCTTCAATTCCTCTTTTGGGGCTTGGATTGTGGGAGATAAACTCCTTTATATTTGACTTAGCATTAGCTGGATGTTAATGAAATAGATTATATATCTGCGTTACTTACCTGGAATTAAAAATGCCTATGGACCTTTCTTAAAAAAGGTCCAAAATACTTCTTGTAAATTGAGCACCTAACTCCTATTGAATTTAAGTGGGATTTGAGTGCCTAACTCCTAGGCTACTTTGAAAATACCAGTATGAATCTTTTCCTTACTAATACATTCATGGAGAATTTTCATTTACCTCATGTACTTTTATCTTTTAAACGAATAACAGTTCTGTCATCAATGAATCCCTTTTTATACTGTATGGGAGCAGAAACCCACTGCATCAAAAAACAACCCAGTACTAGAATGAATCATGTGCCATTAAACAGAAGCTAGTTTCTAAGAGCCATCTTTCAGCCAGTCATAGCATTTCATTTCTGGATGATGTGCAATAGCCAATTATACAAAATGTTTTATTTGAGTCAAATGATAAACTTGTTTGTGTGTGTTGGGTTTTCTTTTATTAATTTTGTTTTTGTTTCAATCTGACACTTATTTTAAGGGATATTTGTGCAAAGGTTGATAAGTCTGGGCAACCTTAATGACAAGTTAGTGAAATTCTTTTTTGCAGGAATTAAATTAGGTATGAATGAAGGAACAATTTAAAAATACAAACCAAGTGAGTATAGAAAGGAGTATGTCAGTTTTTGACAGCAAGGATACAGGTAGAAATAAGGCATCCCTAGCTACTGAAAAAAAGCATCCCAACCCAAACAAAGCAATCTTATTTAGCGACTCAAGAGACTGGAAGGTAACTATACACGTGATTTGACTTAACCTTGCTTTTTAATTGTGTATATAATTTGCTGTGGGCTTTTCTGTGTAAAAGTGTCATCTGTATTGTTTTTATAATTTACCCATGTTCCTTTGTAAAAGTTCTTGGGAAGACCTTGTGCTGTCATATTTGAGGTAAAAGGCATGACTGATAGTTGACCTGCATCTCAACTGTAGGAACCCCTCTCCCTGATGAGTCCAACTGGCACAAAACTGGCCCCCACACATACTGCAGGTGTAAGCAATCTCTCCTCAGTCTCTGCCTCAGTCCTCATGCTGCTGCAGGGATGGATTCAGACTTTAAACTTCCCTTTAAATAAGGGCTGTAAGAGACTAATGTTTGTCAGATAGTCACATTTAACTTGGCCTCATTTTAGCATCTTCAGTGGTTAAATACAATCTCTTTGAACAGATGGTTCTGCTGATATCAGCCGAAATCCTTGCTACACTGGTACCCATGGTTGTGACACCAATGCAGTATGTCGTCCAGGAACAGGAAATCAGTTCTCCTGTGAATGCTCTGTAGGCTTCCGTGGAGATGGACGTGTTTGTTACGGTATGAGAAACATTTATGCATCAGAATAATGGCTTGTGTAGATTCTGCTTGTCATCGATGGAATATATTAACCCTCAGAACCGACCCTTTTGGCCTGGACTATTAAAACATGTCTTGAAAATCTTGCTATTGGAATATGGTTCTCTAAAGCTTTCTGAGGCAGAAATTCTTTCACTATGTGTTTTGTATAGTGCCTAGCACAAAGAACCCTAAGGTTAACTGGAGCTTGAGTCCTATCATAGTATAAACAAATAATATTAAATATTTAAATAAGTTTTTTTGCTTTTTTTCCACTATGAATAAATTCATAGTGGGGGAAGAAGACAGTTCAAAATAATTACACACATTCTTTCCTTGGTGAGCTTGTGTGTATATTAGAACTTCGTAATGACTGACAGAAATTTTGTAATATTTTTGCCTTTCAAAATCCCGAAAGTTTTTTTTGCTCTGCTACCAAACCTACATACACAGCATATTCCTAAAAGGATTGCTATTTTCTCTTCACAGACTACCTATAACAAATGTTACTATGGCCTTGATCAAAGCAGTTAATATTGAAATCAATAGCAGTCTTTCCACTATCTTCAAAAGACCCAATAAAGTCCAATCTTTAGGTTATTTTTTGTACCAGGCTCAGTTAGTAATGGATTCCAATTTGAAGATTTGTGTGAAGACCAAGTGAAATTTTACAATTTAAAGCACAGTTTTCCCAGTCCACAGAGTCTGGCCATACTCTGTTTATAATATGGTTGGGCCACAATTGAGGTAATTAATCATTGTTAAATTCATTTGTTTTGCTTGTCTAGTCTGAATCGGTATTCCTCTTGGTTTACTGGATCCCCTTATGCCATCTCAGCTGTTGCTGACTGGAAAAACTTGGACCAATAGCCAATGCTGTAAGAGCTTTTCTAGATTAAAAGTACTGCTCTGTACATATGTTAATACTCCACAGGGTTGCTTTGCTTTTTTCAGATTTTATTGTGAAGCAACCTCAATTTAGCTGCTTATAAAAGAGGAAGCAGTTTTAATGAACTGTTTAAAACCTCAAAAAGAAAAGGAGTACTTGTGGCACCTTAGAGACTAACAAATTTATTTGAGCATAAGCTTTCGTGAGCTACAGCTCACTTCATCAGATGCATTCAGTGGAAAATACAGTGGGGAGATTTATATACACAGAGAACATGAAACAATGGGTGTTACCATACACACTGTAAGGAGAGCGATCAGGTAAGGTGAGCTATTACCAGCAGGAGAGCAGGGGGGAAAAAACCTTTTGTAGTGCTAATCAAGGTGGGCCATTTCCAGCAGTTGACAAGAAAGTCTGACAGGTTTCAGAGTAGCAGCCGTCTTAGTCTGTATCCGCAAAAAGAAAAGAAGTACATCACTTCATCGGATGCATTGTATCCAGACTCCAACGAGAGACTGCTGAACTGGAATTAATTTGCAAACTGGATACAATTAATTTAGGCTTGAATAAAGACTGGGAGTGGATGGGTCATTACACAAAGTACCTCCCCGCCCCCCCACTGTTCCTCAGATGTCCTTCTGAACTGCTGGAAATGGCCCACCTTGATTAAGCTCAGTACCAATGTGGACACAAGAACAAATGGATATAAACTGGCCACCAGGAAATTTAGACTAGAAATTAGACGAAGGCTTCTAACCATCAGAGGAGTGAAGTTTTAGAATAGCCTTCCAAGGGAAACAGTGGGGGCGAAAGATCTATCTGGCTTTAAGATTAAACTCGATAAGTTTATGGAGGAGATGGTATGATGGGATAACATGGTTTTGGTAATTAAATATTCATGGTAAATAGGCCCAATGGCCTGTGATGGGATATTAGATGGGGTGGGATCCGAGTTACCTGGGAAAGAATTTTCTGTAGTATCTGGCTGGTGAATCTTGCCCATATGCTCAAGGTTTAGCTGATCGCCATATTTGGGGTCGGGAAGGAATTTTCCTCCAGGGCAGATTGGAAGAGGCCCTGGAGGTTTTTCGCCTTCCTCTGTAGCATGGGGCACAGGTCACTTGCTGGTGGATTCTCTGCTCCTTGAAGTCTTTAAACTACGATTTGAGGACTTCAATAGCACAGATATAGGTGTGAGGTTTTTTGCAGGAGTGGTGGGTGAAATTCTGTGGCCTGCGTTGTGCAGGAGGTCAGACTAGATGATCATAATGGTCCCTTCTGACCTAAATATCTATGAATCTATGAATCACTACAAAAGGTTCCCTCCGCCCCCGCTCTCTTGCTGGTAATAGCTCACCTTACCTGATCACTCTCAGGTAAGGTGCCACAAGTCCTGCTTTTCTTTTTGCGGATACAGACTAACACGGCTGCTACTCTGAAACCTGTTTAAAACCTAACGCCCCCCCAGCTGTGTCTCCACAAAGTCTTACTAAGAATCCTGGATGGGAGCACTGAACTCTTTGTACATGTAAAACACTAGTTTATGGCTGTCTTGGGCTATGCAATGGATATAATTAGTAGTACATTATTTAGAAAAGGACATAGCTGTGGTACCTCAAATACTGCTTGTGATAAGTGTAGTTAAATATTTATTTTTAACGTACTATCCAAAATCTTTGCAACTGTCTTGATTTTTTTTTTTAAGCCCAAGGCAACCTCTGTAAACA